>NC_134691.1:254988086-255609336 GCF_050947455.1 Rhinoderma darwinii
ATGTGGCCCTAAAAGAAGTGGAGTCCTGGCCACGTATCCAAAAGAAGGCTGTGGATCAGATCCTGGTCCAGCTACGTACCACCTTTGAGCCCAAATCCATCTCTGAGCTCAGGATGAGGTTCATGGACAGAGTTCAGCAACCAGGTGAGACACTCCGAAATTTTGCTCTTTCCTTACAGGAGACCATGAGGGCCATGATACAAGCCGACCCCCATGAGGCTGAAAAAGCAGACAGAATCCTGAGGGAGCAGTTCATTGAAGGAGTCGCCTCAGATTCCATGAGTCATCAACTACAAATGATGTCCGTCCAGAACCCTGACAGCACCTTCCATGAGTTTAAAGAACTGGCCATAGAGGTACTAGAAAGAAGGCCCAGAAGAAGAACAGTCAGGGCTACCACCCCTCTTAAAGAGGCAGAAGAGGAACCTGCCCCAGTAGCACCACATCCAACACCTTGCAAGCCCATCACCTACCAGGCTACACAGGCTCAAATCACAGCTGGAGGAGATCAGTACCAAGATCAACTGAAACTCATTGCCAAAAGCCTGGAGCAAGTCTGCCAACGACTGGAGAATCTAGAAGCCAGCTCTCCAGTAAAATGTGAGCTGCCAACATCTAGAGACAGTTATCCAAATAGTCCTAGCAAGGGCTACCGCAATAGTCCCAACAAAACGTCGACAGATCGCTTTGATGAACATGGGAGACCTGCATGCAGACACTGCCATAAGATAGGTCACCAAGAACGTCAATGCTGGGCGTTAAACGGACGTCTCCCGAGGCAGAGGACCATTCCTCGGGAGGAGAAATAATAGGTCCCAAAGATCCAAAATGGCTGCCACGGTTTGTCGGACCTCGTCCAGAAGTTACCATCCGCATCAATGGAGTACCATTTGCTGCCCTCCTGGATACGGGATCCGAAGTGACAACCATCCAGCAGGCCGCCTTTGAACAACACTGGAGTAGCGAGATCCTGATGCAACCTCCAGAAGCCTGGTTAGACGTCATCGCTACCAACGGCCAGTCCCTACCTCTGCACGGGTACTGGGAGCCTACTGTCCAAGTGGGAGGAGTGCACTTACCTCAGCAAGGAGTCCTCGTGATCAAAGTTAAAGATCAAGGACAACCCACAGTAATTCTGGGAATGAACATCCTAAAGCACTGCTATGGAGAAATGCTAGAGGCCCTACGACAATCCGTCCCCAAGGCTTCCCAGGCTGCCCAGAAGGTAATACACAAGACCATCCGTGTACTGGCTGCCCAACAGCGATTCACCAACGCCAGAGGAGAGATCTGCAGAGCTCGCATCAAGGACCACCATCCAGTAACCCTAAAACCTGGCACAGAAACACTGCTATGGTGTCGGGCCCGTTCAGGCCTACAAGGACTTGACTACCAAGCCCTAGTGGAACCAATACCACTAGATGAACATCCAATGGTTATGGCTGCCCGAAGTTTAGTGACTGTGGTCGAAGGGAAAGTACCCATCCGTCTTCTCAACTTAGGAGACCATTCAGTAACCCTGAGGAAGTACTACCCTGTAGCACAGCTGTCCCAACTCAGTGTGCAAGACCTGGTGGACATTCCAACTGTCACCGCTAAACAGGCTGCACAGCAACTAAAGACGTCAGAAGAAGCACCAGTAACACCCTGGTGGGGAGAAATCCATGTGGGAACCGCAACAACACCTGCCTACCAGATCCAAGGAGTACTTGAAGTGGCTCAGGATAGCCATGAAGCCTTCAGTAAGCATCCTCTGGACCATGGGAGAGCAAAAGACATTGAGCACACTATTCCCACTGGTACTCATCCTCCCATTAAGGAAAAACACAGGCCTATACCACCTGCCCTATACCAAGACGTGAAGCAGATGGTCCACGACATGAAAGAGGCCAAAGTCATCCAAGAAAGTCACAGCCCCTGGGCTGCACCACTAGTTCTTGTCAGGAAGAAAGATGGCAACCTTCGCTTCTGTGTGGATTACAGAAAAATTAATAACATTACCCACAAGGATGCCTATCCTCTTCCAAGGATTGAAGAATCTCTGACAGCCCTGGGATCAGCTGCCTACTTCTCTACACTGGATCTCACAAGTGGTTACTGGCAAGTACCAATGTCTCCAGCTGATAGGGAGAAGACAGCCTTCACCACCTCAATGGGCTTATTCGAGTTCAATTGCATGCCCTTCGGACTGTGCAATGCTCCTGGAACATTCCAAAGGCTGATGGAAAGATGCCTAGGTCACAGGAACTTTGAGACTGTGCTCCTATACCTGGATGACGTCATAGTCTACTCCAAGTCCTATGAAGATCATCTCAAGCATCTAGCTGAAGTGTTCCAGGTCCTAATCAAAAATGGCTTAAAAATCAAACCCTCCAAGTGTCACCTCCTCCAACCTCAAGTCCAGTACTTGGGACATATAGTGAGCGCAGAAGGCATAAAGCCAGATCCTGAGAAGATAGCTGCTGTCCACAGTTGGCCTACACCTACCACTGTGAAGGAAGTAAGAAGCTTTCTCGGATTTGCCGGGTACTACCGGAGATTCATTCCTCATTTTGCCCGCATCGCTGAACCGCTACAAGAACTCTTGAGGGGGCACCCTAAAGAACACTTGAAGAGGAGAATTCCCATTAACTGGAAAGAAGAACAAGAAATTGCCTTCCAGTTACTGAAAAGATTATTGACTGAACCACCCATTCTGGGCTACCCAGATTACAGCCTGCCCTTCCATCTTTACACAGATACAAGCAACCAAGGACTTGGTGCAGTGCTGGCCCAACAACAAGGAGACAAAGAAAGAGTGATCGCCTATGCAAGTAGAGCACTCAAAGGAGCTGAAAGAAACGATCAGAACTATAGTTCCTTCAAGCTGGAGTTCCTTGCATTGGTCTGGGCCGTCACAGAGAAGTTTAAGGACTACCTTGCCGCTTCTTCCTTCACTGTCTTCACAGATAACAACCCGCTAGCACACCTGAACACCGCAAGGCTGGGAGCCTTAGAACAGAGATGGGCTTCACGATTAGCAAATTACAACTTCGTGGTCAAATACAGAACAGGCAAGTCCAACATCAATGCGGATGCCTTGTCCCGCCTGCCTACAGGAGAAGACCCGGAGAATCCTGATGATGACAACCACAAAGAGGAAGTAGAGATGCCTGCATTCTACAACCGCTTTGCAGATCCTGATGCTATCAACAACAAAACCCAGGTACATTGTTCTTCCCAACAGGCCAAGAAGCAGTCACCAGAACAAGAACAATGGGCCCTGTTGCAAGCTGAGAGCAGAGTGATTGGAGATATCCTAGACTACCTGGATACCAAAAAAATACCCATTAGAATCCGCCGAGGCAACACAGACCCAGAACTACTTCGCCTTTGGAGACAAAGGAAACGTCTCTTTGAAGAGAATGGTCTGCTGCTGAGGAGAGTGCTGGATCCCATCACCAGTAATCGGCTGCACCAAATTGTCATCCCAAGGAGAGATGCCAAAGTTGTCCTTGAGGCATACCACAACAAGTCTGGACACTTTGGAGTTCAAAAGACAGAAGCTACAATTCGCAGAAGATTCTATTGGATCGGAATTAGAGGTGATGTCGAGAAATGGTGTCAAGAATGTACTGCTTGTGCCTTAGCAAGAGGAGAGAAGCCAAACCAAAAGGCCCCTCTGCATCCTATCGTGAGTCATCGACCGCTGGAGATCGTGGCCATCGACCATGTGAAAATGGAGCCAAGTAGAACAGGATACACCTATGCCATGACCATCATCGACCATTACACCAAATTCACAGTCGCAGTACCCGTAAAGGACTTGACAGCAAAGACCACCGCTGCAGTCTTCCTAAAAACTTTCCTTCTACCCTATGGCTGTCCTGAGAAGATCTTGACAGATAGAGGTTCTGCATTTGAATCCCAACTATTTCAGGAACTTTGTCAGCTGTACAACTGTAAGAAACTAAGAACAACCGCTTACCATCCCCAAGGAAATGGGTTGTGTGAGAAGATGAACCAGATTCTGATTGAGATGCTCAGAACTTTACCGCCTCATCAGAGAGCTGTCTGGCCAAATCATTTGCCTGAGTTGGTGTACATCTACAACAACACTATGCAAGCCTCCACAGGTTACACCCCATACTTCCTATTGTTCGGAAGACAAGGAAAGCTGCCTTCAGACATTTCATTGAATGTGTCCGTTCCAGATGACTTGAACCCTCTACCAACCACAGAGTGGGTGAGTGAACACCAAAGACGCATGGCTGATGCAAATGAAATTGTTGAAGCTAGGATGGAAGAAGCGAGAAAGAAGCAACAACAGGATTATGACCAACATGCTAATGCTAAACCCTTTCAAGTTGGAGACCTTGTCTGGTTGAAAAACTTTCAAAGAACCAGCAAATTGGACACTAAGTGGGAAAGAATCCCTTATACCATCAAGGCTGTCCCATACCAAGGAACAGATATCTATGAGATCCAAAGAGCTGGTAAACAACCGCAAATTGTCCACCGTAACAGGCTTAAACTGTGCCTACAAGATCAACAGTTGCCTACCATTGAACAGGAAATATCAATTGAAGAACCAGTTGCAATTGATCTACCAGAAGTAACTGAAGCTATTGAAGCAACAACTACTGAGTCCTCAACTCAAGAGCCACACTTGGACATAAAGAACCCACTGAGTTGGTGGTTTACCCCAATTTTGTCATTCCTTGCACCTGATCCTACACCTAAAGTGTCTACAACTCACACAGAGGACAGATCACATCATGTACCTGCTGTTGTTGTACCTGAACCTGTCAGGAGATCAGAGAGAACCACTAAAGGAGTGAAACCAGTTCGCTATAGGGATTGAATATAATTGCAAGTAGGGAACAAGAAAGACTCTTATGTTCTAGAGCCCCTTCTTCATTTCTTCATTTATTCCTATCCAAGTTAGGCCGAAGCCTACCAACCCTTGTTACGTTCAAGAGGGAATATCCCCATAGACTCTGACGTACCAGAGCCCCTCATATCCTAAGTGCCATAAACTGTTGGACACTGCCGCTCATCTTGACTTGAGACTTCTGCCCCTCATCTTCCAACTGTTACAGAAGAAATCTTCGCCCCTATTCCCCCTTCGAGAGTCAAGAATACAGGAATACAATGTTATTAAGATGTTTGCATTTCATGTTAACCCTTTTTACATCTTTTAGGCTGTTCATATCCAAGAAAACGACGAGGACGTCTTGTCTTAAGTCCGGGAGTATGCAGCATCCCAGAAGATACCCTTCTGGTTCCCTGTTATTTGTATGTCATGCATTCGATGTGTTTTACATGTCTTTATTATTTTTCACACAGTGTGCTGTTCACCAGCTGAAGAGAAGGATGAAGGTATCAGTGGGGAGCCACTAGAGGGTGCATTGTACATCTAGCATTGTTTGAAAAGGGGGTGGAGCCTGGCTACAGCCCGAGAGCCTCACTCTGACTCTGTCTCACAGTCTACACAGAGGAGTCGGGTCGTGTCTGTGAGGAGACAGACATGTCTGCTAGCTGCTCTGACACAGCAGATTAATACAATCCTTTCAACTGGCAACAGGTCTCAGCACCTGCAGCCCAATGCAAGAGGAGGAACAGTAAGGAGATTGTAACCAGCATATCATCTCTATCATCACCACAGCAAGTATTATTTAGCTGAAACGCTGTCTGTCTGTTTCTGAGGAGAAGTCTATATAATATTGGGCCTCAGAACTCCTGCTGGCGCTGTTACCGGTTCTGCCGCACGCCACAATTAATATAAGAAGTGTCTATCAAGTCACTCAACTACAACCCTCATCACTGAGAAAAGTGAGTTCATTTATTACACACGCTGCTGGAAAAGTGAATGATTTCTAGATATAGCTGGACAATTGAAACCCTCATTGGTCACCCACTGGTCCCTTCTTCCCCTCAACTGTTGAAGTGCACAGAAGATAACGTGCCTCCATTTTGGAAGACTGTATAAAGTTCTTCAGTAAACGTGAGTTATTCAAATCCCCTGTGTCGTCTGGTCCCTGCACTGCATAACATCAAGGGCACCCCACATACCACCTTGCCAGGCGCACACATACTACTACCACCATCACGGGAGTTGCTACGGGGGAAAAGACTATCACCACCATCATCCATAGTGCAGCCCCCCTGTCACTGTGCCAGCCCGAGAAGGAGCGAGGGAGGAGAGGTAGAGATTCCTACAGATACCTCAGGCCATACACCGTGCACTTCACTACTGCTCCCATCCTCCTGGGAAGCTCTTCCTCGTGGTTGCTGCAGAATGATGAATTACGGCTCATTATCTGGCAGTCCGATGGACAAAAATGTGATTGGCTGATGCCATTCTACTGGAATGCATAGTGCCTACTGTAACATTTGGTGGAGGTGGGATAATGGTCTGGTGCTGGGCAAGGACCCATATTTCCAGTGGACGGTAATGTTACAGAATATAAAGACATTTTGGACAATTTTATGTTCACATGAAGAGTTCAATCGACACAAACATCCTACACTACAATGCGGAAAAAGTAGCATTATCCACGGGGCAATCACAAAATTTTTTAGAAGATATGATGGTGTTCAGTGTCACGAAAATTTTCACTGCGGTCATTAAGGGGCCTCATTCTAGGCCTCCACCTTTTCACGGCAGCCTAATCAAAGTCCTGCTCGGATGTCCCATGCAGGCTGGTGCAGGTGCCTGGCTGTCTGATGCTCCTGCTCCAACGGTAGCGATCAAAGTTTATTTAGATCACAACCATTTAACCCCTCAGATGCCAAGCTCATTAGGGACCGCTGCATCTGAGTGGTTTACAGAGGGAGTGGCAGTGGTGGAGCTATAGGGGTCGCATTTGCGACCAGGCCCTCAAGCCAGGGGGACCCGCGGCGCCCGCACCACATCAATAAAAAGTTACTATAGTAACTGGGGCCGCGGGCCCCTGTTACTATAGTAACTGAGAGCACTTACCCGCCTGGTTCCGGAGCGCAGCGGAGGTCCTGACGTCACAGCGCTATGCGCCACGAACAACATCCCGACTCTGGATAGAGTCAGGAACTCCGCTGCGGCTGAAGAGGAGGGTAAGATTAATATCCCTGTCTGCTGAAGCTGATAGGTTGGGGTCCGACTGTAACATTTGGTGGAGGTGGGATAATGGTCTGGTGCTGGGCAAGGACCCATATTTCCAGTGGACGGTAATGTTACAGAATATAAAGACATTTTGGACAATTTTATGTTCACATGAAGAGTTCAATCGACACAAACATCCTACACTACAATGCGGAAAAAGTAGCATTATCCACGGGGCAATCACAAAATTTTTTAGAAGATATGATGGTGTTCAGTGTCACGAAAATTTTCACTGCGGTCATTAAGGGGCCTCATTCTAGGCCTCCACCTTTTCACGGCAGCCTAATCAAAGTCCTGCTCGGATGTCCCATGCAGGCTGGTGCAGGTGCCTGGCTGTCTGATGCTCCTGCTCCAACGGTAGCGATCAAAGTTTATTTAGATCACAACCGTTTAACCCCTCAGATGCCAAGCTCATTAGGGACCGCTGCATCTGAGTGGTTTACAGAGGGAGTGGCAGTGGTGGAGCTATAGGGGTCGCATTTGCGACCAGGCCCTCAAGCCAGGGGGACCCGCGGCGCCCGCACCACATCAATAAAAAGTTACTATAGTAACTGGGGCCGCGGGCCCCTGTTACTATAGTAACTGAGAGCACTTACCCGCCTGGTTCCGGAGCGCAGCGGAGGTCCTGACGTCACAGCGCTATGCGCCACGAACAACATCCCGACTCTGGATAGAGTCAGGAACTCCGCTGCGGCTGAAGAGGAGGGTAAGATTAATATCCCTGTCTGCTGAAGCTGATAGGTTGGGGTCCGACTGTAACATTTGGTGGAGGTGGGATAATGGTCTGGTGCTGGGCAAGGACCCATATTTCCAGTGGACGGTAATGTTACAGAATATAAAGACATTTTGGACAATTTTATGTTCACATGAAGAGTTCAATCGACACAAACATCCTACACTACAATGCGGAAAAAGTAGCATTATCCACGGGGCAATCACAAAATTTTTTAGAAGATATGATGGTGTTCAGTGTCACGAAAATTTTCACTGCGGTCATTAAAGGGCCTCATTCTAGGCCTCCACCTTTTCACGGCAGCCTAATCAAAGTCCTGCTCGGATGTCCCATGCAGGCTGGTGCAGGTGCCTGGCTGTCTGATGCTCCTGCTCCAACGGTAGTGATCAAAGTTTATTTAGATCACAACCGTTTAACCCCTCAGATGCCAAGCTCATTAGGGACCGCTGCATCTGAGTGGTTTACAGAGGGAGTGGCAGTGGTGGAGCTATAGGGGTCGCATTTGCGACCAGGCCCTCAAGCCAGGGGGACCCGCGGCGCCCGCACCACATCAATAAAAAGTTACTATAGTAACTGGGGCCGCGGGCCCCTGTTACTATAGTAACTGAGAGCACTTACCCGCCTGGTTCCGGAGCGCAGCGGAGGTCCTGACGTCACAGCGCTATGCGCCACGAACAACATCCCGACTCTGGTTAGAGTCAGGAACTCCGCTGCGGCTGAAGAGGAGGGTAAGATTAATATCCCTGTCTGCTGAAGCTGATAGGTTGGGGTCCGACTCCCGGGACCCCGCCAATCAGCTGTTTTGAAGGGGCCGCTGCACTCGTACTAGAGCTGCTTCCCCTTCATTCCGGTCACTTGGTCACGCTGAATCCGTGTCGGCGACTCACAGTGTGAGCAAGTAAGGGAAATGAAGGGGAAGCAGCTCTCGTACGAGCGTTGCGGCCGCTTCAAAACAGCTGATTGGCGGAGGTTCCGGGAGTCGGACCCCGACCCATCAGCTATTGATGGCCTATCCTGAGGATAGGCCATTAATGTTTAGGGACTGGACAACCCCTTTAAGCCTACGATGTAGCAGGCTTAGAGGGCCCATGAGACAGGATCACAGATTGTGTAATGCTGTCTGCTGGACCCTGTATCTAAGCCAATCACATGGTAGGCTTAGATACAGGGCCCATGTGTGATCCTGTCTGATGGGCCCTGTATATACACCTACCACACAGTAGGCTTATATACAGGGCCCCAGCAGACAGTAATCTTATACTGTATAATATTACTGTCTGCTGGGGCCCTGTATCTAAGCGCCTTACATAACCACATGGTAAGCTTAGATACAGGGCCCATATGTGATACTGTCTGTTGGACCCTGTATCTAAGCCTACCACATGGTAGGCTTAGATACAAGGCTCCAGCAGACAGTAATTTTATACTGTATAAGATTACTGTCTGCTGGACCCTGTATCTAAGCCTACCTTGTGGTAGGCTTAGATACAGGGTCCAACAGACAGTATCACACATGGGCTCTGTAGCTAAGCTTACCACATGTGTTACTAACCGTTTTTTTTGTGTTTGTGTTTTTTTTACAGGTTTGGTCGTAGGACAACGTTGGATTCCAGGACTACTTCGATGACAGCTTTTTTTATTATCAATAAAAGGGTTAATGAGGGTTGTGTGTGTGGGGGGTTTATTTCAATAAAATATTTTTTTCTATGTCTTTGTGTTTTTTTTAAACTTTATTAATACCGCCTTAGTAATGGCCGCCGGCTGATTCACAGCCTCCATTACTAAAGCGGGGCTTAGTGTTAGCCGGTGCAGAGTCTAACACTAACCCCCATTATTACCCTGGTACCCACAGCCACCACGGGTGTCGGGAAGAGCCGGGTACGATCCAGTACTTGACCATCTGTAGTGATGGTCGGATACTGGGGCAGCTGCGGGCTGGTATTATCAGGCTGGGAAAGGCCAGAAACAGTGGCCCTTCCCCACCCTGGTAATGCTAGCCTGCTGGTGCTTTATTGTATCTGGCTGGTAATGAAAAACCCACGTCATTTAAAAAAAATAAAAAAATTATTGGAAAGAACGATGTGGGGTACCCCCCCAATTTTCATAACCAGCCAGATACAACAAAGCAGCAGCAGCCCAGAATTACCAGGGTGGGAAGGGCCACTGTTTTTGGCCTTCACCAGCCTAATACTACCAGCCTGTGGCCGCCCCATCACTACAGATGGTCGGGTACTGGTTCGTACCAGGCTCTTCAGAGTACCCCTGGTGGTGGTGGGTACTGGGGTAATAAAGTAGGTTAGTGTTAGCCTCTGCAACGGCATAACATTAAGCCCCGCCTTAGTTATGGACGCTGTCAATCAGCCTGCAGCTATTACTAAGGTGGTAATAATAAAGTTTAAAAAAATACAAGGACATAGAAATACAATACAAGGACATAGAAAAAATATTTCATTGAAATTAAAACCCACACAACTCCTTAACCCCTTCGCACTCAGCGACGTACTATTCCGTCGTGCTAAGTGCATCGTTCGCGCTGAGCGCCGGAATAGTAAGTCGTGGGAGGAACGGCCATTTCGGCCATCTTCCCGACACATACAGGAGCTGTGACAGCTGCTGTCTCTTACAGCAGTTGATGCAGCTCCTTCAGCGGGGACCGATCGCGGTGTCCCCATTGATTAACCCCTTGGAAGCCGCGTTCAATAGCGATCGCGGTTTCTTAGGGGTTAAGCTACCATCGTCGGCCCGCTACATGATAGCAGCTGGCAATGGTGGCTGTGGCAACCGATGCCTAACAATGGCGTCCGTCTATGCCATCTACGGAAGCCTAGTGGGTCCTGACTAAGTCAGGACCCACTATGCTTGCTGTCAGTGAGTAGCTGACAGCTCTAATACACTACACTACGCATGTAGTGTAGTGTATTAGAATAGCGATCAGGGCCTACTGCCCTCAAGTACACTAGTGGGACAAAGTAATAAAGTTAAAAAAAGTAAAAAAAACGTTGCGGAAAAATAAGTAAAATAAAAGTTTTAAAAGTAACAAAAATAAAAATCCCCCTTTTTCCCTTATCAGTCCTTTATTATTAATAAAAATAAATAAACAAATAAACTATATATAATTGGTATCGCCGTGTCCATAACGGCCTGAACTACAAAAGTATTTTGTTATTTATCCCGCGTGGTGAACGCCGTAAAAGAAAATAATAATAAACCATACCAGAATACATTTTTTGGTCACTTCACTTCTCAAAAAAACAGAATAAAAAGAGATCAAAAAGGCGCATGTACCTAAAAAAGGTTCTGATCGAAACTGCAGTTCGTTACGCAAAAAACAAGTCTTCACACGGCTTTCTTGATGGAAAAAAAAACGTGATGGCTCCTAGAATATGCCAACACAAAAAGTAAATGATTTTTAATAAAAAGTATTTTATTGTGCAAACGCCATAAGACATAAAAAAAACTATAAACATCTGGTATCGCCGTAATCGTATCGCCACACAAAATAAAGTGAATATGTCATTAATAGCGCACGGTGAACGCTTTTAAAAAAATTTGAATAAAAACAATAGTAGAATTGCTGTTTTTTAGTCACCACGCCTCTTAAAAATAGAATAAAAACTGATCAAAAAGTCGTATGCACCCCATGAAAACTACAATGAATTCCTCAAGGGGTCTAGTTTCCAAAATAGGGTCACTTTTGGGGGGTTTCCACTGATTTGGCACCACAAGACCTCTTCAAACCGGACATGGTACCTAATAAAAAGGAGGCCTCATAATCCTCTAGGTGGTCCTTTGCTTCGGAAGCCTTTGCTTCGGAAGCCGGTGCTTCAGTCCATTACCGCACTAGTGCCACATGTGGGATATTTCTCAAAACTGGAGAATGTGGGCAATAAGTATTGAGTTGCGTTTCTCTGGTAAAGCCTTCTGTTTTACAGAAAAAAAATTAACAAAAAGATTTTCTGACAAAAAAAAATCAAAAAT
This sequence comes from Rhinoderma darwinii, assembly GCF_050947455.1. Lineage (NCBI taxonomy): Eukaryota > Metazoa > Chordata > Amphibia > Anura > Rhinodermatidae > Rhinoderma > Rhinoderma darwinii. The sequence continues at coordinate 254,999,921 of NC_134691.1, forward strand.
GTAAATTTCACCTCTACTTTGCTTTAAATTCCTGTGAAACACCTAAAGGGTTAATAAACATTCTAATTGCTGTTTTGAATACTTTGAGGGGCCTAGTTTCTAAAATGGGGTGTTTGATTGGGGTTGTATAATGTATAAGCCCCTCAAAGCCAAGGAGGAAACCTCCAGCTAAGGCTACACAGCCCGCTACCACATACACTTTGAGACTGCGTCTCCGTGTGTTTTTTAATTGTTTTTGTAATAAAATTGGGAATATATTTCCTTTTTAAAATCAACACAGCGCTGGATTTTTCTCTCATTTCCCCTCAAAGCCACTTCAGAACTGAACTGGAACCTAAAAAAAATTAAAAAGAGGCTTTTTCTTATACCACACCCCGATGTACCGCATGGCCGTGTACAGGATGCTGCGTTATGAGGCAATACTTTGCTTCTTACATTATACTGATAATGAGCAGTGCCCACCCCGAGATGACCCAAGTTTTGACCGGAGACCCCTATTAGACCAATTCAGTGCCCGGTTTTCCAAAGCATACACCCCCGAGAATTGTATTTCTATTGATGAGTCCTTGGTGCATTTTAAAGGGAGGCTTCAATTCCGCCAGTACCTGCCGGGTAAGAGGGCAAGGTATGGAGTGAAGATGTATAAGCTGTGCGAGAGTGCATCAGGGTATACTTACAAATTTAGGATATATGATGGGAAGGACACCAGTATTCAGCCCCTAGAATGCCCCCCCTTACTGGGAATTAACACAAAAATTGTGTGGGATTTGGTGCACCCACTGCTGGACCAGGGTTACCACATCTACCTGGATAATATTTTTACCAGCGTCCCACTCTCCAAGTGCCTCGCTTCCAGAAGTACTGCGGCATGTGGCACTGCTAGAAGAAATCTGAGAGGCCTCCCTAAGACTCTGCTTGGGCAAACACTCAGAAGTGGTGAGAGCAGGGCACATTCGGGCAGCAACATATTGTGTGTCAAGTACAAGGACAAGACAGATGTCCTTGTATTGACAACAATACATGGCCACACCAGTACCCATGTACGAGGTACCAGTACAGAGACCCCCAAACCAGACTGCATTCTGGACTACATTAGGTACATGGGAAGTGTGGACTTGTCAGATCAAGTCCTGAAGCTCTACAGCGCCATGCAGTGTGGTATAAGAAGCTGGCCATGCACATCATACAGATGGCATTGTACAATGTGTACGTGCTACGTCGATGTGCAGGCCAGACGGGAACTTTCCTGGAATTTCAAGAGGTGGTTATCAAGAACCTAATCTTTAGGGACAAGGAAGGGGAGGCACCCAATACTTCTGGAAGCGAGGCCACACGCATCCTACCAGGGCAACACTTTCCAGGGGAAGTTCCCCAAACTGGCAAGAAGGGAAAAAGTCAAAAGAGGTGCAAAGTCTGCTATAAGAGGGGGATAAGGTATGACACAATATATCAATGTGACACGTGTCCCGAAAAACCAGGGCTCTGTATGAAAGTGTTTTAAAATTTATCATACATCCCTTGATTTTCAATCTACCCCAGTTTTACTTACCCTGATGCACTCCGCACAGCCTATCCCCCTCATCTTTCCCCTCTGGGCCCTGCTGTGTGCCCAGGCAGCTGTTAACAGCCACATGTAGAGTATTGCCGTACCCGGGAGAACCCACATTACAGTTTATGGGATGTCGTCTCATGTGGTGAATGCTGGGCACAATATATCGGACACTGAAATGGCATATATGTATAGAAAATTGCAAATCTCACTCTCCACCATCTGCTGCGCATTATCTTTTACACAATACCTGTAGGGTCAAAATGCTCACTCGCTCCAGATGAATGCCTTATGGGGTGTAGTTTTTAAAACGGGGTCACTTCTCGGGGTTTCAACTGTACTGGGGGGCTTCTGCATACATGACTTAGCATGAGAAAATCCCAAGTAGGCCAAATGGTGGTCCTTTCCTTCTGAGCCCTCCCATGGGCCCAAACGGCAGTTTATCACCACAAATGGGGTATTGCCGCATTTAGGACAAATTAGGCAACAAAATGGGGTATTTTATTCATTGTGAAAATAAGAAATTTTGAGCCAAAACTACATCTTATTGGAAAAAATTATAATTTTTTTAATTCACAGCCCAATTCAAGTAAATTCTGTGAAAGAACTGTGGGGTCTAAATGGTCACAACACCCATAAATGAATTCCTTGAGGGGTGTAGTTTCCAAAATGGGGTCACTTCTGGTGGGTTTCCATTGCTTTGATACCTCTGGGGCTCTGCAAATGCGACATGGCACCCGAAAACCAATCCAGCAAAATCTGGACTCCAAAGAACACACAGCACTACTTGCCTTCTGAGACCTCCCATGGGCCCAAACGGCAGTTTATTACCACAAATGGGGTATTGCTGCACGCAGGACAAATTGGGCAACAAAATGGGGTATTTTATTCCTTGTGAAAATAAGAAATTTTCAGCCAAAACTACATCTTATTAGAAAAAAATAAAACATTTTTAATTCACAGACCAATTCAAATAAATTCTGTGAAAAAACCGTGGGGTCTAAATGGTCACAACACCCATAAATGAATTCCTTGAGGGGTTTAGTTTCCAAAATGGGGTCACTTCTGGTGGGTTTCCATTGCTTTGATACCTCTGGGGCTCTGCAAATGCGACATGGCACCCAAAAACCAATCTAGCAAAATCTGGACTCCAGAGAACACATAGTGCTCCTTTCTTTCTGAGACCTCCCATGGGCCCAAACGGCAGTTTATCACCACAAATAGGGTATTGCCACACTCAGGACAAATTGGGCAACAAAATGGGGCATTTTGTTCCCTGTGAAAATAAGAAATTTTGATCAAAAATGACATCTTATTGGAACAATTGTCATTTTTTTAATTTCACAGCCCAATTCAAATACGCGCTGTGAAAAACTGTGGGGTCAAAATGGTAACAACAACCATACATGAATTCCTTGAGGGGTGCAGTTTCCAAAAACAATTTTGGGGGATTCCTTCTTTTTTGGCACCTCAACACCTCTTCAAACCTGGCATGCTGCCTAAAATATATTCTAATAAAAAAAGAGGCCCCAAAATGCACTAGGTGCTTCTTTGCTTCTGCGGCTTGTGTTTTAGTCCACGAGCACACTAGAGCGACATGTGGGACATTTTTAAAAACTGCAGAATCTGGACAATACATATTTAGTAGTGTTTCTCTGGTAAAATCTTCTCTGTTACAGAAAAAAATTGAATAAAATTGAAATTCTGCAAGAAAAATGAAATTTGCAAATTTCACCTCCACTTTGCTTTAATTCCTGTGAAGGGTTAAAGAAAACTTTCTAAATGCTGTTTTGAATACTTTGAGGGGTCTAGTTTTAAAAATGGGGCATTTTATGGGGGTTTCTAATACATAGGCCCTTCAAAGCCACTTCAGAACTTAAAAAAAAAGGCTTTTGAAATTTTCTTAAAAATATGATAAATTGCTCTTTATGTTCTAAGCCTTGTAACGTCCAAGAAAAATAAAAGAATATTCAAAAAACGATACCTCTCTAAAGTAGACTTATGGGAAATGTGAACTAGTAACTATTTTGGGTGGTATAACCATCTGTTTTACAAGCAGATGCATTTAAATTCAGAAAAATTCTATTTTTTCTAAATTTTCTCTAAATTTTGCAATTTTTCACAAATGAACACTGAATATATCGACCACATTTTACCACTATCATAAAGCCCAATGTCTCACAAGAAAACAGTCTCAGAATCACTTGGATAGGTTTAAGCATTCCGACGTTATTACCACATAAAGTGAAATATGTCAGATTTGAAAAATGGGCTCTGAACCTTAAAGCCCAAACTAGGCTGCGTCCTTAAGGGGTTAACCATTTTATCGAGAATAAAAAAAACGCTGTCATTGAAGTAGTCCTCGAATCCGACGTAGTCCTACGACCAAACCTGTAAAATAACACAAACACACAAAAATAATTAGTAACACATAAAGAAGCAAAACAATTATTATTCTTACCTTTCCTGGGTCCAGCACTGGAGCCGCAATGTCAGCAAGCTGGGCCCTATATCTAATCCTATCATGTGTGATACTGTCTGCTGAACCACTGTATCTAATCCTATCCATAGTTTATAGGGTCGTAGTGCTATAGATATGCTGTCTCCTATACACACATATTTTCTTGGGGGGGGGGACATATGTATTGGGGCTATTTCCCCTGACATTTTAAGACCTTAGAACTTTTGTATCGGGGCCCATTAGCCTTTAGCTACGCCCCTGGGGTGTGGGCTCCCTCAGTCACCGATCGGTGGCCCGCAAATGCGATTGTGGGCCGCTGATGTGTTGCCAAGGCTGTCGGGGGCCTAACAAAAGCCCCAAGGCCTGCCCTGGCTAAATGCCTATTAGGCCGTGCCAGAGGAATGGCCTAATAGATTGTCTGTCAGTTTTACACTGACAGGCAATAATGCTTTGGTATACTAAGTATACCAAAGCATTATATAAGCGATCAAAAGATCGCACAGTGAAGTCCCCTAGAGGGACGGAAAAATAATTAATGTGAAATAAAAATTATCAATAAAGGTACACAGGAAAAAAAATAAAACCATTTTGGTTGAATAAGCACAAATTCCCCCAGAGACACTCCAAAATCTTGTGGAAAGCCTTTCCAGAGGAGTGGAGGCTGTTAAAGCCACAAAAGGGGTCCCAACTCCATACAAACGCCCAAAGTTTTGAAGTGGGATGTCTAACAAGCTCATAAAGTTGTGATGATCAGGTGTTCACATACTTTTAGCCATATGGTGTATATATATCCCGTATCAGAAAATCATTTTGAGTGAAATTACCTCCCAATTATCCCGTTTTTTGAGGGATTGTCTCGTAAATCAGACCTCAAAGGGGCGCAGCTTTACAAATGTATCCAAGGTTTTGTGGGCGTTCCTGGCTGGATAGGGCAGGTCCTGTAAATGGGGATTTCATCCCATGCTTGTTGAAAGCGAATGGGTATTATAAGTCTATGGAGGAGTGGGAGATTGGACACTGGCAGAAATTTCTGCCACTGCTTATCTTTCATGAAAAGTAACAGGAGTGGATAGTAAAAATAATATGCTTGACATCACATGAGGGTTTGGCAGCCACCATAGACATAAGAGTGTTGGCAGACCGCTCTCTATATAAAGTTTTGGACAGCTTAAGAACTTAACCTGTCAATCAAATAAATGTGTTCATAATTCTTATAATTCTGCTTAGTTTATCCTCATTTATAGCCTAAGTAGTCAGAATATATCAGTAGTATTATATTGTTAATAAATTAACTAGTTTCATAACTCCAATTATTTTGCAGCAGCTGGGACCCAGACTTCAGCTACTGAAGAAACTCTTTTTTTATTTTTTTTATTTAAAAAAAAAAAAAAAGAGGAATCACTACATTTCTGTAATTCAGAGGTTGGCACAGAAGTAATTTGACACAGACTCTGCAGGAAGAGATGAGCAGTGTCGCTCATCTCTGTATAATCGTCTGACTATGACACCAGAATGTTCAATGTTAATATTCCTTCTATATAGATATAATATATATATATATATATATATATATATATATACAAAGCTTGAGTAAATTTGTAAATAAATGAAAATAGCTTATATTGTACAGATCCTGGGTTACAGCCTGTGTTTGGCCCAAAGCAGTATTCACAATGTGCCAGGGGAGTCTTTACACTCCTGTGAACTCTGTTGTATTGATACTGATAACATCAACGTATAAATAGGTTTTACAGAGAAATACTGGTACAACTCAAGCACACTTCAGCGAGTCTTCAGTGTGCTCTCTGTTTTTTTAACAGATAGCACACTAACCTATTAATTTCTATGGGGCCATGCACACTTCCATTATTTTCGCGGATATGTGTGTCCATTCCGCAAATTATAGAACAGGTCCTATTCCTGTCCGTTTTTGCAGATCAGTCTAGGCCATTCTATTCATTGGTCCGTTAAAACTACGGATCGCACACGGAAGCCATCCGTGTGCGGTCCGTGTTTTGCAGATCCGTGATTTGCGGCCGTATAAAGGGCCACGGATGTGTGCTTGAGGCCTTACATGCTGACAAAATTCATACTTTACCCACTGTTTATGTATAATTATGGCTTTATTACATTTTAAAGAGGTCACACCACAAGAAACAGCAGCTTGTGACTCAGAGCGATCTATCATTGATGTATTCTGTATCCTATTAGGGCCTGATTTACACGAGCGTAATATACGCGCGTGGTTTTCACGCGTGTCGTACGCACCTATATTAGGCTATGGGGCAGTGCAGACAGTGCGTGAATTTTGCGTAGCGCGAGTGCGTTGCGTAAAACTCACGACATGTCCTTTCTTTGTGCGCTGTTCGCGCATAACGCACCCATTGAAGTCAATGGATGCGTGAAAACCACGCAGGTCGCACGGAAGCACTTTCGTGCGAACTGCGTGATTCGCGCAACAGCTGTCAAACTCTGAATGTAAACAGAAAAGCACCACGCGCTTTTCTGTTTACAAACATCCAAACAGAGTGTCATAATGATGGCGGCTGCGCGAAAATCACGCAGCCGCGCATCATACACTGATGACACACGCAGCTGTTAAGTGCCTTTTGCGCACGCAAAACGCCGCGTTTTTTGCGTGCGCAAAACGCACACGCTCGTGTAAATCAGGCCTTAAAAGTAATGATGGGTTTTAGTATAGGATGTGGCAGTGACACATCTCGACAAGCTGAACTCATTATAATAAGGTTAGAAAGAGTGACTTGATACTACGTGTTACTATGGATTTAATTGATTCATTTTCACTGGGTGTTCATTTTACCATCAGGGATATAATTTCAGACCTCATCCTCCTCCTTTTTGGATTATTCCACCTGATTTTCAACACTTTATGTTTCCATGTTATCCTTTGCCTTCTCAGTAAGGCTGGGTTCACACTTGGCGGAATTTCACTTGAATTCCACTGCGGACACTCCGCAGCGTTAATCCGCAGCGGAGCCGTTTCTCCATTGACTTCCACTTTTATTTAGCAGTGTTCGTTTAGACGATGCGTAAACTTCCGCTGCGGAGCATAGGCTGCGGAGCGGAATTTGGTGTCCGCAGCATGCTCTGTCTGTTGCGGAGCAGTGGCGGACTGGTTGCGGACTCATGGCGGAATTTCTCCATTGACTTCAATGGAGATTCTAAGTTCCGCAATGAAGTCCGCAGCTGTCATGCACATGTTATGTGTGCTGCGGATGCGTCTTGCTTTTTTGACATGACATTTCTTCATTCTGGCTGGACCTATGTATTTCTAGGTCTACAGCCAGACTGAGGAAGTCAATGGGGATCCCGTAATTACGGGAGCATTGCTAGGCGACGTCAGTAAATAGTCACTGTCCAGGGTGCTGAAAGAGTTAAGCGATCGGCAGTAACTGTTTCTGCCCCCTGGACAGTGACTACCGATCCCAATATACAGCAACCTGTCAAAAAAATAGAAGTTCATACTTACCGAGAACTCCCTGCTTCTGTCTCCAGTCCGGCTTCCCAGGATGACGTTTCAGTCTAAGTGACGGCTGCAGCCAATCACAGGCTGCAGCGGTCACATGGACTGCCGCGTCATCCAGGGAGGTCGGGCTGGATGCCGAAAGAGGGACGCGTCACCAAGACAACGGCCGGTTAGTATGAAATTTGTTTACTTTAACTAGGGAAAGTGCTGTCCCTTCTCTCTATCCTGCACTGATAGAGAGAAGGGAAGCACTTTTACCGCAGTCCGCAGCAGCTAGTCCGCATCAATTTACTGCACATTTTGGGCAGATCCGCCGCAGAATCTGCAACGCAGATTCTGTGCGGCATTGATGCGGACAGTTGCGGAGGAAAAGCGCCACGTGGGGGCATGCCCTTACTATAACTAGTTTATTGTGCCCTGTTGAAAAGATTTTTACAGGGAATATTAAAAGTGCCTTTTTAAAACTCCAATAATTGTAGACCTGACAATAGATAAAACAGCCTGAAAAGAGACTGCAGAAACAGAAAGGCATGAGTGCTTCTGGATGGAAAAGAGGTCCTTGCTCCAGGGTCCTACCTTTGGCATCTTCAGCTAGGAAAACTGCCTCTGTCACTAACTGTACACACTTGGAGTTTTGTATCCATGAAAAAGGTTTAATTTGGTTCTTCACAATATGTTTTTTTGCAGTAATGTAAATAATAAGGCCCTGTTCACACAGAATTTTTTTGCAGGCAAAAAATTTTAATTTTGAGGCAGATTTTGACCTGCCAGCACTCTCATTGAGCGTTGCGGGCTAAAAACGCAGCAAAAAACGCTTTCTCTGCCTCCCATTGATGTCAATGGGAGGTCAGAGACAGAAACACCCGAAGAAAGGGCATGTTGCTTCTCTTCGGAAAAAAACGTTTGCGGGAAAAAGACGCCTCCGTGTCCCATTGAAATAAATGGGAGGTTTTTGATGCGGTTTTCACGGCAAAAAAAAAAAAACGGCAAAAAAAACTCAGTGTGAACAGGGCCTAAAGCGCCTTTTCAGTGTATATGAATTTTAAAAAAAACAAAAAAAAAACAGGCCCCATTTACCCACTGTGCCTCTCCTCATGCATACACGATGCAATCATTTCCGCAGTAGGTAAGTCTGTACATGGCCAACCCATACTTTGTACGTAATGAATGTGACTCTTTTTTGTAGAGCTACTATTCTTAGAAAATAAAAATAAATAAGGGTATGTTCACACGGCCAAATTTCAGACGTATACGAGGCGTATTTTGCCTCGTTTTACGTCTGGAAATACGTCTCAAATACGTCGTCAAACATCTGCCCATTACTTTCTATGGGTATAACGCTGTATTGTCCACACGACGCGTAATTTTACGCGTCGTACGGCAATTACGACGCGTAAAATTACGCCTCGTAAAAAGAAGTGCAGGACACTTCTTTGGACGTTTTTGGAGCTGTTTTCTCATAGACTCCAATGAAAACAGCTCCAAAAACGGACGTAAAAAACGCAGCGAAAACGGCGTGAAAACGCCGCGAAAAATGCGAGTTGGTAAAAAAACGTCTGAAAAGCAGGGTCTGTTTTCCCTTAAAAACAGCTCTGGATTTTCAGACGTTTTTGTTGACTACTTGTGAACATACCCTAACACACATTTTTTTGGTCTCAATAAGGTCAATAGGAGCATGGGTGTAGCTATAGCCATAGCAGCTTCTATGGGGTCCAGAGCTTGACGGTGCCCACTCACATGCAAAAAACATTGTTTCTTTGTGTGGGGAATAGCAAATTGGTGGCTTTCTGCGATCTAGTACTACTGTGTGGGTTCTTTCCATTATTGCTACTTATTGTGCTGTTTCAGCTTCCTGTCACTAGGGGGTAAGGGCCCAACTTATTTTGCTATAGGACTCTATGAATTCTAGGTACGCCCCTGAATGGGAGATCAGTAGTGTCTTACATTCCTGCATTCAGATGTAATTGTTTGTCCCAGTGAAAACAGCTGCACTTACCCCTCTAGGAACTTGTTTGCTTTGGAGTTCTGAAGCAGTTTTTAATGCATTATGTATAAATAAAGATCAAGAATGAAAATCCCTTACAACTCCATGGAAGATACAGAACAGCTTTCGTACCTCCATAGACCTTAAATTTATCACGTAACTAGTAATAAATGTAAATGGCTCGAACACCACTTAAATCCCATTTTTATTTTTACAAAAGAATATTAAAAAGCATATGCGAGCCTAGCTTTAGATAAGATGCTATATTGCAATGCTCTGTGCTGCACTTCATTCTGTGAGTGTTCGTTTTCCCAGATATTTGATTAGCCCTTGATGTTAAGACTCTGCTTGCCAGAATGCAAATCACTAAAGCAAGTGCTTGGCAGACACTGAGCAAGCAAGGAATGCTGGGAGATTTAAACTTAACAGCCAGCAGAATTGTTAATGTAGATTTTGCATGGAATTAGGCAATAATAAAATTAGATTAGAATAGATTTTGCCATTATATAAATAAATACTGATAAATAAATGTGGTATAATCAATATGCAAAACTAAAATCAATGGAGACTTGAATTTTGGATAAATCACTGAATTTATAGACTGGCTATTCATCTAGGTGGGATAAAATTATTCTAGTTTTTAAAAAGGAACTTTATTTTACCTCAAAACTCTTTGTTTAGATATTTTAGACACACTTTGGTTGTGCAAGTAAAGAATTCCATACTTTAGATAACTTTAGTATTTTGGAATTTTTCACAGATACATTTACCTCCAGAATTATTTGGACAGTGACACAATCTTCATGATTTGGGCTCTGCAAAACACCACATTTGATTTGAAATGAAACAACTGAGATGCAATTGAAGTGTAGAATTTCAGGTTTAATTCAAGGGGTTGAAAAAAAATATCCTGTGAAAGATTTAGGAATTGCAACCATTTTTCTACACAGCCTCCTCATTTCAGGGGCTCAAAAGTAATTGGACAAAGTAACATTACCATAAATAAAATGTTGTTTTTTTTTTAAATACTTTGTAGAGAATCCTCTGCAGGTAATGACTGCCTGAAGTCTGGTACCCATGGACATCACCAAACGCTGGGCTTCCTCCTTTGTGATGCTTTGCCCGGCCTTTACTGCAGCTGTCTTCAGTTGTTGCTTGTTTGTGGGTCTTTCTGCCTTAAAGAGGCTCTGTCACCACATTATAATCTGTTGGGCGCTGTAATGTAGATAACAACATTGGTTTTTATTTTGAAAAACGATAATTTTTGAGCAAGTTATGAACAATTTTAGATTTATGCTAATTACTTAATGTCCAACTGGGAGTTGTAAAGAGAAGTATATGACGCTGACCAATCAGCGTTATGCCCTTCTCTCCATTCATTTCCAGCGAGATCACGCTGTGCTGTCACTTACTCCCACAGTAACTTTACTGAAATGTCTTGGGATGCGATGTCTATTCACTCTCCTGACACTTCGGTAAAGTTTCTGCGGTACTTATTCACACCACAGCATGATCTCGCGAGATCACGCTGTGAATGACAGCACAGTGTGATCTCGCGAGATCACGCTGTGCTGTGTGAGTAAGTCCCACAGAAACTTTACTGAAGTTAATAGAAGTTAATCAATAAATTCTATGTACTCCAAAATGGTGCTATTAAAAATTACAACTTGTCCCAAGCAAAAAACAAGACCTTATACAGCTATGTTGACACAAAAATAAAAAAGTTATAGCTCTTTGAATGAGACGATGGAAAAACTTAAAAAATAGCTTGGTCATTAAGGTCTAAAATAGACTGGTCATTAAGGGGTTAAGTTTTGTCTTAAGCAAGTGACATGCATGCTTGATCGGGTTGAGATCTGGTGATTGACTTGGCCATTGCAGAATATTCCACTTCTTTTCCTTAAAAAAACTCCTGGGTTGCTTTCGCAGTATGTTTTGGGTCATTGTCCATCTGTACTCAGAAGCGACGTGCAATTAACCTCGCTGCATTTGGTTAAATATGAGCAGAAAGTATATCCCTGAACACTTCAGAATTCATCCGGCTACTTCTGTCTTCTGTCACATCATCAATAAACACTAGTGACCCAGTGCCTTTGGCAGCCATGCATGTCCATGCCATCACACTGCCTCCACCATGTTTTACAGAGGATATGGTGTGCTTGGATCATAAGCCGTTCCAAGCCTTCGCCATACTTTCTTCCTCCCATCATATAGGTTGATCTTAGTTTCATCTGTCCAAAGAATGCTGTTCCAGAACTGGGTTGCTTGTTTAGATGTTTGGCAAAGTCCAATCTGGCTTTTCTATTTTTGAGGCTGATTAATGGTTTGCACCTTGTGGTGAACCCTCTGTATTTGCTCTCATGAAGTCTTCTCTTTATGGTAGACTTAGATACTGATACCCCTACTTCCAGGAGAGTGTTCTTCACCTGGGTAGATGTTGTGAAGGGGTTTTTCTTCACCATGGATCATTCACCACCGTTGTCTTCCGTGGACGTCCAGGCCTTTTGGAGTTCACAAGATCACAAGTGCGCTCTTTTTTTTTTTTTTTTTCAAGAATGTACCAAACTGCTGATTTGGCCACTCCTAACATTTGTTCTCTCTCTGATGGATTTCTTCATTATTTTTCAGCCTAACAATGATCTGTTTCACTTGCATTGTGAGCGCCTTTGACCTCATGTTGTGGGTTCACAGCAACAGCTTCCAAATGCAAATGCCACACCTGGAATCAACTCCAGACCTTTTACCTGCTTAAATGATGATGGATTAACGAGGGAATAGCCCATGCAGCCCATTAAATAGCTTTTGAGATGTCCAATTACCTCAGTGTGTTTTGTGCAAACTTTCTAAATACTTTTTATTAAAAATAATGTTAACTTTTTGCGATACAGATGCTTTGTGTCCTGTATACAGCTGTATCTAGCGCTAAGGGCTGTATCCGTCAGGTCAGCTGCACTGACGGATTCAGTGTTAGCAGGTCCACGCAGGATCGAGTTGTACCAATCACATGTAAGTTCATAACATAGAAGTGATCCATAACAGGTGGATCCTGCATGTCAGAGACACATGCAGGACCCGCTTTCACATACGCTGACAAATACAGGATCCAGCGCTAGATACAGCTGCTCTGTATACAGGATACAAATCGGCTGTATCTCAAAAAGTACAAGTAATTTAATAAAAAGTATTTAGAAAGTTCCACCAAACACACTGATAGACATTTTAATAAACAAAAAGAATAGAAGAAAAAAACTATTTCAAATGTGTACATAGCCTTTAACATAATATGAGTAGGGTTTAAAAAGACAACATATGGTAAATGTGCAGTATGGAGGCACAGAATTCTGTGCCCATTTGCTATTTATTAACACTTCAGTTTCCTTCTGTTTGGTGGTCCCTTGATGCCCATTTGTAATTTACTGTCCCTTTAGCACCTTTTGTCACAGAAGAACAATAAAGGGGCAACAAAATGTCATATGGGCATCAAGGGGGCACTAAACAGAAGGACAATAAAGGGGCAATAAGTGGCAAATGGGCACCAAGGTGGCCCTGAATCCTCTACCCATTTGCCATTATTGCCCTTTTCAGACCCCCATCAGTGCCAAAGGCCACAGTCAGTGACTGACCTGCTGGGCTTCTCACAAACACTGCCCACTGGTGCTGCTGCAGCTGGAGCTGCCCTGGAGAAATACGTTTTCTTGGTGTCCCCACCAGCCCAGGAAATAGATAGGAAGATAGCGCGGTGTCTTCTCCCTGTCTTGCGTCCTTAATGATGCCATCACGCCTGTCTCGTCATTCAGGACGCAGGACAGGAAGAGTGAGCGGCAGCCAGTACGCGGGGCAGCCAGTATTGAGGTCGGTGCAGTTAGTAAGTGGCACCTGACCCACTGGTGCCCCAAGTAGTGGCCACAGCGCAGGGCACACACACCCACTGGCGCCCCCTTTACAGTGTGGTGGCTGGCACCCTGTGCGACTGCACCAGTCGCACGTAGCCCTGGTCGGATATGGTGAGAGGTAACGGACAAACTCAGGGAGGTGTATCAGATAGATATCCCTCTTTTCATAGTGCTGTGTTTACTGGGGGAAAAAACCTTTTTACAAATCTCTAGACCCTAAAATAGGGCTATAATAAGGCCACTGATTGTTGCTAAGATGTTAATATTGAGACTCTGGATCCCACTTACAAAGCATGGGAAAATATTGTAATTTCTATGATACATAAAGAAAGAGGTGTTTATCAGCAAAAATAAATTACATTTTTTAATTATATTTTTTAAATGCTGGAACCCATGGTTACTATCTCTAGTAATGAACGAAGGGCAGTGCTTTGAGCAATAGTGTTTATTTTTCTCTTTCCTTGATTCTGGTGGGTTTGGGTGGTAGGGAGCAGGGGGCATTTTTCGGTGGCAATAGTCATGTGTTATCTGATTGTACGTTTTTGTTATGTCATTTGTTATTTTTTTTTATATTCCAATAATTTTTATTGAAGTTTTTTCAAGAAAAACAGGGGTTCCATACCCCAAATAACAGGATAACAGTTCAAATAAAAAAAAAAGGAGAGAGAAAGGAAGAAGACGACGAAAGGGGGAGAGGTAGGGAAGTGAAGATCAAAAGCATCTCAAGGGATGTGGACCTAAGAGATCGCCCCAATATAACCAAGCCATGGTTACCAAATCTTAAGGAAAAAATCCTCTTTGTCTGAGACCATACAGTGTAAACGGTCATTGGCCATAATCCAATTCAATTTAGTCTTAACTAAGTGAAGAGGAATAACAGTACTTTTCCATGATGTAGCTATAGCAATTTTGGCTGCCAAGAAAAGGAAGGAAACACATTTGTCAGAGGCTTTAGATATACCTGGGACAGTCTAATTAAGTAATGCTTGTGAGGGAGAGAGTTTCAATTTAATCTGAGTGATAGAATACAACATATTAAAAATTAGTCTCCAAAGCCGGGCACCTTCGGACAATTCCACCATATATATAACGGGTTTCCCACATTTCCACAGTGTCTAAAACAGGAAGATAAGGAGGTAGGGAATAACATGGCCAATCTGGAGGGAACCAGATACCATCGTAAGAAGACTTTGCAATTAGCTTCAACCAGCGAAACATTATGGAAATGTTTGCAGTGCGCTCCTCCATATCTTGCCATTCCCTAACAGAAAAAGATTTATGTAAGTCCCTTTCCCACATAGACATATATGATAGATTGTCCGACGGGGATACCAGATACAAGTAAATACTAGATAATAGATGACGACCACCAGAATTATTCAGACACATGTTTTCAAATTCAGAATTGCTTTTAAGGTCCGACAAAGTTTTAAATGAAGAGATAAAATGGTGTATCTGATGAAAGCGGAAAATCTCAAGAGTCCGGCATGTGATGTATGGATTGGTAAAAATGACAAGATCGTATGACTAATCTATTACAGAAGTGTCCAATACAGTAGAGATTCTTGTCCAACCACCATTTCAACGCCGAAGGCCAAAGTCCTGGAGCAAAGTTAGGATAAGCAAACAATCTGCTGGTGTATGCAGAGACCGGAGCCGAAATCTATGGTTCAATCAATCCCACAGTGCCAATAAAGGAGAGAAGAGCAGGCAGTCTTTGACTGGGGTTTAACCACATCAACAGGTCGATAGGAATGTCAGGAGTAGCTGCCTGCTCAATGGGTATCCAGCGTGCTTGGTTGCGGACTCTATGGAGTGTAACTAGGGGGTCAGGCGAGCAGCATAATAATATTTGGTGAGATTTGGAAAACCAAATCCCCAGGCTACCTTAGGAGCATATAAGATACTCTGAGAGACTCTACAACGTTTTGGGCCCCATACAAATGACAGTATAAGTTTATGGAGGTCCTGTAAATAAGAGGTAGGAACATCTATTGGTAAGGTACGGAAAAAATAGAGGATTCTAGGAACGAACCGTCCTTTTTATGGCCGCTATTCTACCAAACCAAGAAAGAGGCATAGAGGCCCAGCGGATCAGATCTGTTTTTAATTTTTGTTTTAAAGGGAGGAACTTTGTGTGAAACAGGGTAGACCCCTAGGTATGAGATTTTGTCGTCCCTACATCTCAGTTCAAAATTAAGTTGAATATACTTGCCCATTGGTCGTGGTATATTAATATTTAGCACATCGGACTTGTCATGGTTAACCTTGAGACCTGAAATTTTAGAAGACTGACCTAAGACATGATATAGATTCGGGAGGGACGTAAGGGGAGAAGATAACACCAACAAGAGGTCATCAGCATATAATGCACACTTATGAACCTGACCCCCCCCCCTAACTCAACTCCCTTGATGTTTTATTCATCAGGTGGGCCAGGGGCTCAATGGCCAATAAAAAGAGAATAGGGGAGAGAGGACACCCCTGTCTCGTCCCACGAACTATGGGGATACGATCAGATAAAAATTCCTTGATCATTACCTGGGCAGATGAGGTGGAATATAAACTCCTCCAGAGAGTGATAAATTTATTGCCAAACACTCACCGCTGAAGAACAAAAAATAAATAGTCCCAAGTCAGGGAATCAAAGGCTTTGTGCAGGTCCAACGACAGACACAACGATCCCGTTTTCCGCAAGCCGTCCCAGTGTGAATGAACAAGGGATATAAGGTCAATGATTCTTCAAGTCTGATTAGCCGCCTGTCTATTCGGTACGAAACCCACCTGGTCAGGATGAACATACTGCTCCAAGGAAGTATTAATCCTGGTGGCCAAAATTTGAGTTCAAATTTTCATATCGACATTGATAAGCGAAATGGGCCTATAATTCTGAACAGAGTCTTTACCTGGTTTTGGAATCACTGAAATATAAGCTTTGAGTGCTTCAGGGCCAGGAGGCCCTCCATCTCTTAAAGAGTTGAAAAAGGTGACCAAGTGAGGGGCTAATAAATCAGCAAATTTCTTATAATATAAGTTGGAAAATCTGTCCGGACCCGGGAATTTAGCAGTTTTAAGAGACTTAATAGCTATCAGGACTTCCTGCAGAGAGATGGAGGCCTCGAGGCAATCTTTATGGGGTTTGGCAATTATAGGGAAGGAGATATCGTTAAACAAGATATCAGCCCTCAATTTATCAAACTGGGGAGGTGGCTTATATAAAGAGGAGTAGAAGGAAAAAAAGCAGTGAAGGACTTCTTTAGGATGTTGTGTTAAATTACCGTTCACCAGCCGTAATTTAGGGACCATGTAGTTACGGGACAGAAGAGCAAGCTGTCGAGTCAGAAGGGTACCTGGTTTATTGCTTTGGGCAAAAAAATCTATACTGCGACCATCTAAGGTGACGTTCTGCAATAGTAGTAAGGCGCAAGTTAAGCTCCCTACGGGCCTCGTCAAATTTAAGTCGGAGATCTAACCTAGTATCCGATTTTTGCTGTTGTATTAGGGCTAAGTAGGCCTCTTCCTTTTCTTTAAGAGTTTTATCCCTAGATTTCTTCAGTCGCGAGGGCAATTGAATAAGTTTCCCTCTAAGGGTAGCCTTGTGGGCTTCCCAGTTAATAGGTGGGGAAGTGTCAGTTGCACAATTAATTTGGAAATAGTGTTCATGTTCAGTCAGTATATCTTGGGAAATCTGGGGATTAGTCAGGAGGAATTCGTTCAAGCGCCATGAACAAGACCGAGGCCTGAGCCAAAAACAGTCCATTGTGAACAAAACTAAATTATGGCCGGACCACGAGATAGGGTGTATTTTAGTATGAATAAGGCTATTTAAAAGCTGAGATGGAAGGAAGAGGTGATCTATACGAGAGTAGGATGAGTAGGCATGGAAATAGAAAGTATAATCCCTCGTAGTGAGGTTAGCGGATCGCCAGACATCTAGAAAATCATGAGCATGCAAGAGTTTAGCTAATTGTAGGCCCTGTTTAGGAGGGGGCAAAGGCAGGATGTACCTGTCTAGGAGGTGGTCAAGCGCCACATTGGAGTCACCACCCAAAAATACTATAATGATAAAATGTGGAAATAATTTCCTAAACATTGAGTTAAAAAAAACAATCTGACCTTCATTTTGTGCATAGTAGGAAATAAATGTAACCTGGGTATCTCGAAGTGTACCATTTACAAGCAAATACCAGCCCTCAGGGCCAGCCACCGTGGTTTGATGTGTAAAAGGAAGGTTTCGTCTAAAAAAAACTGCCCACGCCTCTCTTCTTTTCTGCAGCCACTGCCAGATATACAAAGGAAAATGGTTATGCATAAATTTAAGACTTGAATTAATGGTGAAATGCAATTCCTGGAAAAATAGAATATCACAATGCAAGGATTTATACATTTGAAACGCCTGTCGCCGTTTAATCAGTGAATTAAGTCCCTGAACATTGTGGGTAATAATTTTAAATGTAGACTGTGAATTAGCCATGAGACATTCAGTCACAGAAGACGTAAGACCTAAAGCACTTGACCATCACAAGAAGGGGACAGGAAAGAAAAGGAGAGAAGCAAAAGGGAGAAGAAAGAGAAAATGGCAACAAAATAACTAGGTTTACATAGCAAAATGTAGAACAATGCCCAATCAAGGCCATTAGGGGGTGTTAAGAGACCACCACTAAGAGTATAAAACAACACCAGTGGGGTACCTTAAGATCCCAAGGAGGGCATGCCATCACCCAATGGAAGGGCCAGCTTGCAATTACTCAGCCCATCTAGAACCGGAAACAGGGGCATTGAATGGCAGGATGACAAAGGCAAAACTATACAATGGGAAACAATACTTTTAAGCAATAGAAGGGAATCATGATAAATGACAGTTCCATTCATGGGATCCTGTAGTAGATCCATCAGCTGCGGAGCAGTGACATCTTAAATTCAAGTAATAGAACAATTTGAAGGTGGAGATGTTGACTTGGAATTCCAAAGCGATCGAAGGAGACCTGAAGAAAAGGAGGAAGCATGTGGTGGAGATTTCCTAGGCGGAGGTGGACCATTTTTAGAAATAAGCCACAAACATTTCAGAGTGGATTCAACTTCCTGGAGGGAAGCAAAGCTATAAAGTCGATTGCGGTAGGAAAATAGAAGGCGAAAGGAAAAAGCCCATCTATATTTGATCTCATTGCGCATCAGGACTTAAGGAAGAGGCTTTAAAGAGCGACGCCTCTGAATTGTGTGAGGAGCCAGGTCAGCAAAGATCTGTATAGAGCAGTCACGCAGTTGCAGACTCTCCGAGGTCCTAGAAGCTTTCATAATTTGTTCTTTCACATGAAAATAGTGCGGTTTCACCTACACATCCCTGGGCAGGCCGTCCGCACGGGGTGCTGTAAGAGCTATACGCACTCTTGTCAATATCACAGTAACGGTCAGGCTAATCAGGGAGGAGGTTTTTAAAGACATCTTGAACCACAGCTTCTAGGTCCTGAATGTTTTCAGATAGCCCTCTTATATGGAAATGTTCCCTTCTGGATCTATTCTCCATGTCTTCAAGCTTTTATTGGGCTTCCTCAAGCTGTTGATATATGTCATCAATGCGATCAGAATGTTGGTTAACTGTAATCACTGTATCATCTATCTTAAATTCCATTGTCTCCAACCTGGACCACAACGCATGAAAGTCTGCCTTAAGTTCAGACGTAATCTTAAGGCCGGATTTACACGAGCGTGTGCGTTTTGTGCGCGCAAAAAATGCTCCGTTTTGCGCGCGCAAAAGGTAATTAACAGCTCCGTGTGTCATCATCATATGATGCGTGGCTGCGTGATTTTCGCGCAGCCGTCATCATTATGACACTCTGTGTGTATGTTTGTAAACAGAAAAGCACCTGGTACTTTTCTGTTTTCATTCATACCTTTTACTGCTGTTGCGCGAATCACGCGCGTCACACAGAAGTGCTTCCGTGTGCTGCGCGTGATTTTCACGCACCCATTGACTTCAATGGGTGCGTGATGCACGAACAACGCACAAATATAGGACATGTCGTGAGTTTTACGCAGCGGACACATGCTGCGTGAAACTCACGGACAGCCTGCACGGCCCCATAGACTAACATAGGTCCGTGCGAGGCGCGTGAAAATCACGCGCGTTGCACGGACATATATCACGTTCGTCTAAATAACACACATTTTTTTCCAGTTCCTGCTGTAGTAATTGTGAAAAACGATCAATGAGGACTTTATCGCCTGAGTAAGCCCCAGGAGCCACGCCAGTGCGATAGACAATAGAGAAGATGTCTCCTGCCCAGCCCTGCTAAGTGAAAACCCCGCAGCTGCATGCTCTGTGGAGGATGTATTAAAGTCCTCCTCTCCAAATAAATCAGAGCTAGGGCTCTAAAAACATGGGGTACCTCCGTCCACATTGTGCATCAGGTCAGGCGAGTATGATTGCAGGCGTGGTGAGCGAGGCGGGTCCGGCGCCATTACAGCCTGTTCTGTGTGGTTCTGTGTGCTCCGGTTCAGCAGCCGCTGATCTAGTGACGATCACTGACTTTTTGGCGTTCCCTTTCGCCATCAATATATCCCCGAGAGAGAGAGCTGAAGGGATTCTGACAGACTTCGGATGAGGTAAGTCGCTGTAGATAGCTTAATTTAGCTGGAGACTCCCGTTAAGGTGCAGAGTTCTAAAAAAGTGCATCCGAAATCAACCCCGCGCGCATGCGCTTCCGTCATTTGTTATTTTAAAGAGGAAAAAAATCGATGGTGACTTCTTGAAATAGATCTTTAATGTATTTCAAAAGTTTCTGCACTTTCAATAAGTGCTTCTGCACCTTTGTTTTAGCAATGGTGGGGATTTCAGCACCCGGACCCACCAATCAAATATTTTGATATGTCTCTATGCCACATCAAAAGATTTTTGAAAGTGCATTTAATATTTAAGGCCATTAAAGGTAAAAAAATTACACGTAAAGTGTAGCGGCCTAAATTATTCTTAGGATTTTGCCCCTTTTTGCAACCTACCCAGGCAGGAATTACCTTGTAAGTAATGTTTTGTTACTAACATTACTGGAAATATTGGTAAGGACTATTGATACCGGAAGTTTCATGTATGTTTGATGGAATTTTAGAAAACATTAATTTGAAGACTTGCATTAATTCTATACTGCAGTGATCTAACAAGAAATCAGTGACTTTGTGTTTAGCTGTCTAGAGTTAAAAAAGAAATAAAAAAAATTAGGTTTTGTCTTTACCCTCTTTTCTGATCCTATGTCACCTACTTGTATGGTGTGGTGTCACCTGGGTGGGATTTTACCTTTATAAAGAAAGTATTTGAACATAGATGCAACCACCAAAGACAATGCATGTATCAGTACCTTACTACAACTTTGATGCTTTGTGGTAGGGGCTGCATTCAGACCAGACGAGTCTATTCTGGGTGGGTTTTCTGTCCAGGTTAGGATAACTCTATTGTGGATAAAGGGAAGTTACAACTGTCCTGAGCTCACTTCATGCTCTGAGTAGCAATTGTCATTGTCATATAAGAGCATCGGCTCTTATATTTATATCAAACCTCTACTCATAAATCTCCACAAATATTGTCACAATTTAATGTCTAATATTTTAGCTTTATCATTTGGATGTAGAACAGACGTAGTCTTCTTGAAGTATTGGTTTAGAATATGCATGGCAGCACTACAGCATGTACAGTAAAGTGGCATATTCTTTGTGCTATGGATCTCTGCACGTTGTCTTGACAGTGATGTATTCTCCCAGCACCTACGCTGACATTTCATTTCAGAGTAGCTTTCCATCCAGTCTCCATGGGCCTTTCCTGGTCCTGGCGTTAGTACAGCTGTGTTGTGACAAGAACTCGTCATTTCCATAGAGAGGGATGGCATCAGTTTACCCATGTGATTACTTTAGCAATAGGAATGGAGAACTATCATACTAGGCTGATTCTTTTCTAAAGGCTTTGAAGCTTCACGGAAGCAGGACTTTCATTTTATTGTAGATACTTTTAGCTACTGTTTTAGATTAATGTAACCTAAGTAAGTACCTAACTAAGGCTCTGTTCACACTGGCATCATGGCATTTTTTTTAGATCCGGCTGATATTCTGGACTCAATAATCATGTATAAGTGGTGAGTTCTTCCCTTGTCTATAATAAGGAAAAGGCTGTGTTCACCAAAAAAAAGAAAGGGTTAACTACATGTTGAAAAATCTCTGTGTGCGATAGTGAGCTCTACCTTAAACTAAGTCCTAACATTTAAATACTTTAATATGGGTTGCCAAGGCCATGTGTCTCCAGCAACCGGTCACAGATGAATAAAAACGTAATTTCAGGGCCAAATTAACATTATTTAAAGAAGACCTGATTTCTCATACTTGAAAAAAGTCCTGTTGGACTGAAACGTCGCACCTGTGGGTGAATAAAATTCCATTTATTTTGGATGTGCTGCCTCATCATTCTCTATTTTTAGGTCCTCTTTTTAGACCACCTCTTAGAAAAGACCACCGTCCAGCTAGACTAGATTTTTCTGTGAGGGATTTTTAATCCCCTATGATATATGTATATTGGCATCTTGTTTGAGAGAACCATCCCCCTGAAGACCATTTTTCACTGCAATTTTGAGTGGCCTTCTCAAAAAGTTCTCTCTCCTAACACCATGTTAATTATGTAATTTTATTTTTTTTTTTGCTGAGGTTCTGTTTTAATTGTAATTTTTGTAAATAAATGATATACTGTATGTAGGACTGGATTTCCCATTAGGCTCATGGGACAGTCCTACAGAAAAGGTCACCTGCTCCTCCGGCTCAGGGCTTGCTTATTCAGCGGAAGATGGTGCAGTTCTTGGTACAATACTTATATACATGTTGTGTAGCTGTGTGTTGTAAGTATATACAGTGCTTATTCAATAAATTCGTTTCAGATTAATGGTGTATGATTATTTGCAAACGGGGGAATGACTGTGGCTTTTAAATGGGAAGTGTCTCAGGTGCTAGGCATTATGTGGCTATAGGCTCCTAAATGGTAATTCAGGTACTTTCTGTATGTAAAATTGAATGCATTTAAACAGAATGAGGGCAGTAATGGTCTGTAAAATAAAAATTTCAAAAAGAGCAACACATTTTTGTGCCGCTTCTTAGGAACAAGAATATTGTTTGGTGTAAAGTTTGTGAAGTACGCCCTTCTTTCCCATTAATACAGTCATCACGCAATGAAGGTTAATGCTGCATCAGCTCATCTGTAACTATGCAATTAGGGCAGAATTCCCTAGAGAAAGATAATGACACTAGCTTCTGTATTATCTCACGTTCTGCTGGTCGGCCTACGGCAGCAGGTGTTCATCAGATTCTTTTATTAAACTATAATTATCTTATTTGTAATTCATGTACTGTAAATCATGTCCTGCAGTCATTTCTAGCTGATGGTATATTAGATATTACCAGCATTCAATAATATAATTATCAGGACCTAAGGACAATAAATGTAAAACACTAAATCCAAAAGTTCTCCAAGAACAAAAATGCTAATATATAATTTCATGTAGATAAAGTCAAGTCAATAATGAGTAAAAATATGGTCATAATTTGTGTTGGGCAAAACATGCCCCAAAAACGAATTTTATGGAAAAGTACCACTATATCCATATCGTTGCTACCTAGATGTAAACCCATTATAAATTTAACTGTTTTACTCCCAGAATTAAGTCCATTTACAGTCACTCGGGAGGGTACCTAATTTGGTTAGGCAAGTCTACCTTTTAACGGCCATTTATTTGGAATCTCCAAGTAAAATAACTGGTCTTCAGGAAATGATTGGTTAGCAAAATGATTTACCAACATGTCACACCTTCCTTAAATGTAACTACAGTTTCATGGGACCTGTGAAATTACTGTATCAGACATTACTACTATAGTAAAAATTTACCCCATAGTGCCTTTCTAACTAATATTCCAGGGCTGCAAGAGGCAGAAATAGTGGTTGACAAATTCAAGATATTTGGAAAGTTTCTGCACTGTGCCTAGGGCAGCACCAACTGTAAACAGGCCAAAAGCAATAAAACAATCGACATTTTGCAAATGTAAACAAACCCAAAAATATGCGGGCATTGTCGTACACAGTGTTATCCCACAGGAGAATGAAAAGGCATATGGTTGCGAAGGACTCCCTGCAATTTAATTACGTCTTATACAGAGACAGCTCATTTGTTAGGGGGATAGGTATAAATTCTTCTGCTTGCATTTGTCTGATGATGATTTCTGGGTATTTTATTGTATATCCAGTACCTGTGCATACATTATATGTAATGTACCGTGAGTAGATCAGAGCAGACAGCAGAATACCGAGCCAGAATATGGCTCACACAGTTGGTTCCTTCACATTTGACATGTCAATCTGATGCCATCAGAAGGCCTCCCTGTTTAGGTCTCCAGTTTGCCTTAATAAAATCTGATTCACGCTGGAAAAAAAATTCTCGCACGAGTTCACTAGGCGAGATTGGTATCTACCTCCAGGGAAAGCATTTTCAGAATTTGATGGATTTGGCGCATTTTGAGTCAATTAAGGGAAGGAAGCACATTAATAGCTGGCCATAGTCTACTGGGAATCAGCCGTAGAATCGACATCTGCCTCCTGTTCTGTACTGTTGTACAAATTTATTGTATGATGTTGTTATTCCGGAGAAATACTTCACAAAGTTATTTATAGCTTAAAGCATAACCTATAGGAAAATGTTAATGTTTTGTAAATGATACCTGATTATGATGCATTACATATAGTGGGTTGTGCAGGCATATGATGCGTTGGAGGTTTCCTAATGGTTTTATTTATAGTGAAGTTTTCTTTATACTGTTTCAAGTCTTCTTTATTCATTTCTTCTTTTTTAGCTGCAGTGGTGAAAACTTATTGTCATCAACTTGCTTAATTATTTTTAAGATTTTAAAATTGGATTAGATAGATTTCACTGTCTTTGATCTTCTTTACTTTTCACAGCCATAGGGCTTCGTGTAGTTCTCACACTGGCTAATAAGCACTGAATGTAATTTAGCTCCTAAGATCTGATTTTGGGCACTGTTGCTGCAGAAGGAGAGAATGTATTACCTATATACAGTTTATTTATACAGGTAGCTCTAAGATGGAGATACAAATATAGGCTGTGTACCCCTCACATCCCATGTGTCATTATAGATCGCCTGTATCGATGAGTGGCATTTAAATAAACCAACCCTCCTCTAGTTTCACTGAGATCACCAACAGGATAAATTCATATTTATTCATACTAAGGGCGTGTTCACATCAGCAGTCGACTGCGCTATTGATTCCGTAAAAAAAAAATAAACCTTACGGAACAGAGACGAACGGATACCATTTGCAATGGAAGCATTACCATTGAAATCAATGGTAATGCAAACGGAAGCTATGGTTTCTGTTTGCCTTTCCGTGGATGGGTTCCTCCGATGGAAAGATCCGACGGAACCCATCAACGGAAAGCGAACGCTGATGTGAACAGGCCTTAATAATGGAGTGGAATCCTCTTTTTTAGGGTAAGAGAATGCTTTTTACCCTTAAAGTGAATGTCCACATTTTAACACCATGTCATTTTAGGTCCAATATTCTGTTCGCATTAATTTTTTAATGTATCGTTATAGCTACTGACGCTCAGTTTTTGTGATACAGAGCTCCAAATCTCCTGCATAGCCATAGAGCTAAAAAGTTAAATCCTGCCACCACTAGGGGAAGCCTAGAAGCTTACTATATACTTTGGTATTATTGAGTTTAATGTATCAATAGTATACAGTAATCTTCTAAACTCCCCCTAGTGGTAAAAGAAGTGTAAAGTCTATAGCTATTCAAGGGATTTGAGCTCTGTAAATAAAAAATAGAACTTTAACCACTATAAAGATATGTTAAGAAACTAATAAGCACACAATTTTAGACCCTTTGAAGGTAAAAAAAAATGTTGGCTATGTACACCGTTAATTTTTTTTTAAATTTATTTTAAATATAATTGGGCATCAGTGTGATTGGTGCAACTTCCTAATTACATTTTATTAAAAAATATTTTTACTTTTTGAGATAAAGCTGCTTTGTATTCTATATACAGAGAAGCTTTATCGTTCGCTAAGATCTGAATCTGTCAGATCCACAAGACTAATGGGTTCAGTGACAGTGGGTCCTGCGTGCCTGTGACACGCTGGATGGACTTAGATGTGATCGATAGCAGCTCGATCTTGCGTGTCAGAGACATGCATGACCTGCTGACATTGAACCCGTCAGTGCCGCTGACCTGACGGATACAGGTTTTAGCGCAAGATACAGCTGCTCTGTATTCGGAATACAAAGCTGCTGTATCTGAAAAAGTAAAAATTATTTTTAATAAAATGTATTTCGGAAGTTGCACCAATCACAATGATGGAAATTTTATTAAAAAATAGATAAAAATTATTTCAAAAGGTGTACATTGCCTTTAAAGATGTGCATTCACTTTTAGAAACATTCCTTGTGCAGGGCCCATGCATTTTTTGTGTTCTTTGTGTCATGCACAACGTCCTCAGTCCCTGCACTAGACATAATACAGTGTATCAGTTTTGCCTGGAGTCTTTCTTTAACAGATGTTACAATAAGAGCATGGTGGAACATCTAATATAGTATGTAAGTATAGATTATGGACATTTCAGGGGTTGTATGGGACTAGAAATAGAGAGTGTGCTTTTTATCCAGAAAGTGATTTTACTCTTATTTCATATAAGACAAGTTCTGTTCTTAAAAATAAGCAACTTGTGGCAGGTCCTCATTTAGCTGTCAAAGATTTTTGTCAACTGCGACAAGTATTTCTTCAATTATTTTCCATCATTCAAATCATATATTGCAACATTATGACATTATTGTTGAAAACTACATTTTACATGTCATTTGTTTCATATGGATGGGTACTGCAAAATACTGGATTCAAAAATAGCAATTTATAAATCAGACATTGTTAAATATTTTAAATTAATTATAGTAAAGATTAAGTTACCAGAGAAGTATATCTCTAGAACAGAATAAGAAATAACATAACATTGATCTAAAGAAGTCATTTTCATCCATAGATGTTGTCAAGGGTACGTGTACCATAGAGGTTACCCATACAGCTGCTATAGGGACATTTGAGGGAGGGAACCCAGTCCTGGTTGGTCTTTGCCATTAGGTGGCAAGAATTTATGAAGACCCCAGGAACTCCTCCCCACTACATTGTTACCAAACCAGGGGGTGAGAAATTAGCCCAAGGGTCAAGGAAAGATGGTGGAGAGGGAAACAAACACAAGGTCCTTCTGTCCTGTATTGCAAAAGCTGGCACCATAATGGTGAGCCAAGTTTGATCTTTGTTATGGGGCCCCTTTTTATGTGTACGTCACTGAATGTTAGATAAGTAGAATCAATCCTTATGACTTACCCTATACCCATGATCAAGCTTATGTAAACACTGAATCCTCCAGTCCCTCTCCCCACTGCCACAGTCTCCAACATCAGGACTTAAAGGGATTGTCCGCTTTTAATTTTTTTATTAATTAAGTTATAGAATAGGAAATCATACAGATTTCTAATATACATGTATTTAAAATTCTCATCACGTACCTTTGTTATATCAGTGCAGTTGCCTCTATAGTCAATAGTAATTCATCCATAGGATAACTGAATTGACTAAAGGCTCCCCCGTTCAGTCACGTGACCTGTAAACTGACTTTCTGATTCACACAGCTTCTTATGTGTGAACCGGAAGCTAGTTTCTCTATGTAAGTCGACTTAGTCATATTCAGTTAACCCATGGATGCATTACACAGGACTGGTCTGCGGATGATACCATTCTACTGTGACAGGTGCCTCATGCACTATAAGAAAGGTATGTGAGAAGAATTTCTGATACATGTATATTAGAAAACGGTATAATTTCCTATTCTATACATAAATAATTAAAAACTGGACAACCCCTTCAACCACTTACTGACCAGCCTATTTTAGGCCCTGATGACCAAGCAATTTTTTGTTTTGTTTTACTATAGTCACATTCAAAGAGCTATATGACTTTTTTATTTTTTCGTCGTCAAAGCTGTATGAGGACTTGTTTCTTTGCTAGATTATTTGTACTTTTTAATGGCACCATTTTGGGGTACATATCATTTTTTTATTAACTTTTATTAACTTTTTTTGAGGGTGAATAGAAAAAAACCCTGATACTCCGCCATTATTCTATGCGTTTTAAATTCACGCCGTTCATTGTGCGGCGTAAATAACACGTTACCTTTATTCCATGGGTCGGTACGATACCACATGTATAGTTTTTTTTTTTTTGTTTTATTACTTTTGCACAATAAAAACTCTTTTGAACTAAAGTTATTTGTTTTTGCATAGATGCTTTCTAAGAGTCGTAATTTTTTTTATTTTTCAATGTAGTGATATGTGAGACATAGTTTTGATTGGTACTGTTTTGGGGTACATGGGACTTATTGATTAACTTTTATTATGACGGAGGCGTGGCTTGGACATGGCGCTGACCAGACGTGCTGCCTGAGAGCTCCGTTCCTGCACTTCACTAACCTGCTCATAAGCACAGCAAAAAGCACACTTGCACTTACCTAATGGTCAAGGCCACCACGGGGACTCCATACTGTACGAGACAGATGTCTACAGCCGGCTCCATTCAGAGATTCCTCACCGACGCTGCTGATGGGCCGTCTCCCAAGATGGCGCCGCTGGAGGGGAAACGAGCTGGCGCCGGGACTCCGCTTGCAGAGGGGACATCATCGTCGGCTGCCGCTGCAGCATCAGGTGCAGACAGTATCCCCTCCTCGGCCTCTGGTTCTCTGGGGCAGTTTCCTTCCCTACTGGCGGGGGTGGAGATGTGTTCCTCTGGGACTGTCATGGCGCTTCCTGCTCCGTCCTGCTCACCACGTGGTGCCTGTCATGGCGCCCGGGTCTCTCCTTCTTCATCCTCTGGTGTGCTGGGGCCTGCATTACTGCCTACTGCTTCTCCTAGGGACCAGGATCCTCATCCCTCTCCCCATATCGTTGGTTCTGCTGGCATGGGGGATGATTTACAGGGCCTGAGACAACAGCTATCCGCATTGCCCACTAAACAGGACATGGAGCATTATGTAAACCGTCTGGAGATGACCTACAAATCAGAGATACAATCTCTTACTAATAATCTCTCTCAATTGTCCGATCAAGTGCAGCGCATGGAAGGCGACATTTCCACTGTTACACAGCAGCAAGTCTCTCATGCTGACCAACTGGATCATCACTCCCAGCAGATTCATGCACTATTTAACCTGGCTGAGGATCATGAGAACCAGAATCGCCGTAACAATATTCGGCTTCGGAGCATCCCTGAGGATATCTCTCCGGGGCAACTCATACCCGTCTTACAGTCCCTGTTTAACTCCTTGCTGGAGCGCCCTACTGATGACCCGCTAGAGCTGGATAGAGCCCACAGGACTCTGGGCCCTCGTAACCCAGATCCTGATAGGCCTAGAGATGTGCTATGCCGTGTCCATTTTTTCTCTCTGAAGGAGCAGATCATGAGGAAGGCCCGGCATAAAGGAGAAGTTTTATTGCAAGGGGTCAAAATTCAGCTGTTATCTGATTTGTCCAGGATGACCTTGGACAAACGCCGAGTGCTTCGTCCTTTACTGGATGTTTTGAGAGAGCATGAGATCTCCTATTCCTGGGGTCACCCCTTTCAGCTGCAGGTTCCTAGGGATGGGACACTGTTGAGTGTTCGGGACCCAGGGCATGTTCCGGATTTCTGCGCTGCTCTCCGTGTGCCTAGAGTTTCCCTTCCTGATTGGCCTTATGTTCCCCTTCCACCGCAACGCCCAAGACCACGCAGGCGTGGTCGCTCTCCCGCTTCTCCTATGGGGCGTCCTGGTGGACGACATGCTGATCCGCTGTGATTTCGTCTAGATGTCTCCTTTGTGGCTTGCGGTCGGACTGGGCCTGTCAATTTAATTGTTATTGCATTTATCATATGAGACGATAGTCTGCTGTGTTCAAAGTGAAATTATCTTTATGCCCGTTCTTTTGCTATAGGTGGAGGCTGCCGGAGAACGGATAGATCAAGGAGTGGGTGATTGTTTCGCCCGTTTGTCTGTCTTTGTTGTCGTGTCTCCATTCCTTGTCCGTCTTGTTCTTTTCGCCACTGATTTAGCGCATTTCTTTGCAAGCTCCTTCGGTGGGAGGTGGTGATGGTTCAATTGAAAGTCTGTACCTTTAATGCTAGGGGGCTTAATGTCCCAGAAAAACGGTCGCAAATTTTATATAAAATGCACCAAGAGCGGGTACATATATTGTTCCTACAGGAGACTCACTTCCAGGTGGGCCATACGCCACAGTTCACGAATCTATATTATCCGGCCTGGTTTCACAGTGCCAACCCGAAATCCAAGTCCAAGGGCGCTAGTATATGTATTCACAAGTCACTCTCCCATAAAACTATTGATGTTCTTGTTGACCCGGGTGGTCGGTATGTTTTTCTCAAACTGTCCATACGGAATAAGATTTTTACTCTGGCTAATTTGTACCTCCACAATCAGGACCAGGCTCGAGTGGGCCAATTATTTTTGATGAAGAGTTCACCGAGGGCTTTTTAATCGTAGGAGGAGATTTTAACTTGACTTTCGACTCCAGGCTTGACACCTCCTCGGGCAGGTCTGCTGTTCCTAAGTCACACTTGGGGCACTGAAGACTATGATGCATTCCATGCAATTGATTGATGTGTGGAGGATTTTGCACCCTCAGGTAAGAGAGTATACTTACTTCTCCCCACTGCACAACATGTACAGTAGGATAGACGCTTTTTTGGTTAGCCACCACTTGCTTACCTGGCATCCTACTTCTGGGGTGGGCCCTATGGTTTGGTCAGATCATGCCCCTGTGTTTCTGACCCTTACATTTCCTAATTCGGTGCCTAATTTCCAGTCGTGGAAACTCAATGACAATTTACTACGTGATACAGTATGCGTGTCGGCCCTTAAAGACTCGCTCACCGTTTTTTTTGAAGTTCATGAGCATGAATCTACTCCCTTGCCACTCCAGTGGGAGGCGCTGAAGTGTGTCATTAGAGGAGTCCTGATAGAACAGGGGGAACGCTTGAAGCGAGAAAAATGGGTAGCTATTGCGCGTCTCCTTACTCAGATACGGGATCTGGAATCCTGTCATAAGCGGGTTCCATCCTCACAGGTTTTTGCGGATCTTACTACAGCGAGAGAATCCTTACGTTCTCTAATAGATCAGTCACATGCGCGGTTCAGGGATCGGATGCGGAAGCACTCCTACGAATTTGCGGACAAATGTGGCAGGTCTTTGGCACGGATATTGCATCCCCGTACACAAGCGTTATACATCCCTAAAATTACATCTCCCTCGGGCAGTGAGGTTCATGACCCGGTTGGTATTACTGATTGCTTCAGACAATATTACTCGGCTTTATATATCAAAAGCCAATTTCATGATATGCAAGCTGAGGCGTTACGGGATAAAATCGACCGTTATGTTCATGATACTGCGTTGCCGTCGTTGGAGGATGGGGTGGCTTTGGGGCTCGAGGAAGATTTTTTGGAATCGGAAGTGGAGCGTGCTATTGGAGACTCTCCCGTGGGCAAGAGTCCGGGGCCCGATGGGTTTAATAACAAATTCTATAAGACATTTAACCCCTTAACGCTCCATGACCTACTATTAGGTCATGCTAACTGTAGCGTTCGCGCTCAGTGACCTAATAGTAGGTCATGGAGTAAACACGGCGCCGTTGGCGCGGGGCGCGTTCATGAGCTGTGATAGCTGCTGTTTCCGACAGCAGACTATCACTGCTCAATGTGCCGGGACCGATCGCGGAGCTCCCCCGCCGATTAACCCCTCAGAAGCCGCGTTCAATAGCGATCGCGGCTTCTTAGGGGTTAATCCGCCATCGCCGGCCTGCTACACGATAGCGGCCGGCGATGGTGACTATGGCAACCGGACACCAAACAATGGCGTCCGGCTATGCCATAGACGGAAGCCTAGTGGGTCCTGACAACGTCAGGACCCACTATGCTTGCTGTCAGTGAGTAGCTGACAGCTCTAATACACTGCACTACGCATGTAGTGCAGTGTATTAGAATAGCGATCAGGGCCTCCTGCCCTCAAGTCCCCTAGTGGGACAAAGTAATAAAGTTAAAAAAAAGTTAAAAAAAGATGTGTAAAAATAAGAAAATAAAAGTTTTAAAAGTAATAAAAGTAAAAGTCCCACTTTTTCCCTTATCAGTCATTTATAATTAATTTAAATATATAAACAAACAAATAAACTATACATAATTGGTATCGCCGCGTCCGTAACGGCCTGAACTACAAAATTATTTTGTTATTTATCCTGCACGGTGAACGCTGTAAAAAAATATATTAATAAACCGTACCACAATCACAATTGTTTGGTCACTTCACCTCCCAAAAAATGGAATAAAAAGAGATCAAAAAGTCGCATGTACCGAAAAATGGTAATGATTGAAACTACAGTTCGTTACGCAAAAAATAAGTCCTCGCATGGCTTTATTGATTGAAAAATAAAAACGTTCTGGCTCTTAGAATAAGGTAACACAAAAAGTGAATGATTGTTTACAAAACGTATTTTATTGTGCAAACGCCATAAGACATAAAAAAAAACTATAAACATCTGGTATCGACGTGATCGTATCGCCCCGCAGAATAAAGTGAATATGTCATTTATAGCGCACGGTGAACGCTGTAAAAAAAAAGTATACAAAAACAATAGTAGAATTGCTGTTTATTAGTCACCACGCCACCTAAAAATGGAATAAAAACTGATCAAAAAGCCGCATGCACCCCAAGAAAACTACAATGGATTCCTCAAGGGGTCTAGTTTCAAAATTGGGGTCACTTTTGGGGGGTTTCCAATGTTTTGGCACCACAAGACCTCTTCAAACCGGACATGGTGCCTAATAAAAAAGAGGGCTCAAAATCCGCTAGGTGCTCCTTTGCTTCGGAGGCCGGTGCTTCAGTCCATTACCGCCCGAGGGCAACATGTGGGATATTTCTCTAAACTGCAGAATCTGGGCAATACCTATTAAGTTGCGTTTCTCTGATAAATCATTTTGTGTTATTAAAAAAATGGTATAAAAAGAGTAAATTTCACCTCTACTTTGCTCTAAATTTCTGTGAAACACCTAAAGGGTTCATAAACTTTCTAAATGCTGTTGTGAATACTTTGAGGGGTCTAGTTTCTAAAATGGGGTGTTTGATAGGGGTTTCTAATATATGGGCCCCTCAAAGCAACTTCAGAAATGAACTGCAACCTAAAAAAATAAATAAATGAGGCAATACTTCGCTTCTTACATTATACTGATAATGAGCCGTGCCCACCCCGAGATTACCCCAGTTTTGACCGTTTGTATAAACGGAGACCCCTATTAGACCGTTTCAGTGCCCGGTTTTCCCAAGCATACACCCCCGAGAAGTGTTTTTCTATTGATGAGTCCCTGGTACATTTTAAAGGGAGGGTTCAATTCCGCCAGTACCTGCCAGGTAAGAGGGCAAGGTATGGCGTGAAGATGTATAAGCTGTGCGAGAGTGCATCAGGGTATACCTACAGATTTAGGATATATGAAGGAAAGGCCACCCGCAAACCAGACTGCATCCTGGACTACAATAGGTACATGGGAGGGATGGATTTGTCAAATCAAGTCCTGAAGCCCTACAGCGCCATGCGGTGTGGTATAAGAAGCTGGCCGGGCACATCATACAGATGGCTTTGTACAATGCGTACGTGCTACGTCGATGTGCAGGCCAGAGGGGAACTTTCCTGGAATTTCAAGATCTAATCTTTAGGGACCAGGAAGGGGGGGCACCCAGTACTTCTGGAAGCGAGGCCACACGCATCGTACCAGGGCAACACTTTCCAGGAGAAGTTCCCCAAACCGGTGGAAAGGGAAAGAGTCAAAAGAGGTGCAGAGTCTGCTATAAGAGGGGGATAAGGAAGAACACAATATACCAATGTGACACGTGTCCCGAAAAACCAGGGCTCTGTATAAAAGATTGTTTTAAAATGTATCATACATCCCTTGATTTTTAATTTACCCTGATGCACTCCGCACAGCTTACCCCCCTTATCTTTCCCTTCTGAGCCCTGCCGTATGCCCAGGCAGCTGATAACAGCCACATGTAGGGTATTGCCGTACCCAGGAGAACTCACATTACAATTTAAGGGGTGTATATCTCCGGTGGCGCATGCTGGGCACACTATATCGGACACTGACATGCCATATATATATATAAAATTGCAAATCTCACTCTGCACCATCTGCTGCGCATTATCTTTTACACAGTACCTGTGGGGTCAAAATGCTTACTACACCTCTAGATGAATGTCTTAAGGGGTGTAGTTTTTAAAATGGGGTCACTTCTCGGGGGTTTCAACTGTACTGGTACCTCAGGGGCTTCTGCATACATGACTTAGCACCAGAAAAGCTCCAGTAGACAAATGGTGGTCCTTTTCTTCTGAGCCCTCCCATGGGCCCAAACGGCAGTTTATCACCACAAATGGGGTATTGCCGCACTAAGGACAAATTGGGCAACAAAATGGGGTATGTTGTTCCCTGTGAAAATAAGAAATTTTGATCAAAAATGACATCTTATTGGAAAAAATATCATTTTTTTCATTTCACAGCCCAATTCAAATAGGTGCTGTGAAACAACTGTGCGGTCAAAATGATAACAAAAACCATAAATGAATTCCTTGAGGGGTGTAGTTTCCAAAATGGGGTCACTTCTGGTTGGTTTCCATTGCTTTGATACCTCTGGGCCTCTGCAAATGCGACATGGCACCCGAAAACCAATCCAGCAAAATCTGGACTCCAACAAACACATAGCGCTCCTTTCCGTCTGAGCCCTCCCATGGGCCCAAACGGCAGTTTATCACCACAAATGGGGTATTGCCGCACTAAGGACAAATTGGGCAACAAAATGGGGTATGTTGTTCCCTGTGAAAATAAGAAATTTTGATCAAAAATGACATCTTATTGGAAAAAATATCATTTTTTTCATTTCACAGCCCAATTCAAATAGGTGCTGTGAAAAAACTGTGCGGTCAAAATGATAACAAAAACCATAAATGAATTCCTTGAGGGGTGTAATTTCCAAAATGGGGTCACTTCTGGTGGGTTTCCATTGTTTTGATACCTCAACACCTCTTCAAACCTGGCATGCTGCCTAAAATATATTCTAATAAAAAAAGAGGCCTCAAAATGCACTAGGTGCTTCTTTGCTTCTAGGGCTTGTGTTTTAGTCCACGAGCGCACTAGAGGCACATGTGGGTCATTTCTAAAAACTGCAGAATCTGGACAATACATATTTAGTAGTATTTCTCTGGTAAAACCTTCTCTGTTACTAAAAAAAAATTGAATAAAATTGAAATTCAGCAGAAAAAATGAAATTTGCAAATTTCATTTCCACTTTGCTTTAATTCCTGTGAAATGCCTGAAGGGTTAAAAAACTTTCTATATGCTGTTTTGAATACTTTGAGGGGTCTAGTTTTTAAAATGGGGTGTTTTATGGGGGTTTCTAATACATAGGCCCCTCAAATCCACTTCAGAACTGAACTGGCACCTTCAAAAAAAGGCTTTTGAAATTTTCTTAAGAATTTGAGAAATTGCTGTTTATGTTCTAAGCCTTGTAACGTCCAAGAAAAATAAAATAATGTTCAAAAAACGATGCCAATCTAAAGTAGACATATGGGAAATGTGAACTAGTAACTATTTTGGGTGGTATAACCGTCTGTTTTTCAAGCAGATACATTTAAATTCTGAAAAATGCTATTTTTTGTAAATTTTGTCTAAATTTTGCAATTTTTCACAAATAAAGACTGAATATATCGACCAAATTTTACCACAAACATGAAGCCCAAAGTGTCACGAGAAAACAATCTCAGAATCGCTTGGATAGGTTTAAGCATTCCGACGTTATTACCACATAAAGTGAAATATGTCAGATTTGAAAAATGGGCTCTGAGCCTTAAGGCCCAAACTAGGCTGCGTCCTTAAGGGGTTAAAGACCAACTGGCTCCTTTTTTGACGAAAGTCTTTAACTCTGTATCTTCCTCTTGTCCCTTTGCGCCTCAGTCCCTCGAGGCTCATATTACCCTCTTACCAAAACCAGGCAAGGATCCAACGTCGTGCGCAAACTTCAGGCCCATATCGCTAATCAATGTTGATGTAAAGCTTTTCGCGAAGTTGCTAGCCTCTCGTCTGTTGTCGTTACTGCCTGGCTTGATCGTGGATGATCAAGGTGGGGTTTGTATGCGGTCGGGAAGCGCGGGATAATACTAACAGGACCCTCCTTTTAACATCATACTGCCAATCCCGTAAGATACCGATGTGCTTACTTTCGGTAGATGACGAAAAGGCTTTTGACAGAGTGCACTGGGTGTTCCTCCGCTGTGTCTTGACGCAGGTTGGCCTTGGCACCACTATGGTGGATAGAATAATGGCGTTATACCGTAGGCCTACAGCTTGAGTTCGTGTTAATGGACTCTTATCTGACTCTTTGTCTATCGCTAACGGTACGAGACAGGGGTGCCCACTCTCGCCTCTATTGTATGTTCTGGTCATGGAACACCTGGCCGTGGCACTGCGGAGCAACCCTAATGTTAATGGTGTACGTGTTGGCTCACATCATAAATTGGCGCTATATGCAGATGATCTCCTTGGGAACATTACGACTCCCATGATTTCTTTGCCATCTTTGACGGAGGAGTTTGAGCGCTTTGGTCATTTAAGTAATTTTAAAGTCAATTACTCTAAATCAGAGGCCCTGAATATATCTCTGTATGCTCCTCTGGCTGCCCATCTCGCTGGGGTTTTCCCGTTCAAGTGGCAATCTACGTCCTTAAAATACTTGGGGGTGCATGTCCCCACGCAACAGTCAGACCTGTTTGCCTTGAATTACACGTCCATTCTGCAGCGTACTCTGAAGGAATTGGCGGAGTACGGCGGGAACCGTATGTCATGGTTTGGGCGTATCAACGCGGTCAAAATGGATATCTTGCCCAAATTCCTATACATC
This sequence comes from Rhinoderma darwinii, assembly GCF_050947455.1. Classification (NCBI taxonomy): domain Eukaryota; kingdom Metazoa; phylum Chordata; class Amphibia; order Anura; family Rhinodermatidae; genus Rhinoderma; species Rhinoderma darwinii. The sequence goes on from NC_134691.1 coordinate 255,036,363, forward strand.
TTCCAGACCGTCCCTATTGTCGTACCATCGGGTTTTTTCCAGACCTTACACAGGGCCATTGCTAAATTTGTATGGGGCTCCTCTAAGCCTCGCATCCGTTTCGCTGTCCTTAGTCGGCCAAAAGTAGACGGGGGCGCGGGTCTTCCAGACTTTAAACTATACCATCAAGCTGCGATGATTATGAGGGTAGTGGATTGGTTCCATTCGGAAACGGGTAAGCAATGGGTGCGCATTGAAAGAGCCATGTCTCCTCTTGCATTGTCCTTCCTGCCGTGGTTGTCTGTCCTTCAGCGACAAATGGTTTCTCTGCCTTTCCTCACACATCAGTTTCTTGTGGTATGGGAACGGGTCTTTGGTACTGCGGGCCTTGTTCATCGCCCGGGTCCTTTGACTCCTCTCTTCGATAACCCTTCCTTCCCTCCGGCGGTGGGTGTTGATACATTCCTCTGTTGGGAGAGAGGGGAGGGTGGATATTTGGCTGAGACCCTTACTCCTGACGGTGCCATCCTATCAATGAATGCTGTCTCTGATGCCTGCCCGGGGAGACGGTCAATCTGGTGGTCCTATTTGCAGTTGCGTTCCTATCTTTCTTCCCTGGGTGACTGTCTTGTGTTGCTACAGGATAAGACCCCTCTGGAACATTATTTGTCCTTGACTACTGCTACTTCTCATGTGTTGTCCTATTTACATGGGGCCCCATGCACACGAACGTGTTTTTGCGTCCGCAATTCCCCCGAAAATCCACGGGAGAATTGCGGACCCATTCATTTCTATGGGCCCATACACACTATCCGTGTTTTCACGGGTCCCCGCATGTCCGCAAATCGGTGCCGCACAAACTCAGGACATGTCTTATTACGGCCCGCAAATTCGATGTGGACATGCCCATAGAAGTCAATGGGCCCGTGGAAAATGCGGGTACACTTCCGTGTGTCAACCGCAGTTTGCGGATTTGCAGAAGTGTTGCTAGGCGACGACCGGGAATGAGTTCTGTCGTCATCCTGTTTTACCTAGGCTTTTTTTTTTTATCCGCATTTTGCTGATTACATACGGATGAACTACGGATTACATACAGATGAACTGCGGAGGACATTTCACGGAACACGGTCCTGGAATTTTGCGGACCAGAAAAACATTACATGTGCATGTGCATGAGGCCTAAGCATTCTTTTTCTCAATTGTCCTTCACTACTGCATGGGACGAGGAAATGGTGGTTCGACATTCTGAAGAGGAATGGGATACTTCCTTCCTTCTTGCTCACAAGTTACCAACATCTTGTTTTGCTCAGGAGAAGAACTATAAGATACTTTCCAGGTGGTACCGTTGTCCTGCCTTGTTGCATAGGATATTTCCTAATGTGTCTGCTGATTGTTGGAGGTGTGGGGAGGCTCCTGGAACTATGTTGCACATTTGGTGGGACTGTCCCAAGCTACGTCCCTTTTGGGGGAAAATTTTTGATCTAGGTAACAAGCTTTTCACACTGAGGTCCCGACCTCGGCTTCCATTGGACTACTTTCCATGGTTCCTGGATCACTACCACACCTCAAAAAGGGTGTCTTTAGGCATTTTCTGACCGCGGCGAGAACGGTGATACCTTGTCACTGGAAGTCTCATACTGTACATTCTTTGCAGGAATGGTTAACGGAGGTGAACGGGATTATGAGGATGGAGGAGTTGCTGTCCGCTGATAGGGGCAAATCTGTGCCCTTTGTCCAAACTTGGGCGGTGTGGTCTGGATTCCGGGGTGGTGCTGATCTACCTCTCTGGTTGGATGGAATATTCTGAACAAACTTATATAGCCTAACTGAGTGCGCTTTGTCTGTATGTGTTTCCCTTTGTCGTCTGGTGTCTTGTGTTTGTGTGGCTCTACATTTAGATGTGCACTTATACGTGCCAACTCTTATTTCACCTGGGGACTTGTTCCCTGACTATTGCACTGTTTTGATGTGAACATGGTACAGTTATTACCATTACATTTCTATTACTACTCAATCTTGATGGTTGGGAGGCTACCTCATAATGATGTTCATATATTTATATACTGTTATTATGATGTGAAAGTTAATATATTGCACTGCGTGCAAAAAATTTTTTTGCAAAAATGTGAAATGTTTTATATACTGTGTTATATTTTCAAAATAAAAATCTTTGATAAAGAAAAAAACACTTTTATTATGACTTTTTGGGGAGCAATGTAAAAAAATAGCAATTTTGCCATTGTTTTTTTGCGTTTTTTTTTTACAGTGTTCACTTTGCGGTTTAAATTACATATTAACTTTATTGTTTGGGTCATTGTGGTCGTGGCGATACCATATATGTACTATTTTTTACACTTTTACTAAATAAAACCACTTTTTATAGAAAAAATAGTTTCTGTTTTTTTTACTGTAATTTTTATTAATATTTTTTATTTTACGTCATTACTTATTGTTTTAGTCCCACTAGGGGAATTCACTATGCGCTGCTATGATGCTTTGGTGTACTTAGTATACCAGAGCATTATTGCCTGTCAGTGTAAAATAATAGGCTGCCCCCGGCTGCCCTGGCACCCCATCTGAAGCCCGCAATTGCATGGGCGAGAGAGGGAGCTCACTCCCTCTGCAAATGATTTAAATGCCGCTGTCACTATTGACCGCATCATTTCATGGGTTAAACGGCCGCGATCTAAGTAAACTTCAATCGCGGTCATTGGAGCAGGAGCCCGGCTGTCATCAGACAACCGAGAACCCGCTCCAGCCTGCACGGGATACCCGTGCAGGACTTAGACTGGGCCGCCGTGAAAAGGCAGCGGCCTAACCTAAGGCCCCTTAGTGACTGCTGTGAAAAAGCGTATTGGTGGTCACTAAGGGGTTAATGATCGAATTTCCAGGTGTCATTATATTTTAAGCTCAACTATTGATATTAATTAACCAAATTCTGGACCAGATTGGAATTGGATTAAAGGATTCTTGATTAAATTGATCAGTCCATAAACATATACTTTTTAGCTAGATTAAATAAAGGTTATATCTTAGTTTATTTCCACACATTTATTTGATAGCCGGTAAAGCTGGGTATTTTGTGTGCTCCTGCACAGTTGTCCTTTTTTGTAGGTAGTGCCACACAGCCCACAGCCCCCTTAAGGATAGCAAACCTCCCCCCCCCCCTTCCAGTATAGATAGCGCCACTGTAGCTCCCTGAAGGAGCGGAATGCCCGAGTGGAGCGCTCCTTGATGTCTCTGTCCATATATGGAAAGTGACATCAGGGGAAACTCCTGAAGCGGAATCCCCGTCCACAGCGTTGCCGACGCTGTGACCAGGGATTCCACTCCAGGAGAAGCTCCTTTCATCTGTGTCCATGATGCTTCAGGAGTTTCCCCTGATGTCACTTTCCATATATGGACAGAGACATCAAGGAGCGCTCCAGGAGCGCAATCCCCGGCCACATGGGGATTCCGCTCCTTCAGGGAGCTACAGTGGCACTAGTAGATAGCAGAGCAGGGAGATACCTCCCTGCTCTGCTATAGTGCCGTCGCTACCGCTATAGCAGCTGCTGCTAGCGGCACCACTGCCCTCATGCCCGGTGTCGCCGCTAGCAGCCGCTATGGCTACTACAGCGGTAGCGACGGCCACTAAGTGAAGAAGCGCCCGGGTGGAAAGGCGACTGCCTAAGGCCGGCCCTGGGTGCAGTTAGCGAGTGGCACCTGACCCACTGGTATTTGAAACGGCGCGGGGATACACACACCCGCTGGCGCCCCTCTTGCAGTGTGGCGGCTGGCACCATGTGCGACCGCATTGGTCGAATGTATCTAAGGCCGGCCATGGTCTCACCTCGCAATTTACAGGACTTAAAGGATCTGCTGCTAACGTCTTGGCATCAAATAATTTATTTATTCAGTATGTGTACATACAGATTTATGCACAATTTATGGTACTAACAGCAAAGTACATATTGATGTATTGCAGCAGAATGACTTCATAGTAAATTAAACAGCAAAATATAAAATTATTTTATTGCAATTGCCAGACAGCTTGTGCAGGAAATTAAATGGGTACATCGAATATTTCTTTACTCTAGCAGCAACAAACATAATAAACAAAATCCAAAAATTAGACAAATTATGGTATAACCCTAAAATTGCAGTCACTCTAGTTTGAGATAATGTATATAAGATAAAGAAGAGATATAAAACTTTCATTTCTTGAAAATAGTCATATATTGCACTTTATAAACGAAATTTGGAATGGGTTTTTTGTGGCTTTTAGTTAAATTATTTTAAGTTACTGCTAGGAATATCCCAGCTAAACGGAAAGTATAATAAAACTATTGACAGAGCCAGAGCATTCACTATATCATATTGAGAAAGTACTCTGTATGGATCACAACGGCAAATGGGGGAAGACTAGACTCGCAACACGCTGTATGTTTCCCAAATAATTGGAAATTCTCCCAACGTACATATCATTAGCCACACGTATGACAAAAATGTGTCCTTCTGGCATTCATGTGGCTAGTATTTGTTGGTACTCTTTTTAAAAAATAACACAGCCTGTAGAAAGAGGGACACAATGAGGAATATATCAAATTTAGCTTAAATGTGTTATGTGGGGAGTGAAAAGTATTAGCAGTGTACTCACTGCAGTATGTGAGTACACTCGCTAATTTACATTCCAGTCCCCCGTCGCGCTGTACTCTATGCACTCGCTGTACTACTGCTACGGCTTGAACATAGAGCACAGTGGGGCCGGTCACATGATGAAGAGTCGTGTCGTCATGAAGGTAGACTGTGCAACTAGACTTCCAGTTCTTCGCCAGCGCTATAAAAATCTATTAAAATCTCATAATCAGCCCAAGGGGGTCCGGAATGTATATTAGCGAGTGTACTCACATACTGCAGTGATTAAAAAGAAAAAATAGTTAGGTTAAATATAGCAACCAATCAGATTTTAGTTCTCATTTTTGTGCACCCCTTTAGAAGACTTATTCACCTCTAGTATTACTTCGGACATCTTGTGATACATTTTCCCCCAAGTGCATTAATGAGTCAAAACTTTCTCAGATCCGGCTGTTTGGAAGACTAAACAAAAACCTATGGCTAACGCTAGCAATTTAAGGGCACATTCAGACGTGGCGTAATTGCTGTGGAATTCCGCTGCGGACAGTCCGCAGTGGAAATCCTTAGCAGACTGTTTGTTCATTGGTTTCCACACCTTTTTAGTTATCTTCGTGCAGACGTTGCGGAAAACACCGCTGCAGACCATAGGCTGCGGTGCGGAGTTTTCAGTCCGCAGCATGCACTGTCTGTTGCGGAGAAGAAGCGGAATTTCACTGCGGATTTCAGCCTTTGCAATGTAGAAACTGAAATCGGTGGAAAGTCCGCTGTGTTTTCTGCAACGTCTGAATTACCTGTCAAATATGCAAATGTTGGTGCAGATTCGTTGCGTAATTGCTCCAAATCTGCACCAACATTTGCAGCGGAAAAATTCTGCCACGTCTGGACGTGCCCTAAGGGTATGTTCACACGCTTAATAAGAAACTTCTGAAAATACGGAGCTGTTTTCAAGGGAAAACAGCTCCTGATTTTCAGACGCGATTTTCGTGGTGTTTATAACGGCCGCTTTTGGAGCTGTTTCTCTATAGAGTCGATGAAAAACGGCTCCAAAAACGGCTGAAGAAATGACATGCACTTCTTTTTTGCGGCCGTTTTTGTAAAAAAAACAGCTGCGTAAAAAACGCCTCGTTGGAACAGAATGCCGTTTTTCCCATTGAAATCTATGGGCAGATGTTTGGAGGCGTTCTGCTTCCGATTTTCCAGCCATTTTTCGGAATGTTTTACGGCCCGATAAAAGGCTGAAAACACTCCGTGTGAACATACCCTTAAGGCTATGTACAGCTTTCAAGGGCAATTTATTATTATTATTTTATTTTAAAAAAAGTTAGTCAGTGTGATATGTGCAACTTTCGAAGTAGTTTTTATTAAAAATTTGTTTTACTTTTTGAGTTCCAGCTGCTCTGTATCGTTCGATATGATCTGAATCCGTCATTCCCGCAGACAGAGACACGCAGGATCCACCCGTAATCTATCACATCTAAGTTATGAACTTAGATGTGGTAGATTACAGGTGGATTCAGAGACACGCAGGACCCGCTGTCATTAAAACCGTCAGTCGTGGGGACCTGACGGGAACAGGATTTAGCTCTAGATACAGCTAGAGAATACAGAGCAGCTGTATCTCAAAAAGTAAAAATAATTTTTAATAAAAACTATTTAGAAAGTTTCACTAATTAGGCTTCGTTCACATCTGCGTTGGGGTCCCGTTCTAACGTTCCGTCGGAGCTTTCCGTCACAACAGGACCCAGAACAGACACAAACTGACTCAAACGGAAACCAGAGGTTTCAATGGTGATGGATCCGGTGCCCATGGTTTCCGTTTGTCTCTGTTGTGCACCGGACCCGTCATTTTGCTGGAAGCAAAAGCGAAGCAATAGCGTAGTCGACTACGCTATTGCTTTCGGCAAAACGACGGGTCCGGTGCACAACAGAGACAAACGGAAACCATGGGCACCGGATCGATCACAATTGTGTCAGTTTGTGTCTGTTCAGGGTCCCGATCTGACAGAAAGCTCAGACGGAACGTTAGAATGGGACCCCAACGCAGATGTGAACGAGGCCTTACACTACTAACAGTTTAATATATATATTAAAAAATTGCTTTTCAAAGGTTTACATAGCCTTTAACACTATATTAATTACAATTCTTCATACTATTTGTCATTATGTAAACATCTAGTCCTTTTCTAAAAAGCTGTCATAATATCTACCTCTAACTTATGGTAGGGCATGATTCCATAGTTTGCACTAACTGTAAAGAAACCTCTACTGTATTGATTTTTTTAATGGCATTACTTCCGCATCACATTTGTGTTTTGTATTATTCGATTTTATTAGCAGCTACGTAAAGACAAAAATTGGATGGGTTGATGTACTAAGTAATGTTACATTTACTATGAGACCTCAGCTTAACATTCCCTGTTTACAAGCTATGTGTGATGCTGCAATTTTTCTCTTCATAGAATAAATTCTCTTTGGCGTCATAACATTACCATCATGGGTGTAGTGACATGCTTTTGGGCTCCATAACAATTTCTTCCTAAATATTCTGTGGTAACATCACATTTTACCTACACTGTAAGGCCTGATTTACACGAGCGTGTGCGTTTTGTGCACGCAAAAAAATGTAGCGTTTTGCGTGCGCAAAAGGCACTTGACAGCTCCGTGTGTCATCAGTGTATGATGCGCGGCTGCGTGATTTTTGCGCAGCCGCCATCATAGAGATGAGGCTAGTCGACGTCAGTCACTGTCCAGGGTGCTGAAAGAGTTAACTGATCGGCAGTAACTCTTTCAGCACCCTCGAAAGTGCATTCCGATCACCATATCGAGTAACCTGTTTAAAAAAAAAGAGGTTCGTACTTACCGAGAACTTGCCCGCCGTTGCCTTGGTGACGCGTCCTTGGTGACGCGCCTCTCTTGACATCTGGCCCCACCTCCCTGGAAGACGCGGCAGTCCATGTGACCGCTGCAGCCTGTGCTTGGCTTGTGATTGGTTGCAGCTGTCACTTGGACTGAATTGGCATCCCGGGAGGTCAGACTGGAGGAAGAAGCCGGGAGTTTTATCGGTAAGTCAGAACTTTTTTTTTTTTACACGTTCACGTATATTGGGATCGGAAGTCACTGTGCAGGGTGCTGAACCAGTTTAACTATTTCAGCACCCTGGACAGTGACTGTCTCCTGACGTCGCGTACCGCAACATTTTTTGCCGGGTTCGGTCAAAACGAGTTCGGCCGAACCCGGTAAAGTTCGGTTCGCTCATCTCTAAGACACTCCGTTCGGATGTTTGTAAACAGAAAAGCACGTGTGGATATATTCCCGAGCGTGTGAATGGGGTACAAAATACCCCATTTGCATGGATTGCTGCTAGAATGTGAGTGCCTAAATCCTGACACAATTCTGAATTTGTGAACATGACCTACAACTTCAGCTCATAAAGGGCTTAAAAAGCAAAGGTAATATATTCCAATCTCCTCTATTAATTTATCAGCAAGTCACAGAGCTGAGCGGCCCAGCTGCGTGGCAAACTCCATAGTAACATCTTGGCGGTGGAGATCAAGCTGAGTCACAACGGGAAAATAACATTCACACATACACGACCACACTTATTGTCTGCACTCAGTAATAATAACACTTCCACCACAGCTGAACTTTATTTTGTCCCTGTCATGGCTGCAGATCATTATATTATCCGCTGTATAGGGTCTAATTAGCATCCAGTGGCGGAGGAGTTGCTGCTTAGAAGACCTAGAACATTCCATGCGGGGAACGGCTCGAGCTGCTACCAAGGAGTAGAACAATTACTGTGATGTAGCTAATAAACCCGAGAGCAGACATGAAAGACAAAGATGATCTCATGAGAAATCTCCAGCCTACGACTCACGACATTTTTACAATTATACAATGAAAAACATAGGCAAATCTATTTTATATATGTACATACGTATATATATATATGTATATATTTGTTTATAAGCAATAATTTTAACATGCCATAAGCGAATAATTAGCGAAACCTCTTTATGGGAAGGTTTCTTGCATTCCTAAGTTTTCACACAAATAGTGAATGCCCGCAGGTAAATAGTAATTTTGCTCACGCTTGCCCTCTGTCTTAATTAACTGAATTACAAAATATTGGTGCCAAACCATAATTTATTGAGCAGGAAACTGATACCATACTTGTCAAGTCTCCTGGAATGTCAGAAAAGACTCCAGGAAAAAGGGGAGATAACCCGTCAGAGCAGGCATGTCTCCCGCCGGGTACCCCGACTCCTCACAACATACTTATGTCTCATCGTCAGTATTTAGAGGTTCTAGTCTAATGTCTGTACTTAGGGGGTCTGGTCTAAAGTCTGTATTTAGGGTGTCTTTTCTAAAGTCTGTATTTTGGGTGTCTGGTCTGGGGTCTGTATTTGTATTTTATGGTGTAATGAGGGGGGTCAAATGCATAATTTGTGATTTCAATTCTGTAGTTTGTGTCCTATATAAATGGTTGGGGTATAAGGAAAAACATTTTTCATGATGCACTGTGCATGGCGCCATGTCCAATACTTTATACAACCTTCATGACGTCCTTTATCATAAATTGTCACATATGACCTAAGCTGTGTGCCCCACCAAGCTTCCCAAATCTCCATATATAGCAAAATATTCAACCTCCAGAGAGTATCTTGTTAAGCATGGGCGGGGCTGCAGAGGGCTTCCACTTGTGCCACAAAGCTTTTGTAGATATACATACCAAGTCATGAGTGTAACTGTAGCCATAGAAGCCACAGCAACTGCTACAGGCCCAAAGGATGAGGGGCCCACTCAGGTGCAAGAACAATGTTCCTTTTTGGGCCAGTTATAGGGTGTCAGACACAACCCAGTTGAATGTAGGGAAGTGAGGATGCTATCTTTTTTCTATCCTAGCCTCCATTCTATCAGGACTATCTATATCTAGCTTTATCTATACTAGCAAACCGACAAAACAATTGAGGTTTAGATTGGAAGCCCTGAGATATTAGATACTGGAGATTAGATAGATGTTACTAAGGGTGACAATTTTGACTACACCCCCACCCCTCTCTTCCCCTGCCCATATATGTGTGTTCGCTTTGTGACTGACACTCGGTATTAATTTAGTTCATGATTTTTATTTGTGTTCTTAATTCAAACAAATAAATGTTACATTTGGATTTTCTATTAATTCGGACTCTTGTGTCAGTAGTAGGTATGCTGTTGTTTGCATTATTAGGGTATGTTCACACGGCTTATTTACGAACGTAATTCGGGCGTTTTACGGCTCGATTTACGTGCAAAAATGCACCTCGATAGCATTGCCAAACATCTGCCCACTCATTAGAATGGGTCTTACGATGTTCTGTGCACAAGGTCATTTTTTTTACGGCCCGCTGTCAAAAGGCGGGGCGTAAAAAAGACGCCCGCATCAAAGAAGTGCCTGTCACTTCTTCAGACGTAAATGGAGCAGTTTTTCATGGACTCCATGGAAAACCAGCTCCATTTAACGTCCGTAATGGACGCAGCAAAAAGCGCCTCAACATGCCATTACGGCTGAAATTACGGTGCTGTTTTCTCCTGAAAACAGCCCCGTAATTTCAGCCGTTACGGACGCTGCCGTGTGAACATACCCTTAAAGTTCAGTTGATTATAGGTTGTCGCACCACTAAGGGCTATGTTCAAGTCCATGGACAGATATTCATTTGAATGGCCGTCATGTAATGCTACAGTACATTTCATGACTCATCCCTGACTTTGTTATGGGACTCTATGAAATCTAGTGAATGAGGGATTATTTTTTTTTGTCCCTGAAGTAGTGGCAGCACATGCCTGATCAACTCGTCATTAAATTTAATGATATTTATGAAATCTAGACATGCCCTATCTCCTCTGTTTATCTGATTGACATGTTATAAAATTCTTTAGTGGGTAAACCATTAAAATCCTGGCTAGTATTTCCATTTTAACAAGAGTGATGTTCATTTATAGTATACATTTAGATATTTTTTTTTATTGAGCCCTGTTAAATGTATTACTCTGTTGTGTTTATATGTACAAATATGTTAACTTAGTAATTAAAGGAACACTTCGGGCATAACGGACGCACTGTGCTATGCCTAGAGCAGGGCGTTTGGAGGTGGTGCATGACACAGGGATTCTCTCTTTGGTGTTCTTTGAATCCCTGTGTCATGTACCGCAGTCTCAGGCCCTGCAATAGTCATAAATCAGTGTATCGGTTTTGCCCGGAGTGTTCTTTTAAGTCACACTCCTAAATCATATTTGGAATGTCACGGCCCTGCACATATTACTGTATAGAAAGACACGATATTGACTAAGTAACTGTATCCCTGGTTTGGTTTGTTCTGTCTTTCAGTGCACTGAAGCCAAAAAACATTGCTGGTACTTTGAAGGTTTATATCCCACATATTACATGTAAGTATTACGACAGTCATACCACTATTGTGTTTTATTGACAATTAAGCTATTATCCTACAGTCAGGAAAAGAGACATTTCTGCTGCTGTTGCTGTTTTTAGCTCGTAGCAGAGTGCCTATAATGGATTAGATGTCTGCTTGCTGTCAGTGAACAGAAACATTCTTGTTTACGCTAAGTGGTTAAAAATCATTTCTCACCATCATACCTCCCAATGTTTGCATCCCCAATCGCAAGAGACTTTTAAAACCCTGCCCTTGATCAACCCAGAAAACGCTCACAGAACATCACTGGAAAGGTCAATTGTATGGAAATTTGCATCCCCCCCCCCCCATTTTTTTTACCTGTTTGCGAGACAATCAGAGTTTCCTTTTGATGAACTGAACTAATCCTCAGGAAAACAGAGAGAATTGTGCTACTGCTATTTTTAGCTCACAACATATACATTCTAGCAACCAGCATTGGTGTCTGTTGGGTGTGATTAGTGCAGGAATTTAACCCCTTGCCATCGCAGCCAGTATTCACCTTCCTGATAGAGCCACATTTTTCAAATCTGGCATGTGTTACTTTATGTAGTTAAAACTTTGCAGTGCTTTTACTTATCCAAGTGAATCTCAAACTGTTTTCTTGTGACGCATTTTACTTTATGTTAGTGGTAAATTTTGGTTAATACATTTTTTTTGTGTAAGGGCATGACCACACATGGCGGAATTCCTCCGCAACTGTCCGCATCAATGCCGCACCTAATCCGGGTTGCGGATTACGGCTGCGGATCTGCACAAAATGTGCAGAAAATTGATGCGGACTAGCTGCTGCGGACTGCGGGAAAAGTGCTTCCCTTCTCCCTATCAGTGCAGGATAGAGAGAAGGGACAGCACTTTCCCTAGTGAAAGTAAACGAATTTCATACTTACCGGCCGTTGTCTTTATGACGCGTCCCTCCTTCGGCATCCAGCCCGACCTCCCTGGATGACGCTCCAGTCCATGTGACCGCTGCAGCCTGTGCTTGGCCTGTGATTGGCTGCAGCCGTCACTTACTCTGAAACGTCATCCTGGGAGGCCGGACTGGAGACAGAAACAGGGAGTTCTCGGTAAGTACGAACTTCATTTTTTTTTACAGATACATGTATATTGAGATCGGTAGTCACTGTCCCGGGTGCAGAAACAGTTACTGCCGATCGCTTAACTCTTTCAGCACCCTGGACAGTGACTATTTACTGACGTCTCCTAGCAACGCTCCCGTCATTACGGGAGCCCCATTGACTTCCTCAGTCTGGCTGTAGACCTAGAAATACATAGGTCCAGCCAGAATGAAGAAATGTCAAGTAAAAAAAGCAAGACGCATCCGCAGCACACATGACATGTGCATGACAGCTGCGGACTTCATTGCGGAACTTTGAATCTCCATTGAAGTCAATGGAGAAATTCCGCCATGAGTCCGCCACTGCTCCGCAACAGACAGAGCATGCTGCGGACACCAAATTCCGCTCCGCAGCCTATGCTCCGCAGCGGAATTGTACGCATCGTGTAAACGAACACTGCGAAATTAAAGTGAAAGTCAATGTAGAAACGGCTCCGCTGCGGATTAACGCTGCGGAGTGTCCGCAGCGGAATTTAAGTGCAATTCCGCCATGTGTGAACCCGCCCTTAAACAGCAGAATTTATCGAAAATTTTAAAGAATTTTAATTTTTCTAAATATGATTTTTTTTCTTTACTTGTAAGACAGATAGCAATACCACACTAAATAGTTACTAATAAATATTTTCATATGTCTACTTTATATTGGCATCCTTTTCGGGCATCCTTTTATTTTTTTTAGGACGTTTGGAGGCTTAAAAGCATATAAGTTTAGCACATTGTTGACCCTATTTTGGAAACTATACCCCATTGAATTTTTCTCTGGGTCGAGTGAGCATTTTAGCCAAATAGGTGTTTCATACATTTTTCTGAAGTTGGGCCATGAAAATAAAAAAAAATTATCTTTTTTTCCAATAAAATTTAGTTTTAGCTAAAAAATGTATTTTGAAACGACACCCCTTGAAGCATTCATTTATGGGTATAGTGAACATTTTGACCCCACAGGTTTTTTGCTAAATTTATTACAATTGGGCAGTGAAAATAAAAAATAATTTTTTCCAATAAGATGTAGATTTAGCTAAAAAAAAAAACAACAAAAAATGACCGCCACATCTTAATGGTTAGAAGTGGCTCCCTCTGTCCCCCGATCTCCCCCCCCCCCCCTTCAATAAAATTGCGGGATACCGATTGGTGGCCACGGCAGCCAGAGTCCTCTTGAAGGCCTCCTGGTCTCCCATCATTGCCCTATTATTAAAGGCAACCTGTTAAAAAAAAAGTAAAAAAATGTTTGTTCACATTTTTAAAACCTTTTTTAAAAAGTAACTTTATGTTTAAATCCCCCATTTTCCAATTCTTCACAAAAAATTATGTAAGCAATAAAAAATAAACATAATTGGTATCTATTACCATCTAAATGTGGTTACATTAACTTATCATTTTGGCATAAATAAATGATGGCAACAATATGCCTTATATTTCTAGTGCCTGTGCACTTTACATTACACCATAAATGTAGTACGGTCAGAGTGTTATAACTTCTAGCATTCTAGAAGTGCAATGTATTGAAACAATGTGAAAACTGGTGTGGAGTAACAATGCCAGCCTCCAGGCCAGTTTTGGCATTGTTTCAATACATTGCACTTCTAGAATGCTAGAAGTTATAACACTCTGACCGTACTACATTTATGGTGTAATGTAAAGTGCACAGGCACTAGAAATATAAGGCATATTGTTGCCATCATTTATTTATGCCAAAATGATAAGTTAATGTTATCACATTTAGATGGTAATATATACAGTATATCCCTCGAGATACAAAACCCAGTGAATTTTTTGCTCTAGATCCAAGGGAAAACTATAAGGAAATTGATATTTACAGTGAATTATAACATAATTGGTATAGCCGCATCCGTAAAAGTCTGAACGTATATGTTCATACGTGTCAGGTTAGTTGCAGAAATTTCTGTGATTGAAAAATACCTTCCATACATCTGCAGCATGTGCATAGCTTTCTACAAGCCCTATTGGGATGTATGCGACAAAAATGTCTTCATCAATTCTACCACCTTATCCTGTTAGATATTACATGTTACTAGTTTTAACATACAGTATAGTGCCCTGCTATGGATCAGGTCAATGAACTGCAATGTAGCAGCCATTGTGGTTATATAGCATTAAAGTCACTTGAACGTTTATACATTGTTCTATGCACATCTTTTTATTCTCGACTAGTTATGTGGGAAAATAGCATTGCCTTGTTCCTGGCAGATTACATCGCATGTACAGTTCGTCCATTTATAGGTATTTCGTGCAATATAACATTGGAATGGTTTTCATGGTATAAATCATAACCAAACACAAACCTTAATGTGGAAATGCTGTTGTCTCAAGGCGTGTAGAAGAGACACATTAAATGAAAGATAACTGGCACACATTTCGCGCCCATGTATAAAATATGCAGCACTCTTTACCACTCAATGTGCAAGTCAAGTTTCTATGAGATGTTCTTAATAATTTATTTGTGTTTTATCTTTGGAATTCCTCCCATGATTTATTTATTTGCATTGCCATTACCAGTCATTTTTGTACATTACTGGAAGACAATTGTATTAAAAATTCCCCAGCTGATCACACGTATTCATATTTAGTTAACGTCCAACCTAACAAGCAGATTGCAGTAGGTCATTTCCCGTATAAAACATTAAAATATTCAGAATTAAAGGTGTTTCTCCAAAATAGGATTTTCTGATATTAGCTCACTCTGCTGGTTGTGTGGGAGCTGGGACACCCACCTATATCTTAATGTCCCACTGTCCACACTACATACTGTAGTGTTTTAGTTAGCCAGTCCTCTATGGCCAGACAGATTAAAGGCAAATTTATTTGTGTCTATTCATGAAGACTGGCGTTACATACGCCAGTCTTAATAGCAAGAAAAGTTGGATTAAACTGCAACACATTTATTGGGAGGTAAAAGCCTCTTAATATATGTGTTGCATGTTTCGGCTGGGTCGTGCGCAACGACCGCGGCCATGCACCATCCATTCCCCCCCTTTACTCCAGTGTCAGAGCATTATATTTAGCGCAGCACTTCAACGTTGTCAGTGCTGCGTTGCATACAAAGTCCTGACGCTTCTCTGCATAATTATGTTGTATACGTTGCGCAGGAATGATGAGGGAGCCCGAGGGGAGAAGAGAAGCGGTGAGGTGAGAATACATTTTGTTTATTTCATGTTTTTTATTTTTAATGTCCAATGGGGGCGGGGGTAGACTTATCAGTGGGGGTGAAAGGTAGGGGCCCAGCATAGGTCTCTACCTTGCTACGTGACAGAGTGAAATCTATACCAGCTAGGAGCTGGTGTAGATTTCCACTATAATTTACACCAGGCCTAAGTGGCCACGACCCCTTTTCTCGAAGCCACATCCCCTTCCCACAAAAGTGGTCAGGGTGGCACAAAAAAGACAAAAGTCGCAATTTGCACAACAAACTGCAACTTTTGGGCCCTTTTGCAACATTTCTATGCCAGAAAACAAAAATTTAAAATAAATCCTAATCAGATGGCAATGACAGACTCAGATCTATTCCTTTGAGCTGAATGGCCACAGACCCAAAAGTTGCCTGAACCATCAGGCATAACCGGCCCTAAAAAATTCCATCCTAAAAACATACCTTTTTAGTCACCATTGAAAAACAATGGGATCCATTTCGAGGTCAGTTTCCCTCCGAGTATTTACAGCAAAATGCAGAGGGAACTGACAGTAAGGACCTTTAGGTGTAAACTGAATTTAACTAGTAATCACAGACACCATAGACAAAATGTTGGCCGTCCCACACATTCATAAAGCCAGATATACAGTACAAACACAAAAATACATGTACAGATGCACAACAATACATGCTGGCACATGCTGAGACATACACAGAAAGACACACACACACACACACACACACACACACACACACACACACACACACACACACACACACACATACACACACCTAACTCCAATTTAATTTTAATTTATAACAGTATGCCAAGTTTAGAGGCCATTAGAAGAATCAGTGGTAACATAATAAAAGTCTAAAAAGTGAACATAGCCATTGTAACGGCCGCGGACCGCAGAGCCCTCTCACTCTGCCGTCATCTTCCTCCCCGTTGATGCCAGCACATGCGGCTGTCCTGCCCTGCAGTGACCACTATGGTGCGTGCGCAAGCTCATTCCTGGCCTTTCAATCCTTGCCTGAGCGTTGTTTGTATTCCTATGTTAGTCTTGCAAATGGTCCCTTGGTCGTATCCTGCTCCCAGTGTTCTCGTTCCCTGCTACCTGTATCCCATGCTGTATTTGTTCCCTGTGCCCTCTCTAGTGTTGGAGTCGTGTGTGCCGTCTGCTACGGCTGAGGTCATACACCACGTCTGGTGTCATCTGACACACCTGGTACCTCCTGCCACGTTTTGCATCACCTGCCATCAAAGTACCATCTGAGCCTAGTCTTGCTACTGTCTGGACTATTACAGGTACCCTTGTGCTTGGACTTTGTAGAGACTTGGTACATTGTTGTTTGGCTAGCTGCTACTCCGCTACCGCGGTGCGGCCTAGTGGGTCTACATACCCACAGATCGTGACAGCCATACCATGGTTAATGGTGTAAAAACTGTGAACTACAAATACTACATAAGCAAAAACAGACATTGCCAGTTCTCCTTACAAAGTGCTAGTGTAAGGTCTGACACTATTGTCAGCAGTGATTAAACAGTCAAAATGTGTGTGTACGGACACGGCTCATTTACAAGGAGAAGGGGAATACCAATTGTCAGTTTATTCATAAATTTCCATGAGGAATAACATAGGAACGGCACAACACAGAGTTCTAAGAAAAGGTGTTCCAGAATTGTCATTTTAAGGCTGGGTTCACACGACCATGTTACGTCCGTAATGTACGGAACGTATTTCGGCTGGAAGACCCGGACCGAACGCAGTGCAGGGAGCCGGGCTTCTAGCATCATAGTGATGTACGACGCTAGGAGTCCCTGCCTCTGCGTGGAACTACTGTCCCGTACTGTAATCATGATTACAGTACGGGACAGTTGTCCTCCAGCGAGTCAGGGACTCCTAGCATCATACATCACTATGATGCTAGGAGCCCGGCTCCCTGCACTGTGTTCGGTCCGGGTCTTCCGGCCGAAATACGTTCCGTACATTACGGACGTAACATGGTCGTGTGAACCCAGCCTAAGAGGTCTGCAAGTACTAAAACATACATCAGATGAACTCGCAGATCCTCTTTAATCTCAGAACCCTGGCTAATATATGTAACTGCACCTTTACAACTTTGTACAGGTCTATAATTTGGACTGTTAGAAAACATTGTTTAAAGCATACCTATTAGTATATTTTTGTGTTTATTAATCAGTGGTATATATGACTATATGAAACTTTATTAGGAAATAGGGGCATCTTCCTCGCCTCCAGAATCAAATAACCAATCTAAAATAATACAGTGAAAAGAAGGCAGAGAGTAGGGGGATGCAGCTGCAGCTTCTCACTTGGAAGATGGGGAGAGGAAATGTGCATTTATACACTCCACAAGAGAGAAGCAAATATACCCTAAATTTGCAGGTTAGGAACACAGCTGTTAGCCGTACTACCTTTTAATACACATTTTTTCTTTTTTTGTAATGACAGGTATAATTTAATTATGTAAACTGAATCCTCTTTCCAATAATAAAATATGTTCAGCACATTCACCCTTGTCTGTAATTATTTTGAGAGGAGACCTGAACTCATGGAGTCCTGAGATCTCATGGATGTCCTTTCTAGTTCATTTTTATTTTCATAACTAGTCAAGAATATACCAATAGATATCTTGCTGGACTTTGGGTTCCACGCCACAGCTGTTCACAGTGTAGATATGGTGAAATGAGTACTAGATAATCAAGGTTGATGAGCTGTTATTTTTTTTTTCTATTTTTGTAATCAAAAAGATTGTGTAAAGCCTTATTCACATGGACGTGTGGCATCAGCATATGGTGCGTCGCTGCGTGATTTTCGCGCAGCCGGCATCATTATGACACTCTGTTTTTAGGTTTACAAACAGAAAAGTACGTGGTGCTTTTCTGTTTTAATTTCATTCATTTATTTTACTACTGTAGCGCGAACCACGCGAGTCACCCGGAAGTGCTTCTGTGTGCCGTGCGCGATTTGCACGCACCCATTGACTTCAATGGGTGCGTGCTGCGCGAAACATGGGCAAGTATAGGACATGTCGTGAGTTTCACGCAGCGCACATACGCTGCGTGAAATTCACTGACAGTCTGAACGGCCCCATTCATTAAAGAGGCTCTGTCACCACATTATAAGTGCCCTATCTCCTATATAAGGAGATGGGCGCTGTAATGTAGGTGACAGTAATGCTTTTTATTTTAAAAAACTATCTTTTTTCACAACGTTAGGAGCGATTTTGGTTTATGCTAATGAGCTTTCTTAATGCCCAAGTGGGCGTACTTTTACTTTCGACCAAGTGGGCGTTGTACAGAGGAGTGCATGACGTTGACCATGATTGGCATCATGCACTCCTCTCCATTAATTTACACTGCACTAGCGATATAGTTATATCACTATGTGCAGCTACATACGCAAGCCCTAACATTACTACAGTGTCCTGATAATGAATACACATGACCATCCAGCCTGGACGTCATGTGTACTCAGAATCCTGACACTTCTGAATCTTTTCTGTGAGATTCCGGCAAGTGAAACCAAATCTCGCGAGATTACGGAGCTAAACGAGATTTGGTTTCACTTGCCGGAATCTCACAAAAAAGAGTCAGAAGTGTCAGGATTCTGAGTACACATGACGTCCAGGCTGGATTTCATGTGTATTCATTATCAGGACACTGTAGTAATGTTAGGGCTTGTGTATGTAGCTGCACATAGTGATATAACTATATCGCTAGTGCAGTGTAAATGAATGGAGAGGAGTGCATGATGCAGATTGGTCAGCGTCATGCACTCCTCTGTACAACGCCCACTTGGTCGAAAGTAAAAGTACGCCCACTTGGGCATTAAGAAAGCTCATTAGCATAAACCAAAATCGCTCCTAACGTTGTGAAAAAAGATCGTTTTTTTAAATAAAAAGCATTACTCTCACCTACATTACAGCGCCGATCTCCTTATATAGGAGGTAGGGCACTTATAATGTGGTGACAGAGCCTCTTTAACATAGGTTCGTGCGACGCGCGTGAAATTCACGCGCGTAGCACGGATGTATAACACGTTCGTGTGAATAAGGCCTAAGACTCACATCCCATGCCATCCATACGTTTAATCAAAAACACAATGCGTTAAATCGAAAAAACAATGTTCAGCTTCTTGCCTTCAATTTTTTCCCTGCTGACTGTTTCTTTATGCACTTTGCAAAGTGAGAGTCCTTTAACATATATTTTGATGAAGGTTAACCCCTTAATGACCAGCCTATTTTAAACCTTAATGACCAAGCCATTTTTTACGTTTTTCCATCGTCGCATTCCAAGAGCTATAACTCTTTTATTTTTGCGTCGACATAGCTGTATAAGGTCTTGTTTTTTGCGGGACAAGTTGTATTTTTTAATAGCACCATTTTGAGGTACATATAATTTATTGATTAACTTTTATTAACTTTTTTTTGGGGGGGAATAGAAAAAACCCTGAAATTTTGCCACGCTTTTTCGCGTCTTAAATCTACGCCGTTTACCGTGTGATATAAATAACACAATAACTTTATTCAGCGGGTTGTTACGATTGCAACGATACCAAATTTGTATAGATTTTGTATGTTTTACTACTTTTACACAGTAAAAACGCTTTTTTTTCAAAATTTGTTTTTGTGTCTCCATGTTTGAAGAGCCGTAACGTTGTTTTGTTTTTTTCGCCGATGCAGTTGTATGAGGGCTTTTTTTTTTGCGGGAAGACTTGTCGTTTTTATTGGTACCATTTTGGAGTAGATGCGACTTTTTGATCACTTTTTATAACATTTTTTTTAAGTCAGGATTCATAGAAAACAGCAATTTTTCCATAGTTTTTTATTAAATTTTTTACGGCGTTCACCGTGCGGGTTAAATAATGTAATAGATTTATAGTGGGGGTCGTTACGGACGCTGCAATACCAAATATGCGTAACTTTTGTAATTTATTTTGGTTTTTTAATAGTAAAGCATTTTGTAAGGGGAAAAGCTGGGTTTTTCATTTTTTTTCACATTTTTTTTTAAATTAACTTTATTAAACTTTTTTTTTTACTTTTTTACTAGTCCCACTAGGGGACTATAATATAAAAGAGGCATGATCTAGCAGGCATTCATGACAGGCAGACCTGGGGGCCTTTATTAGGCCCCCGGCTGCCATAGAAGACACTGACACTCGGCGAACGTATCGCCGGGTGTCAGTGGGAGAGAGAGGGAGCTCCATCCCTCTCTCCAAAACCACTCAGATGCGGTGCACACTATTTTGCACCGCATCTGAGGGGTTAAACGGGTGAGATCGATACTAATATCGATCTCACACGGCAGAGCAGGGACGCCCCCAGCCCTCAGCTGCCTCTAGCAGCCGAGAGCAGGGAGATTTGACGGTCCCTGCTCTGTTTACTCATCCTGATGCAGTGCCGTAAAAAGGCACATGCATCAGAATAAAGCCCGTTAGTGGCCGCCGTTAAAAGGCGTGTTGGCGGTCACTAACGGGTTAAAGAGGCTCTGTCACCGCATTCCAAATTATTATGCAAATGTTATTTTTCGCTGATTTTCCTAAATAGTCGATGCAAATGACAGTCAGTATAATCTTCAAGCCATCAACCGTAGGAGTATAATGCCAATTTTATTGAACAAATCTAATGATAACAGATTTTTTTTTTAGAAGTAAAAAACTCAAAATGCACTGTTTCAAATTATTATGCACAACAGAGATCAAAACATTTTAAAGGTTGTAAAGAGAACTAAAATGGTCATTTGTTGAATTTGCAGCATTAGGAGGTCATATTTACAGAAATCAAAAGCTCTTTCAATCAAAAAAAACTTAGCAGGCCAAGTTACATGTTAACATAGGACCCCTTCTTTGATATCACCTTCACAATTCTTGCATCCATTGAATTTGTGAGTATTTGGACAGTTTCTGCTTGAATATCTTTGCAGCATGTCAGAATAACCTCCCAGAGCTTCCGTTTTGATGTGAACTGCCTCCCACCCTCAGATATTTTGCTTGAGGATGCTCCAAAGGTTCTCAATAGGGTTGAGGTCAGGGGAACATGGGGGCCACACCATGAGTTTCTCTCCTTTTATGCCCATAGCAGCCAATGACACAGAGGTATTCTTTGCAGCATGAGATGGTGCATTGTCATGCATGAAGATAATTTTGCTACGGAAGGCACGGTTCTTCTTTTTGTACCACGGAAGAAAGTGGTCAGTCAAACTCTACGTACTTTGCAGAGGTCATTTTCACACCATCAGGGACCCTAAAGGGGCCTACCAGCTCTCTCCCCATGATTCCAGCCCAAAACATGACTCCGCCACCTCCTTGCTGACGTCACAGCCTTGTTGGGATATGGTGGCCATTCACCAACCATCCACTACTCCATCCATCTGGACCATCCAGAGTTGCACGGCACTCATCAGTAAACAACATGGTTTGAAAATTAGTCTTCATGTATTTCTGAGCCCACTGCAACCGTTTCTGCTTGTGAGCATTGTTTAGGGGTGGCCGAATTATAGCTTTATGAACACTTGCAAACCTCTGGAGGATCCTACACCTTGAGGTTCGCGGGACTCCAGAGGCACCAGCGGCTTCAAATACGTCTGAAAATAGGGCTACAATACGTCGGCAAACATCTGCCCATTCATTTGAATGGGTTTGCCGACGTACTGTGCAGACAACCTGTCATTTACGCGTCGTCGTTTGACAGCTGTATATGACAGGAGATTACGCTGTATATGACAGGTTACAACGAGATTAAGCTTCCTCTGCTGTAACTACCACAGAAACAGTAACGAAGTGCAGGGATTGTGAATAGACATCCCGTGGAATGTCTATTCACTGTCTAAACACTTCAGTATCGTTAATGTGTTAGTATAAGACAGCTGTTAAGGATCTGCCAGGCACAGCTTCTGTATCTACGCCCATAGGTAATCAGTCTGCACCTGCTTCTATGTCTGTGAGACTGACTACATCTTCCACCACTCAGGATGGCAGGCTTAGGAGTGGGAGAGCCTATCACAGCCTGACCAGACGGAGCTAGCTCCCGCCCTCTGTCTATTTATACCTGCCTTTCCTGTTCCTCCTTGCTTGTGATTCTTCTCGTTTGGTTTCCTGGCCCTGCTGCAGCTTCTTGATCTATTTGACCCTGCTTCATATTGACCCTGGCTTACTGACTACTCTCCTGCTCTGCGTTTGGTACCTCGTACACTCCTGGTTTGACTTGGCTTGTTCACTACTCTCCTGCTCTGCGTTTGGTACCTCGTACACTCCAGGTTTGACTCAGCTCGTTCACCACTCTTGGTGCCTCTTGGTGTTGCCGTGGGCAACTGCCCCTTTTCCCTTGCTTCTGTGTACCCTTGTCTGTTTGTCTGTCGTGCACTTATTGAGTGTAGGGACCATCGCCCAGTTGTACCCCGTCGCCTAGGGCGGGTCGTTGCAAGTAGGCAGGGACTGAGTGGCGGGAAGATTAGGGCTCACTTGTCTGTTTCCTTACCCCCATCATTACATAATCACAAGCCCATATACCTAGTCTACCCTGGTCCCTCACACTACTATGGACCCCCTTGAGACCCTGGCTCAGCAAATGCAGGGTCTCTCCTTACAGGTCCAGGCCCTGGCTCAGAGGGTCAACCAGCCTGACGCTACCATGCTAGTGCCCCTCACCTCACCTCTTGAACCCCACCTCAAGTTGCCTGACCGGTTCTCAGGGGACCGGAAGACTTTTCTCTCCTTTCGGGAGAGTTGTAGGCTCTATTTTCGCTTAATGCCCCACTCCTCAGGTTCTGAGAGCCAGCGGGTGGGTATAATTATGTCCCGGCTCCAGGAAGGGCCCCAAGAATGGGCCTTCTCTTTGGCTCCTGATGCCCCTGAACTTTCCTCCGTTGATCTTTTCTTTTCTGCTCTCGGACTCATTTATGACAAGACTGATAGGACTGCCTTTGCCGAGAGTCAGCTGGTGACCTTACGTCAGGGTAAGAGACCTGTTGAGGAGTATTGCTCTGACTTTAGGAAGTGGTCCGTAGCTTCTCGGTGGAATGACCCTGCCTTAAGGTGCCAGTTTAGGTTGGGTCTGTCGAATGCCCTGAAAGACCTGCTAGTTAGCTATCCCTCTTCTGATTCCCTAGACCAGGTTATGGCTTTAGCGGTACGACTTGACCGACGTCTCAGGGAACGACAACGTGAACGTTTTTGTGTTTTCTCCTCTGACTCCCCCATGATGCATCCCGAGGTTCCGTTGCTTCATTCTTCCACGGAAGACTCGGAGGTACCTATGCAACTCGGGGCCTCCGTGTCCCCCCAACAACGTAGAGAGTTCCGCAGGAAGAATGGTCTCTGCTTCTATTGTGGGGATGACAAGCATCAAGTGAACACCTGTCCTAGGTGTAAGAATAAGCAGCCGGAAAACATTGGCGCCTAAGTGATCATCGGGGAGGTCACTTGGGCGCACAGGTATTTCCCGTAAATATGAAACGTAATAAAATCTTGCTTCCCTTTCAGGTCTCTTTTGGTGGTAGGTCTGCTACCGGCAGTGCCTTCGTGGATTCAGGGTCGTCTGCTAATATCATGTCTGTGGAATTTGCTATGTCTCTAGCTATGCCTTTGATTGATTTGCCTAAACCTGTCCCGGTAGTGGGTATCGACTCCACTCCTCTTGCTAATGGTTATTTTACACAGCATACCCCTGTTTTTGAACTCCTTGTTGGCTCCATGCATTTGGAGCAGTGCTCTGTACTGTTGATGCAGGGATTATCGTCCGATTTGGTTTTAGGCCTTCCCTGGTTGCAGTTGCATAATCCCACGTTTGACTGGAATACTGGGGATCTTACCAAATGGGGTAATGAATGCTTGACGTCATGTTTTTCTGTTAATTCTATTTCTCCCCCTGAGGAGGTGAACACGCTACCTGAGTTTGTTCAGGACTTCGCTGATGTTTTCTCTAAGGAGGCCTCTAAAGTGTTACCTCCTCATAGAGAATACGATTGTGCTATCGATTTGGTACCAGGAGCTAAGCTCCCTAAGGGTAGATTATTTAATCTCTCTTGTCCCGAACGTGAAGCCATGAGAGAGTATATCCAGTAATGCCTGGCCAAGGGTTACATTCGCCCCTCTACTTCTCCGGTAGGTGCTGGCTTCTTCTTCGTAGGGAAGAAGGATGGTGGTCTTAGGCCATGCATTGACTACCGTAACTTGAATAAGGTCACTGTAAGGAACCAGTATCCCCTTCCTTTGATTCCTGATCTCTTTAATCAGGTTCAGGGGGCCCAATGGTTCTCTAAGTTTGATCTACAGGGGGCGTATAACCTTATCCGCATCAAAGAAGGGGATGAGTGGAAGACTGCGTTTAACACGCCCGAGGGTCATTTCGAATACCTCGTCATGCCCTTTGGGTTGTGTAATGCTCCCGCGGTTTTCCAGAATTTCATAAATGAGATTTTAAGAGATTACCTGGGGGTATTTCTTGTAGTGTACCTTGATGACATACTTGTGTTTTCCAAGGACTGGTCCACCCACATTGAGGATGTCAGGAATGTGCTCCAGGTCCTTCGGGAAAACAAACTGTTTGCGAAGACCGAAACAATGTGTGTTTGGGGTGCAGGAGATACCATTTTTGGGTCAAATCCTCACTCCTCATGATTTCCGCATGGACCCAGCCAAGGTCCAGGCTGTGGCGGAATGGGTCCAACCTGCCTCCCTGAAGGCGTTACAGTGCTTCTTGGCGTTCGCTAATTATTACAGGAGATTTATTGCTAACTTCTCGGTCATCGCTAAGCCTCTTACGGATCTCACTCGCAAGGGTGCTGATCTCCTCCGCTGGCCTCCTGAGGCTGTCCAGGCTTTTGAGGTCCTTAAGAAGTGCTTTATCTCGGCCCCAGTGTTGGTTCAGCCCAACCAAATGGAGCCATTTATCGTGGAGGTTGACGCATCCGAGGTGGGAGTGGGGGCTGTCTTGTCCCAGGGTACCAGGTCCCTCACCCATCTCCGTCCCTGTGCCTACTTCTCCAGGAAGTTTTCGCCCACTGAGAGTAACTATGATATTGGCAACCGCAAACTCTTAGCCATTAAATGGGCATTTGAAGAGTGGCGCCACTTCCTGGAGGGGGCTAGGCACAAGGTAACGGTCCTTACCGACCACAAGAATCTGGTTTTCCTAGAATCTGCCCGGAGGCTAAACCCGAGACAAGCTCGATGGGCGTTATTTTTTACCAGATTCAACTTTTTGGTTACCTATGGGGCTGGGTCTAAAAATATTAAGGCTGATGCACTGTCGCGTAGCTTCATGGCCAGCCCTCCTTCGGAGGAAGATCCTGCTTGTATTTAGCCTCCAGGTATAACCATTTCCTCCATTGATTCTGATTTCGTTTCTGAAATTGCTGCTGATCAAGGTTCAGCTCCCGGGAACCTTCCTGAGAACAAGCTGTTTGTTCCCCTGCAATTCCTGCTAAGGGTACTTAGGGAAAATCATGACTCCGCACTATCTGGTCATCCAGGCATCCTGGGTACCAAGCACCTCATTGCCAGAAACTATTGGTGGTCTGGGTTGCCTAAAGAGGTTAAGGCCTAGGTCGCCGCTTGTGAGGTTTCTGCTAGGTCCAAGACTCCCGGGTCCCGACCAGCGGGCTTACTACATTCTTTGCCCATTCACCAGAGACCTTGGACCCATGTCTCCATGGATTTTATCACCGATTTGCCTCCATCTCAAGGCAAGTCGGTGGTGTGGGTTGTAGTAGACCGCTTCAGTAAGATGTGCCACTTTGTGCCCCTCAAAAAACTACCCAATGCTAAGACGTTAGCTACCTTGTTTGTCAAACACATCCTGCGTCTCCATGGGGTCCCTGTCAATATTGTTTCTGACAGAGGGGTACAATTTGTTTCTTTGTTTTGGAGAGCCTTCTGTAAAAAGTTGGAGATTGATCTGTCCTTCTCCTCTGCCTTCCATCCTGAAACTAATGGCCAAACTGAGAGGACTAATCAGTCTCTAGAACAATATTTAAGGTGTTTTATCTCTGACTGTCAATATGATTGGGTCTCATTCATTCCCCTCGCCGAATTTTCTCTTAATAACCGGGTCAGTAACTCGTCAGGGGTCTCCCCCTTTTTCTGTAATTTTGGGTTTAATCCATGGTTCTCCTCCGTTTCACCTGGTAGTTCCAACAATCCCGAGGTAGAGGTCGTTCATCGGGAACTGTGCACAGTCTGGGCCCAGGTTCAGAAGAACCTAGAGGCGTCCCAGAGCATACAAAAAACTCAGGCAGATAGAAGACGTTCTGCTAATCCCTTGTTTATGGTCGGGGATCTGGTGTGGCTATCGTCCAAGAACTTGCGCCTTAAAGTCCCGTCCAAGAAGTTTGCTCCCCAGTTTATAGGGCCGTACAAGGTCATTGAAGTCCTTAATCCTGGCTCCTTCCGACTGGAGTTGCCCCCATCTTTTCGAGTACACGACGTGTTTCATGCCTCCCTCCTTAAACGCTGCTCCCCGTCCTTGGCTCCCTCGAGGAAACCTCCTGTCCCCGTTCTCACCCCTGAGGGGGTAGAATTAGAGGTGGCCAAGATTGTGGACAGCAAGATGGTCCAAGGCTCCCTCCAGTACCTGGTCCATTAGAGAAGATATGGGCCTGAGGAGAGGACTTGGGTACCCGCCCGGGATGTTCACGCTGGGGTATTGGTCAGGAGGTTCCACTTTCGTTTCCCCAATAAACCAGGTCCATCTAGAAAGGGTCCGGTGGCCCCTCATAAAAGGGGGGGTACTTTTAAGGATCTGCCAGGCACAGCTTCTGTATCTACGCCCATAGGTAATCAGTCTGCACCTGCATCTATGTCTGTGAGACTGACTCCATCTTCCACCACTCAGGATGGCAGGCTTAGGAGTGGGAGAGCCTATCACAGCCTGGCCAGACGGAGCTAGCTCCCGCCCTCTGTCTATTTATACCTGCCTTTCCTGTTCCTCCTTGCTTGTGATTCTTCTCGTTTGATTTCCTGGCCCTGCTGCAGCTTCTTGATCTATTTGACCCTGCTTCATATTGACCCTGGCTTACTGACTACTCTCCTGCTCTGCGTTTGGTACCTCGTACACTCCTGGTTTGACTCGGCTTGTTCACTACTCTCCTGCTCTGCGTTTGGTACCTCGTACACTCCTGGTTTGACTCGGCTCGTTCACCACTCTTGTTGCTCACGGTGTTGCCGTGGGCAACTGCCCCTTTTCCCTTGCTTCTGTGTACCCTTGTCTGTTTGTCTGTCGTGCACTTATTGAGTGTAGGGACCATCGCCCAGTTGTACCCCGTCGCCTAGGGTGGGTCGTTGCAAGTAGGCAGGGACTGAGTGGCGGGTAGATTAGGGCTCACTTGTCTGTTTCCTTACCCCCATCATTACAACAGCACATAGTGATCTAAAAGGATCCCTATGCACTGACTAAATGAATGGAGAGGAGTGCATGACGCTGGTTGGTCAGCGTCATACACTCCTCTGTACAACGCCCACTTGGTCTAAAGTAAAAACACGCCCACTTGGGCATTAAGCAACTCATTAGCATAAATCTAAAATCGCTAATAAAATGGTGAAAACAAATTGTTTTTTTAAATAAAAAGCACTGCTGTCACCTACATTATAGCGCCCATCTCCTTATGTAGGCGATATGGCACTTATAATGTGGTGACAGAGCCTCTTTAACTCCTCACAAATACTGATGACTCCACCTTTCCTCATATCTAGGGTCCTGATTTGTCTCCAGGCCTGCTGCAGATCAGGACAACTTAAGACTGTGTTTACAAGTTACGGCCGCAGTGAGGCGGATACGGCCCGGGCATGCAAGTCAACGCGGTTTTTAAATTGAGTGCAGCTAAAAGCAGTTCAGTGGTTAGTGGATATGCAGTATTGCGGGTATAAGATGCAATACAGTGCGGAAATTTCCATGAGAAACTGCTTTAGCTCCTTTTAATTTGAAAAGCGCGCTGACATGTCTGTGTGGTTTTGGCATTGTGAGAAACTAGACATAGACCGCACAATCCACAATATATACGTTAATCTGAGCCGCTAGGCATAATTTAGAAACATGAACATGAGGTTCTTTGTAAATATTTTGATCAAACTGTATAGGCCCACTTGCCACTTCACGGCGACCACTTTTAAGTGGGTCCCTACTCTATCGGCTGCAGCACCGCATGGCGGCCCCCGCCACCGCAGCACCGCTCCCGCAGAGGGAGCAACCCAGTGGTCCAAAAGCACCCATGCTAACCGACCATGCCAAGGCTCCTTGGCTCTGGGCCACGTCCCCCCACAAGTGCAGCACTACAGCAACAGACACCACCATACAGCACCACAACATGTGAACAGATGGAATGAGCTCACCTTGCCATGCGCCCCCAGTGGCCAGCTGAGAGCACAAGCAAGAGCAGGAACACTTATGAGGTCATTCCTGAATTAAAATCAGCTTGGTATTTTTTCAAATGCGTGGAGTGCTGGTACCAAGTAAAACAAAAGAAATGAGGAGGATAGACTATACAATATCAGCATTGTGAGAAACTAGACATGGACCGCACAATCCACAATATATACGTTGATCTAAGCCGCTAGGCATAATTTAGAAACATGAACATGAGGTTCTTTGTAAACATTTTGATCAAACTGTATAGGCCCACTTGCCACTTCACGGCAACCTCTTTTAAGTGGGTCCCTACTCTATCGGCTGCAGCACCGCATGGCGGCCCCCGCCACCGCAGCACCGCTCCCGCAGAGGGAGCAACCCAGTGGTCCAAAAGCACCCATGCTAACCGACCATGCCAAGGCTCCTTGGCTCTGGGCCACGTCCCCCCACAAGTGCAGCACTACAGCAACAGACACCACCATACAGCACCACAACATGTGAACAGATGGAATGAGCTCATCTTGCCATGCGCCCCCAGTGGCCAGCTGAGAGCACAAGCAAGAGCAGGAACACTTATGTGGTCATTCCTGAATTATAATCAGCTGGGTATTTTTTCAAATGCGTGGAGTGCTGGTACCAAGTAAAACAAAAGAAATGAGGAGGATAGACTATACAATATCAGCATTGTGAGAAACTAGACATGGACCGCACAATCCACAATATATACGTTGGTCTGAGCCGCTAGGCATAATTTAGAAACATGAACATGAGGTTCTTTGTAAACATTTTGATCAAACTGTATAAGTCCACTTGCCACTTCACGGCAACCTCTTTTAAGTGGGTCCCTACTCTATCGGCTGCAGCACCGCATGGCGGCCCCCGCCACCGCAGCACCGCTCCCACAGAGGTGGTTTTGGCACCTCGCGGCCGCAACGTGTGGACTTAGCCTAAAGATCTGCCCATAGTGACAAGATCGAGCCTTATTTTTTATAAATAAATACTCCCTCAGTGGGATCCTGTAATCTAGTCACATATTTATTTACACCCTGTGCAAATTGGGGTTTAGGCAAAAACTTAGGTGTTGTTGGGCACTGCCGAACAGAGCAGCAGGGTAGATTCTAAATTGTAGAAAAGTTAATTGTTAGGGAAATAATCAGTTTCCGGTTCAGCCTGACTCCTTCCTTCCTCAGGTACCATCTTTTGATACTTGATGAAGGGATCATGCTGATCTCCCCTGCTGTTCTTATGGCAGCGCCCAATGGGTATCTGCCTCTTGGTCCTTTCCAACAACCTGAGGGGAGCTGCAGCTGATCATTATCAGGAGATATTCTGCCTCCTATTGAGATGAAACATGAAACCTTGTTGTGCCGGCTTGTATACGACTATTAGGCCTCATTTACACGAACGTGATATACGTCCGTGCGACTCACGTGCTTTTCACGCGGGTCGCATGGACCTATACAAGTCTATGGGGGCATGCAGACAGTCCGTGAGTTTTGCTCAGCGTGAGTGCGCTGAAAAAAACTCATGACATGTTCTAAAATTCTGCGTTTTTCGCGCATCACGCACCCATTGAAGTCGATGGGTGCGTGAAAACCACGAAGGTCGCACGGAAGCACTTCCGTGCGAACTGCGTGATTCGCGCAAGAGCTGTCAAACTCTGAATGTACACAGAAAAGTACCACGTGCTTTTCTGTTTACTAACATCCAAACGGAGTGTCTTAGAGATGAGCGAACCGTCCGAACCGAACCGAACCGAACTTCACCGGGTTCGGCCGAACTCGTTTTGACCGAACCCGGCAAAAAATGTTCCGGTACGCGACGTCAGGAGACAGTCACTGTCCAGGGTGCTGAAAGAGTTAAACTGGTTCAGCACCCTGGACAGTGACTTCCGATCCCAATATACGTGAACGTGTAAAAAAAAAAAAAGTTCTGACTTACCGATAACTCCCGGCTTCTTCCTCCAGTCTGACCTCCCGGGCTGACAATTCAGTCCAAGTGACAGCTGCAGCCAATCACAAGCCAAGCACAGGCTGCAGCGGTCACATGGACTGCCGCGTCATCCAGGGAGGTGGGGTCAGATGTCAAGAGAGGCGCGTCACCAAGGACGCGTCACCAAGGCAATGGCCGGGAAGTTCTCGGTAAGTACGAACCTCTTTTTTTTTAACAGTTTGCTGTATATTGTGATCGGAATTCACTGTCGAGGGTGCTGAAAGAGTTACTGCCGATCAGTTAACTCTTTCAGCACCCTGGACAGTGACTGACATCGACTAGCCTCATCTCTATGATGGCGGCTGCGCGAAAATCACGCAGCCGCGCATCATACACTGATGACACACGGAGCTGTCAAGTGCCTTTTGCGCACGCAAAACGCTGCGTTTTTTTGCGTGCGCAAAACACACACGCTCGTGTAAATCAGGCCTTAAGGGTGAGTAACCATCTTCTCATACATGGAAAATTACTTATCTAATAACTATCTTGAAGATACTATCCTACAATAGTTATTACACTGTACAAGGCATACGTTTTCATGAGTCAGTAGACCTGATATGATCACAGAATAACAGATGGCAGGGACAGGACAAGCTCTGTTGGTGCCCAAGTCGGTGTTTTTAGAATGTGCCGTTACCCTTAGTCCCTGAAGTTCAGCAGTTGTCAGATGCACAATCATTTATTTAGTTGTTTGGTGTTGCACATTTTGCCACCAATCCATAAGCTTCCAATTTAAAAAGGAAAACAATTAAAGGAAAAACATGCCTTTTTACTTTTTCAATCCATAAATTAAACCTGCCTAATATATTAGCGCCATAGGCGATTGCCTTCTCTGCCTACCCTTCCTGCACCTCATAGACAGACAAGCAAAATCATGTTTCCAAACTTACCACATTACAACTTGATATATACACTGTACAGCCAAAACATTAAAACCACTGACAGGTGAAGTGAGTAACATGAACCCCTTCCCGACATTTCATGTTTCCATACGCCAAAGTCGGGTAAGGGAAGTGTGGAACGGACTCACGGAGTTAGGGTATGTGCACACGAGGGCATTACATCCGTAATTGACGGATTTATTTCGGCCGCAAGTACCGGACCGAACACAGTGCAGGGAGCCGGGCTCCTAGCATCATACTTATGCACGACGCTAGGAGTCCCTGCCTCGCTGCAGGACAACTGTCCCGTACTGAAAACATGATTACAGTACGGGACAGTTGTCCGGCAGCGAGGCAGGGACTCCTAGCGTCGTACATAACTATGATGCTAGGAGCCCGGCTCCCTGCAGTGTGTTCGGTCCGGTAGTTGCGGCTGAAATACGTCCGTCAATTACGGACGTAAAGCCCTCGTGTGCACATACCCTGAACCCGCTCCATACTATGCGGGTGTCGGCTGTATGTTACAGCCGACCCTTCAGAGTAACGAGTGGGATCGCGCTCAAGCTCATAACTCATTAAATGCTGCAGTCAATAACGACCGCGGCATTTAAATCGCTAGAAAGAGGGGGGCGACCCCATCTAAGGCTGAGTTCACACGTTGCGGATTTGTCGCAGATTTTGTTGCGGTTTTGACGCAGATCTCACCCTTTTGCATTGCAAAGTGGAAAATCTGCGCTGAAAATCTGCGTGAAATCCGTGACGTGTGAACTCAGCCTAACAGCTCATCGCACCCCCCGCAATGCAATCGTGGGGTGGCGATGGTTGCTATGGCTGCCTAGGGGCCTAATGAAGGCCCCCGGGTCCGCCATCTTTGTGCTCCTATTAAGCGCTGCCCCCGGCAGGGCTTAATAGAAGAATTTCAGAATCACGAGTGCAAGCGATCTAACGATCGCTGGTTGAAGTCCCCTAGGTTGACTAATAAAAAAAGTTAAAATTTGTAAAATAAAGGGTTTTTTTTATGTGAGAAATTTTTTTCAATTACAAGTTCAAAAAGCCCCCCTTTTCCCATTTTCCCCCTAGAGCATAGTAAAAAAATAAATAAATAAACATAATTTGTATCGCCGCATCAGTAAAAGTCTGAACTATTACAATATATCATTATTTAACCCGCACGGTGTACGCCGTAAAAAAATATGTAAATGCCAGAATCTGTCTTTTTTTAGTCACCTCATCTCCCACAAAAAATGAAATAAAAAGTGATAAAAACTTTCATACACCCCAAAATGGTATCATTAAAAACTACAGCTTGTCCCGCAAAAAAATAAGCCCTCATACCACTTAATCGACAGAAAAATAAAAAAGTTATGGCTTTATTTTTTACGCTTAGGTTTTTACTTGTAAGTTCGGCAGACAAAGTACAAGACTGATCTCTCACAAGAGCTGAAGAGATGAGAGCGTGCATACAACGAGATTTCGTTTCACTTTATGGAAATCTCACAGAAAAGATTCAGAAGTGTCAGGATTCTGAATACACATGACGTCCAGGCTGGATGATCATGTGTATTCATTATCAGGACACTTCTGAATCTTTTCTGTGAGATTTCCAGCAAGGGAAACGAAATCTCGTTTACCTCCGTAATCTCGCGAGATTTCGTTTCCCTTGCTAGAAATCTTAAAGAAAAGAGTCAGAAGTGTCAGGATTCTGAATACACATGACGTCCAGGCTGGATTTCATGTGTGTTCATTATAAGGACACTTGATTAACGTTAATCTCTGTGTATGCGGCTGCACATCGCTGCTGTGTAAATAAATGTAGAGGAGTGTATGATGCTGACTGGTCACTGATTGGTCAGCGTCATACACGTAAACACGCCCAGTTAAAAACACAATACACGCCCAGTTGGACATAACGAAAAAAAAAACGCCCAGTTGTCCATTTCAAACCTCATTTGCATATATATAAAATAGCTCATAACTTGGCCAAAAATGAATGTTTTTTAAAAAAAACAAAACGTTACTGTTATCTACATTGCAGCGCCGATCACATGCAATAGGAGATAGGGATTTGAGAATCTGGTGACAGAGCCTCTTTAAGTTGAATGTTTATGTTGAATAAAGCTGTGGCCATTCCCCAGATTTTCCATAAAGAAGTGTCCTGGCCTTTATTTTATTTAAGTTACAAAGCGAATGGGCTAAGGAAATATGTAAGTACGGTCTTTACATGCAGTCCTAATGTCAGTGGTCTCTTTCAGCAGGGTAATGCGCTCTGTCACAATGCAAATATTGTTCAGGAATGGTTAGAGGAATATGGAGAAGAGTTCAAAGTGTTTAGTTGGCCTCCAAATTCCCCAGAACTCAATCCGATCTAGCATCTGTGGACTGTGCTGGAAAAACAAGTCTAATCCATGGAGGCCCAGCCTCATAACTTACAGATCTTAACCCCTTCCCGCCGCAGACATTTTTCAGATTTTCATTTTTGTTTTTTCCTCCCCACCTTCCAAAAGCCATACATTTTTTATTTTTCTGTCGATATAGTCCTATGAGGACAATATATACGTTGATCTGAGCCGCTAGGCATAATTTAGAAACATGAACATGAGGTTCTTTGTAAACATTTTGATCAAACTGTATAAGTCCACTTGCCACTTCACGGCAACCTCTTTTAAGTGGGTCCCTACTCTATCGGCTGCAGCACCGCATGGCGGCCCCCGCCACCGCAGCACCGCTCCCACAGAGGTGGTTTTGGCACCTCGCGGCCGCAACGTGTGGACTTAGCCTAAAGATCTGCCCATAGTGACAAGATCGAGCCTTATTTTTTATAAATAAATACTCCCTCAGTGGGATCCTGTAATCTAGTAACGTATTTATTTACACCCTGTGCAAATTGGGGTTTAGGCAAAAACTTAGGTGTTGTTGGGCACTGCCGAACAGAGCAGCAGGGTAGATTCTAAATTGTAGAAAAGTTAATTGTTAGGGAAATAATCAGTTTCCGGTTCAGCCTGACTCCTTCCTTCCTCAGGTACCATCTTTTGATACTTGATGAAGGGATCATGCTGATCTCCCCTGCTGTTCTTATGGCAGCGCCCAATGGGTATCTGCCTCTTGGTCCTTTCCAACAACCTGAGGGGAGCTGCAGCTGATCATTATCAGGAGATATTCTGCCTCCTATTGAGATGAAACATGAAACCTTGTTGTGCCGGCTTGTACACGACTATTAGGCCTCATTTACACGAACGTGATATACGTCCGTGCGACTCACGTGCTTTTCACGCGGGTCGCATGGACCTATACAAGTCTATGGGGGCATGCAGACAGTCCGTGAGTTTTGCTCAGCGTGTGTGCGCTGAAAAAAACTCACGACATGTTCTAAAATTCTGCGTTTTTCGCGCATCACGCACCCATTGAAGTCGATGGGTGCGTGAAAACCACGAAGGTCGCACGGAAGCACTTCCGTGCGAACTGCGTGATTCGCGCAAGAGCTGTCAAACTCTGAATGTACACAGAAAAGTACCACGTGCTTTTCTGTTTACTAACATCCAAACGGAGTGTCTTAGAGATGAGCGAACCGTCCGAACCGAACCGAACTTCACCGGGTTCGGCCGAACTCGTTTTGACCGAACCCGGCAAAAAATGTTCCGGTACGCGACGTCAGGAGACAGTCACTGTCCAGGGTGCTGAAAGAGTTAAACTGGTTCAGCACCCTGGACAGTGACTTCCGATCCCAATATACGTGAACGTGTAAAAAAAAAAAAAGTTCTGACTTACCGATAACTCCCGGCTTCTTCCTCCAGTCTGACCTCCCGGGCTGACAATTCAGTCCAAGTGACAGCTGCAGCCAATCACAAGCCAAGCACAGGCTGCAGCGGTCACATGGACTGCCGCGTCATCCAGGGAGGTGGGGTCAGATGTCAAGAGAGGCGCGTCACCAAGGACGCGTCACCAAGGCAATGGCCGGGAAGTTCTCGGTAAGTACGAACCTCTTTTTTTTTAACAGGTTGCTGTATATTGTGATCGGAATTCACTGTCGAGGGTGCTGAAAGAGTTACTGCCGATCAGTTAACTCTTTCAGCACCCTGGACAGTGACTGACATCGACTAGCCTCATCTCTATGATGGCGGCTGCGTGAAAATCACGCAGCCGCGCATCATACACTGATGACACACGGAGCTGTCAAGTGCCTTTTGCGCACGCAAAACGCTGCGTTTTTTTGCGTGCGCAAAACACACACGCTCGTGTAAATCAGGCCTTAAGGGTGAGTAACCATCTTCTCATACATGGAAAATTACTTATCTAATAACTATCTTGAAGATACTATCCTACAATAGTTATTACACTGTACAAGGCATACGTTTTCATGAGTCAGTAGACCTGATATGATCACAGAATAACAGATGGCAGGGACAGGACAAGCTCTGTTGGTGCCCAAGTCGGTGTTTTTAGAATGTGCCGTTACCCTTAGTCCCTGAAGTTCAGCAGTTGTCAGATGCACAATCATTTATTTAGTTGTTTGGTGTTGCACATTTTGCCACCAATCCATAAGCTTCCAATTTAAAAAGGAAAACAATTAAAGGAAAAACATGCCTTTTTACTTTTTCAATCCATAAATTAAACCTGCCTAATATATTAGCGCCATAGGCGATTGCCTTCTCTGCCTACCCTTCCTGCACCTCATAGACAGACAAGCAAAATCATGTTTCCAAACTTACCACATTACAACTTGATATATACACTGTACAGCCAAAACATTAAAACCACTGACAGGTGAAGTGAGTAACATGAACCCCTTCCCGACATTTCATGTTTCCATACGCCAAAGTCGGGTAAGGGAAGTGTGGAACGGACTCACGGAGTTAGGGTATGTGCACACGAGGGCATTACATCCGTAATTGACGGATTTATTTCGGCCGCAAGTACCGGACCGAACACAGTGCAGGGAGCCGGGCTCCTAGCATCATACTTATGCACGACGCTAGGAGTCCCTGCCTCGCTGCAGGACAACTGTCCCGTACTGAAAACATGATTACAGTACGGGACAGTTGTCCGGCAGCGAGGCAGGGACTCCTAGCGTCGTACATAACTATGATGCTAGGAGCCCGGCTCCCTGCAGTGTGTTCGGTCCGGTAGTTGCGGCTGAAATACGTCCGTCAATTACGGACGTAAAGCCCTCGTGTGCACATACCCTGAACCCGCTCCATACTATGCGGGTGTCGGCTGTATG
Source organism: Rhinoderma darwinii (assembly GCF_050947455.1). Lineage (NCBI taxonomy): Eukaryota > Metazoa > Chordata > Amphibia > Anura > Rhinodermatidae > Rhinoderma > Rhinoderma darwinii. Next base: position 255,073,129 of record NC_134691.1, read on the forward strand.
TTACAGCCGACCCTTCAGAGTAACGAGTGGGATCGCGCTCAAGCTCATAACTCATTAAATGCTGCAGTCAATAACGACCGCGGCATTTAAATCGCTAGAAAGAGGGGGGCGACCCCATCTAAGGCTGAGTTCACACGTTGCGGATTTGTCGCAGATTTTGTTGCGGTTTTGACGCAGATCTCACCCTTTTGCATTGCAAAGTGGAAAATCTGCGCTGAAAATCTGCGTGAAATCCGTGACGTGTGAACTCAGCCTAACAGCTCATCGCACCCCCCGCAATGCAATCGTGGGGTGGCGATGGTTGCTATGGCTGCCTAGGGGCCTAATGAAGGCCCCCGGGTCCGCCATCTTTGTGCTCCTATTAAGCGCTGCCCCCGGCAGGGCTTAATAGAAGAATTTCAGAATCACGAGTGCAAGCGATCTAACGATCGCTGGTTGAAGTCCCCTAGGTTGACTAATAAAAAAAGTTAAAATTTGTAAAATAAAGGGTTTTTTTTATGTGAGAAATTTTTTTCAATTACAAGTTCAAAAAGCCCCCCTTTTCCCATTTTCCCCCTAGAGCATAGTAAAAAAATAAATAAATAAACATAATTTGTATCGCCGCATCAGTAAAAGTCTGAACTATTACAATATATCATTATTTAACCCGCACGGTGTACGCCGTAAAAAAATATGTAAATGCCAGAATCTGTCTTTTTTTAGTCACCTCATCTCCCACAAAAAATGAAATAAAAAGTGATAAAAACTTTCATACACCCCAAAATGGTATCATTAAAAACTACAGCTTGTCCCGCAAAAAAATAAGCCCTCATACCACTTAATCGACAGAAAAATAAAAAAGTTATGGCTTTATTTTTTACGCTTAGGTTTTTACTTGTAAGTTCGGCAGACAAAGTACAAGACTGATCTCTCACAAGAGCTGAAGAGATGAGAGCGTGCATACAACGAGATTTCGTTTCACTTTATGGAAATCTCACAGAAAAGATTCAGAAGTGTCAGGATTCTGAATACACATGACGTCCAGGCTGGATGATCATGTGTATTCATTATCAGGACACTTCTGAATCTTTTCTGTGAGATTTCCAGCAAGGGAAACGAAATCTCGTTTACCTCCGTAATCTCGCGAGATTTCGTTTCCCTTGCTAGAAATCTTAAAGAAAAGAGTCAGAAGTGTCAGGATTCTGAATACACATGACGTCCAGGCTGGATTTCATGTGTGTTCATTATAAGGACACTTGATTAACGTTAATCTCTGTGTATGCGGCTGCACATCGCTGCTGTGTAAATAAATGTAGAGGAGTGTATGATGCTGACTGGTCACTGATTGGTCAGCGTCATACACGTAAACACGCCCAGTTAAAAACACAATACACGCCCAGTTGGACATAACGAAAAAAAAAACGCCCAGTTGTCCATTTCAAACCTCATTTGCATATATATAAAATAGCTCATAACTTGGCCAAAAATGAATGTTTTTTAAAAAAAACAAAACGTTACTGTTATCTACATTGCAGCGCCGATCACATGCAATAGGAGATAGGGATTTGAGAATCTGGTGACAGAGCCTCTTTAAGTTGAATGTTTATGTTGAATAAAGCTGTGGCCATTCCCCAGATTTTCCATAAAGAAGTGTCCTGGCCTTTATTTTATTTAAGTTACAAAGCGAATGGGCTAAGGAAATATGTAAGTACGGTCTTTACATGCAGTCCTAATGTCAGTGGTCTCTTTCAGCAGGGTAATGCGCTCTGTCACAATGCAAATATTGTTCAGGAATGGTTAGAGGAATATGGAGAAGAGTTCAAAGTGTTTAGTTGGCCTCCAAATTCCCCAGAACTCAATCCGATCTAGCATCTGTGGACTGTGCTGGAAAAACAAGTCTAATCCATGGAGGCCCAGCCTCATAACTTACAGATCTTAACCCCTTCCCGCCGCAGACATTTTTCAGATTTTCATTTTTGTTTTTTCCTCCCCACCTTCCAAAAGCCATACATTTTTTATTTTTCTGTCGATATAGTCCTATGAGGACAATATATACGTTGATCTGAGCCGCTAGGCATAATTTAGAAACATGAACATGAGGTTCTTTGTAAACATTTTGATCAAACTGTATAAGTCCACTTGCCACTTCACGGCAACCTCTTTTAAGTGGGTCCCTACTCTATCGGCTGCAGCACCGCATGGCGGCCCCCGCCACCGCAGCACCGCTCCCACAGAGGTGGTTTTGGCACCTCGCGGCCGCAACGTGTGGACTTAGCCTAAAGATCTGCCCATAGTGACAAGATCGAGCCTTATTTTTTATAAATAAATACTCCCTCAGTGGGATCCTGTAATCTAGTAACGTATTTATTTACACCCTGTGCAAATTGGGGTTTAGGCAAAAACTTAGGTGTTGTTGGGCACTGCCGAACAGAGCAGCAGGGTAGATTCTAAATTGTAGAAAAGTTAATTGTTAGGGAAATAATCAGTTTCCGGTTCAGCCTGACTCCTTCCTTCCTCAGGTACCATCTTTTGATACTTGATGAAGGGATCATGCTGATCTCCCCTGCTGTTCTTATGGCAGCGCCCAATGGGTATCTGCCTCTTGGTCCTTTCCAACAACCTGAGGGGAGCTGCAGCTGATCATTATCAGGAGATATTCTGCCTCCTATTGAGATGAAACATGAAACCTTGTTGTGCCGGCTTGTACACGACTATTAGGCCTCATTTACACGAACGTGATATACGTCCGTGCGACTCACGTGCTTTTCACGCGGGTCGCATGGACCTATACAAGTCTATGGGGGCATGCAGACAGTCCGTGAGTTTTGCTCAGCGTGTGTGCGCTGAAAAAAACTCACGACATGTTCTAAAATTCTGCGTTTTTCGCGCATCACGCACCCATTGAAGTCGATGGGTGCGTGAAAACCACGAAGGTCGCACGGAAGCACTTCCGTGCGAACTGCGTGATTCGCGCAAGAGCTGTCAAACTCTGAATGTACACAGAAAAGTACCACGTGCTTTTCTGTTTACTAACATCCAAACGGAGTGTCTTAGAGATGAGCGAACCGTCCGAACCGAACCGAACTTCACCGGGTTCGGCCGAACTCGTTTTGACCGAACCCGGCAAAAAATGTTCCGGTACGCGACGTCAGGAGACAGTCACTGTCCAGGGTGCTGAAAGAGTTAAACTGGTTCAGCACCCTGGACAGTGACTTCCGATCCCAATATACGTGAACGTGTAAAAAAAAAAAAAGTTCTGACTTACCGATAACTCCCGGCTTCTTCCTCCAGTCTGACCTCCCGGGCTGACAATTCAGTCCAAGTGACAGCTGCAGCCAATCACAAGCCAAGCACAGGCTGCAGCGGTCACATGGACTGCCGCGTCATCCAGGGAGGTGGGGTCAGATGTCAAGAGAGGCGCGTCACCAAGGACGCGTCACCAAGGCAATGGCCGGGAAGTTCTCGGTAAGTACGAACCTCTTTTTTTTTAACAGGTTGCTGTATATTGTGATCGGAATTCACTGTCGAGGGTGCTGAAAGAGTTACTGCCGATCAGTTAACTCTTTCAGCACCCTGGACAGTGACTGACATCGACTAGCCTCATCTCTATGATGGCGGCTGCGCGAAAATCACGCAGCCGCGCATCATACACTGATGACACACGGAGCTGTCAAGTGCCTTTTGCGCACGCAAAACGCTGCGTTTTTTTGCGTGCGCAAAACACACACGCTCGTGTAAATCAGGCCTTAAGGGTGAGTAACCATCTTCTCATACATGGAAAATTACTTATCTAATAACTATCTTGAAGATACTATCCTACAATAGTTATTACACTGTACAAGGCATACGTTTTCATGAGTCAGTAGACCTGATATGATCACAGAATAACAGATGGCAGGGACAGGACAAGCTCTGTTGGTGCCCAAGTCGGTGTTTTTAGAATGTGCCGTTACCCTTAGTCCCTGAAGTTCAGCAGTTGTCAGATGCACAATCATTTATATAGTTGTTTGGTGTTGCACATTTTGCCACCAATCCATAAGCTTCCAATTTAAAAAGGAAAACAATTAAAGGAAAAACATGCCTTTTTACTTTTTCAATCCATAAATTAAACCTGCCTAATATATTAGCGCCATAGGCGATTGCCTTCTCTGCCTACCCTTCCTGCACCTCATAGACAGACAAGCAAAATCATGTTTCCAAACTTACCACATTACAACTTGATATATACACTGTACAGCCAAAACATTAAAACCACTGACAGGTGAAGTGAGTAACATGAACCCCTTCCCGACATTTCATGTTTCCATACGCCAAAGTCGGATAAGGGAAGTGTGGAACGGACTCACGGAGTTAGGGTATGTGCACACGAGGGCATTACATCCGTAATTGACGGATTTATTTCGGCCGCAAGTACCGGACCGAACACAGTGCAGGGAGCCGGGCTCCTAGCATCATACTTATGCACGACGCTAGGAGTCCCTGCCTCGCTGCAGGACAACTGTCCCGTACTGAAAACATGATTACAGTACGGGACAGTTGTCCGGCAGCGAGGCAGGGACTCCTAGCGTCGTACATAACTATGATGCTAGGAGCCCGGCTCCCTGCAGTGTGTTCGGTCCGGTAGTTGCGGCTGAAATACGTCCGTCAATTACGGACGTAAAGCCCTCGTGTGCACATACCCTGAACCCGCTCCATACTATGCGGGTGTCGGCTGTATGTTACAGCCGACCCTTCAGAGTAACGAGTGGGATCGCGCTCAAGCTCATAACTCATTAAATGCTGCAGTCAATAACGACCGCGGCATTTAAATCGCTAGAAAGAGGGGGGCGACCCCCTCTAAGGCTGAGTTCACACGTTGCGGATTTGTCGCAGATTTTGTTGCGGTTTTGACGCAGATCTCACCCTTTTGCATTGCAAAGTGGAAAATCTGCGCTGAAAATCTGCGTGAAATCCGTGACGTGTGAACTCAGCCTAACAGCTCATCGCACCCCCCGCAATGCAATCGTGGGGTGGCGATGGTTGCTATGACTGCCTAGGGGCCTAATGAAGGCCCCCGGGTCCGCCATCTTTGTGCTCCTATTAAGCGCTGCCCCCGGCAGGGCTTAATAGAAGAATTTCAGAATCACGAGTGCAAGCGATCTAACGATCGCTGGTTGAAGTCCCCTAGGTTGACTAATAAAAAAAGTTAAAATTTGTAAAATAAAGGGGTTTTTTTATGTGAGAAATTTTTTTCAATTTTTTTCAATTACAAGTTCAAAAAGCCCCCCTTTTCCCATTTTCCCCCTAGAGCATAGTAAAAAAATAAATAAATAAACATAATTTGTATCGCCGCATCAGTAAAAGTCTGAACTATTACAATATATCATTATTTAACCCGCACGGTGTACGCCGTAAAAAAATATGTAAATGCCAGAATCGGTCTTTTTTTAGTCACCTCATCTCCCACAAAAAATGAAATAAAAAGTGATAAAAACTTTCATACACCCCAAAATGGTATCATTAAAAACTACAGCTTGTCCCGCAAAAAAATAAGCCCTCATACCACTTAATCGACAGAAAAATAAAAAAGTTATGGCTTTATTTTTTACGCTTAGGTTTTTACTTGTAAGTTCGGCAGACAAAGTACAAGACTGATCTCTCACAAGAGCTGAAGAGATGAGAGCGTGCATACAACGAGATTTCGTTTCACTTTATGGAAATCTCACAGAAAAGATTCAGAAGTGTCAGGATTCTGAATACACATGACGTCCAGGCTGGATGATCATGTGTATTCATTATCAGGACACTTCTGAATCTTTTCTGTGAGATTTCCAGCAAGGGAAACGAAATCTCGTTTACCTCCGTAATCTCGCGAGATTTCGTTTCCCTTGCTAGAAATCTTAAAGAAAAGAGTCAGAAGTGTCAGGATTCTGAATACACATGACGTCCAGGCTGGATTTCATGTGTATTCATTATAAGGACACTTGATTAACGTTAATCTCTGTGTATGCGGCTGCACATCGCTGCTGTGTAAATAAATGTAGAGGAGTGTATGATGCTGACTGGTCACTGATTGGTCAGCGTCATACACGTAAACACGCCCAGTTAAAAACACAATACACGCCCAGTTGGACATAACGAAAAAAAAAACGCCCAGTTGTCCATTTCAAACCTCATTTGCATATATATAAAATAGCTCATAACTTGGCCAAAAATGAATGTTTTTAAAAAAAAACAAAACGTTACTGTTATCTACATTGCAGCGCCGATCACATGCAATAGGAGATAGGGATTTGAGAATCTGGTGACAGAGCCTCTTTAAGTTGAATGTTTATGTTGAATAAAGCTGTGGCCATTCCCCAGATTTTCCATAAAGAAGTGTCCTGGCCTTTATTTTATTTAAGTTACAAAGCGAATGGGCTAAGGAAATATGTAAGTACGGTCTTTACATGCAGTCCTAATGTCAGTGGTCTCTTTCAGCAGGGTAATGCGCTCTGTCACAATGCAAATATTGTTCAGGAATGGTTAGAGGAATATGGAGAAGAGTTCAAAGTGTTTAGTTGGCCTCCAAATTCCCCAGAACTCAATCCGATCTAGCATCTGTGGACTGTGCTGGAAAAACAAGTCTAATCCATGGAGGCCCAGCCTCATAACTTACAGATCTTAACCCCTTCCCGCCGCAGACATTTTTCAGATTTTCATTTTTGTTTTTTCCTCCCCACCTTCCAAAAGCCATACATTTTTTATTTTTCTGTCGATATAGTCCTATGAGGACAATATATACGTTGATCTGAGCCGCTAGGCATAATTTAGAAACATGAACATGAGGTTCTTTGTAAACATTTTGATCAAACTGTATAAGTCCACTTGCCACTTCACGGCAACCTCTTTTAAGTGGGTCCCTACTCTATCGGCTGCAGCACCGCATGGCGGCCCCCGCCACCGCAGCACCGCTCCCACAGAGGTGGTTTTGGCACCTCGCGGCCGCAACGTGTGGACTTAGCCTAAAGATCTGCCCATAGTGACAAGATCGAGCCTTATTTTTTATAAATAAATACTCCCTCAGTGGGATCCTGTAATCTAGTCACGTATTTATTTACACCCTGTGCAAATTGGGGTTTAGGCAAAAACTTAGGTGTTGTTGGGCACTGCCGAACAGAGCAGCAGGGTAGATTCTAAATTGTAGAAAAGTTAATTGTTAGGGAAATAATCAGTTTCCGGTTCAGCCTGACTCCTTCCTTCCTCAGGTACCATCTTTTGATACTTGATGAAGGGATCATGCTGATCTCCCCTGCTGTTCTTATGGCAGCGCCCAATGGGTATCTGCCTCTTGGTCCTTTCCAACAACCTGAGGGGAGCTGCAGCTGATCATTATCAGGAGATATTCTGCCTCCTATTGAGATGAAACATGAAACCTTGTTGTGCCGGCTTGTACACGACTATTAGGCCTCATTTACACGAACGTGATATACGTCCGTGCGACTCACGTGCTTTTCACGCGGGTCGCATGGACCTATACAAGTCTATGGGGGCATGCAGACAGTCCGTGAGTTTTGCTCAGCGTGTGTGCGCTGAAAAAAACTCACGACATGTTCTAAAATTCTGCGTTTTTCGCGCATCACGCACCCATTGAAGTCGATGGGTGCGTGAAAACCACGAAGGTCGCACGGAAGCACTTCCGTGCGAACTGCGTGATTCGCGCAAGAGCTGTCAAACTCTGAATGTACACAGAAAAGTACCACGTGCTTTTCTGTTTACTAACATCCAAACGGAGTGTCTTAGAGATGAGCGAACCGTCCGAACCGAACCGAACTTCACCGGGTTCGGCCGAACTCGTTTTGACCGAACCCGGCAAAAAATGTTCCGGTACGCGACGTCAGGAGACAGTCACTGTCCAGGGTGCTGAAAGAGTTAAACTGGTTCAGCACCCTGGACAGTGACTTCCGATCCCAATATACGTGAACGTGTAAAAAAAAAAAAAGTTCTGACTTACCGATAACTCCCGGCTTCTTCCTCCAGTCTGACCTCCCGGGCTGACAATTCAGTCCAAGTGACAGCTGCAGCCAATCACAAGCCAAGCACAGGCTGCAGCGGTCACATGGACTGCCGCGTCATCCAGGGAGGTGGGGTCAGATGTCAAGAGAGGCGCGTCACCAAGGACGCGTCACCAAGGCAATGGCCGGGAAGTTCTCGGTAAGTACGAACCTCTTTTTTTTAACAGGTTGCTGTATATTGTGATCGGAATTCACTGTCGAGGGTGCTGAAAGAGTTACTGCCGATCAGTTAACTCTTTCAGCACCCTGGACAGTGACTGACATCGACTAGCCTCATCTCTATGATGGCGGCTGCGCGAAAATCACGCAGCCGCGCATCATACACTGATGACACACGGAGCTGTCAAGTGCCTTTTGCGCACGCAAAACGCTGCGTTTTTTTGCGTGCGCAAAACACACACGCTCGTGTAAATCAGGCCTTAAGGGTGAGTAACCATCTTCTCATACATGGAAAATTACTTATCTAATAACTATCTTGAAGATACTATCCTACAATAGTTATTACACTGTACAAGGCATACGTTTTCATGAGTCAGTAGACCTGATATGATCACAGAATAACAGATGGCAGGGACAGGACAAGCTCTGTTGGTGCCCAAGTCGGTGTTTTTAGAATGTGCCGTTACCCTTAGTCCCTGAAGTTCAGCAGTTGTCAGATGCACAATCATTTATTTAGTTGTTTGGTGTTGCACATTTTGCCACCAATCCATAAGCTTCCAATTTAAAAAGGAAAACAATTAAAGGAAAAACATGCCTTTTTACTTTTTCAATCCATAAATTAAACCTGCCTAATATATTAGCGCCATAGGCGATTGCCTTCTCTGCCTACCCTTCCTGCACCTCATAGACAGACAAGCAAAATCATGTTTCCAAACTTACCACATTACAACTTGATATATACACTGTACAGCCAAAACATTAAAACCACTGACAGGTGAAGTGAGTAACATGAACCCCTTCCCGACATTTCATGTTTCCATACGCCAAAGTCGGGTAAGGGAAGTGTGGAACGGACTCACGGAGTTAGGGTATGTGCACACGAGGGCATTACATCCGTAATTGACGGATTTATTTCGGCCGCAAGTACCGGACCGAACACAGTGCAGGGAGCCGGGCTCCTAGCATCATACTTATGCACGACGCTAGGAGTCCCTGCCTCGCTGCAGGACAACTGTCCCGTACTGAAAACATGATTACAGTACGGGACAGTTGTCCGGCAGCGAGGCAGGGACTCCTAGCGTCGTACATAACTATGATGCTAGGAGCCCGGCTCCCTGCAGTGTGTTCGGTCCGGTAGTTGCGGCTGAAATACGTCCGTCAATTACGGACGTAAAGCCCTCGTGTGCACATACCCTGAACCCGCTCCATACTATGCGGGTGTCGGCTGTATGTTACAGCCGACCCTTCAGAGTAACGAGTGGGATCGCGCTCAAGCTCATAACTCATTAAATGCTGCAGTCAATAACGACCGCGGCATTTAAATCGCTAGAAAGAGGGGGGCGACCCCCTCTAAGGCTGAGTTCACACGTTGCGGATTTGTCGCAGATTTTGTTGCGGTTTTGACGCAGATCTCACCCTTTTGCATTGCAAAGTGGAAAATCTGCGCTGAAAATCTGCGTGAAATCCGTGACGTGTGAACTCAGCCTAACAGCTCATCGCACCCCCCGCAATGCAATCGTGGGGTGGCGATGGTTGCTATGACTGCCTAGGGGCCTAATGAAGGCCCCCGGGTCCGCCATCTTTGTGCTCCTATTAAGCGCTGCCCCCGGCAGGGCTTAATAGAAGAATTTCAGAATCACGAGTGCAAGCGATCTAACGATCGCTGGTTGAAGTCCCCTAGGTTGACTAATAAAAAAAGTTAACATTTGTAAAATAAAGGGGTTTTTTTATGTGAGAAATTTTTTTCAATTTTTTTCAATTACAAGTTCAAAAAGCCCCCCTTTTCCCATTTTCCCCCTAGAGCATAGTAAAAAAATAAATAAATAAACATAATTTGTATCGCCGCATCAGTAAAAGTCTGAACTATTACAATATATCATTATTTAACCCGCACGGTGTACGCCGTAAAAAAATATGTAAATGCCAGAATCGGTCTTTTTTTAGTCACCTCATCTCCCACAAAAAATGAAATAAAAAGTGATAAAAACTTTCATACACCCCAAAATGGTATCATTAAAAACTACAGCTTGTCCCGCAAAAAAATAAGCCCTCATACCACTTAATCGACAGAAAAATAAAAAAGTTATGGCTTTATTTTTTACGCTTAGGTTTTTACTTGTAAGTTCGGCAGACAAAGTACAAGACTGATCTCTCACAAGAGCTGAAGAGATGAGAGCGTGCATACAACGAGATTTCGTTTCACTTTATGGAAATCTCACAGAAAAGATTCAGAAGTGTCAGGATTCTGAATACACATGACGTCCAGGCTGGATGATCATGTGTATTCATTATCAGGACACTTCTGAATCTTTTCTGTGAGATTTCCAGCAAGGGAAACGAAATCTCGTTTACCTCCGTAATCTCGCGAGATTTCGTTTCCCTTGCTAGAAATCTTAAAGAAAAGAGTCAGAAGTGTCAGGATTCTGAATACACATGACGTCCAGGCTGGATTTCATGTGTATTCATTATAAGGACACTTGATTAACGTTAATCTCTGTGTATGCGGCTGCACATCGCTGCTGTGTAAATAAATGTAGAGGAGTGTATGATGCTGACTGGTCACTGATTGGTCAGCGTCATACACGTAAACACGCCCAGTTAAAAACACAATACACGCCCAGTTGGACATAACGAAAAAAAAAACGCCCAGTTGTCCATTTCAAACCTCATTTGCATATATATAAAATAGCTCATAACTTGGCCAAAAATGAATGTTTTTTAAAAAAAACAAAACGTTACTGTTATCTACATTGCAGCGCCGATCACATGCAATAGGAGATAGGGATTTGAGAATCTGGTGACAGAGCCTCTTTAAGTTGAATGTTTATGTTGAATAAAGCTGTGGCCATTCCCCAGATTTTCCATAAAGAAGTGTCCTGGCCTTTATTTTATTTAAGTTACAAAGCGAATGGGCTAAGGAAATATGTAAGTACGGTCTTTACATGCAGTCCTAATGTCAGTGGTCTCTTTCAGCAGGGTAATGCGCTCTGTCACAATGCAAATATTGTTCAGGAATGGTTAGAGGAATATGGAGAAGAGTTCAAAGTGTTTAGTTGGCCTCCAAATTCCCCAGAACTCAATCCGATCTAGCATCTGTGGACTGTGCTGGAAAAACAAGTCTAATCCATGGAGGCCCAGCCTCATAACTTACAGATCTTAACCCCTTCCCGCCGCAGACATTTTTCAGATTTTCATTTTTGTTTTTTCCTCCCCACCTTCCAAAAGCCATACATTTTTTATTTTTCTGTCGATATAGTCCTATGAGGACTTTATTTTTGTGAGACGACTTGTAGGTTTTCGTAGCACCATTTATTGTGCCATATAATGTACTAGGAAACAGGAAAAAAATTATTTGTGGGGTAGAAAATGAAAAAAACAGCGATTCCTCCATTGTTTTTTGCGCTTTGTTTTTACGGAATTCACTGAGCAATTAAACTAACATGTTAACTTTATTGTGTGGGTCAATACGATTACGGTGATACCAAATATATATACCGTGTTTTTCGGACTATAAGACGCAGTTTTTAGCAAGAGTAAATCTTGCTAAAAAGTCCCTGCGTCTTATAGTCTGCACTCAAGGGACCCGGCATCGCCGGGCCCCATGACCGCGTCATTACTTAACCCCTTCCCGACCCATGACGTGCCGGCACATCATGGAGCTGGAGGGGGGTGATATATGGAGCGGGCTCACGCACTGAGGTGTCAGCTTCTGACACGCTGCTATAACGGTCGGAAACAGCAATTTCGCTGTTCCTGGCAGTTTAAAGGGCTTGTGCCATAAAACACATGTATCCCCTATCCACAGGATAGGGGATACATGTGTGATCGATAAGTAGAACGGGGACCGAAAGTTACCAGGAGCGCTGCATGAGAAGCTGTGACTTCCTTGTTCTGTGTCCGGCAGCTTCATAGAGATCAATGGGATTCTTCTGCGCATGCGCGAGCGGCTCTCCATTGATCTCTATGGAGCTGCAGAACAAATAAGCCGGACACAGAACCCGGAAGTTCAGGCTTCTCACGTAGCATGTTCTCTTTATCGCTGGGGGTCCCAGCGGTCAGACCCCCAGCGATCTCACATGTAGCCCCTAACTGCGGCATTTATAGGGGTTTTTCTATGAAGGACATTTATGACAAATCCACAGGATATGTCATAAATGTCAGACAGATGCAGGTCCCACCTCTGGGACCTGCACCTATCTCTAGAACGGGGCCCCCTAAACCCTGTTCTAGCTTTCTGTGCTCTCCCGGCCACTTGGTTACATCTGGAGTTACTGAAACAGCTTAACTCGCGGAACTACGCTGTTTCCGTAACTCCCATAAAACAGAACAGTAGTTACGGAAACAGCGTAGCTCCCATGTATATATGGTGGCAATAAAACTACAGCTTGTCCTGCAAAAAATAAGCTCTCCATAATTTTGGCTCTCAGAATGTGGTGAAACAGAATAAAAATTTTTTTAACAAATAATTATTTTCCTATTTTCTGTTGTCTAAAACCTGGGTGCGTCTTATGGTCAGGTGCGTCTTATAGTCCGAAAAATACGGTAATTTTTACTATATTTTACTACTTTTACAAGTAAAATCCTAAGAACCTAAGTCCTGAGAACCATAACTTTTTTATTTTTCCGTCGATTAAGTGGTATGAGGGCTTATTTTTTGCGGGATAAGCTGTAGTTTTTAATAACACCATTTTGGGGTACATGCGTAGTTTTGATCGCTTTTTATTTCATTTTTTGTGAGAGATGTGGTGACCAAAAAATATAGATTCTGGCGTTTACATTTTTTTTTTTTTACGGCGTGCAGGTTAAATAATGATATATTGTAATACTTCAGACTTTTACGGATGCGGCGATACCAATTATGTTTATTTTTTTACTATGATCAAGGGGGAAAATGGGAAAAGGTGTTTTTTTTAACTTTTAATATTTTATTTTTTTTTACATAAAAAAAACACTTTATTTTACTAATTTTAACTTTTTTTATTAGTCCCCATTTGGGACTTCAACCAGTGATCCTTACATCGCTTGCACGATATACTGCAATACTAATGTATTGCAGTATATCGTGATTCTGACAGGCTTCTATTAACCCCTTTAGGACGCAGCCTGTTTTGGCCTTGTGGCACAGCCGATTTTTTCAAATCTGTGTGTCACTTTATGTGGTAATAACTCCGGAATGCTTTCACCTATCCAAGCGATTCTGACATTGTTTTCTCGTGACATATTGTACTTTATGATAGTGGAAAAATTTGGTCGATAAATTCAATATTTATTCGAGAAAAGCACCAAAATTTAGAGAAAATTTGCAAAAATGTGCATTTTTCTCAATTTAAATGTATCTGCTTGTAAAACAGGTAGTAATACCACACAAAATAGTCACTAGTTACCATTTCCCACATGTGTACTTTATATTTGCATTGTTTTTTAAACATCCTTTTATTGTTCTAGGACGTTACAAGGCTTAGAACTTTAGCAGCAATTTCTCACATTTTCAAGAAAATTTCAAAAGGCTATTTTTACAGGGGTCAGTTCAGTTCTGAAGTGGTTTTGAGGGCCTTATATATTAGAATCCCCCAATAAATCACCCCATTTTAAAAACTGCACCCCTCAAAGTATTCAAAACAGCATTCAGAAAGTATTTTAAAACCTTTAGGCGTTTGACAGGAAATAAAGCAAAGTAGAGGGGAAATGTACAAATTTCTCTTTTTTTGCCGAAATTCATTTGTAATAAAAAAAATTGTGTAACACAGAAGGTTTTACCAGAGAAATACAACTCAATATTTATTGCCCAGGTCCTGCAGTTTTTAGGAACATCCCACATGTGGCCCTAGTGCCCTAATGGACCAAAACACTGACCTCTGAAGCAAAGGAGCACCTAGTGGATTTTGGGGCCTGCTTATTTTTAGATTATATTTTAGGCACCATGTCGAGTTTGAAGAGGTCTTGTGGTGCCAAAACAGTGGAAACTCCCCAAAAGTTACCCCATTTTGGAAACTAGACCCCTCAAGGAATTTATCTAGGGGTATAGTTAGCACTTTGACCCTACAGGTATTTTGCTATATTTATTGGAGTTAGTCTGTGAAAATGAAAATCTACTTTTTATCTGAAATAACATAGACATTTTTAATATTTACAAGGAATAAAGAAGAAAATGCACCTCAACATTTGTAAAGCATCTTCTCCCTATTACGGAAATACCCCATATGTGGTAATGAACTGCTGTTTGGACCCACGGCAGTGCTCAGAAGGGAGGGAGCGCCATTTGCATTTTGGAGTGCAGATTTTGCTGGATTGGTGCCGATTGGTGGCGATTGCAACGCCCTGGAGGGAACAAAATAGTGGAAACACCCCAAAAGTGACCCCATTTGGGAAACTACACCCCTCAAGGAATTTTTCTAGTGGTATAGTAAGCATTTATACCACACAGATCTTTTGCAGAATTTAGTAGAATTAGGCCGTGAAAATAAATATAAACATTTTTGTCCACTAAAATGTTGAATTTTGTCATTTTCACAAGGGATAAAAGGAGAAAAAGTCGCCCTAAATTTGTAACGCAATCTCTCCCAAGTATGACAATACCCCACGTGTGGTAATAATTTATTTTTTTTAATAGAAATTAATTAACCTTTGCAGGACTGATCCTTTTTGGCTTTTCCATTTTAGTTTTTCACTCCCCGCGTTCCAAACGCCATAACTTTTTTATTTTTCCATGAATTGAGCGGTGTGAGGGCTTATTTTTGGCAGGACGAGCTGTAGTTTTTATTGTTATAATTTTTTGGTACATGCAACTTTTTGATCACATTTTATTACATTTTATTTAGAGCTTTGGTGGCCAAAAACAGTGATTTGGGCGTTTTAAATTCTTTATTTCTTACGGCGTTCATAATGCGCTATAAATGACAATTTTACTTTACTCTGCAGGTCGGTACGATTACGGCGATACCATATGTATATAGTTTTTTTTAATGTCTTGCAGCGTTTGCACAATAAAATCACTTCTTTATAAAAGAATTTATTTTCTGTGTCACCATATTCTGAGAGCCGTAACTTTTTTATTTTTCAGTCAAAAAAGCAGTATAAGGGCTTGTTTTTTTGCGGGACGAGTTGTAGTTTTTATGGGTACTATTTTCGGGTACATGCAACTTTTTGATCACTTTTTATTCTATATTTTGGGAGGGGTGGTGACCAAAAAATTGTGATTCTGGCATTGTTTTTAGTTTGTGGCGTTCTCTGTGCGGTAAAAATAACATTATAGTTTTATAGATTGGGTCGTTATGAACGCGGTGATACCAAATATGTGTACTGTTTGTTAACTGTTTCATTTTTTCCCTATAATAAGAGACTTATTATAGGAAAAAAAATCTTTTATTTTTACACTTTTGTAAAACATTTTTATTAACTTTTTTTTTCATTTTTTTCTTTACTTTTGACACTTTCTTTTTTTACCTGCAGCTCTGATCGCTGCTAGAATACATTACACTACATAGGTAGTGTAACGTATTCCAACTGTCAGTGTGACGTCACAGTCACTCTGACAGTTAGTCTACGAGGACCAGCCAGAGGATGGTCCTCATAGGCTTCCATACATGGCAGACCTGGAGGCCGTTGTCTGGCCCCCGGCTGCCATCACAAGCATCAGCAGCCCCCACAATTGCATGGGGGCTGCTGATGTGCTACAAACCCCCTACATGCGGAGATCGCAATCGAGCCCCGCATGTAACGGGTTAATTGCCGATATCAGCGGCAATGAGCCGCTGATCGGCAACAGTGGTGAGTCAGCTGTCAGGGACAGCTGACCTGCGGTTCCCGATGCACACTGTCGTCGACACTGTCACAGACACTGTCATCGACAGTGTGCATCCCGAACGGCAGTGACGTCCTGTCACTCTGACAGGAAGTCTATCAGGAGGCTGATCCTGATAGGCTTCCGTACATGGCAGACACGGAGACCATTACTTGGCCTCCAATCGCCATGCTAGCCATCTGAAAACCTCACGATTTCATCGTGAGGTCCGCCCATGAGCTAGAAACCCCTGATTGCATTGCGGGGGGCGCAATGAGCTGTTATAGGGGGTCGCCCCCCTCTTTCTAACGATTTAAATGCCGCGGTCGTTATTGACCGCGGCATTTAACGAGTTAAACGAGCGGGATCGCGCTCGAGTGTGATCCCGCTCGTTACTCTGAAGTGTCGGCTGTAACATACAGCCGACAGCCGCATTGTATGGAGTGGGTTCACTCCGTGAGCCCGTTCC
The DNA here is from genome assembly GCF_050947455.1 of Rhinoderma darwinii. Lineage (NCBI taxonomy): Eukaryota > Metazoa > Chordata > Amphibia > Anura > Rhinodermatidae > Rhinoderma > Rhinoderma darwinii. The sequence goes on from NC_134691.1 coordinate 255,089,549, forward strand.
ATACTTCCCCTACCCGACTATGGTGTATGGATACGACAAGTGTCGGGAAGGGGTTAAAGGATATGTTGCTAACGTCTTGTTGCCAAATACCACGGGACCCCTTCAGAGATCTTGTGGAATCTATGCTTCGGTGGGTCAGAGCTGCTTTGGAGGCATGAGGGAAATCTGATCTGATTAAACGTGAGGTTGGCATTTTGTTAGATATACTTCACCCCTGTAATTCAGCAGAAACAGATTGTGTGATAAAGAAGCTTGTGTGCAGCAAACATATTCAGAAAGTAATTTGTGCTTCTTGTACACTCATGTATATTCATGGAATGACAGGTTATTTATTGCCAACTGTATTAAGAGTGAAAATACCGAAACCAGATGAAGCTGAATAGATGAAAGAAACAATAAAATGTGCTGGTGGTAGGATTTTATTAACCTATTTTTGCAGTTTTCCCTGTGTAAAGGCTCCTCCGCGAGCAAGGTATTGCTTATTTTTACTGATCATGTCCAGCGCTCGATGAGACTGATCAAATTTATATAAATATATTAACAAAAAATTAGATTCAAGAGCTGCTGGAAATGACTACTAAAAGACAGCTCTTGAAAATAGGGATTACTGCGTTTCCTAACAATTCTTTATATGTGATATGATATATGGAGATTTAGACTATTTGTCGGTAAAGTGCCCGCACCAATAATGTTTACCCAATGAACATACCTAGTCAACATAGTTTATACGACGTAAGGACATGAGTCCATCTAGCTCAACCCATTATCCACCATTATGAAAAATTGATTTTGGAGTACTCAACTAGTTTTCTAGTCCTTCACTACGTTTCCCAGCATGGGGTTGTAGTTTTAAGGAACACTGTTAGTTTACAGTATGTGAGTCACTCCTACAGACATGTTAACATAGCATAGAGCTCTCATTCAGCAAATAACAGTGCTGACATAACAGTGCCATACAGTTCCCACAAAATACCACCATAAAGTGCCCAAAAAACAGTAATATATAGTAATCATAGCTATACTGTGATGGATGGGCACTGATTTATGTAACTCAAAATACTTACCCAGATAGTAGTACTATAGCAAGAAAGGGAGCAGAAAGTACCAACTCCTAACAAATAATCAAGATATACTGTAAATATATAAAAAAAATATCCTAAAAGATTAAAAACAATAAAACGCATACAAAGAAGAAACACTCCACATTAATAAGGGATCTTCTAAAAGCAAATCTGTCATCACATTATGCTTCCCATAATAAATTTAAAGCATAACTAAACTTTTAAAATACTTTTGACATGTCATAGTGACATGTCAGAAGTGTTGATCAGTGGGAGTCCGAGCACAGAGACCCCCACTCATCGCTAACGCGAAGCGGCAGAAGCTGATGAGCGCTGTGTCGCTTTGTTTCTGATCAGCTTTCCTCAGAAAGCCGAGCAAGCGGTGTATGGGTTCACTCTAAACTTTACTTAAAGGCTATGCAAACCTCTGTAGCTTTTTATTTTTTATGTGTTTTTTTTAATGTGTATAGTGTTCTTAAACAGTTTTATTATATACATTCATTAAAATTGTATTTTGTTTTAGTGCTGCAGCTTCTATGTATCCACTATACATAGAAGCTGCAAAACGCCACTGTAAGCTGAATCCATCAGACAGCTGGACTGACGGCTTGTGCCTCCAGCACACAATCTAACCCTAAGGCCTTATTAACACAAACGTATAATGCGTCCGTGCTACGCGCGTGATTGTCACACGCGTTGCACGGACCTATGTTAATGAATGGGGCCGTTCAGACTGTCAGTCAATTTCACTCAGCGTATGTGCACTGCGTAAAACTCATAACATGTCCTATATTTGCCCGTGTTTCGCGCTGCACGCACCCATTGAAGTCAATGGGTGCGTGCAAACCGCGCTCGGCACACGGAAGCACTTCCGGGTGCCGCGCGTGATGCGCGCTACAGTAGTAAAAACTATGAATGAAAACAGAAAAGCACCACGTGCTTTTCTGTTTGTAAACATAAAAACAGAGTGTCATCATGATGCCGGCTGCGTGACAATCACGCAGCCGTTCACCATATGCTGATGCCACACGGACCTTTTGTGCGTGCAAAACGCAGCGTTTTTTGCGCGCGCAAAACGCACACGCTCGTGTGAATCCGGACTAATACAGATCACATCTAAACTAATGAATTTAGATGTGATCAGTATTAGGATTATATTGTGTGTAAGGCTTTATTCAGACGAACGGGAATTACGTCCGTGCAACGTGCGTGATTTTCACGCGCGTCGCACGGACCTATATTAGTCTATGGGGCCGTGCGGACATGTGCGTGATTTTTACTCCGCGTGAGTCCGCTGAAAAAAAGTCACGACATGTCCGTTCTTTCGGCGTTTTGCGCGAATCACGCACCCATTGAAGTCAATGGGTGCGTGAAATCCACGCATGCCGCACGGAAGCACTTCCGTGGGCCGCGCGTGATTCGCGCAACAGCTGTCAAAAGCATGAATGTAAACAGAAAAGCACCACGTACTTTTCTGTTTACAAACATCCAAATGGAGTGTCATAATGATGGCGACTGCGCGAAAATCACGGAGCTGCTAAGTGTTTTTTGCGCACACAAAACGCCGCGTTTTTGCGTGCGCAAAAACGCCACGCTCGTGTGAATCCAGCCATAGAGGCACACAGGAGTTGCTTTCAGCCCAGCTGAATAGTGGATACATAGAAGCTGCAGTGCTAAAACGAAATATATATTTTAAGAAATGTACTCTATTAGAAAAACGTTTAAAAACACTAAACACATATATTAAATAATAAAAGAAAAAGCCGCAAAGGTATACATTTCATTTAAAGGAGTATTCCCATTTCAAATATTTATGGCATATCCACAGGATATGCCATAAATGTCAGATAGATGTGGGTTACACATATGGGATAGAGAAAAAAGTATTTTTTTAAAAAAAAGTAAGATAAGTTTTCCAAAATATGGAACAGAATTAAAAGGTTTACATTAGACCTCAGTTGCATTGTGGTTTCCACTGGTTTAGGAAAAAAAATCACCTGTTTTCACTTGGAGAATTACCTATCTAAGGCTTCGTTCACATCTGCGTCAGGGCTCCGTTCTGGCGTTCTGTCAGAACTTCCCGTCAGAACGGCACCCCACAAATACTAGCAAACGTAAAAAATGTTTGGGGCTCATCCTCAACATGGGATTAGTGAAAAAGTCCTCAATCCGATCATATTGGGGAACAAGCCCTACACATGCCACACCTGTTTTTCCAGCCATTTGCTCAGAAGCAGATATTAAGTGCTAATGCGCTTCCTTCATTTTAACGACAACCACCAGGCCCCCCCCCCCCCCCGGTAGTGATCCAGGCCGTGACCGCGTGTATAAAATAAGGCCCCTGATCAAAATTTTGGAGGCGTCATTTATGCCGATGTACAACCCAGAAAAAAACCTAGCGGTGGATGAATTGCTCTTGAGTTACAAAGGCAGGCTCTCATTCCGCCAGTACATCCCCTCAAAGAGAGCAAAATATGGGGTTAAAATCTACAAGCTCTGTGAGAGCGGTACAGGCTACACATCTGCCTTTAGAAATTTTGTAGGCAAAGACGATGATATTAACGCCCCAGGATCTTGCAGTGAGTTAGGATGCAGTGGCAAAATAGTCTGGGACATGATGCAGCCTCTTCTATATAAGATTATTAGAAGATAAAAGATTGTATATATATATATATATATATATATATATATATATACATATATATATATATATATATATATATATATATATATATAGATGAGGTGACATAAGCATAATATATATATATATAAATTAAGGACCTATATTAAGGCGCTTTTGAATTGTCAGAGAGGAATAAAGGTAGTATTGAGATAAATTGATTTATTAATAATCGGGCAACGGGTACAGACGTTGGACTAACGTCTTCATCAGGCCAATAAAATAAGAACACAATAATGCATCTATTTATAGAGGTTAAAATTACACTGAAACCACATTCTACAAAAAAGAGCGCAAAAAGCATGGGGTCAAAGCTCATCCATGACGTCATAGTGGTGAGTAAACAAAGCACGGTGGAGGCACTCCAATAACTAACAGAGCAGCAAACAGAAAAAACAATCATAGAGGACACTGAATACAGATTAAAGCTATTCATATGTAAATAAATAAATATGTTCAGGACAAGAAAAAAATAAACAAACGAAAGGAAGTATAACTTGCGAGATCGATGTCAGTGCCGTCCTTCGGAATGACGATCAGTAAACTCCGATGGGCAATCGTAGTGGGTAGAGAATGGCAGAAGGAAGGTAAGGTTCCTATAATGCAAAAAAACCTAGTCGCTCACGGTCCAGTCTATGGAAAACCTTTCCGTAGATGCAACGGCCGGCAGCGTAGCCGTTGTTATGGCAATATGCTGATCTCCACTGGAATACAGTGGTCGAGGGGGGAAAAATACTGAGTTTGGCGTTTGACAATTACAGAAACAACGAACGTGAGAGAGGATGAATGTCAACTTGAACGCTGCCATTCAGAGGTAAAAGTAAAAAAGCGAACCGATGAATACTTGACAAGGTAAGTGTAAGATGTTTGTTAAAAAATATAAATACGGTAAAAACAACAGAGGCTATTGTTAATTGCCAGTGCTGACAATAAAAAGATATATGTAATAAAAATCTATTTAAAAGATATTTTGAAAGTGAATACAATGCAAAATGTGACTTTCTAAAAATGGACAGGACAATGTCTAATCTAAAGATGTCTCAATGATATCATTTAAACCCCCTGGGTGTAAACATGCTAGTTTGTAGGTCCAATAGTTCTCTCACTGCTTTAAACGACTGAATCTATTGGCTGTGCCTAGCGGGATGTGCTCGATGGGTGTGACCAAAATATTATCAAATTTGCATTCATGTACCTGGGAAAAATGGCGTGAAACATTGTGATTGGGAAAACCATTAATAACATTGGACCGGTGTTTATTGACTCTACAGCGTAAAAATTGGGTCGTTCTTCCAATATACTGGAGGTTGCATGGGCATTGTAATAGATAGATCACATAATCACTTCCACAGTTTAAAAGTGTTGTAATATTAACCCCTTGCCGCACCTTGGCGTAAATGCACGTCCAGGTGAGCAGTAACTTCGCGCACCTGGGCGTGCAGTTACGTCCGCGCTTTAACAGTTAACCGCCGCGCGCGCTACACCGCAGCGGTGGTTAACTGTGCAGGGTGTCAGCCCTGCTCTCCCCGTTGCCGATCAGCGGCCTGTCGCCGCTGAAATCGGCAATTAACCCCTTCAATGCGGTGGTCGATTGCGATCACCACATTGAAGAGGTTTACAGCAGATCGGCAGCCCCCCACATGCATTTTCGGGGGCTGCCGATCCTTATCACGGCAATCAGAGGCCAGACAATGACCTCCGGGTTGCCATGTCCGGAAGCCTTGGAGGAGCAGCCTCCGGCCCGTCCTCCGATGCTTCCTGTCAGTGAACATAGCCTTACATATATCCTTTTATTGTCAGCACTGGCAAATAACAATAGCCTCTGTTGTTTTTACCGTATTTATATTTTTTAACAAACATCTTACACTTACCTTGTCAAGTATTCATCGGTTCGCCTGTTTACTTTTACCTCTGAATGGCAGCGTTCAAGTTGACATTCATCCTCTCTCACGTTTGTTGTTTCTGTAATTGTCAAACGCCAAACTCAGTATTTTTCCCCCCTCGGCCACTGTATTTCAGTGGAGATCAGCATATCGCCATAACAACGGCTACGCTGCCAGCCGTTGCATCTACGGAAAGGTTTTCCATAGACTGGACCGTGAGCGACTAGGTTTTCTTGCATTATAGGAACCTTACCTTCCTTCTCCCATGCTCTACCCACTACGATTGCCCATCGGAGTTTACTGATCGTCATTCCGAAGGACGGCACTGACATCGATCTCGCAAGTTATACTTCCTTTCATTTGTTTATTTTTTTCTTGTCCTGAAAATATTTATTTATTTATTTACATATGAATAGCTTTAATCTGTATTCAGTGTCCTCTACGATGGTGTTTTTTCTGTTTGCTGCTCTGTTACTTATTGGAGTGCCTCCACCGTGCTTTGTTTACTCACCACTATGACGTCATGGATGAGCTTTGACCTCATGCTCTTTGCGCTCTTTTTTTGTAGAATGTGGTTTCAGTGTAATTTTAACCTCTATAAATAGATATATATATATATATAGATATATGTACAGTATATATATATATATATATATATATATATATATATATATATATATATATATATTATGTTTATATCACCTCATATATATATATATATATACACAATCTTTTATCCTCTAACAATCTCATTCATTGGCGGTAACTGTTACGGTTTCTTCGGACTGGACCTGGCTGCAGCTGATTATTCTTACTACCAGTGTTGTGGCTGTAGCTTGCACAAACCTACAAGGTGAGAAACTGCTTTGCCCCCGTGTTAACTGCATTCTCTACCAGCATTTACTTTGCCCTATGTGGCGCCGTGCTTTTTCCTTTTTTTCTTCTCCAGTCTTCTAAATAAGGGTTATCAGTTGTACACTGATAACTCCTATACCAGTGTCCCCTTGTACAAGCACCTGCATGCCGCTGACACAGGGGCTGGTGAGAAAGCGGCTGAGAAGGGGTAATCGAGCAGGCTTTGTAGTGGAAGCCTTCTTGCAATAAAATTTAATGACCGCAAGGATGTGTTCATCCTAAGCACTGTTCACACAGACACAAAAATGACAGTGAGGGAATGTGGTTTTACCTCTGATAAAGAAAAGCCGGTCTGCATCACAGACTACAATTAATTCATGGGGGCGGTGGATTTATCTGAACAGGCTTTACAGCTATACACGGTGCAAAGAAAACCCAGCGCCTGGTATAAAAATGTGGCCATCCACCATAATCTGGTGGCAACATACAATGGCTTTTTGCTGTACAAAAAATCAAATGGGCAAAATACTTTATTTAAATTTTTGGAGAATGTGATTGAACACCTTTTGTTTGAGTCCCCTGACCCCAGACACAACCATGAGACAGAAGATGTCCGACGGCTTGTGGAACGTCACGTTGTACACCTTGTGACTGCTACTAAAAAAAATAATACCCCCAAAAGCAATGCAGAGTGTGCAGCAAAAATGGCATACGAAGGGACACGCAATTTTATTGCCATACATGTCCCTCTAATCCTGGTGTCTATAACCAGTGGCGGATTAAGTAGACCATAGGCCCTGGGCTGTTACCCAAAGTTGGGCCCCCCTTCGCCGCCATCGCCCTGCAGTGCCGTAACTATTGTTAACACTACCTTTTTGTGCAAGCATTAACAAATGGGTGTTACGATTCCCATTGTCACAGGGCTGTGTCCCTACATACTGACAGTATCACACTGTGCAGGGACACATCCTCCGGACAAGGGGAGTGGTATCACGCATTTGTCTATCAGTCCTGGACTGCACATAGACTTTTTGCGAAATACAAGGTTTTCCTATAATAAACATGTCAGTAGAGGTGACATATTCTCTATAAATCTAGTGACACACAGGTGACGACATCTCAGAGTCTAGTAATTTTTTTTCCTCTTCTCCATCCGGTCCAGACTTCATGACGACTTTTTCCCGGCCACGATCCATTTCTGCAGAATTTGCTGCTCAGATGTCTTTGGCTCCTCACTTTTCCAACATTTCCACACCGATAAACGAAGATAAAATTATCATGGTGCCCCTAAATCTAATAGCACCATACACTGCCCCCTGCCCCCACTGCTCTAGTGGGGCTTGTAAAACAAGTGGTTTGTATATCAAGTGGCGTTACAAAAACCGGATTGACTTACTGTGTTGTGTGTGACAAAGTGGGGGGGGGGGAGGGGCATTGTATGTGATATATGAATTGATTGCTAAAAAGTTTGCAAAAGTGACACAATTTAAAACGATTTTTTCTTTGCAGCTTACTTCCTGCTGAGCAGCTGACTAGGGGGAGGGGTTAGCTGGTCCCAGGAGGTATAAATTAGCCCTCAGGGCTCTAGAGAGCCTGCTCTAGTGGGGATTGTAAAACAAGTGGTTTGTATATCAAGTGGAGTTACAAAAACCGGAGTTAAAAAGAGGAGTTAAAGCCCCAGTAAGTACTCTTCTATTCTTTTTGCATTAACAACTGTTCGCTGTTTTTTTTTGAACTGGGATAATGGCCAGCAAGATTGGAGGTTTTCTTCAGTGCACAGTTAGCCATATGTATGCACGACTGGAGCCTGAGATCCAGGGTGAATACCTCTGTGGCAGATGTGAGCATGTTGGTCACCTGGAAGCTCGCATTAGAGATCTGGAGGAGCAAAATGCAACACTGAGGGCGATAGACAATCTTGAGCGAAGCTTGCTGCTCACGGAGCATGCAGTTAGTGCGTTAGAACTGGAGGGTGAAGACATGGGTGAGCAGGATCAGGCAAGTAGCTGGGTTAATGTAGTTAGGGGCAGTAGAAAGGGGTCCATGAAAAGGAAGAACAATCCTGTTTCTGACATTCCAAGCAAAATTGCCAAGTTGGGTGATGATGCGAGGGTATCAGTCTCAGAAATGGCAGCCCTAGTGGATACTGATCTCCCTAACAGCCAGGAGAACAGCCCAGCTAGTAGTCGGCGGGATGGTAATGCAGGTAAGCCAACATAGTCGTAGGGGATTCTATAATCAGGAAGACGGATAGAATAATTTGTCGCCAAGACCACCTCAACCGAATGGTTTGCTGTCTCCCTGATGCCAGGGTTCGGCATGTGGTGGAACGGGTGGACAAATTTCTGGGAGGGGCTGGTGATGATCCAGCTGTTGTGGTCCATGTCGGTACCAACGACAGAATAAATGGTAGGTGGAGGAGCCTTAAGAATAGTTTTAAAGAACTAGGCTACAAGCTGAAGGGAAGGACCTCCAAGGTTGTATTCTCAGGAATACTGCCTGTGCCATGCGCATCACAGGAAAGACAGCGGGAGCTCAAGGAGTTAAATGCATGGCTTAAGTCTTGGTGTAGAGGAGAAGGCTTTGGGTTCCTAGAGCACTGGGCTGACTTTTCATTGGGGTACAAACTGTATTCTGCAGATGATTTGCACCTAAATGGAAGGGGGTCCGCTGTGCTGGGGGAGAGAATTCTAGCTGGGGTGGTGGAGTATTTAAACTAGGGCTGAGGAGGGAGGTCAATGTAGAAAAAAAAGGGGTAGTCAGGTTAGAGAGGGGTCAGACTATATTGGTGGGGGGAAAAACAGAATGTGGGGAGAGGACTAGACAACAGGATAAGGAGATCCTTTTGTTACAAAACAGCAGTGTAAATAAAAATGCCCAAATAATGTCAAATCACATTTCTGATAATAAAAGTGAAAAACTGAAAGGCAAGTTAAAGTGTATGTTCACAAATGCCAGAAGCCTAGCAAGCAAAATGGGGGAGCTGGAGGCCTTGGTACTGGAAGAAAATATAGATATAGTTGGTGTTGCTGAATCATGGCTGGACTCTTCACATGACTGGGCTGTAAATCTACAGGGTTTTACACTGTTTCGGAAAGACAGGACAAATAGGAAAGACGGTGGTGTATGTCTGTATGTGATAAGTGATATGAAGGCGAGTGTGAAAGAGACAATAGTGGGTGAATACTGTGAGGAGGTTGAAACCTTGTGGGTGGAACTTGAAAGGGAGGTAAACACTGAAAAAATTACTTTTGGTGTAATCTATAGACCCCCCAATATAACTGAGGAGATAGAAGGTCAGCTATATAAACAGATGGAGCGGGCTGCACTGGAGGGTACTGTAGTGATAATGGGAGATTTTAATTTCCGGGATATTAATTGGTGTCATCGTGAAGCTCTGTTGGATCTGGTAATTTCTAATAATGCAGATCTTGTTGGGAATGTCAATGTTCGTGAAAACCTTGGTAACAGTGATCACAATATAGTTACATTTTACCTATACTGTAAAAAACAAACGCAGGCTGGGAGGGCAAAAACATTTAATTTTAAGAAAGCCAATTTCCCCAGGATGAGGGCGGCAATTCAGGATATAGACTGGGAAGAACTAATGTCCAATAATGACAATGACAAATGATAAATGGAAGATTTTCAAATCTACTTTGGGTAATTATAGTGCAAAATTTATTCCTATAGGTAACAAGTATAAACTACTAAAATTAAATCCCACATGGCTTACACCTTCTGTGAAAGGGGCAATACATGACAAAAAAAAGGGCATTTAAAAAATACAAATCTGAGGGTACATCTGTAGCCTTTGTAAAATATAAAGAGCTTAATAAAATCTGTAAAAATGTAATTAGATTAGCAAAAATACAAAATGAAAGGCAGGTGGCCAAGGATAGTAAAACAAATCCTAAAAAATTCTTCAAGTATATAAATGCTAAAAAACCAAGGTCTGAACATGTGGGTCCCCTAGATAGTGGTAATGGGGAGTTGGTCACAGGGGATCAAGAGAAGGCAGAGTTACTAAATGGGTTCTTTAGCTCTGTATATACAACAGAAGAAAGAACAGCTGATGTAGCCGGTGCCAGTGCTGTTAATATATCAGTTTATATACTGAATTGGATGAATGCAGATATGGTCCAAGCTAAATTAAATAAAATAAATGTGCACAAGGCCCCGGGACCAGATGGGTTACACCCTAGAATTCTTAAAGAGCTTAGTTCAGTTATTTCTGTCCCCCTTTTCATAATATTGAGAGAATCTCTAGTGACTGGAATAGTGCCAAAGGACTGGCGCAGGGCAAATGTGGTGCCTATTTTCAAAAAGGGCTCTAGGTCTTCCCCGGGTAATTATAGACCAGTAAGCTTAACATCCATCGTGGGGAAAATGTTTGAGGGGCTATTGAGGGACTATATACAGGATTATGTGACAAAAAATAGTATTATAAGTGACAGCCAGCACGGTTTTACTAAGGACAGAAGTTGTCAAACTAACCTGATCTGTTTTTATGAAGAGGTGAGCAGAAGCCTAGACAGAGCTGTGGATATAGTGTTTTTGGACTTTGTAAAGGCATTTGACACTGTCCCCCATAGATGCCTAATGGGTAAATTAAAGACTATAGGTTTAGAAAATATAGTTGGTAATGGATTGAGAATTGGCTCAGGGACCGTATCCAGAGAGTTGTAGTCAATGATTCCTATTCTGAATGGTCCCCGGTAATAAGTGGTGTACCCCAGGGTTCAGTGCTGGGACCACTATTATTCAACTTATTTATTAATGATATAGAGGATGGGATTAATAGCACTATTTCTATTTTTGCAGATGACACCAAGCTATGTAATATAGTTCAGTCTATGGAAGATGTTCGTGAATTGCAAGCAGATTTAAACAAACTAAGTGTTTGGGCATCCAGTTGGCAAATTAAGTTTAATGTAGATAAATGTAAAGTTATGCATCTGGGTACCAACAACCTGCATGCATCATATGTCCTAGGGGGAGCTACACTGGCGGATTCACTTGTTGAGAAGGATCTGGGTGTACTTGTAAATCATAAACTAAATAACAGCATGCAGTGTCAATCAGCTGCTTCAAAGGCCAGCAGGATATTGTCGTGTATTAAAAGAGGCATGGACTCGCAGCACTGGAATGTAATTTTACCACTTTACAAAGCATTAGTGAGGCCTCATCTAGAATATGCAGTTCAGTTCTGGGCTCCAGTTCATAGAAAGGATGCCCTGGAGTTGGAAAAAATACAAAGAAGAGCAACGAAGCTAATTAGGGGCATGGAGAATCTAAGTTATGAGGAAAGATTAAAAGAATTAAACCTATTTAGCCTTGAAAAAAGACGACTAAGGGGGGACATGATTAATTTATATAAATATATTAATGGCACATACAAAAAATATGGTGAAATCCTGTTCCATGTAAAACCCCCTCAAAAAACAAGGGGGCACTCCCTCCGTCTGGAAAAAGAAAGGTTCAACCTGCAGAGGCGACAAGCCTTCTTTACTGTGAGAACTGTGAATCTATGGAATAGCCTACCGCAGGAGCTGGTCACAGCAGGGACAGTAGATGGCTTTAAAAAAGGGTTAGATCATTTCCTAGAACAAAAAAGTATTAGCTCCTATGTGTAGAAATTTTTCCCTTCCCTTTTCCCGTCCCTTGGTTGAACTTGATGGACATGTGTCTTTTTTTAGCCGTACTAACTATGTAACTATGTAATAAAATGGTACCAAACACTGTGCCCCTGAATATAATTGTGTCACACACTGTACAGTAAAGCACCACATACACACTGCCCCCTGTATATAGCGCCACACACAGCCCCCTGTAGATACCGCCACATACATCCCCATGTAGATACTGGCACACACAGACCCAGTAGATAGCATCACACACACTCCCTCTGTAGATAGCGCCACACACACCCCTGTAGATAGCGCCACACACACCCCCTGTAAATAGCGCCACATACGCCCCTGTAGATAGCATCACACACAGCCCCTGTAGATAGCGCCACACACATCCCCCTGTAGACAACATCACACACATCCCCCTGTAGATAGCGCCACACACATCCCCCTGTAGATAGCATCGCACACAGCCCCCTGTAGATAGCGCCACACCCCTTGTAGATAGCGCCACACACACCACCCTGTATATAGCGAAACACACAGCTCCCTGTAGATAGCGCCACACACTGCCCCCTCTAGATAGCGCCACACAGACCCCCTGTAGATAGGGCCACACACAGCCCCCTATAGATAGTGCCATACAGTGCCTCCCCCCTTGTATATAGTGTCACATAGTGCTCCCCTCTTGTATATAGTGTCATACAGCGCTACCCCCCTTGTATATACTGCCACACAGCGCCCCCCATCTTGTATATAGTATCACAAAGTGCTTCCCCCTTGTATATAGTGCTACTCAGTGCTTCCCCCCTTCTTGTATAAAGTGTCACATAGCGCTACCCCGCTTGTATATAGTCTCACACAGCGCTTCTCCCCCTTGTATTTAGTGCTACACAGCGCTCCCCCTTCTTGTTTATAGTGCCACACAACGCTACCCCCCTTGTATATAGTGCTACACAGCGCTTCTCCCCCTTCTTGTATATAGTGTCACACAGCGCTCCCCCTTTGTATATAGTGCTACGTAGCGATCCCCCCTTTGTATATAGTGCTCCACAGCGCTCCCCCTTGTATATAGTGTCACGCAGCGCTCCCCCTTCTTGTATATAGTGTCACACAGCGCTCTCCCCCTTGTATATAGTGTCACACAGCGCTCTCCCCCTTGTATATAGTGCTGCACAGCGCTTTCCCCCCTTTCTTGCATATAGTGCCACACAGCGCTACCTCTTCCCAAAAAAAACCCAAATAAAATAAAAAATATTTTACTTACCTTACGGTATTTGTAGGGAGAACCAAAAGGGGGGGTTACTTTATGGATAATGTTTCACAATTTTTTTTTTTCATGTTTAGTCATTATATTTACTAAGCGACTTAGAGTTAGGTTAAAACCATATATATGGTTCGTAATTTGTGGGCTGGGTTGGTTCACTGGGTTGGATGGGAGATTCCAACTGTAAAAATGCAGCAATATTGTATTTTCTGGAAAAATATATATATTTTTTCTTTCCACCTATTAAAAATACTGACTACGCCCCTAGATGAATATTAGCAGGACATTTATACTTATAAAAATGACCTGTAGTACCATGGCAAATATAGCGTTGTTCCCTAAAATCAGCTCTGGCATAAAAAGGCCTTCAAAAGCCAAAATGGACTCCTTCTATGATATGCCCTGTAATGGGTCCCTATAATAGATTAGACAAACATATTTGGTATCACCGTACATGGGAGAAATAACAGAATGTGGAACAGTGTCACTTTTTCCAGTATGTCATATGGTGTTCCAAAAAGGCTTAACAAAATTGACACGTTTGTAAAAAAAAAAATGCAATTTACAATTTTTTGGGCCTAGTTTGGGCAAATTCTGTAAAAAAAAAACGTGAAGGGTTAAAACATAAATTGAACCGCTACAAATGGAATTTAGAGTTTGTAGTTTTCGGAACACAATGCTTTTTTACCATTATTTATTGGACTTCAAGTCCATTATCTACACATTAATACTATGGTGTAAAAAAAACTTTAATTCTCAATTTAAAAAAAGGGCACTTTTGTTTTATACTATATTTCTGGCCCAAAAAATCTACACCTCCAAGTCAGGTGTCCTTATGATCAGGATAAATTAAAATATATACTTCAATACATTTATATAATACATATACCTTTATTTTCAAACTATTACATTTGAAATTATGAAAAATCAAAATTTTTCATTTTTTTTCCATCTTTCCAAATCTATAAAAAAAGTAACAAAAATGTTACCTATACATATATATCACAAAAAGAAAGAAACCTGCAAAATTCACATTGATACATAAAACACATACAGAGTTATACTGCGTTACATCTGTGCATAGCAAAACTGCGAAAATTGCTCTGGTCACTAAGGTTTTAAATACTTTCGGTATTAAGGGGTTAAGAACCAGATTAGCCAAACTAGAAATCATATTTTTATCTGTCCTACCGAGCTACAACAGCTGTCCTGTTGTCTCTAAACTCTGTCTGCAATACTTGAATAAGTGATACGTCTCTTACACTAAATAATATTGAGTTGTAGGACATTACATGTTTAATCTATAGGATGCATAAAGAAAAGGAGTGGCAAATTATAAGGTGATATTCCAGCATGTTCTGTGAGTCTTTCTGTTTCTCTGGAGTGCTTAAAAGGGTTGTCTCATTATAGATAACTGCTTTTATATGGGAGCCGCCACCGTGATTAGTTCATTCCTAGAGATCCCAGGGAAACCGCTAGTTTTGCCAAGCGAAGCCTCTGTCAAGCATGCATTTCCCCTACAGCACCAGCGCAGAAGGCTACATGCACAACTGCAGACCACCAGAGAAAGAGGACCCCCACTCTATGCTGTCCTTATAGTCTTATTAGGGTATATGGACAGGTAATATCTTGATGGGACAAGCCTTTAAGAGATTCCAAATAATTTTTTTCCTGACTTCATTTTTTACAAATATTTCACAGCAATGACAGTCAAAGTGCCCCTATATAACAGTGTGCCTGGCCACGGTAAATCCCTAATCTCCTCCACGCTTCTCTGCTGCTCTGTCCTCTACTATAAGGTGGTTACAGAGATCTGGGATATCACCTACTGAATTTTGGGATGCTTTGAAAAATGAGCATACCCAATTATGGAAAATTCTTTATTAAAGAAATTGTGATATAATATATTTATTGTGGCCTATACAGCCCCCCATAGACAGAGCTATACAGCCCCCCCTGTAGACTGTGCTATTCAACCCCCCCCCCCTTAGACTGTGCTATACAACCCCCCCCCCCCCCTGTAGACTGTGCTATACAGGCTCCCCTGTAGATAATACGATACAGAACCTGTAGCCTATGGCAGAGCAGGGAGATAGGACGCAGATACTATTGAATGTCGCATCACTACCGCTGTAGCAGCTATAGCGGTTTCTAGCTGAGCCACTGGCATGGGGGGGGGCTTACGAAAACAGCTGTTTTCTTCTTCATGGTCGGGAATCACACGAGTCAGCTGGAGCACAGAGAGGTAGAACAGGGTTTAGGGGGCCCCGTACTAGAGATAGGTGTGGGTCCCAGGGGTGGTACCCACATCTATCTGACCCGCATCTATCTGACATTTATGGCATATCCTGTGGATATGCTATAAATGTCCCTGATGGGAAAATCCCTTTAGTGTTGTTTTACTGTGCTTATATGAAGGATGTAGTTAGGACTAGGTAAGTAAATATTTCTTTCCCATGTTTGCCAGCCTCCCACGTGTGTGTCATCACAATGAAATGAACAAGCTAAAAATAAGTTGTTTGGTGCTTTGCAGAACAACATTTAGTTTACTGGAAAAAGTATGTTTCTGCTTCTTTGCCATTTCGTTCTACTTCATGTCTCTACTCTTTGTCTCAGTAGGTTAGCCCCTTCCCGCAAATGGGCGTTACTGTACATCCTTTTTAGCGGGTCGTTCCCGCAAATTACGCCCTGAGAATGAAGCGGGCGTAGGAGCTGTGCACGCTTCATCTTCAGCGGGTGTCGGCTGTAATATTCAGCTGACATCCCGTTGCAACGGCGTTGATTACAGTTATCTCCGTTCGCCGCCGTTTAACCCCTCAAATGCCGCTGGCAATAGCGGCAGCGGCATTTAAGTGATTTACACAGGGGGAGGGGGCTCCCTCTGTACCCCGTTGGCCCACCGCAAAAAATCGCGGGGTGCTGATGTTTGCAATGGCAACCAGGAAGCCTAGCAACGGCTTCCTGGTTGCCAGGTACGGGAGCCTATAAGGTCCTGCCCAAGGTGGGACATAATAGGCTCAACTGTCAGTTGTAAAGTGACAGTTACAATACACTGCCTTACACAAGTAGTGCAGTGTATTGTACAGGGGATCAGAAGATCAGATCTTCCAGTCCCCCTAGTATGTGTAAATTAAAAAGTGAAAAAAAGTAAAAGAAACTTTTAGATAAATAAATAAAGAAAAGTTTTGTTTCCCTGATCAAGCCCTTTATAATTAGAAAAAAACTAAACAAAAAAAAAAAAACTAGACATAATAGGTATCGCCGCGTTCATATCAGCCTGACCTATAAAAATATCATATTATTTATCCCGCACGGTGAACACCATAAAACAAATACAATAAAAAACAATGGCAGAATTTCCTTTTTTGGTCACGTTGTTTCCAAAAAAATGGAATAAAAAGTGATCAAAAAGTCGCACGTACCCAAACATGGTACAAATAAAAACTAAAGTTTGTCACGCAAAAAACAAGCACTCACACAGATCCATCGACGAAAAAATAAAAAAGTTATGGCTCTCAGGATATGGTGACACTAAAACATTATTTTATTTACAAAAAAGTGTTTATATTGTATAACAGTAGTAAAACATATAACAACTATATAAATTTGGTATTGCCATAATCGTATCGAACCGCAGAATAAAGTAAACATGTTGTTTATACTGCACAGAGAACGCCGTTATAGATTAAGGCTGGGTTCACACGACCATATTACGTCCGTAATGGACGGAACGTATTTCGGCCGCAAGTCCTGGACCGAACACAGTGCAGGGAGCCGGGCTCCTAGCATCACAGTTATGTACGAATACATTTAGCTGCATTACTTCAAAATTTGATACAATTCAAAATTATTGTTAATCAATTAGTTATTTGAACTACTATAACACTATATTACTATAATACTAGTACTACATTACTATAATAATACCGCTAGGTTTAAAATTTGAGAGAATTATCCACGTGCTTATTTCAACAGGGGCGTAGCTAAGGGGGGGCAGGCGGGGCATGTGCCCCGGGCGCAGCTTAGAGGGGGGCGCCAGCGCCACCTCCTCCTGCACTATAATTGTACCTGTGTCGCAAGGACACAGGTACAATTAGAAGCAATGAATGACCGGGCACGTTCCGTGCCCGGCCATTCAGCGCCTTTCCACGAGTGAAGCAATTGGTACCTTTTGTACCAGTGAAGCTTCCGTCGATGAAAGGCGCTGACTGACAGGGAAAGTCATCCTGCCCAGCCAATCAGCGCCTTTCATAGACGCTGCGGTCAACCACCAGGAGACCTGCGCAGAAGAGAGCAGGTCTCCATGGTTGCCGGACGGCGTGGGAGCGGGATTAAGGTGAGTTATTTTTTTTAATTGTAATGAAAGTGTGTGGCTGTATCTACAGGGGGACTTTATCTACAGGGGGACTTTATCTACGGGGGGGACTTTGTCTACACGGGGGGGCCCTTATCTACAAGGGGGGCTTTATCTACAAGGGGGGCTTTATCTACAGGGGGGCTTTATCTACACGTGAGGGGCTTTATCTACGGGGGGTGTCTATCTACAGGGGGGGCTATATACTGGGGTGGGCTATCTATGGAACACCATATACAGGGGTGGGCTATAGCTACAGGGGGTGTATATAGTATATAGCCCCCTGTAGATATAGCCCACCCCTGGATATAGCCCACCCCTGGATATAGCCCACCCCTGGATATAGCCCACCACTGTAGATATAGCCCATCCCTGTAGATATAGCCCCCCAGTAGATATAGCCCACCCCTGTATATAGCCCACCCCTGTATATAGCCCACCCCTGGATATAGCCCACCCCTGGATATAGCCCCCCTGTAGATATAGTCCCCCTGTAGATATAGTTCCCTGTAGATATAGCCCACCCCTGTATATAGTCCCCCTGTAGATAGTATCCCACAAATAGCTCCCCCTATAGTGCTCCACAGAAAGCCCACCCCTGTATATAGCCCCCCTGTACATATAGTCCATCCCTGTATATAGTGCTCCACAGATAGCCCACCCCTGTATACAGGGGTGGGCTATCTGTGGAGCACTATATACAGGGGTGGACTATCTAGTGGAGCACTATATACAGGGGTGGACTATATGTACTGGGGGGCTATATACAGGGGTGGGCTATCTGTGAAACACTATATACAGGGGTGGACTATATGTGGAGCACTATATACAGGGGTGGACTATATGTGGAGCACTATATACAGGGGTGGACTATATGTACTGGGGGGCTATATACAGGGGTGGGCTATCTGTGAAACACTATATACAGGGGTGGACTATATGTGGAGCACTATATACAGGGGTGGACTATCTAGTGGAGCACTATATACAGGGGTGGACTATATGTACTGGGGGGCTATATACAGGGGTGGGCTATCTGTGAAACACTATATACAGGGGTGGACTATATGTGGAGCACTATATACAGGGGTGGACTATATGTGGAGCACTATATACAGGGGGGGCTATATCTATAGGGGGGCTACATACAGGGGTGTGCTATATCTACAGGGGGGCTATATACAGGGGTGGGCTATCTGTAGAGCACTATATACAGGGGTGGGCTATATCTTCAGGGGGCTATATACAGGGTTGGGCTATACGTGGAGCACTATATACAGGGCTGGGCTATATCTACAGGGGGCTATATACAGGGGTGGGCTATCTGTAGAGCACTATAGGGGGAGTTATTTGTGGGACACTACAGGGGTGGGCTATATGGGGGCACTATCTACAGGGGGCTCTATGGGGGGCACTATCTACAGGGGGCACAGTGTGTGTGTGGGACATGGTGTATGGTGCTATTATAATTAGAGGTGCAGTGTATGGCGCTATTATATTTAGGGGCGTAGTGTGTGGTATAATGAGAACTTTATATTTATTTATAGGTGCAGAAATGTTGGAAAAGTGAGTAGCTGACGACATGTGAGCGGCAAACTGCAGAAATGGTCTGTGACCGGGAGAATTCATCATACAGGTCTGGACTGGATGGAGAAAAATAACTAGAATCTGAGACGTCACCTGTGAGTCACTTAATGTAAATGTTCATTCTGCCTCTAATCAGCACTGTAGTCACTGTGTGATCTGCAGCGAGATGATGGGTGGTGTGATTATGATATGATTTATTTTTTGTGAAACAGCAACTCCCAGCATATCCTTATCATTGTTCGGGCCATGCTGGGAGCTGTAGTTTTACACCGTACACACCTATACGGCAGGGGTTGCACTAAATTGAGCTGTATTTGTGCTGGTGCTGTATTTATGTACTGAGCTTGGTTCTGGTGTTGTGTATAGAACCATATTGCTTGTAAAATGTACAAATGTTTTTATGCTTGCGTTACATAAAAAGAAATGTGGAAAAGAAATGACACGTCGATTGGTAGAGAAAACAAACACGGCGAGGGGGAAGGAGATGTCGGGAAAGAGGTTGGGGGGGGCGCCAAACTGAATCTTTGCCCCGGGTGCTGGAGAACCTAGCTACGCCTCTGATTTCAATACATTTTTCCAGTTTAAGTGTCGCTAAATGCAGTCCGGCGGCTCAGTTGGCAGCGTTTGGCAGACACACAGATTGGGCAGCCCCTTTTTAGATAGTGTCACAGTGCCCTCTGTAGATAATGCCACAGTGCCCTCTGTAGATAATGCAACACACCCCTACATAATGCCACAGTGTCCTCTGCAGATACTGCCACACACCCTCTTGTAGATAATGCCACAGTGCCCTCTGTAGATGCTGCCAAAGTGCCCTCCGTAGATGCTGCCAAAGTGCCCTCCGTAGATGCTGCCAAAGTGCCCTCCATAGATGCTGCCAAAGTGCCCTCCGTAGATGCTGTCACAGTGCCCTCCGTAGATGCTGCCACAGTGCCCTCTGCAGATGCTGCCACTTTGCCCTCCGCAGATGCTGCCACATTGCCCTCTGCAGATGCTGTCACAGTGCCCTCTGCTGATGATGCCACAGTTCCCTCTGCAGATAATGCCACACACACCTCAAGTAGATAGCTCCATTGGGGCTCCCACTAGGAGTGGAAACCCCAGCCAGAGCGTTACCAACTGGGCATTCCTCTGCTGTTGGAGCCCCTGACGTCACTGTCAGTGGCATAAGTACCGCTGTAGCAGCCGTAGCGGCTGCTACGGGGCCCGCGGCATGAGGAAGCCCGTGTCGCCCGCCGGCACGGGTCCCCACCATGGCCGGAGGCTCCGCTAGCTGACGCTATGGCTACTACAGCGCGACGCCACAAAACACTATGGCAGAGCAGGGATGTATCTCCCCGCTCTCCATTAAAGGGGTTGTTCCTACAAAAGTCATGTATCCCCTATCCACAGGATAGGTGATACATGTGTGATCGCTGGCAGCGATAGGGAGGACGGGGGACCGAAAGTCCCCTGAAGTTCTCCATCACAAACCTCGGATTTCCGGGGTCTGTGTTGGCAGCTCCGTAGAAATGAATGGAGCGCTTGTGCGCATGCGTGACCAGTGCTCCTTTCATTTTTTTATTGAGCTGCGCAGACTCCGGAAGTCAGAGGTTAGTCATGGAGAACATCGGGGGAATTTCGGTCCCCCGTTCTCCCTATCGCTGCCAGTGATCACACATGTATCCCCTATCCTGTGGATAGGGGATACATGTCTTTTGTAGGACACACAATAGGTCGGATTTTTTTGGGAGGTAGGGGCTGTATGGCGTTACCTACAGGGGGGTTGTATGGCGTTACCTACAGGGTGGGCTGTATGGCGTTACCTACAGGACGGGCTGTATGGCGTTACCTACAGGGTGGGCTGTATGGCGTTACCTACAGGATGGGCTGTATGGCGTTACCTACAGGGGGGCTGTATGGCGTTATCTACAGGGGGGGCTGTATGGCGTTATCTACAGGGGGGCTGTATGGCGTTATCTACAGGGGGGCTGTATAGCGTTACCTATAGGGGGCTGTATAGCATTACCTACAGGGGGGCTGTATTGCATTACCTACAGGGGGGCTGTATGGCGTTACCTACAAGGGGGGCTGTATGGCGTTTCCGACAAGGGGGGTGCTGTATGGTGTTACCTACAGGGGGTGCTGTATGGTGCTATCTACAGGGGGGCTGTATGGCGTTATCTACAGGCGGGCTGTATGGCGTTATCTACAGGGGGGGCTGTATGGCATTATCTTCAGGGGGGCTTATGGCGTTATCTACAGGGGGTCTGTATGGCGTTATCTACAGGGGGGGGGCTGTATGGCGTTATCTACAGTGCGGGCTGTGTGGCGTTATCTACAGGGGGATGTATGGCGCTATCTACAAAGAATGCTGTATGGAGTTATCTACAGGGGGAGGCTGTATGGCGTTATCTACAGGGGGGCTGTATGGTGTTATCTACAGGGGGGCTGTATGGCGTTATCTACAGGGGGGTCTGTATGGCGTTATCTACAGTGGGGGCTGTATGGAGTTATCTACAGGGGGGCTGTATGACTTTATCTACAGGGGGGGCTGTATGGAGTTATCTACAGGGGGGGTTTAGGGCTGTATGGCGCTATCTACAGGGGGGGCTGTATGTCGTTATCTACAGGGGGCTGTATGGCGCTATCTACAGGGGGGCTGTATGGCGTTATCTACAGGGGGGGCTGTATGGCGTTATCTACAGGGGGGCTGTATGGCGTTATCTACAGGGGGGCTGTATGGTGTTATCTACAGGGGGGTTGTATGTCGTTATCTACAGGGGGCTGTATGGCGTTATCTACAGGGGGGCTGTATGGCGTTATCTACAGGGGGGCTGTATGGCGTTATCTACAGTGGGGGCTGTATGGCGTTATCTACAGGGGGATGTATGGCGCTATCTACAAAGAGGGCTGTATGGAGTTATCTACAGGGGGGGCTGTATGGCGTTATCTACGGGGGGCTGTATGGCGTTATCTACAGGGGGGCTGTATGGCGTTATCTACAGGGGGGCTGTATGGCATTATCTACAGGGGGGCTCTATGGCGTTATCTACAGGGGGGCTGTAAAAAAGGCACTATCTACAAGGGGGGGTTGTGTGACACTCAGGGGAGGGGGGCCCCAGTCAAAAGTTTGCTATGGGGCCCAGTCTTTCCTAGTTATGCCCCTGGTCACTGTCCATACACTGTGACGTCAAGGGATCCTCTTGGACGGGAATGTGATATCAGGGGCAACCCCAGAGCTGGAGTTCCGGGCAAAGAACTAGTAGGCTCTTCCTGGGACTCCAGCTGTGCTCCTGACATCACTGGGACTCCTGCTCTGGGGAAGCCCCTGACATCACTGTCGATGTATGGACAGTGATGTCAGAAGCTTCCCCAGAGTCCCAGAGCAGAGCCTATGCTAGCGCTCTGCCCGGGACTCCAGCTCTGGGGAAGCCCCTGGACATCGCTGTCCATATGTGGAATTCCACAGAGTGCCGGAGCAGAGCCGATACTAGCGCTCTGCATGGGACTCCGGCTCTGGGGAAGCCCCAGACATCGCTGTCAGGGAATTCCACAGAATTCCAGAGCAGAGCCTGTACTAGCGATTCTGTGTGGCGCGGGCCGCAGATGACTGCCCTAGGGGCCGCATGCGGCCCACGGGCCGCGTGCTTGAGATCCCTGCTCTAGGTGTTACTTTGCTTCTGAGGCCTGTGTTTCAGTCCATTAGCACACTAAGGCCACATGTGGGATATTTCTAAAAACTGCAGAATCTGGGCAATAAATATTGAGATGCATTTCTCGGGTAAAACCTTCTGTGTTACAGAAAAAAATTTATTACAAATGAATTTTGTAAAAAAATAATACAATTTTAAAATTTCACCTCTACATTCCTTCAATTCCTGTAAAACGCCTAAAGGGTTGAAACACTTTCTGAATGCTGTTTTGAATACTTTGAGGGGTGCAGTTTTAAAAATGGGATGTTTTATGAGGGTTTCTAATATATAGGGCCCTCAAAACCACTTCAGAACTGAACTCGTCCCTGAAAATATTTGAAAGTTTCTTAAAAATGTGAGAAATTGCTGCTGATGTTCTAAGCCTTGTAACGTCCTGGAAAAATAAAAGGATGTTCAAAAAACGATGCAAACATAAAGTAGACATATGGAATATGTTTATTAGTAACTATTTTGTGTGGTATTACTATCTGTTTTAAAAGCAGAAACATTCAAAATTAGAAAAATCATAATTTCTTCAAATTTTCTCTAAATTTTGGGGTTTTTCACAAATAAGCAAAGAATTTATCGACCAAATTTTTTGCCTAACATAAAGTACAATATGTCACGAGAAAACAATCTCATAATCGATTGGATAGGAAAAAGCATTCCGAAGTTATTACCACATAAAGTGACACATGTCAGATTTGAAAAAATGGGTCTGGTCCTGAAGGCCAAAATAAGCTTGGTCCTTAAGGGGTTAAAGGCATCAGCGGATGCAGTTCTCTAGTTATAATATACTGGAAGGCTTTTAAATGTAACTTGATTGAATAAAAAGTTCTGTAAATGTAGAAATGGCCATTTATTAAACAAATAACACAGAATACAGTGAACGCCATGGAGAATAATGAAACATACCAGGATTAAAAGGAAAATGGAAAAACTTCACAAATCTTCATTTTGAAAAGTTTTTAACACCCACCAAACACTATGATCTATATTCATGTTTCATATTCCTTAAAGGAGCACTATATATATACATGTGTATATATATATATATATATATATATATATATATGTATATATATATACATATATGTATGTGTATATATATATATATATATATATATGTATATATATATATATATATATATATATATATATACAGTCCAGGGTGGATGAACACAGCACTCCAAATGCAACAAATCAGGCCATGTGCTCGTTACCTGGGGGTGAATCAATTCCCCAATATCCAGATAGAGAGAAATGTAGAGCGTAGTAACGGCACCAGGACTTCAAGATGGATGAAAGCAAAAGTGGATTTATTTCACCTCAACACAGCAACGTTTCGGTTCAACAGGAACCTTTCTCAAGCCATAGTAAACTGAATAAAGTGTCAAACATTTATAGGAGGAGCATACATCAATTGGTAATAAAACAATTACATGTGTAAATCCATCAAAATATGAACAAAACATATACCAGTATTGAATGAAAACATTTCATAAGGTGCAGATCACTTTTCCACTGTGAAATATACAAAAACAATAAAATATACATACAAAATGTAGTGATAATTTACAAGACAACCTAAATAAGGACAATTTCCGATAATTGGAAGCAGGCAGAAGCTAATTATAATAAAGCACCAATGTACTCACTGTAAATCATTCAATCTGTGAAGAGATGACAAGTGCGTCCGACACACACATGTGTGCGTCTAGTACGCATGTCCAAAGATGGCGCCCAAACCGGATGTTTACATCCGGTGGAACGCATCAGATAGCAGGTTCCTACTGCGCACGCGCCACGACGGAGCTTGCGTTCCACCGCTCCTGCGCATGCGCCAGCCGGAACTAAGCTATTCAAAACCTAAAGATGTCCGAAAATAGCACAATATCCAAATTTAGACCATACTTGACACAATGCATTGGACTCAATTGTCCTTCCATAATGGATTTATGCAGATATTCAATCGCCTATACAGATAGTAAGGCTACAGCAAATATCAATGTGTACAAGATGCAAAGCTGCAGATGTAGTATACGACCCCCTAGTGGTAGAGAACTAAATCTACATGTCATATTATCTAAATATGATATGATTGTAAATATCAATGGGAATATTACGAATATTCTATTAGAGGGAACTTTAAACACTCCAAGCAAGGATATCAGATAGTCCCAATAAATAGCAAGGCAGAGAGAAACACATCTGCCAAAAATCGCGTAATATAAATGAATATCGACGCTAAACCCATATTTAGGTGGAGAAATAGAGTAACATTTATTAAAAATGCCAGGGAGGAAATACAAACATCAATAGCATTGCAACTATGTGGTCCGGATAAACAAAAATTTTAGGTTTAAACAAAGCTCTTCTAATATGTATTACAAGTGTAGCGTTGGTGCTTTTAAAGGGAAGACTTCTGCCGCTATCCAATGCCTCTCAAAATTGTTTAACAAGCAGTTGTGTATCTAAAGCGTGGAAAAAAAACGTGGAAAAAAAAGGAGAAGTATATTAATATACAAAATATGCCAATTAAAAACAAATGTATAAAATATATGTATATAAATTATATGTATATAAATTCAACGAAGGTCAAAATAGGACCCCAGTTGAACTATACATTACAGACACAAATTATACCTTTGAGGACGTCAACCAATCATATCTCTAAAGAACCACGGGAGAGAATAGATATCAAAAATTATCTCAAATATGTGGGCCACAAGAATATTCAATGTTCAACCCCTTAGGAGACATGGTTTCCAGTCTAAAAATCCACTCAAGCTCTTTCCTTTTGAGTACCAGACCCCTGTCACCGCCACGTCTCAGCTGAGGCACTGAGTCAATGACTCTAAATCTCAACTGTGATAAACTATGCTTCTTCTCAACAAAGTGTCTCGATACTGGTAGATCTTGTCTCTTAGTTTTAATGTTTGATTTGTGATTTCTCATCCTGAGACGTACCTCCGTAGTGGTCTCACCAACATAGTGAAGACCACATGGGCAGCTCAGCAGATAAATCACATAAGATGATTGGCACGTGAAAAAACCTTTTATCTTTATTGACTGGCCATTTTGTGGGTGACTAAAAGTGCTACCTTTGATCATCATATCACAGATGTTACAACCAAGACATGGGAAACACCCATGTTTAGGGGGGGCCAGAAACATCTGATTTTTCCGATGTGACCCGATGTCTGCCTTGACCAAAGAGTTTTTTAGTGTTTTACCTCTCCTATATGCCATCATAGGCCTCTCCTGGAATTCAGTAACCCCAGGAAGAGCTCTTTCCAACATCTTCCAATCCCTCCTCAGAATCCCACCAATCTGTGGGCTTAATGAGGAAAAAGTGGAGATAAATGGCAACCGAACATTCTTCCTAATAGCAATCTGACCACTAAGAAGGTCCTGTCTGTCCAGCAGATCCACCTTCCGTCTATTGGAATCCAGCACATAGTCTGGATACCCCCGATCGGAAAATTTTTTACACATTTGGTTAAGTCTGAAGGATACTTTTTCTTCCTGACTCACCACCCTTTTAACTCGAATAAGCTGACTATAAGGTAATGACTTCAGCAACATACTTGGATGCCCACTTGTAAAATGTAAGAGATTATTTCTATCCGTTTTTTTGGAAAACAGGTCAGAAACCAATCCATTGTTGACAATAGAAATTCGGGTATCCAAAAATTCAATAGAACTTGTAGAGAAAGACATAGTAAATATAATTGTGGGATTCAAATCATTGAGAAATGTGACAAACTCCTGTAGTTGAAGCATTGAGCCGGTCCATATGAGGAAGACATCGTCTATGTATCGCCACCACCGCAGCACTGAACTGAAGTGGTGGGACACATAAACAAGGCCCTCCTCAATACGCCGCATGAAAATATTGGCATATGTGGGGGCCACATTGGACCCCATTGCCGTTCCTCTTTTCTGTAGATAAAAAGTGTCTCCTACTAAAAAATAATTTTTCACAAGAATAAATTCCAATAATGATTGAATAAACCCAATTTTATTCTCAGAAAAGCCAGACCTCTCTAGATAGAAAAGCGAGGCATCAATACCCTCCTGATGGGTGATTGAGGTATACAGACTACCCACATCAAGGGTAACCAGAACCGACCGGTCAGGAATCACAAGATCCTGAATCCTGACCAGGAAGTCCGAGGTGTCCCTGATGTAGGAGTCTGCACCAATGGCAAACTGCCTAAGAATTTTATCCAGAAATGTAGCAGCTGGGACAAATAGGGAATCACACCCCGAAACAATAGGACGTCCAGGGGGCCGAGTGGGATCCTTGTGAATTTTGGGCAGTAAATAAAGAACGGGGGTCACAGGGAATTTCACCTGTAAAAAATCATGTAGATTCCTGTCAATAATTTTGCTCTTGAATGCATTGCCAATCAGGGTATCTAACTCACGAAGATACATGAACTTAGGGTCACCCAAAAGAGCAGCATAGACATTACTATCATTCAGTTGTCTGGTCATTTCTTCCAGATAAAGGGAGGTGTCCATAACAACTATGGCACCCCCCTTATCTGCCGGTTTGATGGTAAGATCCCTATTATCTATCAATTCTTTAAGTGCCAAATTTTCTGTGTATGTCAAATTTCTCTGAGTAAACTGACCACTCTGCACTTTCTTCAATGAATTTATCTGTTCTCTAACAAGTAAAATATAAGTTTCAACAGCATGGTTATTTTGGGGAGGTTGAAATTTACTCTTATTAAATAACCCATAATCCCTCAGATGGAGCATCTCACTAGCTGAAGTCATGGAGATTTCATCAGCGAATTGAGACTGTTCGCAAAAATATGCTTTAAGTCTCAATGATCTAAAAAAACATTCAAGGTGTAAATTTAATCTAAACCAATCAATAGGGTTATTTGGACAAAAAGATAGGCCACGATTAAGCACTTTAACCTGTGAATCGGTTAATATACATGACGAAATATTCACCACTAGATCTGGGGGTTTTTCTTTCTGGTCTGGTATTGCCGTATCCCCCGTGCTGGAGTCGACCTGCCTCTGGTTCTGTTGGTATTCGCTCTTCCTCCTATATTTCCTCCCGCCCCGGCGGGTTCGCTTTCTCCTAAAATAGGGGTGTCCATGTTGTCCCCTAAAAAAGGAACATTATACTGGTCATCAGAGAATTCTGAATCCGTGACGTATGGCTCGGCTCCCCTGTATCTTCTTCTGGGTCCTCTTTCGATCCTCCTGGGACCCCTTGGGTCAGCCTCTTCACCCTGCCAGCAATAGATTTTGCCAGTGGCGTAATCATCTACATCTCGCTGCCATTTCTGGCGTTTGGTCTTCTCAATGTCGCTGCGGAACTTCTGTAAATATAAAGCAACTTTATCTCTCAGGTTAGAGAAATCTTGTGGAGACATCATCTCTCTCAGCTGAGCCTCTTTCTCGCTCACACGTATTTTCACCAGATCGATTTCCTTCTGTAAGAACTCCAGGTTCAACAGCAGAAGGTCTTGGGAGTATTTATTTGAGATAGCTTCAAACCTCTCCTTAAATGCTGTATTGGCAGGGAAGAGATTGGGTCTCAAATGCGAGCGCATGCCACGCGGTATACGGAGACATCTGTAATACTCGCCAAGTGTTGATAAATGTAGCTCAAGGGAAATTGACCTAGCTTAGTTCCGGCTGGCGCATGCGCAGGAGCGGTGGAACGCAAGCTCCGTCGTGGCGCGTGCGCAGTAGGAACCTGCTATTTGATGCGTTCCACCGGATGTAAACATCCGGTTTGGGCGCCATCTTTGGACATGCGTACTAGACGCACACATGTGTGTGTCGGACGCACTTGTCATCTCTTCACAGATTGAATGATTTACAGTGATTTACAGTGAGTACATTGGTGCTTTATTATAATTAGCTTCTGCCTGCTTCCAATTATCGGAAATTGTCCTTATTTAGGTTGTCTTGTAAATTATCACTACATTTTGTATGTATATTTTATTGTTTTTGTATATTTCACAGTGGAAAAGTGATCTGCACCTTATGAAATGTTTTCATTCAATACTGGTATATGTTTTGTTCATATTTTGATGGATTTACACATGTAATTGTTTTATTACCAATTGATGTATGCTCCTCCTATAAATGTTTGACACTTTATTCAGTTTACTATGGCTTGAGAAAGGTTCCTGTTGAACCGAAACGTTGCTGTGTTGAGGTGAAATAAATCCACTTTTGCTTTCATCCATCTTGAAGTCCTGGTGCCGTTACTACGCTCTACATTTCTCTCTCTCTATATATATATATATATATATATATATATATATATGAAATACTAAAAAGAAAACAGAACTTATTATTCTCATCTTCTTTGATCCTAGCCTGCCTCATATTACAATGAAAACTAAGAGAACTATAGAAAAAAATATTCTATGTGTCCCAGGAAATTAGAAGAGGTCTGCAGGGCACCTGGCTGCAGCAGGAGCTCTTCCCCCTCTGCTCTGTCTGCTACAAGAGTACAGTACCTTGCAGTAATATTTTCCCTACAAAATTTGACTATTAGTAGTGAAAGGAAGAAAACATTGCAGTACTCAAATGAAAGCTTTTAATTTCCACATTTTCTTTATTACTACAGTAGAGTTCTTCAATGCAGGGTATCTTTATACATTCAGTGCATAAAAAAAAAAAAATCTGCAACAAAGTACAGTGGTAAGCAAGTGAATGGGGTATTACAAAACCCCATTTACTCACAGAGGAAAAAACTCTGCATGGATTTCTTCTGGATTTTTGAAGCACAACAGCTGAAATCCACGACAACATCCATATGTGAAACATTTTCTGTCATGTTTTTTTTTTTTGTTATTCGTTTTGCATAAAGTTCCTTATGTCCTACTAACAGAACTTTTAAGACTTTGTTTAAATTCAGTTTATTTTTATCTAAATTATTGTAAGTTAACCTTTCCTCTGATTGATTTGAAATCTGATTGAGGACTTGATACAATATAACCACCTATTCATGTTTTGTGGTAATGAGTTCAAAAGCTTAATATAGATTTGCCCCTAGAGTAAAAGTCTCTAGAATTTTAGCTCTGCCATAACACCAGTCTTAAAAGAACCTGTTCGTGAGTCACGAAATGTATAAATCTTCCATGTAAATGACATATAACTATAAGGTTTATTTGATGCTTACAATTGCACATTAAATGTAGTATTTTTTCTTCTTTACTATAAACAGGTTATTATTTTTTGCTGAAGTTGTTATGTACAGAACCCGTGAGGGTAGGGGGTAATCATGCATATGTCTTGGGTATATGTAATTTGAGTAATTTTTTTCTAGAGTAAATGGGATAATTTAGGTATGTGTGTATCTCATATATATATATATATATTTACAAAGAGATATTGCCCAGTAAAATATATGTGAATGTTGGGTAAACAATTGAATATAAGGACATTGGTGTATGTACATTCTTTTTAGGTTGACTACTGTATCTGAATGTTATTTGGCGGGATTTAACCTCTGTAAGAAGCTAGTAGTGATCACATTGTCTTTCTTTTCTAGAAATGTACAGTATATCTTATCACTCCAGCATGATCCACCTTTTCCCCTCCCGGTCTTTTTGACCAGAGATGACAATTCTCTTTTTTCTTAGTCTAAAATCTTTTAGTACATTTTTGTCTCCCTTTTAATGACCATAGAATAATGACTATCTATTTCTATATTTTAGCCTTGGTTTGCTGACAACAAATTATATTTCTATTTGTAGATGCCGAGCATATGAAGACTGTTGTGGATCAAGATGTTGTGTACGGGCACTCTCTATCCAGCGGCTATGGTATTTCTGGTAGGTTACATTATGAAGTTTATTTGCACAGTACAGAAGAAAATTGAGAACAGTGACTATAATCATGTACATAGTGGTTCAGATCGCACCAGACTTAATAGGTGCACGAATAGGGTCCCAATCCAATTGTAACGAAAATAAGTATTCAGCACTTAATGCTGTAGTTGAAGAAAATCTTGTTTTTATTTATGAAAATAATGCCAGAGGCTTAGTGCAAGGTTTCGGTCGTTAAATGACCTTCATCAGGCCTTGTAGAGACAATATAAGCAATTTTTAGAAAGTATATTATATATATCCAAGAAATAAATATCTTTCAGAGTATAAACATTATGAACAGTGCCATAACATGCACGCAGACATGTACAATCAGTGATATCAAGTATCGAAAAATATAGGACAAAATAAAAGAAAAAACTCCTTAATGAAGATAAGGATATGGAGATATAGGTGGCAGGTGGACATCCTATGACAGTACTGACGACATCACGCCAATGGCAGTAATGACGGCATCACGCCAGCGGCGTCTGCTAACATCTCCGCTCCCACTAAGAGTCCCGTAGCGTAGCAGTACGGACTACAGACGCCTACTATACCGCCCACATCAAGAGTGACGTAGGTTAACATGCCTATAGTACCGCCCATACAAGACTTATAAGGAGCCACCCGGCGTGATGACGTTAGCGCCAGTACTAGCGGCCAGTCGACATTCTGAATAGAGCGCCAACTACAGGATTATCCATTTCCCAGTACGGCTCAGGTGAGAAGTCTATACTTTAATAGATCTATTTCTAGTTCACATACATACTTATGCATAACTTTTGCCAACTTTGCCTCAGCTTTGCATCAGCAGGATATGGGTATTTTCTGACTACTGTATAAGAATATATATATATATAGAAAGTGTATAAGTGTGTATATATATATATATATATATATATATATAGAGAGAGAGAGAGATATGTGTCCTACTACATGAGTACATATGGGTTACCTATACACATCGTTCAAACTCACTCAGATTGACCTATTATTTATATACAAAATTCTTTCCATCTTCCTTAATCTTCTACACATACAGATAGTGAATGGTTGTTACAGTAGTAGATCCACTCACCATCTCGTGCTGTATCTCATACATGTGTCCTACTACCGACTGTGGATGCCCCCAATACCACCTACAGGTGTCTCTACTTATCCCCATATCCAATATATCACAGTGTACCATTGACCTTCATACGCTATGCTATTATTGACCAATATGTCCTTGATGTTGTTACCTGTCATAGGATGTCAACCTGCCACCTATATCTTCATATCCTTATCTTCATTAAGGAGTTTTTATTTTATTTTATCCTACATTTGTCGATACTTGATATCACTGACTGTACATGTCTGCGTACATGTTATGGCTGTGTTCATAATGTTTATACCCTAAAAGACATTTATTTTTGGGATTTATATAATATACTTTCTAAAAATCGCTTATGTTGTCTCTACAGTGACTGATGAAGGTCATTTAATGACCTAAAAGTCCCACTAATTTTCATAAATAAAAACAAGATATTCTTCAACTACAGCATTGTGTGCCGAATACTTATTTTCGTTAATGACTATAATCATGTTATGCTATAACTGTATGATGCGTATATTCACAGTATATGCAGACTTCAAAGGGATTTTCCGTTTAGGACAATCTGATCACAGGGTGTCCTGTTACTGCCACCCCCAATAAAACCATGGCAGCAATTGTTCAATTTCCCTATAGCTCGACCACGGAAATGTAGCATTGTACAGCGTCCACTAAATATGTGCCAAATGGATTGTCCATGTAATTCACAAACACTGTGGGTCTTCCAGTGTAAGAAATGCTGTTTGTAGCCACTCTCTAGTCTGGTTAATAGATTAGGGGCACAAACAGCCACCCACCCGCTATTCACTCAGAATGCCCTAATAACTTGTTTGAAGATTAGTTATCCTTTAAAATCCAGCATATCTGTTATTTTCATGGTTACCTGATTCCAGGATTTCTAATCTGTAGCGCAAAGCAAAGGTTGGTCAGCATAAAGATTGGGTTAGAACGCCTTTCGACAATCCTTTTTTTGTCAGAAGAGTCACAGGAAAACAAGCTGATCACAGGTGGAACCCCCAGCGATTAGCCGTAATCTGCAGGGGAACCTTGCAGCAAATATTAAATTCCCTAAAGTACCACAACAGCTAAAATCATGTTGCCCAGTCAATTACACAGATTTGCCGGGTTCTATAGATCAAAAAATAAAAGCTCATTGTAGCCGCTCTCCCCTCTGGCTAATAGATTGGTGTCCTGAATTGGTTAATGCACTTCTTTAGCAGAAAACCCACGCAGCACTGATCTCTGTTCTGCAAACAAGCAACATTGCACATTCTAAAGGGAAGAGGAGAACACTAATGCAATTCTATAACATACCTCACAACTTTCAAGTATCAAAGATGTGCAATTTTAGTCATTTTAAGCCATGCCTCTAACCACGCCCAATCCCCGCCCATACACACCCCGTTCAGACCACACAGTATCATGCTCCCATAGTGCCTCCCCACAATATAATGCCACTTTAGCGCCCCCCTCCCACAGTATAATGCCAAATAGTTGCCCCCGCACTGTATAATGTCCCCATACAGTATAATGCCCCAATACAGTATAAGCCAACACAGATGCCCCCATACAGCCCACACAGATGCCCCTCCATACAGTATAATGTCCCCATACAGCATAATTCCCCCATAGCTGCCCCCACACAGTACAATGTCCCCCATAGCTGCCCACACACAGTATAATGTCCCATAGCTGCCACCACACATTATAATGTCCCCCATAGATGCCCTCCACAGTATAATGCCCCCATAGCTGCCTCCATACAGTATAATGCCCAAACAGATGCCCTCATACAGTATAATGCCCCATAGTGCGACAATGCCATGTAGATAGTGCCACAATGCCCACTGTAGAAAGTGCCCACATAGATGGTACCAGTGCCCGTATACCACCAGTGCCCACATAGTGCCATGGTGCCCAGATTTAAAGTGCCAGTGCCCACATATAAAGTGCCAGTGCCCATGTAGATGGTGCCCATATAGTGCCACAGTGCCCATGTAGATAGTGCCACACCCCCTTGAAGACAGCGCCACCCTGCCTGTAGATAGCGCTAACCCCCCTTGTAGATAGCTCCACCCTGCCTGTAGATAGCACTAACACCCCCTGTATATAGCTCCATTGGGGCTCCCTCTAGGAGAGGAATCCCCAGCCAGATCATCGGCCATGCTGTGGCCGGGGATTCCGCTCCAGGAAAAGCCCCTGACGTCACTATCCATAAATGGACAGTGCCGCCAGGGGCTTCTCCAGGGGGGCAATCCCCGGCCAGAGCATCGGCAGTGCTCTGGCCGGGGATTCCGCTTCAGGAAGAGCCCCTGACGTCACTGTCCATATATGGACAGAGCCTCCAGGGGCTTCTCCAGGAGGGGAATCCCCGGCCAGAGCGTCGGTAACATTCTGGCCTAGGATTCCGCTCCAGGAGGTGCCACTGACGTTACTGTCCATACATGGACAGTGACGTCAAATGCTTTCCCAAGACAGGAAGCTTGCGCTGCTCTGGCCCGGGACTCCATGGTTGAATCGTGGAGCACGGAGCAGACAGTTCCCTGCTTCAGCAATTGATTCAACTGTATCTGCGTCCTGAGGATGCAGATACAGTTGAAACCAGGACATACCACCGGCTGCCCGGGACAGTTGGTCACCGCCCGGAATCCGGGACTGTCCTGCTGAATCCGGGACAGTTGGGAGGTATTCTATAATGCATTATTAGTAGATATCACTCATTATGTAACCTTTTTATGCTTTACCACTTAAAAAAGGTAATAAGAAGTATACAAAGTGCTGCTAAAAGAAATTTCACCCAAGATTTATAACCCTATACTCAACCCGAAAAAATAATCAAGTACAAAAATTTGAGACATCATTATACTGAATTAGATTAAATTGGATAGTGCATAATTATCAGTTTAAGTCTGAGTAAAATAATGGAGAGAGAACAAATTACAGGTAGTCTACAACACCACCACAAGTGAATTAACCCCTTGAGGACACAGCCTTTTTTGGCCTACAGGGTGCAGTGATTTTTGTTTTCGTTTTTTTCATCGTCGCATTCCATATTTTTTATTTTTCTGTCGACATAGCCGTATGATTGCTTATTTTTTTGTCGCACCATTTTTAAGTATATATAATGTATTGTTTAACTTTTAGAAAAAAAATATCAATTCCACCATTGTTTTTTGGGTTTTGTTTTTACGCCGTTTACCGTGCGTTGTAAATTACATGTTATCTTTATTCTGCAGGTCAGTACGATTATAGCGAAGCCAAATGTATATAGTTTTTTATGTTTTACTATTTTATTAAATAAAAACACTTGTGTTAAAAAAAATTGTTACGTTTTTTGTGTTGCCATACTGTGAGAGACATAACTTTTTTATGTTATCTTCAACAGTGCTTTGTGAAGGCTTTTTTTTTTTTGCGGGATGAGTTCATGTTTCTGGGATACATCATTTTAATCATTTTAAACATGAAACAATAAATATTTTACGGCATTCACAGATTAACGTGATAATATTAAAGTATGGATCGTTATCAATTATTATTAATTTTATTCTATTTTTTTACATAATAAAGTATTTTTTGGGGGAGAAAAGGGTGTTTTTGTGTTTTATTTCTTTATTTTCTTTTTATAAAAAATATTTGTAAACCTTTTATTTGACTTTTTTTAACTTTTTTCTTTACCCACTACGGAACTAGACTAAAGTATGCGATCGAATGATCGCTGATATAGTACACTACAGCAACCTATTGGCACCCTGGAATCGCGTTGCTGGTGGGTTGATGTGCTGACAGAGCCTTCTCCTTCTGTAAACCACAAGGGGTTAAAAAGCCTGGATTGGAGTAATCTTCGATCCTGACCGTTAGAGCGAAGTATTGGCTGTGTAATACAGCCGGCACCCACAAGTAATGGCTCAGGCAGAGCGTCCATTCCTGCGCCTATAATGTACCATTACGTATTTTTTGTGGTAACTGTTCAGTTCCCATGACGTAAATGTCCGTCATAGGGCAGGAAGGCATTAAAGTAACACTCAAGGCAAAGGCTGAAGTAGCATAGAGGAGGCCACTTTATCCACCAAGGTTAATTTATGTGTTTCCCGCCGATTCACAGATCCCTCTGGGTCTTCTAGCAAGGCCTTCTGTCAGATGCTAAGCAGATGTAGTCATGGCCTTTACGTGAATCTGTACAATAAATAATTCCCTTTGTGTGCGATAAGGAACCAATAAGTTAGGCCCTCTTCATGTTGCGTTTATGAACTACGTTTATTGTGTACCTTGGGAAAGCTCCTGAAGTACAAGATAAACATGTCCATATGGTCCATTAGCCCAATGGAGACCAAAAGAGTGCCTCCGTTGGGCTGGTATACTTTTTTTTTGAAGGATGGAATAGCGTAGTAGACTACGCTATTCCATCCCTAGGGATCCCTCTAAAAAATGTATACCGCTCGGTATAATTTTTTTAACATGGTCGTCTTTGGCTAACTACTGCTACTGTTAGGCCTCCGCCCCAAATATACGTTAAACGTATATGTCAGTGAGCTCCAGCGACGTCTGGAGTTTTCCTAGGGCTGGAGTCCAGGGGCAGAGCTTCAGGAATCGCTCTTCCCGGGTTCTCGGGCCCTGAGGAACCTGCAGACACCTTCTGGAGTTTCCCCTGCGTCAAAGTCCCCGGCTGACGCGTTTCACTGTATGCCATACAGTAGGATATATTGGAACCTTCCATCGGAGGTATACGTTGGGATTCCTCCCGACATACAGTATACCTCCTACAGAAGGCCAAAACATGATGTGAAGGGGGCCTTAAACAGTGGCGATGGGCTCATCAGCGCTGTAAAAAGTTGGATTTTCAGCTTTACCCTGAAGAATCACTTTTATTGGGGCTCCACAATAGATCTAATTTTCACCTTTGTCTGCAAAATCTCTGATGGGAGTAAGGCTTTGTTCACATCTGTGTTGGGGTCCCGTTCTGACGTTCCGCCGGAGCTTTCCGTCAGAACGGGACCCTGAACAGACAGAAACTGACACAGAGGTTTCCGTTTCCATCACCATTGATTTCAATGGTGACGAATCCAGTGCCCATGGTTTCCGTTTGTCTCTGTTGTGCACTGGACCCGTCATTTTGCCGGAAGCAATAGCGTAGTCGACTACGCTATTGCTTCCGGCAAAACGACGGGTCCGGTGCACAACAGTGACAAACAGAAACCATGGGCACTGGATCCGTCACCATTGAAATCAATGGTGATGGAAACAGAAACCTCTGGTTTCTGTCAGTTTCTGTTCAGGGTCCTGTTCTGACGGAAAGATCCCACGGAACATCAGAACGGGACCCAACGCAGATGTGAACGAAGCCTAAGCTGTGTTCCCAAGACAAAGTAGAATGAAAGGTGTAAAAACAAGATAGTGCTGGACATAGTTATTTCCTAATATACAGTATTAAGCCTCGCTAACTCTACTCAAAGTTACATCTCACACAGGTTAATGGAGAGGAATGCTCTAGGCGAATACACGTTGCTAGAGCAAGGGTGACCTTCTAGTTAGAAAAAAAAGCACTATGTAGATAGGTATATGCAACAAGCAGCTTATTATATAGACCCTGAAAGTGTAGACTATAGTTGATGACCACAAATGGGAGCAAAATTATTATCTTACTTTTTACAAAACTTTTCTTTATATGTCATATTTATCATAATCAGGCAAACAATTTAATATTTCATTCTGAATATATAGGTCTGGTATGTCTAGAAATTGACAGTAGATCTCAATGAGGCTCACCAATGTTGGGAGAATCCAAGATTTAGGAATGTTTACCTATGTTCAGATTTTAGTTAAGAAGGACGGAATAAGAAATAAACTAATTTCTTTCCCTAGGCTATGTCTTTATGGTTACATTGCACTCTATTGCATTACTTTCCAGTCATTTGAATATGGGTGAGATTTAATGTGCGACTAAATGATGGGCCTTTATCTGCAATGGTTTGTAGTAGCTGGGGCAATATAACAGATCGGGAAATTCCTAAGGTCATGCTTCTATTACACAGTAACATATTCTGATCTCGTTCTCTAGGTTTCTACTGATGATGGGAGTTCTGTTTTGTTGCGGAGCAGGATTCTTCATTAGAAGGCGAATGTACCCACCATTGATTGTTGAAGAACCAACATTTAATGTATCTTATACAAGGCAAACACCTGGGCCTCCACCAGGTCTGATCAAGATTTTCCATATTTTTAAAACCCATTGTAAGAAAATGATACACATTGAGGCATATTTATCAACTTATTTACACAGGTTTTACCATACTTACCCAAGCAGAAATGTGGAGGTGGACTATGTCAGGTACAACCTGGTGTTCTTCAGTAGTTGCACCCACTTGACACCCACTACACTCTCATTACGTTCTGGCCAGTATTAGTAAATGTGCCTCAATGTCTTTTGTAAAGACAACCATATGACAACATGGCACTTAAACGCTAGCATGTTGAAAGCTGGACATGAATAATAAAAGCAAATCAAATATTAATATTGAGTGTTGAAGCATTACCATTACTCTGAATTTAAGGTAGTAGGTAATTGTACAAAATAATGGGCTCTTGAAGGGGTTTTACAGGGTCTAGTAAAAAAAGTTTATCAGACAATCATAAAGATAAATAAAATGTACAGTATATTGTGATTTGAATCTGCACAGTATCTTGTGTCTAGTTTATTGCACATTAACAATGTGGATGTTTGGTATGTGAGAGAGATGGACACAGAAGACAGGCTGCTGATATATTTATCCTATAGGTCTTTTCATACCCTGCTGGGGCTGCTGTGTACTGTTCTACTGGCAGATCTCTAGACACAACCCTCAGCAGGGTAAAACATATACATACACACATATACACAACCACCGCCGCTGATAGTTAATGTTCTGCATTACACTTTACATTATTTACATACGGTGCAATGAAAACATATTTGTCCTGATTTCTTCTTTTTTGCCATACTTCCTAAAACGTAACTGTGATTTCATAAAAAGTTTGACGTGTCCTAGTGACATGTCAGAAGTTTTGATTGGTGGTGGTCCTGGTTCTGAGACCCACACCAATTGCTGTAACAAAGGGGCAGAAGTGCTCAGCCAAATGCTGTGCCCCTTCATCAGTAATGGTATAACTTCAGCTCTTTTCAGCTCTCCTCGGAAAGATGGAGTTAGCTGAAGATGGGCTCATAGACTTTTATGAACCTGCCTTCAGCTAACCCCACCTCCTTGGAGGTGAGTCAAAGTTATACCATTACAGCCGAAGGGGCACAGCGCTCATTTTTTTATTCATGAATTATTTTTCATGGCACTGTGGTGGAAATATTTTTGATAGCAGTGTGCACAGATTGTATCTACTCACATTGGACCCTGTCTGGTTTAAGACATGATCAAATGTCTCTTTCCATCATACACACGTCATGTATACTCACATATATATATATATATATATATATACACTACCGTTCAAAAGTTTAGGGTCACTTAGAAATTTCCTTATTTTTGCAAGAAAAGCACAGTTTTTTTTCCAATGAAGA
Organism: Rhinoderma darwinii; assembly: GCF_050947455.1. Lineage (NCBI taxonomy): Eukaryota > Metazoa > Chordata > Amphibia > Anura > Rhinodermatidae > Rhinoderma > Rhinoderma darwinii. The sequence goes on from NC_134691.1 coordinate 255,129,041, forward strand.
TAACATTAAATTAATCAGAAATACACTCTATACATTGTTAATGTGCTAAATGACTATTCTAGCTGCAAACGTCTGGTTTTTAATGCAATTTCTACATAGGTGTATAGAGGCCCATTTCCAGCAACCATCACTCCAGTGTTCTAATGGTACATTGTGTTTGCTAACTGTGTTAGAAGGCTAATGGATGATTAGAAAACACTTGAAAACCCTTGTGCAATTATGTTAGCACCGCTGTAAACAGTTTTGCTGTTTAGAGGAGCTATAAAACTGACCTTCCTTTGAGCTAGTTGAGAATCTGGAGCATTACATTTGTGGGTTCGATTAAACTCTCAAAATGGCTAGAAAAAGAGAGCTTTCATGTGAAACTCGACAGTCTATTCTTGTTCTTAGAAATGAAGGCTATTCCATGCAAGAAATTGTCAAGAAACTGAAGATTTCCTACAACGGTGTGTACTACTCCCTTCAGAGGACAGCACAAGCAGGCTCTAACCAGAGTAGAAAGAGAAGCGGGAGGCCCCGCTGCACAACTGAGCAACAAGACAAGTACATTAAAGTCTCTAGTTTGAGAAATATACGCCTCACAGGTCCTCAACTGGCAGCCTCATTAAATAGTACCCGCAAAACGCCAGTGTCAACGTCTACAGTGAAGTGGCGACTCCGGGATGCTGGCCTTCAGGGCAGAGTAGCAAAGAAAAAGCCATATCTGAGACTGGCTAATAAAAGGAAAAGATTAATATGGGCAAAAGCACACAGACATTGGACAGAGGAAGATTGGAAAAAAGTGTTATGGACAGATGAATCGAAGTTTGAGGTGTTTGGATCACACAGAAGAACATTTGTGAGACGCAGAACAACTGAAAAGATGCTGGAAGAGTGCCAGACGCCATCTGTCAAGCATGGTGGAGGTAATGTGATGGTCTGGGGTTGCTTTGGTCCTGGTAAAGTGGGAGATTTGTACAAGGTAAAAGGGATTTTGAATAAGGAAGGCTATCACTCCATTTTGCAACGCCATGCCATACCCTGTGGACAGCGCTTGATTGGAGCGAATTTCATCCTACAACAGGACAATGACCCAAAGCACACCTCCAAATTATGCAAGAACTATTTAGGGAAGAAGCAGGCAGCTGGTATTCTATCTGTAATGGAGTGGCCAGCGCAGTCACCAGATCTCAACCCCATAGAGCTGTTGTGGGAGCAACTTGACCGTATGGTACGCAAGAAGTGCCCATTAAGCCAATCCAACTTGTGGGAGGGCCTTCTGGAAGCATGGGGTAAAATTTCTCCCGATTACCTCAGCAAATTAACAGCTAGAATGCCAAAGGTCTGCAATGCTGTAATTGCTGCAAATGGAGCATTCTTTGACGAAAGCAAAGTTTGAAGGAGAAAATTATTATTTCAAATAAAAATCATTATTTCTAACCTTGTCAATGTCTTGACTATATTTTCTAGTCATTTTGCAACTCATTTGATACATATAAGCGTGAGTTTTCATGGAAAACACAAAATTGTCTGGGTAACTCCAAACTTTTGAACGGTAGTGTATATATATATATATTTTAGGAACATGGGAAGTCAATCAATATGGTTTTGGAGGGTAGGAGTATCTAAAAAAAATCCTGCATAAACATAGTAAAAATATTACAAATTCCATGTAGATGTTGCCCCTGGTTGGAACGGATCTCAAAAATACATGCCACTGTAAGATACCAGTGTTAATCACTGAGTTACTGAATGACTTGACTGTACTGCTGGGCATACTCAGTGGCATTTTATATGGACTGGAAGTCACTAAAATCCAATAGGGATTGTTTTACTATGAGTAATGAATAAAAATAAAAACCTTATGCCCCTTTAATATAATATCCAGGAAATCCGCTCTCCTGTACATCTTTTTTGATCAAAAGTGGAATTGGATCTAGACACAAGGAAGAAGCGAAATATTCCCTAAGTACTATATACGTAATATGTAAAGGAATATTTCCTTTTCTCCCTTGTGCCGAGAGCAGATTCTTCTTTTGATTAAAAAAGATGCACAAAGGGCTCTAGTGTTATTGGTACCAAACCTGGCTAGTGTGAAGGCCGTCAGCTTGGTTCTGCTGCTTGCTTCACTAGCTTAGTGATTGATGCTTTGATCATTTAATGTTAGTTGTGAATATTTTATCTGCCCTTATATAAATTTTTGTACCTATAATATAGAAATACAATAAGTTTTTGTTTAATAACACACAATGTTTAACTTTAAAGGCCTAAGCTAATATTATATGGTATGCAAAGTGAATGTCCACCTTTTAACATCATGTCATTTTTAGGTCCAATATTTTGAACTAGTCATTTGGAATTGGACTAGGAATTGGAGCTATGTTTTTCTTGTATAGAGCTCTAAATCACCTGCTTCTCTTCACACAACCATTGAGTTAAATGATAAAATTCTGACAGTCTGCAGCCACCACTAGATGGAGTGTAGAATCTTATTGCATACGGTTTTATTATTGAGTTTCATTTATGTACTAATGCTCCTCCTAGGGGTGGTAATATAAAGAAATTGGGTGCTTGGTATCAGAAAAATAGAGCTTCAACCCCTATAAATATTTATATTAGGAGATAAATCTGCATAGAATTTGTGTACAAAATAGTGTTGAAAGATGGACATTCACTTTAAAGACTTCTGTACTTCAAAAAACATGGGACAGACATCTAGTAATGTATTTAATTTTATATTTCAGGACCTCAGCAGCCAGGAATGCCATATTATTCTGATCAAGGGGGAAACCCAGCTGCACCTTCATTTCACATGCAGCCAAACTCCCCTCAAGGAAACCCAGCTTTCCCGCCTCCCCCGTCGTACTATAACACACCTCCACCGCCCTATGAGCAAGTGGTGAAATCTTGCAAATGAAGCAACTTTGCACTTGGCAATGTTTTTCTTCTTATATCTGACTTTTTACAACTTTGACATGAGGAGGACTCTCCCTTGACATGATAATGGATCTCTTGGTATGAAATCATTGGAAGACCAGGTCCGCTCAGAGAGAACAGCTCTTGCTGGAATATGAGTTGTGAAAATTTTTCAGAATTGCAGTTTATGTTACCTTCTCAGCACTAGCATGGGGTTTCATGGATAAATGCACTCCTCCATTGCTGGAAAGTCAGTTTTTCAGTTTAATTTATTTTTTTTCTACACGTTCCTAGTATGTAGCTCTTTCATTGTATCTATGCTGGTGGTGTACAGTACATATCGTTACCTAGTTTGCCTATTATTCTTGAGAGTGCAAGCAGATTATGCAGTATCTATAATAAAAGGCATGCTCTTCATGGAAACCATGTTTGATAAGTTGTGTTTTTCATCAAAATTTAAGAAAAAAAATATAATAAATACATGCAAACAGATGAAGGTTATCTCTGCTAAAAAAGTACAAAAACCCACTTTCATTGATGGCAGACATGGGGTGGTGAATTCTCTTAGGTGGTACATACTGTATTTAGTAACCAAGAACATTTACAAAAATTGTGCTTTTAATAAAATGGGCTTACTAGGGTAATTTAACATACCAGGTCCATTAAATGTTTCAGTTTTGTCCCACAATTGCAAGTTTCCAAGGTGCTCTGTACACTATAGGTCACCAACACCACAGAAAATAAGTTGGCTATACAATGCTTGGCTGTACAGGAGAAGTTGCCAAAATGATGGCCCCTTCTCAGTTCTATATAGTAATTGGTTGAAGCTTCACCTCAGGGACTTCCTTCTCTGTCTGCTCCTTGCTGGCAAAATACAGTGCTCATTTATGATTTCTAGATAATTCTCCCTACTTTTTGGACCAAATGCAGTAGTAGCAGCTAAAATGGATGACAGTTCTTAGTATTATCAGTATTATGTGCAGAGTGAATGAAGGGAAGAGGCAAAGAAGAAAGAGTGTGAGATGCAGCTTTAGCAAAATCCGCAGAGCAGGAAGTGATGTCAGAGAAGAGGAGCGCCTTTTTAGTGTTCCACTGTGCAGCCCAGTAACATGAAACTATTTTGTGATTTCCTGTTGTGTTAAGCAACAGAGCACCTGGAAAACTTGCCTTTGGGGGAACAAAGAAAGAACTAACTGCCCTGGTATGTTAAATGACTATAGTAGGTCCATTTTATAACTTCTGAATTTTTTTTCATTTGAATTAACTGATTTAATGGTAAATTCTTTAATTGGATTACACCTTTAAGGTGTTAATGTGCCAATCTGACCCAGAGCCCGTGTTCACCCATACACTATTAGGCTGTGTTCATACAGTAAGTTGTGGTTATATCTTGTTTCTTGCTGCAATTATGTGTACCACCCCGATATGACCGCAATGTGTAAACAGAGCCGTATGCACTGTAAGTGCCTCTCATTTAAAAAAAAAAAAAAAAAAAATATATATATATATATATATATATATATATATATATATATATTAAATAGGTTAATATTTCTGTGCTGATTAAGGTCATAATATATTTATATTGGGTTAGAGCTTAATTGTTGTGAAACAAATCTCCAAATTCTCTGATTCCCTTCACAAAGCCAGTCTACATCTGGGTGCCTGTAGCCCCCTCTAGAGGGAGCTTACAAAACACAGATTTATACTGCTCCCACTGAACTTAAGGCCCTGTTCACACAGAGTTTTTTGACGCGGAAACAGTGTCGGAAAACGCTTTAAAAATGTCCGAAAATGCCTCCCATTGATTTCAATGAGAGGTGGACTCGTTTTTTACCGCGAGCGGTAAAAAGAAGCGACGTGCCCTATCTTCGAGCGTTTACACCTCTGACCTCCCATTGACATCAATGGGAGGCAGAGAAAGCTTATTTCGCTGCGTTTTTGCCCGTGACACTCAATGGGTGCGAGTGAAAAACGCAGCGAAAAACGCGGCGAAAAACGCGGCAAATGGCGTGCAGGCATATCAAAATCTGGCTCAAAATTCCAAACGGAATTGTGAACAGGGCCTAAATACTGAAATAAATCTGCCTTTAGTTAGTTCCCCTTAGTTTTGGCTACAAGCACCTAGAATGTTATCCCTTATGTGTTAATGTAAAAAAATTTCAACTGCACCAATGCCACTAAAACTAGAACTGTATCAACTTTGCAGATAGTCTTGCCTAATCAAATGTTAGTACAGTATAGTACAGACTGTCTGCAAAGTTGCTATTTATTTCAGATGCACTAAGTTTACATAGCCTTAAATATCTTTAATACTAGGGATTTGAAATTGATCAACAGAATATTGCACCTCTTTATATAAAAACTATTAAAAGATTGAAATAGATAAACATTAAGTACTAAAACTTGACTCATAATAGGAATAACAGCAACTTCTTGACTGCAAATATGAGAAGCAAAAAATGTAATGAAGATATGACACAAAGCTGATAAATATTACTTTGATGGACATAGCCAATGTTAATGAAAAGGGAATCTTAAAGACACAAAGAGAATTTTTTTCGAAAGAGGCATAACTACAACTTTCGTCAAATTTGCCTAATGTAGCTGTTGGTTTAATAACTCTTCAGAGTCATTAAGTAGAAAGGTTAGGGCAGCACCATACAGATTTCCAGGCTGCAAAGTCTCGAGAAATACCCAATTCTCTGTTTTTAATATTCACAAAAAGGAGTCAAAGGAGCATCCTTATAAAACAAATTAATTTTACTGGTCACCAATGTGCGACATTTTAAATGTCAGAATTTTCCAAACATGCTTGAAAAAGGCTGGGTCATGCTGAATATGGCTACTAGATTATGTTGTAGGATGAATCTTTGTCTATCTCAGTCATTTACACATCTTTAGATAATTTTCATATTAATTGAAAGTGTTAATACACTGTTGCTTGAGCGACCTGAGAACTCATGCCCATGACCCGATTACGTATCCGTGTTGTACTGATCTGTAATATGGCACCCAAAGAAAACTATGGGCCTCTACAGTACTTATGTATGCCACCGATTCATACAGAGTTTTTTTCTCAAAGATTTATATGGAATGTTCCATCAATGGCTGTAGTACAGGACTTTTCTCCACTTGAAACATTGGTTCTAGGGGAGAATATGGTGCCACATGGAGGCGCCATATGGCAGCGCATGGAGTGCCTACGTCTTTGTAATACAGGACTGTAGGTACCCCGTGTTCAGCCATACAGGCTCTGTGCATACGGCTTTAAATTGTGGCCTTATCCTTGTTCCTTAAAAAGAACGTCCACCATTTTAACACCTTGTCATTTTTATGTCCAACATTCTGTGCTGCATAATATCTTAATATGTCTTAAGGGCGTTCAGAGCACCATTTTTCTGCTACAGAACTCCAAATTATCTGCATAGACATAGGTATGTTTTATTTTTTAATTGTATATCTCCCTTATGCGGCAGACAGAGCTGTGAGCTGCCGCAGGCACAGGGTTCTGACTTCTCCACTGCAAGCAGACTTATAGTGGTGTGCATTGTACCCCAGTTACTAATGGTATACAATTACATGCAAAAAGAGGGGTCGATATGTGTTTTCAGCTGTTAGCATTGTCTATGGAGGCAATGCTAATGTGTAAAGCCTGTCGATGTGACCAAGGATGACAAAAATATATTGGGGGTTGACAATTTCTGTGTAAACATAATTATTAAGTACTAAACACTTCAAAATGCAAAAAAACAAACACTAAAAGAACTATTAGGAATAGTTCACACAGCGTTTTTTGGCGCTAATTTTAACGCAGACACTGCATCGGAATTAGCTCCTAAAAACGCCCCAATTCTGCCTGACAAAAAACGCAGTTTGAACTTTCCCTCAAAAGATATTGTTCCGATTATTTTGAGAGTCCTCTTTTCCACTCTTCATCTGGCAGGCTGCATAGAACTGTGCGTTTAAGCTTCTGAGAGTTTAATCCTACATGAGGTATGATTTGTATGTGGATTGGGACCACAAAGAAACATTTTAAATTTGCTATTGAAATGTGCGGCCCGTTGGTCAATTCATTGCAGAAGACAGATAGTCAGGGTGTATAGCTGAAAGGCAAACTTAACACATGTCATACAGTACTACAATATTAGGCTTTGGGGGCATCAGGCTTTCTTTAACAGTTATATCTTAACTCTAAAGGGGGATGCCAAATATCTCCAACACGCAGGAAGTAGAATTTGTATATTGTGTTTTGAGTGGGTATCACTGTATAGTTATGTTAATCTTGAACAGCCTATTTTCCTTTTATTAAAAGCTTTTACATAGTAGCACTGTTTTATGGTATTTATTTCATATGACATGAATTTTGTATTAGCATTTAAATGAATGTTAGTGAAAGCCTAAACTTGTGGTAGTTCCGTTATAGTTACCTGTTACTCGATCCAATTTTCCAACCCCTTCGAGACCAGAGACAATCTTGGAATTCGAATGATGGATGTTTTCTACCACTCAAGACACCTAAATGTGATGCTTCCCACTGTGTGGACTTCAAAATTCCTAATATTATTGGGACTATCGAAGTATACTGCTCCATCTGTATTTCTAGAACCATTCGTTTTCAGAATGAAACTGTTACCATGATAATATATAAAGTTCAAGTTTGTATCTCCAGATCTGTATGTGTACAGTACTGATTTATACATGTATCTTAATGAATTAAATTCCCTAAAATTAAATGTACAGGAAATTCCTCAACACACTCTTGTCTTAAATGTTAGTGATTATGCCTAGGGCTTCTCAATCTTTTTCTACTATGACCTCCAAAACATGGTGATGCCCGGCCCTCATTAGTTGTAGTCCATTCCAAAATATTAAAAAAATGATCTCTATTTTAATGTTATACTGTGTACAGGAGACAAATTTTAAGATAAAGCACAAAAGTTGTCAGTTAAATTGCTAAATCAGAGGTTGGTGCAACCATAGAAAGGACTGGGCAGCTTATACCTCTGTCAAAACTGTCTCCCCAACAACTGGTGGATGCCTCACCAGTGAAGCCCACCTCACAGTTTAAGAAGCACTGCTATAGACCACGTCTAGTGTTTTAAACCGGTACTTTGTGAATTGTTGTATGCTAAATCTCTTAAAGGGGTTGTCTCAAAAGACAATACCTTTCCATATTCTCTATTAGGGTATATGTACGCCATTGAGGGTGGTCACTGCTCAGGACGCCCTTGATTAGACATAGCAGAGAGCCACTAACAAAGAGAGTAGCTCCCGCTCTAGCAGGCATTTCCTGGCCAACTTGTACATGGTCAGACATTCATCTGAATGGCCAGAATGTAATACTACATTTCTCTTGGCGATTAAAGTTGATTGCCGGATCTGCTGCAGTCAGTTGATTGTCAAGTTGATTCATTGGGTTTAATCAGACACACAAGTATTGACAAATATTGATATTTGCATAATAACTTCTAAAGGAAATAAAAGAAGCACACATAGATTACTGTTCAAATTTACTTGGTACATAGGAAATATATTGGCCAGAACGTTGCCTATGACAAAATGACCCATCCCCGACACATTTAAACTCTGCATTTCATATTTCCTCCTGGTTTCCATGGACAACCAAACAGCCACAAATAATATGTATGTCACTGACCAACAACCACACTGAGTCAGGACTGACGGGTTTAGTGACAGTGGGTCCTGCATGTCTCTGACATGCAGGATCCACCTGTTATCTGCCACATCTCAGTTTATAACAGGTACGCAGGACCTGTTGTCACTGAACTCGTCTGGTCCGCAGGACTGACTGATTCAGTGAATAGCGCTAGATGCAGCTGCTCTTTATAGAGAATACAAAGCAGCTGTATCTTAAAAAGTTAAAATAGTTTTTAATAAAATATATGAAAGTTTATTAACATACACTAATACACATTATTTAAAAAAAACAAACAACACTTTCAAACATTTACATAGCCTAAATTGTGTAATATTATAGAGATTCTGACATACCGGTAGTTCTTTTTTTCAAATTTATTATTTGTATAGAGACACAAACTAAAGTACTAAAATCTTATATGCTGGATACCACATCAGTCTCCAAGCGAGCTTTGGTTATTTCTTTTGAATGAAATATTGCAAATGGTGGCTTCTCTATTACAGCTAAATGGGTCACATTATAAGTGTTACTTCTTTTAATCACACTTGTCTATTTATGAACAGCTATTTGTGGGTAAACTGATGCAAGGTAGAATATGATCTTCTAATTTGCCAATTGTCTCTTCTGAAGCCACTGAACTACTTGACTCCCAATATATACACCAAACAGATAGCCCTGATGCATGCAACTGTATGCCATACTTCTGCATATGTCGTCCATTGACTGAAGTGGAAAATGAAATTGAGGAAGTACAGTTTAAGATTAAAAAAGATCTCTCCAGTGAGGCACTTGAGAAATTAAAAGCTGACCTGGATAATAAGTTTCAGAAATGGGAACAAGAGATACGTTCTATTAAATCTAAGAAATTCAGTAAGACATAAGCGATCTACAACAAAATCAAGTGCATAGATGGCGAAGACCTCGGTCATGATCTATGTCTCATTCGAGGTCAGGTTCTGTCTCATCTCATGCTTCAAATAATGAACATTTGAGAGTCAGACGGACTGGTGATACAGTCAACAATCAGGAATTCATCTGCCCACGCAGAAATAGGGAAAGACAAGTGGCAAAGCGCAAAACCACTCCTCCTTACCAACAAGGGAAGAAACCCAAGAACTTGGAGGTAATCAACCTGTCCTCGAATGCCCTCTCTGACACACAGTGTGACCTATTGAGTAAGGGACTTACGTTTTCTCCAAGTAACCCTTTCAAATTCTTGCAGCAGTGAAAGACCTGTATTTATTTTCCCGTAAACGGATTCTGAAAAAGCAACACAGAATGGGAGAAGTAGATGTGGGATTAAACAGTTAGATGGAAAGAGAGGCTTTGAAGGCTTTTGATGACCTTCTACAGGAACACATTTTTACTGAACCAGGTAGGTTTCCAACATCAGTGATACCCAGATCAACGAAGTTCCGACCCTTGTCTGTATACCCAAAAGTGGAGATTTTTACAAAATTGGTGGTGAATGACTTTAAACAGATCTCCATAAATAAACGAGGGGATAACCGGACAGCAGCCCAACGTGTAGCCCTGAGAGAGTTAAAATCTTACAATGATGTAGTTTAGAAAGCTGCAGACAACGGAGAGAACGTCGTGATCTGGCCAATAGACAAACACGAAAGGGAAGCCTTTCGTCAATTGAGAGACAAAGAAACATACAGTAAATTGACACATAATCCAGTGGGCTTGTTTTCAACAGCTATTAAGGATCCTATATATAGCTCACGCGAAAGGGATAATTTCGAAAAAAGTTCTGGATGGTTTGATTGTTCAGTACCCTAAGATCCCAACATTAGATTTTCTCCTTAAGGTCCACAAAAGCTTGTTCGACCCTCCAGGATGCCCTATGTGTATGTGTGGACTGTGTATGCCAGTCTGTAAATTCATTGACTATTATCTGAAACCCATGGTTGAATGTGTACCCCCCTTTGCGAAGGACACAACAGATGTGTTAACAAGAATAGATGGAATTTCTCTGGATCCCATGATTCTAGTCACGGCTGATGTAGAATCTCTCTATACCAGTATTCAACATATAGATGGTATCAATGTGGTTCGTCTCTTCCTGGGGATGAACAACTGGGACAGCCAAATACGTGAACTTGTATTGGACTTACTGCAATACATTTTGACCCATAATCACTTTGTTACATAGTTTGTACGGTTGAAAAAAGACACATGTCCATCAAGTTCAACCAAGGGAGGGAAAGGGGAAGTAAAAAATTTGGGAGCTAATATTTTTTTGTTCTAGGAAATGATCTAAGCCTTTTTTAAAGCCATCTACTGTCCCTGCTGTGACCAGCTCCTGCGGTAGACTATTCCATAAATTCACCGTTCCCACAGTAAAGAAGGCTTGTCGCCTCTGCAGGTTGAACCTTTCTTTTTCGAGACGGAGGGAGTGCCCCCTTGTTTTTTGAGGGGGTTTTACATGGAACAGGATTTCACCATATTTTTTGTATGTGCCATTCATATATTTATATAAGTTAATCATGTCCCCCCTTAGTTGTCTTTTTTCAAGGCTAAATAGGTTTAGTTCTTTTAATCTTTCCTCATAACTTAGATTCTCCATGCCCCTTATTAGCTTCGTTGTTGTTCTTTGTATTTTTTCCAACTCCAGGGCATCCTTTCTATGAACTGGAGCCCAGAACTGGACTGCATATTCTAGATGAGGCCTCACTAATGCTTTGTAAAGTGGTAATATTACATCCCTGTCCCGCGAGTCCATGCCTCTTTTAATACACGACAATATCTTGCTGGCCTTTGAAGCAGCTGATTGACATTGCATGCTGTTATTTAGTTTATGATTTACAAGTACACCCAGATCCTTCTCAACAAGTGAATCCCCAAGTGTAGCTCCCCCTAGGACATATGATGCCTGCAGGTTGTTCGTACCCAGGTGCATAACTTTACATTTATCTACATTAAACTTCATCTGCCAAGTGGACGCCCAAACACTCAGTTTGTTTAAATCCGCTTGCAATTCACGAACATCTTCCATAGACTGAACTATATTACATAGCTTGGTGTCATCTGCAAAAATAGAAATAGTGCTATTAATCCCATCCTCTATATCATTAATAAATTAGTTGAATAATAGTGGTCCCAGCACTGAACCCTGGGGTACACCACTTATTACCGGGGACCATTCAGAATAGGAATCATTGACCACAACTCTCTGGATACGGTCCTTGAGCCAATTCTCAATCCAATTACAAACTATACTTTCTAAACCTATAGTCCTTAATTTACCCATTAGACGTCTATGGGGGACAGTGCCAAATGCCTTTGCAAAGTCCAAAAACACTATATCCACAGCGGCCCCTCTGTCTAGGCTTGTGCTCACCTCTTCATGAAAACAAATCAGGTTGGTTTGACAGCTTCTGTCCTTAGTAAAACCGTGCTGACTGTCACTTATAATACTATTTGTCACATAATTCTGTATATAGTCCCTCAATAGCCCCTCAAACATTTTCCCCTCAATTGATGTTAAGCTTACTGGTCTATAATTACCCGGCGAAGACCTAGAGCTCTTTTTGAAAATAGGCACCACATTTGCCCTGCGCTAGTCCTTTGGCACTATACTAGTCACGAGAGACTCTCAAAATATTATGAAGAGCGGGACAGAAATAACTTAACTAAGCTCCTTAAAACTCCAGGGTGTAACCCCTCTTGTCCCGGGGCCTTGTGTATGTTTATTTTATTTAATTTAGCTTGCACCATATCTACATTCATCCAATTCAGTATATCAACTGATACATTAACAGCACTGGCAGCGGCTACATCAGCTGCTCTTTCTTCTGTTGTATATACAGAGCGGAAAAACCCATTTAGTAACTCTGCCTTCTCTTGATCCCCTGTGACCAACTCCCCATTACCACTATCTAGGGGTCCTACATGTTCAGACCTTGGCTTTTTGGGGATTTGTTTTACTATCCTTGGCCACCTGCCTTTCATTTTGTATTTTTGCTGATTTTATTACATTTTTACAGATTTTATTAAGCTCTTTATATTTTACAAAGGCTACAGCTGTACCCTCAGATTTGTATTTTTCAAAAGCCCTTTTTTTGTCATGTATTGCTCTTTTTACAGAAGGTGTAAGCAATGTGGGGTTTAATGTTAGTCGTTTATACTTGTTACCTATAGGAATACATTTTGCAGTATAATTACTCAAAGTAGATTTGAAAATCTTCTATTTATCATTTGTACCATTATTTTACATTAGTTCTTCCCAGTCTATATCCTGAATTGCAGCCCTCTTCTTGGGGAAATTGGCCTTCTTAAAATTAAGTGTTTTTGCCCTCCCAGCCTGTGTTTGTTTTTTACAGTATAGGTAAAATGTAACTATATTGTGATCACTGTTACCGAGGTTTTCACGAACATTGACATTCCCAACAAGCTCTGCATTATTAGAAATGACCAGATCCAACAGAGCTTCACCTCTAGTTGGGTCTTCCACAAACTGGCCCATAAAATTTTCCTGCAACAGGTTGAGGAAATGTCTCCCCTTTGCAGTTGAAGCTGAACCATGACACCAATTAATATCCTGGTAATTAAAATCTCCCATTATCACTACAGTACCCGGCTGTGCAGCCCGCTCCATCTGTTTATATAGCTGACCTTCCATCTCCTCAGTTATATTGGGGGGGGGGGGGGGGTCTATAGATTACACCAAAAAGTAATTTTTTCAGTGTTTACCTCCCTTTCTAGTTCCACCCACAAGGTTTCAACCTCCTCACAGTATTCACCCTCTAATGTCTCATTCACACTCGCCTTCTTATCGCTTCTCACATACAGACATACACCACCGCCTTTCCTATTTGTCCTGTCTTTCCGAAAAAGTGTAAAGCCCTGTAGATTTACAGCCCAGTCATGAGAAGAGTCCAGCCATGTTTCAGCAACACCAACTATATCTATATTTTCTTCCAGTACCAACGCCTCCAGCTCCCCCATTTTGCCTGCTAGACTTCATGCATTTGTGAACATACACTTTAACTTGCCTTTAAATGTTTGACTTTTAGTATCAGAAATGTGATTATTTGACAACATTTGGGCTTTTTTATTTTCACTGCTGTTTTGTAACAAAAGGATCTCCTTGAGTTTAAGGACGTATTTTATCTACAAAAGCAAGGCACTGCCATGGGGCAATGTGCACGACATCTTATGCAAACCTGTTTCTCTGTCTGTGGGGAGGCAGGTTTTTCATGGCGATGGCACCTGACCATGTGCAGTGCTGGCTGAGATATATTGATGATTTATTGATCCCAATCTAGGGATCTGGAAGAGAAATATTTAGTGAGGGGATATAGCCGCAGATGTATCAAACAAGGTTACAGACGGGCAAAGACCACCGTACGTAAATCACTACTGCATACATCGGAATGTAAAAAAATGGGTAGATAACACAATTAAGTTAATTTCCACATTTAACAATCAGTTGCAGTCAATGCGGTCCATATTAAATAGACACTGGCCCATACTACAAATGGAATCTACCATGGCAACAAGTTTATACCAAATCCCTCTAATGACAGCTAGGAGAAGCAGGAATCTCAAAGACATGTTGGTTAAAAGCTACTATGTACCCAAATAACAGAACCCCTTTTCCTCCAGTGGTGTAACTTGGGGTTGTATCCTCTGTGGTGATTGTGTTTCATGTGCCAACATAATCCGTACAACCATCTTTGGGTCAATGGAGTGATCGGCGGCAAGTCAAAATCCAGCATTATATATCTTGTAGTACCACCTTTGTGATATATTATGCAATCTGGGGCTGTTCAAAAGTATATGTTGGTCTAACATCTAGACAACTACGCATCAGAATCAGGGAACATGTGCAGGACATCACTGATGCAAAGGAGATTGACGATTTAACCCTACTTAAAACAATCCCAAAACATTTTAAACTGTATCACGGATGTGATCCAAGAACCTTCAAGCCATGGGGGATTGATAGGGTGCACTGTGGTGTCAAAGGATGAGATGTGAGGAAGTTGTTGGCACAGAGGGAGTGTAAATGGATAATAACACTTGGTACAATGGCTCCCACTAGCTTTAGTGAAAAATTAAGTTTTGCTTTATGTTAGGAAATGCCTGTTCCCTTAATATTACCATGACTACAGTTCTGGCTTCTGGGTGTCTGTTTTACCTTGAGCCTATCTCTTTTGTCGGTCCTTCTGACAGAAGTGGATTAGTATTTAATCCCACCTTCATCCACTTCTCCCTTGCTTGTGATTCTCCCATCTTCTGATCAAGTTCCTGACATTTCCTGACTTCTGGACCTCGTGAATACTGACCTCGGCTTGTCTCTCATTTACCCTCTGCTTACCGATTCTGATTATCTGCTCCCGGCTGGTTCTCGCCTTTGCTTTGCCCGATTACCCCTTGCTCTAGTTTTGGACTTTCAGTTAACTCTCTGGCTGTCTAGTTTCCGGCTCAGGTTTGCCTGCATTGCACCTCTAATCCATCACAGTACTCTGCTAAGATAACTTGGGCTCTAAGCAGCAAAGACCATCCCACCTTGCGGTCGGCTCTGGCGAACACCTTAGAGTAGCCTTAGACTGTCGATCATAGTAGTTGTTAGGTTTTATGTGCACGCCCTCTCCTAACAGACTCCAGCAGCATTTGGAAAAACGCTCAAACTTGCATTTCCATAACACTTCATTTTTGTAGTCTCTCTGCCATTCTTTTAATTATTTTTTTCAATGTGTTTGTGCTAATTTTTTGTTTGTGTTCAGTTTGTATTTTTAGATTCCCTTATATTACCTTATTGATTTAATGACGCTTGACTCTGTATTTTAATAAACAAATATCTTATCTTTATTCGGTGACGTGGGACCTGTTTAGGGATGCGTTGATAATCCTGGCATCCTCTTTATCCTATTTTCGTATTCTCTAATGAATATATTTGCATCCTTCACATTCGTCTGGGGTTTGCGCATGTGCTGTGAACTGTGTTGCAGAGTATCCGCTCTGGTTGTCAACTCGGACCCTCTGTGCCGTCTCCCCAGGCACGTCCCTGGGGAGCTGTGCATGCTCGATAGCGTTTGACAGCCTGGGATGGTATTCTCGCGCTACTTCGGGTCACGTGCATGCGCCGTTGACCGGACGTAACACTGGCCCAAATCATACCACCTGATTCATACAGCGCCGTATTTAAAAGGTGACATGAACACTCCCTCAGTACCCCTTGATAATGCCAATAAGCAAAACACGTCGGAGCGCTTCCTGGGCATACAGATTATACCTCATCAAAGGGTATGGCACTTTGTCTTTGATACCTCATGGGACTATTTCTTTTTTTAATTAGGGGTTGAGATCTTTTGCCATCTAATACTACAAACCTGTTAAGTATATGTAGTGAAATAAACCATATTATATTTTTGCTAGCCATTGACGTGCAGCTAACATCACCCCCCCCCCCCCCCACTCCACTCTTTCCTCTGTGGATTTACAAAGGTTCTCTGTGCACTGTTTGCAAATACGGTTTCTGCAGAACCTCTTCCCGTACAGCTATCTTTTGCACTAAGCACTTTTTTTGCTTGATTTTTAAACGTCCCAGACTAGGTACCCTATATCCGTTTGACTATGCAATTGATATCATATTCTCTGATTACTGCGATATACCTCTGTAATGGATATAAAACGTTGTGAAATTGATGTCCCTAAGGGTATGTTCACACGCTGAGAGGCAGTTACGTGTGAAAAGACAGACTGTTAACAGCTGCCTCGTTTCACACGTAAAAGCTCCTCCTCGTAATTTACGAGGCGTCTGAGACGCTCTGAGACGCTCGTAAACCTTGAGCCGTGCTTCATTGATTTCAATGAAGAATGGCTCAAATTACGTGGCAAAGAAGTGCCCTGCACTTCTTTGCCGAGGCAGTAAATTTACGCGTCGTCGTTTGACAGCTGTCAAACGACGACGCGTAAATAACAGGTCGTCTGCACAGTACGTCGGCAAACCCATTCAAATGAATGGGCAGATGTTTGCCGACGTATTGCAGCCCTATTTTCAGACGTAAAACGAGGCATAATACGCCTCGTATACGTCTGAAATTTGGCCGTGTGAACATACCCTTATCTGTGTAGCTCATATACAGTTAATCTTGTTTGGATCTTCTGTATATTTTATATTTCCCATTCTTTGTAATTCAATAAAATTAAGATTTTCTATTTTTTCATACTAATCATAGTGCATGACTCCTTGTTCTCTTTTGTATACATATGTCGTCCATTAATTGCTATTTGAATTATAAAGTATAGTCTCTACACTTTTCAATAGTTAAAAAAAATACAGCACAAAAGTATTGAAAAGGAAAACCTTATCATATGTCGGCCCATTATAGGGTATGGGTACGTATAGTTTATCGGACGTAAATGGCTAACATATACCCCATCCGTGGTGTGAACATAGCCTAACTGTTACTCCCACATCAACTGTGAATTTTTTTTTTTTTTTAGAGTTTCACTCCGAATATAATACAATTATTAATATAAGCACATTTAAGTGTGTTGGTGCAGAAGATTTGAATTTAAAGTCACAGGCAATAGCTGTCAGCTTTTTATATTTTGACCACAGCATTAAAGGTCACATACATAAAAACACAGAACACGTGAACATGTAAAAGACAGTGTTGCAGGTAATTAACTGCTAACATTTTAGATATGTGCCAAGCACCACAGATGCACGCATATTATACAAAAAGCAAAACACCAATCCCAACCAGCAAAAGCCATGGAGTTTGATAATGACTTGCAATGGATTTTCATGATTTCAGAGTTAAACTCTCAAATTAGAGCCAAAGGGAGTGCTGGGAACCCTTCATTGAAAGCATCAAAGCGGGTACCAACTCAAGCATCCCTAAATATCTTATCTTCTGAGAAGTCTAAATCAGAAGACATGAAAATTTCTCCACTATATTTTGTACATGTAGTCACCACACACTTGATCTCTGTCAAGTCACGTTTAATGCAAGTAAAATTCATCTGTAAAGTTTTGTGTACATCCCAAGTAGCTCAAATACATACATCCTCAAATCAAGCAGCAGGGTTCAATCCTTAGGCTCCAGACTAACACAAGCCACTTACACTAGGAGCTGCAGATTACAGAATTTCCAGCAAACACGCACATGAAGACAAAGCCCTCTTTCTATCCTAGCTCAGTACAAATGGTGCAGGCCGTGACATCCTCCGAGTAATTATTTTCACGACAGTGTGTTAGGGAGGCTGGAAAAATCCAATAAATCATTTGATCAATTATCTATGTTGTGCTTCACAACAAAATGTTCTGAAATTCTGTAA
Organism: Rhinoderma darwinii; assembly: GCF_050947455.1. Classification (NCBI taxonomy): domain Eukaryota; kingdom Metazoa; phylum Chordata; class Amphibia; order Anura; family Rhinodermatidae; genus Rhinoderma; species Rhinoderma darwinii. The sequence continues at coordinate 255,146,898 of NC_134691.1, forward strand.
TAAACGGAATAAAATAGAATAAAAGACGCCTCTTTTCCCAGACACAGCAAATGCACATGCAAATCATGTAAAGAAATGCTCGCAGATGGGATTTTTAGACCTTCTTTATGTGTTTTATGTATGTCAGAACATTATAATCCATATGCAGAGAGCTGGAACTACCACCAACAATATTGAATGGAGATTTCTACCAACCGCTTATGGAAAGCCTTTGATTTTAATGGCTTCTCATACCCTTGTAAGGACATCACAACATGATGATTGGAGATTATTGGAAGTTCATGGCATGGGAGGGATGGGGTAGTCACTGGTTGTGTAATCTCCTGTATTAAAAATACTTTATTTTTTTTTTTTACAAATGGTCTCCACACACTTTGGGCAGCAAAACAACACTCCGTATGTCCCCATGGGCATAATACACGGTGGGTGTCATGTATAAATCTGATGAAATTAAGAGGCATTGTTAATCCCTGCCCATAACACATGCAGGTGGTCCTTACATACACATATACATGTATTTTTCACACCATATCATTCTTCCATCATGACCCATTCAACACAAATGAATTTTGCTAGCTCTGTTTGTTGTAGAGTTTTCAGAAACCCGCATAGCAAATGTTATATTATACAGTTGTGGGGAAATGTGGACTACTTTATTTTCTTGCTTGCATATGTTTAGTTCTGATATTTTTTTCGTACGTTTAACAATGGTGCATCATATTACAAAGCACATGGTAATTCAATAGATCAAAAGAAAAATATACAGGCAATAAAAATAAGCTGCAACCCAAAAAGAAAATACTTGTCTTAATAGCAAGTGGATCACCCAGAGCATCCTAAAAAGGGTCAACAAATGTTACCAAAATTTCCAGCACCAAAAAGTAATAACAAATAACTAAGCATCTCCCGGTTTCAACAAGCATACAACAATATAACAGGGTAAATGACATAATTCAGGATAGCCCGTTATTTTGCAGTGGTGTCTTCAGAAGACACTGTGACTGCTCTTCTGTAAAATGTGTGGCAAGTCTAGGTTGGCAAGATGAGGTGGAGGTGCCAATTGTAACAAGTCTGAGCTCTTCATCTTCTCAAACTGCCGACACATCATTCCACTCCATAGTCTCCGGCCAGCCAATCAAAGTTCAAATGCCGGAAAGCGTGAAGTCTCTGGTGTCATCATGTCTGACAAGAAATGAACCGTGCCAGCCATTCCTGCAGAAAGGTAGAGGAACTCTAATGAAAATTTTGTTTAACGCAGGTATGTACGTGCATACATTATCTATATACACATACACACACACACACACACACACACACACACACACACACACACACACACACACACTGTATATGCACACAATTTTATTTTTAGTATTTAATAGAAATAAAACGTATTCTATGTTACGTTGCTTATCTAAGGCTCTGTTCACATCTGCCTGTTTACAACAGAAATTACAATGCAATGGCAGATCCGTTGTATGAAAAAGACCAACAGTGGCAGATGGACCTAATACACTTATAATATAGTCAACGAAGTCCATTGTAGTGTCTGTAATTGTGACAGAAAGAATAGTGCCAGCAGCAATGATGCCATCAACGCCAAACAGAGCCTCTAACACAGATGGGAACAGAATTTCATGGTACACAACATAGAACGGCAGAGCTACAGAGTTTCTACTGGCCTTTCACCATCTCATTTTCACAGAACAGACAACATCTAACCCATTAAGTCTGCACACTGCTGAATGGGTTACCTTCAAAGAGAGAGTAGGGTCTATCGGGGATCCGGCATCCATGTGTACCATAATCCAAACACCATTCTGCAAACTAATAAGAAAACGCAAATGTAGATATTAGTGTGAATAAGGAGGATACAAATTAGCACGGTCTGTCCAAATACAGCACTGGTGTTCTTAAATTCAATTATAATACATCTATATTTTAGCTATCAATTGGAACTCATGTCAAGGAACTGGGGTGGAGGCATTTAAATATTTTCTTCTCTGTTCCTGTAGATAATATATACTACACATTTGTGAGAGAAGGTGAACTTTCACCTTTAAACATCTTCTGAGATCACAGAGATGTGTCAGAAGAAGTCGGGATGGTGAGAGACTGTGCCCTGCGTCCCCCACCAATCACAAGGACATTGCAAATCCTAACGCAGTGAATGGGAGATTCGGACAACAAACATGGAGATCCAAAGATCAAACAAGGGGCACACTGATAGGAGAAACGCTATGGCCCCTTTGTTCCTAAAGATCGGTGGGGATAACAGGGCAGTCTTTTGTATCTCCCATTAAAAGTGGCATTGTGTTTAAAAGGGGTTGTCCCATAACAAATCCAGGTGATATGCTATACTAGGGCATATAGATGTCAATGAAAGGATGTTATGATGGAAGAAACCATTGTTACTTTCAGGAGCCTCCTTAACCCCTTAGTGACCAGCCTATTTTAGGCCTTAAGCAATTTTTTATGTTTTTCCATCATCTCATTCAAAGAGCTCTAACTTTTTTATTTTTCCATCGACATAGCTGTATAAGGACTTGTTTTTTGTGGGACAAGATGTATTTTTTAATAGCACATTTTTGGGGTACATATAATTTATTGATGAAGTTTTATTAACTTTTTGGTGGGGTAATGGAAAAAAACCAGAAATTTGTACATTATTTTTTGCGTCTTAGATTTCCGCCATTTACCGTGCGGTATAAATAACATAATAGCTTTATTCAGCGGGTCGTTACGATTGCGACTATACCAAATTTATATGGTTTTCTTATGTTTTACTTCTTTTACACAGTAAAAACACTTTTTCCTCCAAAATTATTTGTTTTTGTGTCGCCATATTTTAACCCATTAATGACGCAGCCTAGTTTGGGCCTTAACCCCTTCCCGCCATTTCACGTACAGTTACGTCATGGGAGATGGCCTTTTCCCGCATCTCCACGTAACTGTACGTGAAGGAGATGAAGCTGGCTCAGGAGCTGAGCCAGCGACATCACCGCCGGGTGACAGCTGTATGTTACAGCTGGCACCCTGAGGTATCAGCCAGGACCGGAGCTAGCCGACCGATTAACCCCTCACATGCTGCGTTCAATAGAGATCGCAGCATGTGAGGAGTTTATAGCCAACGGCGCACCAGCAACGTGATCGCTGGGTTGCCGGTGGCTGCAAAGGCGATCGGAGGGCTAATACTTACCTCCCGGTCCGTCAGTAACGGAATCCTCCTATGCCCCGTAGTTGGTCGGGGCCCAGGAGGCTTCCGGTACCATCGGCAAGATGGCGCCGGCTCAGCTTCCGGCTCAGAAGCGGAGCCGGCGTCATCAGCAGTGGGTGTCTGCTGTATGTTACAGCGGACACCCCGATCTATCGGCAGGAACCGTAGCTAGCTCCGATTCCTGCCATTAACCCCTTCAATGCAGCAATTCAATGCAATCGCTGCATCAAAGTGCCTTACATGTACCCCCACATTATAAACGGAAACACCAGTAAGACTCCAAACAAAACTACTACAAGCAAAAAGCCAAATGGCGCTACCTCCCTTCTGAACCCTACAGTGTGCCCAAACAGCAGTTTACTTCCACATATATGGCATCGCCATACCCGGGAGAACTCTTTTAACAATTTTTGGGGTGTGTGTCTCCAGTGGCACAAGCTGGGCGCCACATATTGGCATATCTATTGAAAAACCATTTTCACTCTGCAACATCGCGTGCACACCAATTTCTGCCAATCACCTGTGGGGTTAATATGCTCACTACACCCCTAAGTGAATACCTTGAGGGGTGTAGTTTCCAAAATGGGGTCACTTCTGGGGGGGATCCACTGTTTTGGTCCCACAGGGACTTTGCAAATGCGACATAGCGACCAGAAACCATCCAGCAAAATCTGTACTCCAAAAGCCAAATGGCGATCCTTCCCTTCTGAGCCCTACTCTGTGCCTAAACAGCAGTTTATGACCACATATGTGGTATTGCCGTACACAGGAGAAGTTGCTTTACAAGTGTTGGGGTGCTTTTTTTCATTTATTTGTTGAGAATATGAAACATTTTCAGCTAAAACTACGTCTTATTGAAGAAAAAGGATATTTTTTATTTTCACTGCCCAATTCTAATAAAATCTATGAAACACCTGTGGGGTCAAATTGCTCACTACACCCCTAGATGAATTCCTCAAGGGGTGTAGTTTCGTGAATCGAGTCACTTTTGGGGAGTTTCCACTGTACTGGTACCGTAGGAGCTTTGCAAAAGTGACATTATGTCAAGAAACCAATCCAGCAAAATCTGTGCTCTAAAAGCCAAACGGCACTCCTTCTCTTCTGATCCTTGCCGTATGCCCAAACAGCAGTTTATGACCACAAATGGGGTATTGTCGTACACAGGAGAAGTTGCTTTACAAATGTTGGGGTTCTTTTATTCCTTTATTTGTTGAGAAAATGAAAAATGTTGAGCTAAAGCAACGTCTTATTGGAAAAAAAGGATTTTTTTTTATCTTCACTGCCCAATTCTAATAAAATCTATGAAACCCCTGTGGGTTCAAAATGCTCACTACACCCCTAGATGGATTCTTCAAGGGGTGTAGTTTCCTAAATGGAGTCACTTTTTTGGTGTTTTCACTGTTTTGGTCCCTTAGGGGCTTTGCAAATGCGACGTGGTCTCCGCAAATTTGAGCTCCAAAAGCCAAATGGCGCTCTTTCCCTTCTAAGCTCCGCCGTGTGTCCAAACAGCCGTTTATGACCACATGCGGGGTATTGTTTTACTCGGGAGAAATTGCTTTACAAAAGTAGTGGTGCATTTTCTCCTTTTAGTCCTTGTGGAAATTAGAAAAAATTAGCTAAACCTACATTTTCTTTGAAAGAATGTAGATTTTAATTTTCACGGCCTACTTCCAATAATTTCTGCAAAAAACCTGCGGGGTCAAAATGCTCACTATACCCCTAGATAATTTCCTCAAGGGGTATAGTTTCCAAAATGGGGTCACTTTTGGGGAAAATCCTCTAGGTGTTCCTTTGTTTCTGAGGCCTGAGCTTCAGTCAATAAGTGCACTAGGGCCACATGTGGGGTATTTCTAAAAACTGCAGAATCTGGGCAATAGATATTGAGTGCGTTTCTCTGGTAAAACTTTCTGTGTTACAAAAAAAGATGAAAAATGAATTTCTGAAAAAAAAAAGAAATGTGAACATTTCACATCTACTTTGCCTTAATTCCTGTGAAACATCTAAAGGGTTAAGAAACTTTCTAAATGCTGTTTTGAATACTTTGAGGGGTGAAGTTTTTAAAATGGGGTGACTTATCGAGGGTTTCTAATATATAAGGCCCTAAAATCCACTTCACAAATGAACTAGCCCCTGTAAAAATAGCCTTTTGAAATTTTCTTGAAAATGTGAGAAATTGCTGCTAAAGTTCTAAGCTTTGTGATGTCATAGAAAAATAAAAGGATGTTCAAAAAACGATGCCAATCTAAAGTAGTCATATGGGTGATGTTAATTAGCAACAATTTTTTGTGGTATTACTATCTGTCTTACAAGCAGATACATATAAATTTAGAAAAATGCTAATTTTTGCAATTTTTCGCTAAATTTTGGTGTTTTTCACAATTAAATACTGGATGTATCGAGCAAATTTTGCCAGTAACATAAAATGCAATGTGTCACGAGAAAACCATCTCAGAATCGCTTGGATAGGTGAAAGCATTCCGAAGTTATTACCACATAAAGTGAAACATGTCAGATTTGAAAAAAATTGGCTGTGTCCTGAAGGCCAAAACAGGCGGTGTCTTGAAGAGGTTAAGGCTCAGAGCCCATTTTTCAAATCTGACATGTGTCAATTTATGTCAGGGATATCAAACTCAGCCGGGTAAGTGGGCCACATATAGAAAAAATGGGAAGTTGACAGGCCGCATTACTTTTAAATTTGATATAATACAAAATTATTGTTAATCAATTAGTTATTTAAACTACTATGATAATACTACATTACTATAACAATACCGCTAGGTTTAGAGAATTCTCCACGTACTTATTTCAACAATCTAGTTTTCCAGTTTAAGTGTCGCTAAATGCAGTCCGGCGGCTCAGTTGGCAGTGTTTGGCAGACACACATGTCAAGATTGGGCAGCCCCTTTTTATATAGTGCCACAGAGTTCTCTGTAGATAATGCCACAGTGCCCTCTGTAGATAATGCCACAGTGCCCTCTGTAGATAATGCCAGTGCCCTCTGTAGATAATGCCACAGTGCCCTCTGTAGGTACTGCCACAGTGCCCTCTGTAGGTACTGCCACAGTGCCCTCTGTAGGTACTGCCACAGTGCCTTCTGTAGATAATGCAACAGACCCCTAGATAATGCCACCAGTGTCCTCTGTAGATAATGCCACAGTGCCCTCTGTAGGTACTGCCACAGTGCCCTCTAGGTACTGCCACAGTGCCCTCTAGGTACTGCCACAGTGCCCTCTGTATCTGCTTGTAGGACAGATAGTAATACCACAGAAAATAGTGACTAATTCACATTTCCCATATGTCTACTATATGTTGGAATTATTTTTTGAACATGCTTTTATTTTTCTAGGACGTTACAAGTCTTAGAACATGAGCAGCAATTTCTCATATTTTAAAGAAAATTTCAAAAGCCTTTTTTTTTTTTAGGTACCAGTTAAGTTCTGAAGTGGCTTTGAGGGGCCTAAACATTAGAAACCTCCCATAAATCACCATATTTTCAAAACTAGAATCCTCAAAGTATTCAAAACAGCATTTATAACGTTTCTTAACCCTTTAGGCATTTCACAGGAATTTAAAGCAAAGTAGAGGTGAAATTTACAAATTTCATTTTTTATGCAGAAAATCATTTTTATTCCATTTTTCTCTGTAAAACAGAAAGTTTAACATTAGAAACGCAACTCAATATTTATTGCCCAGATTCTGCAGTTTTTAGAAATATCCCACATGTGGCCCCAGTGTGGTAATGGACTGAAGCACCGACCTCCGAAGCAAAGCCTCCTTTTTATTCGATTATATTTTAGGCACCATGTCAGGTTTGAAGAGGTCTTGTGGTGCCAAAACAGTAGAAACCCGCCAAAAGTGACCCCAATTGCGAAACTACACCCCTCAAGGAATTTATCGAGGGGTATGGTAAGCATTTAGACCCCACAGTTTTTTTGCTGCAATTTGTGGAATTAGGCTGTGAAATTGAAAATCACATATTTTTCTGATAAAAGGAATAAAGGAAAAAAAGCACCCTAACATTTGAAAAGCAATTTCACCCGATTACGGCAATACCCCATATGTAGTCATAAACTGCTGGGCTCAGAAAGGGTGGAGCACTATTTGGCATGTAGATCTTGCTGGATTGGTTTCTGGACGCCATGACGCATTTACTGAGCTTCTGAGGTACCAGTACAGGGGAAACCCCTTAAAAGTGACCCCATTTTGGAAACTAGACCCCTTGAGGAATTTATTGTAGTTTTCATGGGGTGCATGCGACTTTCTGATCAGTTTTTATTCTATTTTCTATAAGGCGTGGTGACTAAAAAAACATAATTTCTTCTATTGTTTTTTTATTCCTTTTTTTTACAGCGTTCACTGTGCGCTATATATGACATATTCACTTCATTCTGCGGGGTGATACGATTACGGCGATACCCTATGTTTCGAGTTTTTTTTCTATGTCTTATGGCATTTGCACAATAAAATACTTTTAATAAAGAATTATTTACTTTTTGTGTTGCAATATTCTAAGAGACATAACTTTTTATTTTTCCCAACAAGAAAGCTGTGTTAGTTTAGGCCGTTATGGACGCGGTGATACCAATTATGTATAGTTTACTTATTATTTTTTTAAATAATAAAGGACTGATAAGGGAAAAATGGGGAATTTTACTTTTAATCTTTTTTTTTGTCCCACTGGAGGACTTGAAGGCAGAAGGCCCTGATCGCAATTTTAATACACTGCACTACATGTGTAGTGCAGTGTATTAGAGCTGTCAGCTACTCACTGACAGCAAGCATAGTGGGTCCTGACTTTGTCAGGACCCACTAGGCTCCTGTAGATGGCATAGCCGGAGGCCATTCTTAGGCCTCCGGTTGCCAGAGCAACCATCAGCGCCCGAGATCATTCATGTCCAATTGTACTCAGCACAGCGTGATCTTGCGAAATCACACTGTGCGGTCACATACACCCACATTAACTTTACTGAAGTGTCTTGAGAGTGAATAGACATCACCTCCAGCCAGGACGCGATGTCCATTCACACTCCCGACACTTCGGTAAAGTTTGTGTGGGACTTAATCGCTGCACAGCATGATCTCACGAGATCATGCTGTGAATGAGTGCATCCTGACAGTAAACTTTACCGAAGTGTCGGGAGTGTGAATAGACATTGCGTCCTGGCTGGAGGTGATGTCTATTCACTCTCAAGACACTTCAGTAAAGTTAATGTGTGTGTATGTGACAGCACAGCGAGATCACGCCGTGCTGAGTACAAATGGACATGGATGGAGAGAAGCGTATGATGCGGACTGGTCAGCGTCATACACTTCTCTTCACAACACCCACTTGGTCAAAAGTTAAAAAACGCCCAGTTGGGCATTAAGAAAGTAATTAGCATAGATCTAAAATTGCTCATAACTTGGTCAAAAATTATAGTTTTTTAAAAAAAAAAAACACTTATTACCTATATTACAGCGCCGGTCAGATTATGTAGGAGATAGGGCACTTATAATGTGGCGACAGAGCCTATTTAAATAACGTAATAGCTTTATAGTTTGGGTCGTTACAGACGCGGCAATACCAAATATGTGTAATATTTTCATTTTTTTTCCATAATAAAGCATTTTGTAAGGGAAAAAGTGTGTTTTTAATTTTTTTTACTTGCGATTTTTATTTATTATAAAGTTTATTAAGCTTTTTGATAACTTTTTTATTGATCGCTTTTATAATACACTGCAATACTTCTGTACTGCAGCGTGTTATTGCCTGTCAGTATAAAATGGACAGGCATCTGTTAGGCCATGCCTCTGGCATGGACCAGCAGGCATCCACTACAGGCAGACCTTCGGAACCCTTCGATTACATTGCACGGTGCTGGTGGGGTGAGAGAGGGAGCACCCACCCTCCAAAACCACTTAGATGTGGTGCTCGCTATTGAGCGCCACATCTAAGGGGTTAAACAGGTGGCATCGATGTTGATATCAATCCCGCCCGCTAAAGCAGCTATCTTTAGACCGCCCAACACCCGATCTACCCGGCAAGGGATACTCGTGCTTGACTTATGTCACAGCGCTGTGAAAAGGAGGCGCTCTGGCATAAGTACCCTTAACGCCTGCCGTGAAAAGGCATATTGGCGGTCGTTAAGGAGTTAAACTATTCCTCCCCTCTCATGTTTTATTGCATAACCACAATGAATCACTGTTAATACCTTGAAACTAACCAACAGAAAATCTGTGTCATAAAAGTCTATATAAATCTACAGAGATACAATCTTGTTACCCATAAGACATGATAAAATGACAAAGGAGATTTTTTTTGTCCTGTATTTTTCTTTGTTCTGTGAATAAACAAAAAAAAAAAAATACCCCCAAAAAACCAGATAGGACTTCTATACATTTAGAACTTATGTAAAGCTCTTCACAGCTTTCAAAAGGCAAAGAATAAAAAAAAAGTGATCAAGCAGATGTGAAACGCATGTTAAATACCCGACAAAAAAACAAACAATACACACAACAGAAACGATCCATAAATCCCCACCCCAACTGGTTCTCCATCATCAAATTATTCATGTGCTTTTTTATGATGCCTGTTCTTTGAAGTGACAGCACCTGAAGGAATATAGCTTGCATTTTTAATAGCATGGTGAGAATAGGTCAATGTACCTCAATTTCACAAACTGGCTACTAAAGCGGGAATGTTTAGACCTAAACGCACCATGAAAGATCGGAATTTCCCCAGAGAGTTATTTCCTTGACAATAAAATTTATTGTATGAGCTTTCATATCCAATTTACATCTGCCAGACAGCCATGAAGCTCCTCAGAGCAGCAGTACATTTAGATACTCATTAGAAGTTTGGGAATCAGTGTACTCTAAATACCAAAAAAACACAGGTCAAATATACAGGGGTCTATAGAATCATACAAAAAAAAAATAGCTATCTCTTTTTATGCGTTGGGGTTTCTAAAATTAAAATCAGGAAATGGCTGTCATTAAATCTCCCATTACGGTTGTCACCCGGCTTTCCCTGATTCCTGAATGGCAAATTTGAAAGGCATCGATATAAGAAAGCTTAACTAGGAAGATTTGCTCTACAGAAATGCTCTAAACATCTAACAGTAGATTTTATAGACTCTTTGGAAAACATTGCGAATGTCTTTTTACCTTTTAAATTTGATTGTTGTGACAACCTTCAAGATGTATTTGCATGTACGCAATAATGATATCAACAATAGGGAAAAAAAAGCTTAACCCCTTAATGACCAGCCTATTTTAGACCTTAATGACCAGGCCATTTTTTATGTATTTTTACGTCGCATTCCAAGAGCTATAACCTTTTTATTTTTGCGTCGACATAGCCGTATAAGGTCTTGTTTTTTGCGGGACAAGTTGTATTTTTTAATAGCACCATTTTGGGGGACATATTATTTATTGATTAACTTTTATTAACTTTTTTTTGGGGGGGGAATAGAAAAAAACCTGAAATTTTGCCACTCTTTTTCGTGTCTTAAATCAACGGCGTTTACCGTGTGATATAAATAACACAATAACTTTATTCAGCGGGTTGTTACGATTGCAACGATACCAAATTTATATAGTTTTTGTATGTTTTACTACTTTTACACAGTAAAAACGCATTTTTTTCAAAATTGTGTTTTTGTGTCTCCATATTTGAAGAGCCGTAACGTTTTTATTTTTTAATAGATTTATAGTCGGGGTCGTTACGGACGCGGCGATACCAAACATGTGTAACTTTTTTACTTTATTTTGGTGTTTTAATAGTAAAGCAGTTTGTAAGGGGAAAAGCTGGGTTTTTCATTTTTTTTCAAATTTATTTTATTAAACTTTTTTTTCACTTTTTTACTAGTCCCACTAGGGGACTATAATATGCGATTCTCCGATCGCTATTATAATACACTGCAATACTTTTGTATTGCAGTGTATTACTGCCTGTCCGTTTAAAACGGACAGGCATCTGCTAGGTCATGCCTCCGGCATGATCTAGCAGGCATTCGCTCCAGGCAGACCTGGGGGCCTTTATTAGGCCCCCTGCTGCCATTAAAGACACAGACACTCGGCGATCTTCTCGCCGGGTGTCGGTGGGAGAGAGAGGGAGCTCCCTCCATCTCTCCAAAACCACTCAGATGCGGTGCACGCTATTGCGCACAGCATCTGAAGGGTTAAACAGGTGATATCGATACTAATATCGATCTCACCCGGCAGAGCAGGGACGCTCCCAGCCCTCAGCTGCCTCTAGCAGCTGAGAGCAGGGAGATTTGACGCTCCCTGCTCTGTTTACTTTATCCTGATGCAGTGCCGTAAAAAGGCATATGCATCAGAATAAAGCCCGTTAGTGGCCGCCGTTAAAAGGCGTATTGGCGGTCACTAACGGGTTAAAGTGAATGTACACTATATGGCCAAAAGTATGTGGACACCCGCACATCACAACTAAATGAGCTTGTTGGACATTCCATTCCAAAACCATGCACGTTAATATGGAGTTGGGCCCCCTATTAAGGCTATAACAGCCTCCACTCTTCTGGCAAGGTTTTCTTACAAGATTTTGGAGTGTGTCAGTGGAAATTTGTGTGTATTTATCCAAAAGAGCATTGGTGAGGTCAGACACGAGAAGGTCTGACCATTATCCCTCCTCCACCAAATATTACAGTAGGCATTATGTATTCCGGTAGGTAGGGTTCTCCTAGCATCCGCTAAACCCAGATTCCAGACTGCCAGACGGTGAAACGTGATACATTATTCCACAGAACACCTTTTTACTGCTCCAGATTTCAGTGGAGGAGTGATTTAAACCACTCCAGTCTACGTTTGGAATTGTGCATGGTAATCTTAGACTTGTGTGCAGCGACCATGCAAATTAATTTCATAAAGAACCCGACGCACAGTTCTTGTGCCTATTTTACTTCCAGGAGTAGTTTGGTACTCTGTAGTGAGTAAAGCAACAGAGAATAAGTGATTTTTTTACACGCCGTGCACTTCAGCACTCAGTGGCCTCGCTCTGTGAGTAAGTGCGGTCCAAAGCTTTATGGCCGAGCCGTTGTTACTCCTAGGCGCTTCCACTTCACAATAAGCTGAGCTCTTCAGTGAGACCCATAATCTTAGCCTATGGAGATTACATGGCTGTGTGCTTGATTTCATGCACCTGTTTGCTATGGATGTGGCTGAAACACCTGAGCTCAATCATTAGGATTCTAATTATTATTATAAATTAATTTTCCAGAACAGGTTTGAAAATGAACCCCTTCATGACCAGGCCTTTTTGGGCATTAATGACCAAGCACTATTTTTTTTCACCGTCACATTTCTAAGAGTCATAACTTTTGTATTTTTCCGTACATAGCCTTTTCCAGAATTTTTTATTGCGTTTTAAATTTACGCAATTCACTATGCGGCATAAATAACATGTCACCTTTATTCTATGGGTCGGTACGATTGCGGTGATACTAAATACGTATTTTTTTATGTTTTACTAAGTTTACACACTTAAAACACTTTAAAGGAAGCGAAAAAAAAATTTTTTATATAAATTTGCTTTTAGTGTGTTATTAAAATACATTTTATTTATTTGTGTTTTTGTGTTTTACTTTTTTCTTTTACTTCACTATGGGGGCTGCCATTTTTTTTTTCATCTCTGTATGTGTAGATTAACGACACATACAGAGATGGAATACGGCACATACATCCCCATAAAGAATGCGAACGGGAGCCGTTCCATTCACTATAGTGTACGCAGTCTGTGTGGGAGCGGAGCATGCGCCGCTCCCACAAAGTCCAAAAGGAAGGTCTTCGGCCGAGCGACATCCGGTGCCATTTTCATGTGGACTGGAAGCCGCGGCCGGACAGTAAGGGTATGTGCACACGGTAGCAGGCTTTTACGTCTGAAAAGACAGACTGTTTTCAGGAGAAAACAGCTGCCTCGTTTCAGACGTAAATGCTCCTCCTCGCATTTTGCGAGGCTTCTCTGACAGCCGTAAATTTTGAGCTGTGCTTCATTGAGTTCAATGAAGAACGGCTCAAAGTACGTCTGAAAGAAGTGTCCTGCACTTCTTTTGACGAGGCTGTATTTTTACGCGTCGTCGTTTGACAGCTGTCAAACGATGACGCGTAAATGACAGGTTGTCTGCACAGTACGTCGGCAAACCCATTCAAATGAATGGGCAGATATTTGCCGACGTATTGTAGCCCTATATTCAGACGTAAAACGAGGCATAAAACGCCTCGTTTACGTCTGAAAATAGGTCGTGTGAACCCAGCCTAAGATGACTACTTCCGGTCGCGGCTTCCGGACATATGTTCATAAGCAAGGACTAGGAGCGGAGGGAGTGGCAGCGGCAGGAGCAGGTAAGTTATGTTTGTGCATGTTCGTGTTTTACTGTGTGATTACCACTGTATGTAAGCCTACTACACTGTGCATCCGCTCCAAAAATGGCGGCACACAATGTAGGAGGTTTGAACATTCAACCCCCTCCTTTCTCCTGGCACTCGCCAGGAGAAACGAGGGGGATTGTTTGAGCACACTAGAGCGAGTGTGTCTTCTCCAATTTTGCAGCATAAAGCAATGAGGTTGCTTTACCACATGCCAATGCTGCAATTTTGGGAATTGCTCCCTCTAGTGACCAGCACATGGAAATGTTACAAATTAGAATCTAATTTATAATATTTCCTGACTTGTGAAAAAATTAAAAAAAAATTAGAACAATGTGTAATCATGTATATACTAACTGTTTAAGAAAAAAGGAAAAAAAAATTCTAGTGACACATTCCCTTTAACCACTTCCGGACCACCCATTGACTATTAACGTCCGGGCGGTCCTTAATTAACTCTGCAAGGCCGTTCTAGAAGATCCTGCAGAGATAGCCTGTTTGACGTTCTTTAGCGGAATTCAGCTCCATGATACAGATGTCTCTAGAAAGCGGATATCACGGAGCTCTGCCCAGAGACCAATCAGTGAGGTCCCTGGGCATGTGATCATTGTGACAATGGTCACAATGATCACTATACTTTCCCCATCATCGCGGCACCCACGCCCCCCTCGCAGCAATCCCCCGCCCATCTTCACGACACCCCGCCCCCCTCGCTGCACCCCTCTCCCCTCCCCCTCGCGGCACCCCCTCTAACTTCTCCCTCTCCTGGCAGGCTGTCAGGAGAGGGAGAACAGTGTATAATACAAATAAATAAAACAATAAATATATTTCTATCTATCTAACTATCTACCTCATATCTATCCATCATATCTATCGCTCTAGCTATCTATGTAATATCTATCTTTCTCATATCTATCTATCAGATAGATAGATAGAGATAGATAGATATGAGAGAGAGATAGATATGACAATTAGTAGATATACACACTATCTAATATCTATCTATCTATCTATCTATCTATCTATCTATCTATCTATCTATCTATCTATCTATCTATCTAATAGATACATACACACAGATAGATAGAAAGATAGATCTAGATTGTGATTTATTTATTTTTTGTGTTATACAAATAAAGATTATTATTATTATTTCTATCTACCTATCCCTTTATCTATATCTTTCATATCATATGTATAGATGTATTGTACATTTTTAGGGTGGGGCTACATGGCGACTTTGGCCGCGACACTGGTCGCATACACAAAGATCACTATGGAACCAGCTTTGGAAAATTTGCTCTCCAAAAGCCAATTTGCGCACCATTCATTGTAAGCTCCGCCTTGCGCCCAGCGTGTATGAAATGTACACATATTTGTTATTGTTGAAGTCGGCAGAAGTTGCCAAGTATGTATTCAGGTGTGTTAACCCAGTAGCATGCATCAGAGGTAAAAATAAGGTCACCTGAATTCACATATTTGGGAAAAAAATACCAGTTTTAATTTTTTCCATTAAAGTCAATGAATTATCTGGAAAAAAATAGAGGGCTAATATCTTTTATATGTCTCAAAACTAATACCTTGAGGAGTCTAATTTAACCCCTTAATGACCAGCCTATTTTAGACCTTAATGACTAGGCTATTTTTTACGTTTTTCCATCGTCGCATTCCAAGAGCTATAACTCTTTTATTTTTGCGTCGACATAGCTGTATAAGGTCTTGTTTTTTGCGGGACAAGTTGTATTTTTTAATAGCACCATTTTGAGGTACATATTATTGATTGACTTTTATTAACTTTTTTTGGGGGGGGGATAGAAAAAAATCTGAAATTTTGCCACTCTTTTGCGTCCTAAATCTACGCCGTTTACTGTGTGGTATAAATAACACAATACGTTTATTCAGCGGATTGTTACGATTGCAACGATACCAAATTTGTATAGTTTTTGTATGTTTTACTACTTTTACACAGTAAAAACGCTTTTTTTTCAAAATTATTTGTTTTTGGGTCTCCATATTTGAAGAGCCGTAACGTTTTTATTTTTTCGCTGATGCAGTTGTATGAGGGCTTTTTTTTTGCGGGAAGACTTGTAGTTTTTATTGGTACCATTTTGGAGTAGATGCGACTTTTTGATCACTTTTTAATAACATTTTTTTTAAAGTCAGGATTCACAGAAAACAGCAATTTTTCCGTAGTTTTTTATTTCATTTTTTACGGCGTTCACCGTGCGGGTTAAGTAATGTAATAGCTTTATAGTCGGGGTCGTTACGGACGCGGCAATACTAAATATGTGTACATTTTTAACTTTATTTTGTTTTTTTAATACTAAAGCAGTTTGTAAGGGGAAAAAGTGGGTTTTTCATTTTTTTTTCACTTTTTTTTTTAATGAACTTTATTAAACTTTTTTTTTAACTTTTTTACTAGTCCCACTAGGGGACTTCACTATGCGACCCTCCGATCGCTATTATAATACACTGCAATACTTTTGTATTGCAGTGTATTACTGCCTGTCCGTGTAAAACGGACAGGCATCTGCTAGGTCATGCCTGCGGCATGATCTGGCAGGCAGTCGCTCCAGGCAGATCTGGGGGCCTTTATCAGGCCCCCGGCTGCCATTGCAGACACAGACACTCGACGATCTTATCGCCGGGTGTCGGTGGGAGAGAGAGGGAGTTCCCTCCCTCCAAAACCACTCAGATGCGGTGCACGCTATTGAGCACCGCATCTGAGGGGTTAAACGGGTGAGATCGATACTTCTATCGATCTCACCCGGCAGAGCAGGGACGCCCCCAGCACTCAGCTGCCTCTGTCAGATGAGAGCAGGGATATTTGACAGCTCCCGGCTCTGTTTACTTATTCCGATGCCGCGACGTAAAAAGTCTATGGCATCGGAATAAGGCCCGTTAGTGACCGACGTAAAAAGACTATGGGCCGGTCACCATCTGTAATGGTTGTATGGTGTCAGCAAACCAGCTTTGGAAAATTTGGTCTCCAAAAGCCAGTTTGCGCACCATTCATTGTAAATCCCACACAAACGTTACCAAAGTGTCAGGATTGTGAATAGACATCCCGTCCTGGCTGGAAGCGATGTCTATTCACTGTCAGGACACTTCAGTAACGTTAATGTGTGTGTATGTGACTGCACATAGTGAACAACGCAGGATCACTATGTGCTGAGTAAATGAATGGAGAGAAGAGTATGACGCTGATTGGTCACGGATTGGTCAGCGTCATACACTCCTCTGTACAACGCCCACTTGGTCAAAAGTAAAAACACGCCCAGTTGGGCATTAAGAAAGTCATTACCATAAAGCTAAAATCGATCATAACTTGGTGAAAATAGATAGTTTTTCTAAATAAAAAACACTGCTGTTACCTACATTATAGCGCCAATCTCATTATGTAAGAGATAGGGCACTTATAATGTGGTGACAGAGCCTCTTTAAAGACGGCAGAAGTTGCCAAATATGCATTTAGGTGTGTTTACCCAGTGGCATGCACCAGATGTAAAAAAAATTAAAAAAAATTTACATATGTACATTTTTTTTTCTATTTATTTCCCTTATTTCCTTTTACATTTTTTAAAAAGTAAAATAGATCTATTATTTTTTTTATACAATATGGAAGCCCAATATGTTCTGAGAAAAACAAGACCAAATACATGTAGATTGGAAGCGTAATAGAAGAACAATTTGCTTTTAAATTGGCACATGGCTAAAACTTGAACATGTGGGGGTAAAGCCTCTGATCAAAAAGGGGTTAAAAAACAAAAAATTATTTGTTTTGGCATCGCTGAATTTCAAGAGACGTAACCTTTTTATTTCTCGGTCTATGTAGCCATATGTGGGCTTGTTCTTTATGGGACAAAGTTTTGTTTTCATCGCTACTATTTTGGTGTACATGGGGCTTATTGATTAACTTTTATTAGATTTTTTTTGGGGGGGGAATGGAAAAAAAAAAAAAAAAGGAATTTGTTTTTTGTTTTTTGCCATTTTTTTGTACGCCGTTCACTCAACTGGTTTAATCAGTGTGTTAACTTGATTGTTCGAGTCATTACGATTGTGGCGATACCATATATGTGTGTTTTTTATTTATTTTTTACACTTTTACTAAATAAAACCACATTTTTTATGGAAAAAAAGCTTAATTTTATTTTTACTGTCATTTTTTTCACAAATTTAAAAAACCGTTAAATAATAATTTTTTTTTAAGTCCCAGTAGGGGACTTCACAATGCAGTCTTCTGATCGCAGATAAAATGCTTTGGCATACTTGATATACCAAAGCATTATTGCCTGTCAGTGTAAAACTGACAGGCAATCTGTTAGGCCGTGCCTTATATGGTTAAAGTGTAGCTAAACGTTTGGACAAACTTCTGACATGCCATAGAGACATGTCGGAAGTTTGGATTGGTGGGGGTTCGAGAACTGAGACCCCCACCAATCTCTAGAACGAAGCAGCTGAAGTGCTCGTGTGAGTGCTCAGCTGCTTCGTGTCTGTTCGGCTTTTTCCGGAAAGCATATGTATCGGTGTACGGGCTCATAGACTTTCTATTGAGTCCGTACACAATACATTTATTTACGGAAATAGCCGGACACGAAGCGGCTGAGCGCTCACACGAACGCTTTAGCTGCTTCGTTCTAGCAGTTGATGCGGGTCTCAGTGCTCGGAACCCCACCAATCAAAACTTCTGACATGTCTCTATGACATGTCAGAAGTTTGTCAAAGGTTTAGCTACACTTTAACTGCACATGAACATACACACACCTGCTTCAACAGACTAGCTTATTACATTGGATTCCATGTACCCATGATCCCCAAGATGAATTTAGCATCAACCATTTACAAAGAGGTAGTGGTTTTACCATTGTCAGTTCAAGAACTCTATGGGACTTAGCAAAACTTTAATACTTTATTCTTTAATCATACAGATATTGTTACAATATTACTCACTGCAGCTAACAACAGAGGCTGTGATGCATAGACGGATTATAACCAGGGCAATCTGGGCAACTGCCCAGGGTTTAAGGATCCCAGGCAGGGCTGTGGAGTTGGTAAGCAAAACTACCGACTCTAACTCCTCTATTTTTTCTCTGTACGACTCCTTTATAAATGGCTCATGTAAAATAAGCCCAGTTGCCTGTTCGCTGTGTATAAAATGTATGTGTGGTTGGTAATGTTGTAAGAAAAGAGAAAGTAGTATGCACTCCATCTATATATATGTCCTGAAAATCAGGTGCAAGTCTGAATGGGAATAAAAGAAACATCTAAAGAGTGTTAACTGTATATGCTATATAGAAATAATACGGTCATCCAGTTCTCCCTAGAAGTTCGGAGATGACTGCAGGCATGCTCAGTAAGGGCCATTTTAACCATAGGGAAAACAGTGCACCTGCATCGGACCCCTTCTGGCAGCACCATTCTCAACTGTTTGTGTCCTCTATGAAGACACAGTTTTCCATGCTGCCAGGATAAGAGTGAGGAGGAGCACAACGCCAGCAGAGCAGTTTGGTTAGGTGCCGTGGAGGAAGGGGGGGGGTATATAGGAGAAGGCAAGAGGTCTGCACGGAAGAGTGGGAGACGGTGTAATATGTGCAGGACACTATAGCACAGCCCTTGGTGCCTATAAGAGCCCTAATCATAATCTTTCCCATGTCTCTCCAATGCTTCCTTCAGTGTCTAGTATCCAGCCCCCCGCAAAACCTACTTGTCCCTGAGGCTTCATTGTTTTCACCAGGAATTGTGCCGTGGCATATATACTTTCCTATGAGAGTCATTAACAGCACATGCAAGTGCCGGGACCACTAAGCACCATCATGAGGTGTCACTAGCAAAGCCACCCAAAAAAAGGCTGTGCTGGCGATGTCAGAATCCGCCCAGTGGTGCCCACGCACATTGTTACTAACGTCAATAGAAAAGGATAAAAAATGGGCCATGGCATATATCCTGCTGTAATCCAACCACACTGACTCCTGGGCCAATTGCAGCTCCTCCCCTGCATTATGCCTGGGGGAAAAGTAGGTTTTCGGGAGGGGGGGTGGGCTGGATACCGGGTAGGATTCGGGCAACAGAAGTGCTTGTCTGGCTGACCTTGCTGCCACGTGTAGAGGAAATTTGTTTGTAGTTTTTTTTATGGCAAATCGAATATCTTAGACTGAGAGTGATACAATATGTTGTTCTAAACCACACTGGAGCTACCTGTTATCTGTGAGGAAAGAAATCAAAACCTACGTTTCACTGTCTGGATGTTTGTTAAGAAAACTTTTGATGCCTCCAACAATAATCCCCTTTACTTTAACTTATTATACATGTACGGTCTTATTATGTTTTGGACTGTTTTACAATCCTTGCCTTTGATTAATTTTCTGATGAACTTTATGACCATAACACGTATTTTACAGACTACTAGACACACTTTTTATTCTAAGAACTGAGCTGTAATCTTCTGGTGCGTCTAATAGTCTAAATGCAGGCAGTTACCTGTGTATGAAGAAGCTGGAGACTGAACATCATGATTTAACCCCTTTAGGACACAGCCTGTTTTGGCCTTGTGGACACAGATGATTTTTTCAAATCTGACTTGTGTCACTTTATGTGGTAATAACTCCGGAATGCTTTTACCTATCCAAGCGATTCTGAGATTGTTTTCTCGTGACATATTGTACTTTATGTTAGTGAAAAAATTTGGTCGATAAATTCTATATTTATTTGTGAAAAACTTAAAATTTTAGCAAAAATTTGCAAAAATTTGCATTTTTCTAAATTTAAATGTATTTGCTTGTGAAACAGATAGTAATACCACACAAAATAGTTACTAGTTAACATCCCCCATATGTCTACTTTATGTTTGCATCATTTTTTTTCACGTACTTTTATTTTTCTAGGACGTTACGAGGCTTAGAACTTTAGCAGCAATTTCTCATATTTTCAATAAAATTTCAAAAGGCTATTTTTTCAGGGACCAGTTCAGTTCTGAAGTGGCTTTGAGGGCCTTATATATTAGAAAGTCCCCATAAATCACACAATTTTGAAAACTGCACCCCTCAAGGTATTCAAAACCACATTCAGAAAGTATTTTAACCCTTTAGGCGTTTCACAGGAATTAAGGCAAAGTAGAGGTGAAATTTACGAATTTCATTTTTTTTGCCAAAGTTCATTTGTAATAAAAAAAAATCTGTAACACAGAAGGTTTTACCAGAGAAACGCAACTCAATATTTATTGCCCAGATTCTGCAGATTTTAGAAATATCCAACATGTGGCCCTAGTGCGGTAATGGACTGAAATACCGGCCTCAGAAGCAATGGAGCACCTAGTGGATTTTGGGGCCTCCTTTTTTTAGGAATATATTTTAGGCACCATGTCAGGTTTGAGGAGGTCTTGTGGTACCTAAACAGTCGAAACCCCCCCAAAGTGACCCCATTTTGGAAACTACACCCCTCAAGGCATTTTTCTAGGGGTATAGTTAGCATATTCACCCCACAGTTTTTTTGCAGAATTTAGTGGAATTAGTCTGTGAAGATGAAAATCACCTATTTTTCTGTGGAAACATAGAATTTTTTCATTTTTACAAGGAATAAAGGAGAAAAAGCCGCCCAACATTTGTAAACCAATTTCTCCCGATTACGGCAATACTCCATATGTGGTCGTAAACTGATGTTTGGACCCACAGCAAGGCTCAGAAGGGAGGGAGCGCCTTTTGAATTTTGGAGCGCAGATTTTGCTGGATTGGTTTTCAGTGCCATGTCGGGTTTGCAACGCCCCGGAGGGACCAAAACAGTGGAAACCCCCCAAAAGTGACCCCATTTTGGAATCTACACCCCTCAAGGAATTTTTCTAGGGGTATAGTGAGCATTTTGGCCCCTCAGGATCTTTTTTAGAGCTAAGGTGACCAAAAAACAGCGATTTTGGCGCTTTAAATTCTTTATTTATTACAGCGTTCACCGTGCGCTATAAATTACGTTTTACTTTATTCTGCCGGTCGGTACGATTATGGCGATACCATATGTGTATAGATTTTTTTAAGTTTTGCACCGTTTGCACAATAAAATTAAGTTTCTATAAAATAATTTATTTTCTGGGACACGCTATTTTGAGCCGTAACGTTTTTATTTTTTAGTCAAAAAAGCTGTGGGAGGTCTTGTTTTTTGCGGGACGGGTTGTAGTTTTTATTGGTACCATTTTGGGGTAAATGCGACTTTTTGATCACTTTTTATTCTCTATCTTGGGAGGGGTGGTGACCAAAAAAACAGTTTTCCGTTTATTTTGTTTGCGGCGTTCACCGTGTGGAAAAATTAACATGATAGTTTCATAGATTGGGTCGTTACGAACGCGGCGATACCAAATATGTGTACTTTTTTTTAACGTTTTCATTTTTTCCCTATAATAAATGACTTATTATAGGAAAACAAAACCTTTTATTTTGACACTTTTATAAAACATTTTTATTAACTTTTTACACTTTATATTTTTGTTTATTAACTTTTTTTTTAACTTTTTACACTTTCTTTTTTTGACCTGCAGCTTTGATCGCTGCTAGAATACATTACACTACCTAGGTAGTGTAACATATTCCAACTGTCAGTGTGACGTCACAGTCACTCTGACAGTTGGTCTACGAGGATCAGCAGAGGCTGATCCTCATAGGCTGACATACATGGCAGACTTGGGGGCCGTTGTCTGGCCCCCGGGTGCCATCACAAGCATCAGAAGCCCCCACGATTGCATGGGGGCTGCTGATGCGCTACAAACCCGCTACATGCGGAGATCGCAATCGAGCCCCGCATGTAACGGGTTAATTGCCGAAATCAGCGGCGATGAGCCGCTGATCGGAAACACTGGAGAGTGTCAGCTGTCGGGGACAGCTGATCTCCAAGTTCCCGATGCACACTGTCGCCGACAGTGTGCATCGGGAACGGCACAGTGACTTTCTGTCACTCTGACAGGAAGCCTATCAGGACCAGCCGAAGGTTGGTCCTGATGGGCTTCCGTCCATGGCAGACCCGGAAGCCATTGTTTGGCTTCCGTTTGCCATACTAACTATCGGCAGACCCCGCGATTTCGGACGTGGGTCTGCCGATATGTTAGAAACCCCTAAAATTCGGCGATTGCACCCGATCGCCGAATTTAAGGGGTTAATGCGCCGAAATCAGCGGCAAAGGACCGCTGGCCGGCAAGAGGGGAGTGTCAGCTGTCGGCGACAGCTGACCTCCCAATTCCCGGTGCACACTGTCGCCGACAGTGTGCACCGGGATTAACTCAGTAACTGTACGTCCTCGTGCGGGAAGTAACCTCCTGCAACGACGGACAGTTACGTCCTGGTGCGGATAGGGGTTAAAGGTCCTTGCAGTGCACTGTTATGGAAGCATAAAGTATCTGTGTGTTATCTGCTCACTGAACTGCCATATCTTACACACAGAATTCTGTCAAATCTGACTGCTCATTAAGCAAACACCACAAACATTTGTACACACAGCACAGTAAATCTATGCAGGTACTAATCTGCACGGACCTTCTAGCCTCACAAACAAACTTGAAGAAGTGACCTGAGCATATTCATCACCGTTAACCCCTGTCTCTCCACACCTCTGATATAGCTGCTGAGTTTATTAGAGGATGAGGGCACCATTGCTTCCAATATATTGTACCACTGTGGCTGGCATTGTAGTGGGGTACTTTATCTGCACCATATCGCCTATTACCCATAGGAAATGTACAGTAAGAAAAATAAAGAATTCTCCTCTATTATGCTTCAAATTATGGGTGCGTCTTATGGTCCAGTGCGTCCTATAGTAAAAAAAATACAGTAATTTATATGTTCTATGTAATGTATAAATATGTGAATTGTACGGATTTGCCTGGATTGTTAAGATTTGTCTGGGTATGTGACGGTACTTATGTGCAGCATCACCTGATTGAAATTGTGTTCTTTTTTTTTTTACTTATTTGGATTTAATAATGATATGAATACATTTTACTTACCCAATTGAGTGCCAGTTTTCTTTCCCTTCTTCCCATCATTCAACTGCTTTCTCACCTTTTTATACACTCCTCAACATTGAAATTGCAACACCAAGAAGGGCAAACCGTAAGGTTATACAAAGCAAGGAAGTAGCAGATGTCACTAAGATCTGCAAACGATCAAATTTTCAAGCACCCAGCTCTAATCTGTGGCATGTAGAAGGAGTATGAAAGGCAGATTCAAAGCAAAATTTTTAAGCCACATGAAACCTCAATAATAGGATCAAGTGGTGTGGGATAATTGTGCGATGCATCCTGTTCGGCGACGTGCCAGTTATCGCCACTTGTCGCAAACTGAGAGGGACAGAATATTTGAACTGAGAGACCTTGGTTTATTACTCCGGCTGATCTCTATGCACCTAGGCCGAGATCTCAGAACGGTTCAATGTTGCATGCCCCGGAGGTTGGGAGAACAACAACGAACGAGAATGACAGAGATCATCTGATTGGATGAATGGCCCGTAGTGATTCATTCTGTGCTGCAAGTGAAATTGGACATCACATCCCCAGCCTAGGGCGGCAACACGGGTCAACACATACCAGAAGGCGTTTTCATGACATTGGGCTACGAGCCAGACGTCCAACTACAGGTGTTTCATTGACCACACACCACCGCTCTTAACCCTTTCACGCCGCAGCCCTTTTTCAGATTTTCATTTTCGTTTTTCCCTCCCCACCTTCCAAAGGCCATAACGCCTTTATTTTTCCGTCGATATAGTACTATGAGGGCTTGATTTTTGCGGGACAAGTTGTAGTTTTTCGTAGCACCATTTATTTTGCCGTATAATGTACTAGGAAACGGGAAAAAAATTATTTGTGGGGTAGAAAATGAAAAAAACAGTGATTCCGCCATGGTTTTTTGCGTGCCATTTTTACGGAATTCACTCTACAATTAAAACAACATATTCATTTTATTCTATGGGTCAATACGATTACGCCGATACCAAATATATATAGCTTTTTCTATATTTTACTACTTTTACAAGTAAAAACCTAAGTGTAAAAAAGAAAATGTATTTTGTTTCGCCAAATTCCGAGAGCCGTAACGTCTTTATTTTTCCGTCGATTAAGTGGTTAAGGGCTTATTTTTTGCGGGATAAGCTGTAGTTTTTAATAATACCATTTTGGTGTAAATGTGACGGTTTGATCACTTTTTATTTCATTTTTTGTGGGAGATTAGGTGAACAAAAAATAGAGATTCTGGCGTTTACAATTTTTTTTTTTACGGCGTTCACCCTGCGGGTTAAATAATGATATATTGTGATAGTTCAGACTTTTACGGACGCGGCGATGCCAATTATGTTTATTTATTTAATTTTTTACTATGCTCTAGGGGGAAAATGGGAAAAGGGGGGTTTTTTGAACTTTCAATATTTATTTTTTTTTACACAAAAAAAGCAACTTTATTTAACTCATTTTTAAAAAATTTTATTAGTCCCCCTAGGGGACTTCAACCAGCGATCGTTAGATCGCTTGCACGATATACTGCAATACTAATGTATTTCAGTATATCGTGATTCTGACAGTCTCCTATGAAGCCCTGCCGGAGGCAGAGCTTCATAGGAGTACCAAGATGGCGGACCTGGGGGACTTCGTCAGACCCCCAGGCAGCCATGTGAACCAACGGCTCCCCCCGATCTCGCCGCGGGGGGGGCCGTTGAGACGTTACAGGGGGTCACCCCCGTTTTTAGTCATTTAAATGCTGCGATCTCTATTGAACGCGGCATTTAACGGGTTAAACAAGCGGGATCGCGCTAAACCACGATCCTGCTCGTAACCCGGAAGTGTCGGCTGTAACACACAGCCGACACACTCGCTTTATGAAGCGGACTCAGCCCGTGAGCCCGCTCCATATTCCCTCACCCGGAGTGCGCCGTATATATACGGCGGATGTCGGGAAGGGGTTAAAGGCTATCATGGTGCACAGCAAGACGGCAATGAAGACTGGAATGGAGGTCTGTCCTCTTCAGCGATGAGTCCTGCTTTTGTCTCAGGCACAATGATAGCCAGGGATTGGTCTAGAGACCACAGGGGTAACGACATGAAGAGGCCTTCACAAAGGAGTGTCACACCGGTCCGACTCCTGGGATTATGATGTAGGGTGGCATAATGTATGGTAGTTGGACCCCTCTAGTTTTCATTTCAGGTACACTAACAGTTCGGTGTTACATTGATTTGGTCATGGGACAGCCATTTCTCCAAATTGTCCCAGAAGCCATTTTTCAACAGGACAATGCCAGGACGCATGTTGCTTGTGCTACTGTGAGCAGCTTGCGTGGCCTAAATGTGCTGCCATGGCCTGCAGCGTCTCCGGACATGTCGCCCATCGAGCACATCTGGGGTGTCATTGGTTGGCAATCTTGATGATCTGGTGCTCAAGTGCATTCAGCGTGGCATAACATTCCTCAGACAACCATTAAATACCCTCATTGATAGCACGCCAAGGCATGTAAGTGCGTGTATTTCTGGGCGTGGCACTCATATTCTGTACTGAATAAATCAAGATGTTTGGAATATTTTGTTTCCATTTTTTATCATTTGCATATCATTAACATGTCTATCGATCCTGTGATTTCCACAATCCCAATACTTTTCCTTCTTGGTGTTGCAATTTCAATGTTGATGAGTGTATTAACCTTGCTGCCACATGCGCTCCTATGCCTGCACTTCAATACAGGGCATTCACACCTGAATTAAAGACCAAATTAGCCCATGAGCTCCCTGGACTATAAGAAGGGCTCTGCCCCTTCCTGCATTTCCTGAGCGTTGTTGTCATTACCTTAGTTTGTCTCTGCAAATGGTCTCCTAAGTGTCTTCCAGTTCCCAGTGCTCCCGTTCCTGCTACTTGTCACCTGTATTCCGAGTTATCCTGGTTCAAGTGCCATATTGAGTTGGAGTCGTGCTGCACTGAGTACTACGCCTGTCCTGCTACACCACGTCTGCCTGCTGCCTAAGTCCCATCCGAGCCTGTCTTGCTACTGTCTGAAGCTACCACAGGTACACCTATACGAACTATAGACTTTGACCTGTGTCCTGTTGGCCAGCTGCCATACCGTTAAGGCGGTATGGCCTAGTGGGTCCGCGCAGCCAACGTGACAAAAACACAGTGCTTTGAGCCAATAAGAGCCTGCCTGATGTAGAATACTGCAGCCACAAGGCCGTCCTTCTCTCTTTGCCTTTATAATTGAAACATTCATGCCCTGTAGTGACAGTGAAGTACGATACCTGATCGGCCTTCCCCCCTTTCTGCCTCAAAGGCTAAGCAAATAATATAATTAATAAGTCAATTAATTTAAAACAGAGTTGTGCCACATATGAGACCCGCCAAATTCAATAGCCCTTGCACCATAAACCTTTACCCCCTGCCACCTCCCCGTGCACTACCGCCTTTGTCTTTTCAAGTTTTTTCCTCAACTGGGTCACAAACTAAGGCCCTATCTCCTACATAATCTGTGCTGTCCCATACTCCCACATTAACTTTACCGAAGTGTCTTGGAGTGAATAGACATCGCCACCAGCCAGGATGCGATGTCTATTCCCACAGCTGACACTTCGGTAAAGTTTCTGTGGGACTTACTTACACAGCACACCGTGATCTCGCAAAATCACGCTGTGCTGTCATTCACTGCGTGATCTTGCAAGATCACGTTGTGTTGTGATTAAGTCCCACAGAAACTTTACCGAAGTGTTGGGAGTGTGAATAGACATCGCATCCTGGCTGAAAGCGAGGTCCAATCACTCTCAGGACACTTCGGTAAGGTTAATGTGGGAGTATGTGACTGCGATTACAGCTAAAAATGAATGGAGAGAAGTGTATGACGCTGATTGGTCAGCATCATACACTTCTCTTTACAACTTGTTCTTCACAAATTGCATAATAGGGGATGTGGCACCCTTGAAATTGACAGTGAGATGGAAAGGGAGACCCTATCAGCATTAGAATAACTGCTATGGGAACAGAGAACTGCAATAAGTAAGTTTGCTATGTCGGCCTTACCTAAATCCACAAGGTTTCCACCCTTGTCACTGTGTCCCCAGGTGGAAATATTCACCAAACTGGTAGTAGATGACCTCAAACAAATACCTAAGTTTGGATATAGGGATAATCTCACAGTCCCTCAGAGACAAGCCTTGAGAGAATTACAATCTTTTGAGGATGTGGTCATCAAAGCCGCAGACAAGGGGGGTAACATTGTGGTATGGCAGACAGAGAAATATGAAAAAGTGGCATTTAGACAATTAAGAGATAAGCAGACTTATGCCAAACTTACATTTAACCCTATATCTAAATTCTCTTTGGAACTGAAGGAGATTCTGAATAGGGCCTTGGACAAAGGGATCATCACTAAGAAGATTTTTGAGGGATTAATGACAAAGAATTCCAAAATACCTACAATCTATTTCCTGCCAAAAATTCATAAAAACATGATGGAACCCCCTGGACGTCCCATTGTGTCAGGTATGGGAGGTCTATGTGCAGCTACATGTAAATTTATAGATCACTATCTAAAGCCGTTGGTAACAGAACTGCCATCACATGTAAATGACACAACGGATGTCCTGGGGAGAATTGACGGGATTCAGATTGAACCCGACATGTACCTTGTAACCGCGGATATTGAAAGCCTATATACATGAATAAGACATGGGGATGGTCTGGAGGCGGTCCGCTTCTTCCTGGGGACTAGCAACTGGGATGACGAATTATGCGAACTTATTGTAGAATTACTGCAGTATGTTTTGAGCCACAACATCTTTGTATTCAAGGATAACTTTTATCTGCAGACCCAAGGCACTGCCATGGGTGCGGCGTGTGCGCCATCCTATGCGAACCTGTTTCTCGGTTTTTGGGAGAGGCAGGTTTTCCATGGGGTTGGCGCATGCGCCACTGACCATGTGCAGTGCTGGCTCCGCTACATTGACGACATACTGTTTGTGTGGCAGGGCTCGGAGTGCGAGCTGAGGAACTTTATGCAGCAACTCAATATAAATCAAGTGAATGTCAAACTGACTTATTCATTTCATACCTCCAAGATTGAGTTTTTGGATTTATCAATATTTAAAGATGCATGTGGTTTTCTTCAGACGGACGTCTACCGCAAGTCAACCTCCGTCAACTCACTGCTGCATGCATCCTCCTCTCACACTCCATCTACTGTCAAAGCCATCCCAGTTGGTCAATTCCTCAGAATGAGGCGGATCTGCTCCACTGACCATCTTTTCAAACAACAATCTGAGGACCTCAGAGACAGATTCGAAAATAGGGGTACAGCAAAAGGTCCATTAAGGCAGGATATCGGAGAGCCAAAAAGACCCCTCGTGCTAATCTCCTGAGTAGCAAAACCCCTGAAGTGGGAAAACAGCTGTTAGGTTCATCTCCACCTACAACAGTAGATGGGATGAATAAAGGACTATCTTAGGACGACACTGGCCATTTTAAGGTCCGAACCCACCTTGGCTCTTTGCCTCAGTGATAAACCAACAATGACGGCCAGGCGGAGTAGGAATCTCCGTGATATCTTGGTCAAAAGTCACTATACCCCTAAAAAGGTTAACTTTTTCGGATCTCAGGGGCAAAGAAAAGGGTGCTATCCATGTGGCAACTGTGTTGCGTGCCCTAAAATTAGTAGAACAAATAAGTTTGAATCAGTTGATGGCACCAAATCCTTTGAGATTAAAGACTACATATCGTGTAGTAATACACATGTAGTTTACTATGCTGTATGTGGATGCCCAAAGATCTATATAGGCCTGACATCGAGGGAATTACGTATACGCACTAGAGAACATGTGCGGGACATTATTGGAGCAGGGGCTATTGATGACCCTATAGAACTTAAAACTATACCCAGACATTTCAAAATGTTTCATGGGTGCAACCCAAGATCCCTCAAAATCTGGGGGATTGAACGTATACGTTGCGGCATCAGGGGGGGGTAATGTGAAGAAGGTCTTGGCACAGAAGGAATGTAGGTGGATTGTGCAATTAGGATCCATGGCACCGGCCGGACTTAATGAAAAATTAAGCTTCGTACCCTTCTTATGAGGACGCTGGAACCACCTGACTATCATTAGAATATACTTTTATTAAATTTTAAATTGTGGATTGTTTGTGTGTCTAGTTTTTAACTATTATTTTTTTAGTAGGTATGTGACATATCGGTTGATCTAGTGAAGCACCTGTGTACCCCTAAATAAACCCCTCAAAGTTCGACGATTCTCTACGTTGCGGACCTTGATGTAGAGCTCATATATCCGGGACTTCACCTATGTAATTTTTTTGCGATTTTACCCCTATACGTGTCTGCATGAGCACTTTAATGTCGCCTGGTTTTTTACAGACGACCTTTCATGAGTGTTACCCAACAGTAACAGTCTCTTATATATTTTTTTTGCACTGTTACGAAATGTTTGTTATGTCTGTATGCTTTAATTTGGAGATTTATGTATCTCCCGTATTCATGTTCTTATTATCAATATTTTATGTGATATTGTTATGCCCGTAATGATATATTACACAATATGTATTTTCTCACAAAATCACTGCACTATAGTGTACACAATTATAAGTGTATCTTATAAGTATATTAGGTCATTTGGCGTAATTGCCATCTCAATAAACAAAATGTTTTTCTTTCCTTTTCTGTCAAACACTGTATTATGAGGGTAATGTCTCTTTTTGAGACTTGTCACTGTTTTTGTTTAAAAATGACTTTTTAACCCTATATATACACAAACATTAGAGTCATTACTAGATATTATAAAGATGCCACATTACATTTTACTTACTCACATCTGGTCTGCGCTGTCCAATGGGGTGCGCGCTCGTGACGTACGCGGCCGGGACTGGGACTGGCCACGCCCGAACCTCCGATGCGGTGCGCATGTCCGGATCTCTTGGTAAGCGTCGAGAATCCGGATGTGCGCCGCAGCACTGGAGGACGGAAGTGGGGCCTGCCACACTTCCGGTTGCGCCGTCGGATGCGCGCCATGCACCCTTGGACGGGGTAGAATCTACTTAGAACACACCTGGGCCACACATAGATGGGGTATATATAGGGTGCCCACTGGATAGACACACTACACCCCCTTGAGGAAGCGGACATTCGCGAAACGCGCGTCGGGGCGCACACAGTGATCATCAGGAAACACTTAAGGACACTCTATGGGTAAGAATATCCTGTTTTTCCCTGAAGTTTCTGGGTATGGTTTATGTCTATCTTCCCAGTACACTACACTTTTTTTTTTTGGACCATTTCTGTCCTCTACTAGCACTAATACGTGTACTGAGTGAAATTTTCCATATTTCATACCAGTGATATTCTTACTGCAACCCATACGAAAAAGGGTTCACCATTTATAACTCTGGTTTCCCTGATGTATCTCTATGTCGATTACTTATTCAGTTTCTCTTGTCATATATATCTTTTTAAATGTTTGTTGTTTTGCATATTTAAATAAAGCATTTTTTGATACTTTTTGACATATATTGGCTTTAGACTCTGTTTCTTCTGTATTAACATATCTATTATAGAGTTGCCTTAATATTACAAATGGGAGGATGTTCTTTGGAACAATACCTAGCCCAGTAAATTTGTTTGCTTCTGGAGGCTATTAATTATAATCACTTCTCTTTACAACGCCCAGTTGGTAAAAAGGTAAAAAACGCCCAGTTGTCTATTAAGAAACTAATTAGCATAAATCTAAAATTGCTCATAACTTGCTAAAAAAAAATGATCATTTTTCAAAATAAAAACCACTTATCTACATTACAGCGCCGATCAGATTATGTAGGAGATAGGGCACTTATAATCTGGTGACAGAGCCTCTTTAAGCCCTGCAGGAAGCAATGTAAAAAGACAGAGAAAACAAAAGAGAAAAAAAACATAATAATTGGTATCACCAGGTCCGTAAAAGTCTAAAATATATCATTATTTAATCCGCATGGTAAACGCTTTAAAAAAAAAAAAAAATATGGCAAATTTGCTACTTTTTGGTCACCTGGTCTCCCCCAAAAATGAAATAAAACGTGATCAAAAAGTCTAATGTGCCAAAAAATTTTACCAGTAAAAACTACAGCTCGCCCCGCAAAAAAACAAGCCCTTACACTGCTCAATCGACAGAAAAATAGGTTCTCAGAATATGGCGACACAAAACAATAATTTTTTTTTTTTTTTAATAATTTTTTGTAAAAGTAGTAAAACATTAAAAAAAATATATATAAATTTGGTATCGCCGTAATCATATTGACCCACAGAATATAGTGAACATGTCTCAAATAAAAAAAAACAATGGAGGAATCACAGTTTTTTTCCCATTCCACCCCACAAAGAATTTTTTGCAGTTTCCCAGTACATTATATGGTACAGTAAATGGTGCCTGAAAAATGTCATTCCCGCAAAAAACAAGCCCTCATATGGCTATATCGATGAAAAAATTAAACAGTTATCGCTTTTGGAAGGTGAGGTGGAAAAACCAAAGATGGAAATACTGAAAAATTGTTGCAGCGGCAAGGGGTTAACTAAGTGTGTGGATGCCTATATAAAGTGAGTGTGCATATATGTGAGTGCATGCATGTAGTGAGTGTGCATGGAAACATGCATTTATAGAGTGAGTGTATCTATGTGTGTGTGCCAGTATGTAGTGAGTGTATATATCTGTGTATCCCTATATGTAGTAAATGTACATATGTGTGCATTCGTGTATATAGTGAGTCTATAGTATGGGAGAGTGTATGGTATCTTTAAGTCCTGTGTATCTAATGAAGAGAAATGTTTTAAATTCAGGTTGCGTTTTCTGGGCCCTGTATGGTTGTATTATTTGGGCTCTTTATAGAAGTGTTTATTCAGCATTGCATTGCAGCATTGTTTGAGCACTGTATGATGATATTATTTCAGGACTCTTTGGGAATGATATTTAGACCCTTTTTGGAGGTAAATCCTGTATAGCGCTGTTATGTTGGCATTGTAATGCAGTAATATTTGGCACCATTTTTTTTCAAATTGTATGAGCAGTAATAACTGTACATTGTAAGGCACTATTATGTGCGAAGTGTGACGATCCTAAAAAAAATGTTTAGGTGTGCTGCGCACCTTTCAGTAAGTCCCCACTGGTGGCCCTTGGTTCTCACAGATCAAGTTTATGAATGAACCCATGTGTACATACTGTATGAATTTATGTAGGGAGTGTGCATCTTCTGTATGTAGTAATACACATATATGGATTGTGTGAATGAATATACTTAATGCGAGTTTGCGTATGTTTACATATGCAATTATACGGATTCTGTGGGAAGGCATTTTAAAATTCTGGTCTGAAGGGGGTCCAAATGGCCCAGGGCCCAAGGTACCCTTAATAAGCCCCTGTTGTGAGGTGACAATGGGCATATTCACATAAAGCAGTAACGGGGTGGCAGAGAGTTGCACCTTTACAGTATTGTCGAAAAAACACATGTAAATACATTCCTTTTTTCTCAGTTTTGCCGTGCTGGGGGTCACATCATATAATAGAAAAATAATACCTACCACTGACACCATAAGTCCCCTTACCTTGCAGGCTCTGTACAGATACTTCTTGTCTTGGGTATGGTGGTAGAGCGATAAGAAGGCATATCCATTCCCTGAAGTTCCATGACAGATGCCATATCCCTTTCTTAGAAGGCCTCTCTGCCAAATAACATCACTGCAATCCACAGCATCTTTTAAATACTTATCTTCTTTGAATAGCTTTGAAAAAATAATAAAATAGTAAATGTATACACTTTAGAAAAAGGGGAAAAAAACGAATTCCAAAACCCGTAGGATGGCAGAATTCATACATCACAGATTTTGCCATGAATTTAAATAAATCCACAGCTTCTCCTGAATTCTTCACAGACTTTTTTTTTTCCACTTTTGAAAAGATCATCCACATGTATTATCTCATCCGCATGTATTATCTCATCCGCATGTATTATATCATCCGCATGTATTATCTCATCCGCATGTATTATCTCATCCGCATGTATTATCTCATCCGCATGTATTATCTCATCCGCCTGTATTATCTCATCCGCATGTATTATCTCATCCGCAAGTATTATATCATCCGCATGTATTATCTCATCCGCCTGTATTATCTCATCCGCCTGTATTATCTCATCCGCATGTATTATCTCATCCGCATGTATTATCTCATCCGCATGTATTATCTCATCCGCATGTATTATCTCATCCGCATGTATTATCTCATCCGCATGTATTATCTCATCCGCATGTATTATCTCATCCGCATGTATTATCTCATCCGCCTGTATTATATCATCCGCCTGTATTATCTCATCCGCCTGTATTATCTCATCCCCATGTATTATATCATCCGCCTGTATTATCTCATCCGCCTGTATTAGATCATCCGCCTGTATTAGATCATCCGCCTGTATTATCTCATCCGCATGTATTATCTCATCCGCATGTATTATCTCATCCGCATGTATTATATCATCCGCATGTATTATATCATCCGCATGTATTATCTCATCCGCATGTATTATCTCATCCGCATGTATTATCTCATCCGCATGTATTATCTCATCCGCATGTATTATCTCATCCGCATGTATTATCTCATCCGCATGTATTATCTCATCCGCATGTATTATCTCATCCGCATGTATTATCTCATCCGCATGTATTATCTCATCCGCATGTATTATCTCATCCGCATGTATTATCTCATCCGCATGTATTATCTCATCCGCAAGTATTATCTCATCCGCATGTATTATCTCATCCGCATGTATTATCTCATCCGCATGTATTATCTCATCCGCATGTATTATCTCATCCGCATGTATTATCTCATCCGCATGTATTATCTCATCCGCATGTATTATCTCATCCGCATGTATTATCTCATCCGCATGTATTATCTCATCCGCATGTATTATCTCATCCGCATGTATTATCTCATCCGCATGTATTATCTCATCCGCATGTATTATATCATCCGCATGTATTATCTCATCCGCATGTATTATCTCATCCGCATGTATTATCTCATCCGCATGTATTATCTCATCCGCATGTATTATCTCATCCGCATGTATTATCTCATCCGCATGTATTATCTCATCCGCCTGTATTATCTCATCCGCATGTATTATCTCATCCGCAAGTATTATCTCATCCGCATGTATTATCTCATCCGCATGTATTATATCATCCGCATGTATTATCTCATCCGCATGTATTATATCATCCGCATGTATTATATCATCCGCATGTATTATCTCATCCGCATGTATTATCTCATCCGCATGTATTATCTCATCCGCATGTATTATCTCATCCGCATGTATTATCTCATCCGCATGTATTATCTCATCCGCATGTATTATCTCATCCGCATGTATTATCTCATCCGCATGTATTATCTCATCCGCATGTATTATCTCATCCGCATGTATTATCTCATCCGCATGTATTATATCATCCGCATGTATTATCTCATCCGCATGTATTATCTCATCCGCATGTATTATCTCATCCGCATGTATTATCTCATCCGCATGTATTATCTCATCCGCATGTATTATCTCATCCGCATGTATTATCTCATCCGCATGTATTATCTCATCCGCATGTATTATCTCATCCGCATGTATTATCTCATCCGCATGTATTATATCATCCGCATGTATTATATCATCCGCCTGTATTATCTCATCCGCCTGTATTATCTCATCCCCATGTATTATATCATCCGCATGTATTATCTCATCCGCATGTATTATCTCATCCGCATGTATTATCTCATCCGCAAGTATTATCTCATCCGCATGTATTATCTCATCCGCATGTATTATCTCATCCGCATGTATTATCTCATCCGCATGTATTATCTCATCCGCATGTATTATATCATCCGCATGTATTATATCATCCGCATGTATTATCTCATCCGCATGTATTATCTCATCCGCATGTATTATCTCATCCGCATGTATTATCTCATCCGCATGTATTATCTCATCCGCATGTATTATATCATCCGCATGTATTATATCATCCGCATGTATTATCTCATCCGCCTGTATTATCTCATCCGCATGTATTATCTCATCCGCATGTATTATCTCATCCGCATGTATTATCTCATCCGCATGTATTATATCATCCGCATGTATTATCTCATCCGCATGTATTATCTCATCCGCATGTATTATCTCATCCGCAAGTATTATCTCATCCGCATGTATTATCTCATCCGCATGTATTATCTCATCCGCATGTATTATCTCATCCGCATGTATTATCTCATCCGCATGTATTATCTCATCCGCATGTATTAGTCCACACTGTAAATCTGCAACAAATGTGCCACAGCTGAACTCTCCCTTAGTGTTACTATTCTTCAATATCTATCTATCTATCTATCTATCTATCTATCTATCTATCTATCTATCTAGTTTGCAAGATGAACACCATATGATACCTATATTTTAAATATGATAAAATGCTGTAAAACCATGGTAAGAAAAAGGACACAAATATTTAGCAAACAATTTTGGGGTAAGTCTTAATGCAGCACCATAGCAAAAACAAACAAACAAACAAACAAACAAACATATTTACACAAAGCTGGCATAAACCATAGTCTTAGCAAAAAGCCAAGAACGTTTTGCTAGGACTTTCCTAGAACTACTTGTATTTGCTTCTGACTGTAGTCTTAAGAGTTCTCAGAGATTAAAACAGGGACGTTTACACTGGAAACCCTGTGGGAGGATAACCAGGCAAAAAAAAAAAAAAAAGAAAAAGATGAAGAGTGGGTGTATTCAAGTAAACAGGAAAGTATGAGTGCTTTAACCCCTTAGTGACTACCCAAAGTGTTTTGATGTTGTGTGGTAAGGCTCCTTATAGTCTGGTGTGCCAATGAACATATGATCCATTTTAACCACTTCGGGCTTCTCCATCGCTGTATAGACCGTGCTCTTCTCGGTCATTTTTCCCCACATACTCCAGAATTAGGCTGGGTTCACACGACTTATTTTCAGATGTAAACGAGGCGTATTATGCCTCGTTTTACGTCTGAAAATAGGGCTACAATACGTCGGCAAACATCTGCCCATTCATTTGAATGGGTTTGCCGACGTACTGTGCAGACGACCTGTAATTTACGCATCGTCGTTTGACAGCTGTCAAACGACGACGCGTAAATTAACTGCCTCGGCAAGGAAGTGCAGGACACTTCTTTGCAACGTAATTCGAGCCGTTCTTCATTGAAGTCAATGAAGAGCAGCTCAAGATTACGGGCGTCAAAGACGCCTTGCATAATGCGAGGAGGAGCTTTTACGTCTGAAACGAGGCAGCTGTTTTCTCCTGAAAACAGTCTGCCTTTTCAGACGTAAAGGCCACTTCTCGTGTGCACATACTCTAAAACTCTATACGCTAACAAAATTGAAAATACAGAGTCATATAGTTTTTTTTTCTCTCATCTATTTCAGTCTACCTCAGACATTCCAGTAGAAAATTTGCTGTACTGTTTTTGGTGCATAGGATGTGATTCTCTGCATCCCCCTCATCTAATGTAAAGTATATAGGATCATCTGCCTATCCATCTAAATTGCAAGACTGTTTTCATGCGTGCAGCGCGGTTTATATAGGTGTCATAAGAATTTTGATTTGTAGTACACATGTACATGTGGGTTTCCACTACTCAGAATAAAGCTATCTTCAGGTTATGGATACCGCACCAGACGTTTAAAGGTAGGTGACCTGGGCCAATGCCTAGAATGAAGGGACGTTGACACTTGTGCTAAAGGACCGTGGCCCCTTTATCCTTGGCAATGGTGGGAGTCTTGGTGGCTGGATCCCCAATAATCAGACAATACCATCAATGCTTATGGTAGGAAAACATATTTAAACTTCCCACTGGAAAATGGCTTGATTTTAGTTGAACCCTAAGCAATAAATAATGTGTCGCTAGATGTGTACACATTGAAGTCTGCCTGCCTTTTACATAGCAACATTTTGAAGTATACAAATATATGAAGATTTACTACACACAAACCAAAGTACCCCAAAATAAAGGCTCAGGTATACCTTGTGAGCCAGAAGAAGCAGGTGTATAACTCCTGGTGCTCCATGGCACCAATGTACCAACCGATCTGTTTCATTGCTTAAAGATGACGGATAATTGCCAGACCTGAACTTCTTGTGGCGTACGTAGTCAATACTTGGCTTCACAAGCTCAGTCAATATTTCTTGGTCTACTTTTGCTAACGGCTGAAGAAAAAAAATAAAACACAACTTAATACTAAATTACATAATGCAGCATTTGTGTGTACATCCAAACAAATCATGGATTTCTATAGATGGGAAAAATAGGAAATGGATATTTAGCGAATGGCTAATAATTTCAGACGAGCTGCTGAAACTCAATATTTTAATATCCTGGAGCTAAAGGGTGAATTCCCCAATAACAGAATAAGAAGTCCCACTTCAAACCAAATACACACTAAGACGATGAAGTCAACCGAACATGACAATTTTGTCGGGATTGGCTGGCATTTGTTTATAGGGGCCTGCTTACTGCATCTCCCCCCCACAACAGATGTCAGTGCAAAGTAGTATTAGACACGTTGGATTTCAACATACCCAATCCTTTGTTACCATGGGAGATAACCCGCTACCAGAGTGGTCTGTCTGCAGCATATTCCCCTCTCCCCATTGAAATAAAGGTGCCCACTTGGCTGAATTGAGAAACATAGCTGCGGGCTGAAAGCATTTGTGGCCAGCTTTAGCAAAGATAACCAATTAAGATATTCCTCTGACTAAATCACCTCACCTACATACGGTTTACCTGCATGAGCATGTAATAGATCCCAGCCAATCCATGGGCTGCTCCCACATACTGCTTCTTGTGCCACTGATACAGCAGTGGACAGCGTTCCGTCTTGTGCTCTTCTTTGGACAAATTCTTCCCAGATTCTATGATGGCATCTACAAGCTATTGACAGATAAAAATACATATATAAGCCCTTCCTTGTCTTACCAAGTATAGAGAGAACACCATTTGGGCAAGCTTTCATTTATTTAGAACTGTACAGTAGTGGGACATTATCTCCAGGTATTTCAGATATTTGACAGGTATGGTTATATTTCTCTATAGTGTCCGACAGTACTTCTCCTCCAGCTGGTTTAAGTCATCTCATTCTACAATATGCTTTTTTGTAATCGGACAGAAGGCTCAGCCACTGCTGATAACCTTGGAATTACATAAGGTAGTGACAGGGGGTTATAAAGCTGCTTTCACATCCCTGTTAATAAACCATCACTATGAAGGGGGATTAAAGCACAGGAACAGTGGCCAGTTTACAGAAATTCAATTCATTTTTATTCTTCTGTGACCTTTCTGTTATCCCATATGATCTTGCATTGTAAATCAAATGTTTTTGAAAGGTCAGGCAACAATTCAGATCAATTAATTAAAATGAAAAATTCTACGTCAATGTTTGATAAATACTAACCTCTTTGATTGTAGATTGAGGCACAGAGTCGGGTCCAATCTCAGCATTTAGATAGAGTAATGCATAGAGATAACCAGCCCTTCCATATAGCAATTCATCCGGGAGCTCTGAGTCCGTGCTGACCACCCCTCGATGCAATGCCAATAACCTAAATTTAAAAAATTACAAAAAAAAGAAAATAATACTACAAAATCTGTATAACCAGCCTCTTCATTATTATTATTATAAACAAAATATACTTGAACTTTTAACATCCCTTCTACTTATGGGCAAAAACTGGATAATGTTGATACTTTTGGTGAAAAAAAAAAAAGAAGAACATTACAAAAATGAAGCCTTTATTAACTGACCATGAAAAAAAAACTTTCGGGTCACAGAGGACAACGAGGCAGGAAAATCCTTATTTCAATACTGAATCTCAAATCTGTGATCTTGACTACAGTAGCTCCTACACAGGAGGTATACCCATCGTTTGTTATTTATCATAAATCTATTTTTCTACTTTATTACCCCAGTGTGTCATTTGTTGCATAGCATCATGTATACTACCGTTAGTAATGTACAAGAGCAAACGTCTGTGATTTTATAACTCTGTTGGGAGTTGGGCAAGTGTACTGTGTTTTTCCTAGAGATGGGTTCATCTTCCAAAACCTCACTGATCTGTCATATATATATATATACACACACACACACACACACACACACACACACACACACACATACATACATACATACACACACTTTCCGACTAGATATGCTCACTGAAGAGTCACATTTTACACACAGATTTCAGTAAAGTGTAACTGTTCCATGTGAAAATAACTGACATTTGTATACATAGTATAGAAAATCTGTGCAGTGTCTGCTCTGCCAGGACCATTCCCCCCCCCCCCCCCCCCCCCGCCATGCTTATAACAGAAGCAGCCAAGACTCCTCTTCTATGTGGTTCTCTGTAGCTGCAATGTGATGGGGCACTGTGGCTGCAATGTGATGGGGCACTGTGGCTGCAATGTGATGGGGCACTGTGGCTGCACTGTGATGGGGCACTGTAGCTGCAATGTGATGGGGCACTGTAGCTGCAATGTGATGGGGCACTGTAGCTGCAATGTGATGGGGCACTGTGGCTGCAATGTGATGGGGCACTGTGGCTGCAATGTGATGGGGCACTGTGGCTGCAATGTGATGGGGCACTGTGGCTGCAATGTGATGGGGCACTGTAGCTGCAATGTGATGGGGCACTGTAGCTGCAATGTGATGGGGCACTGTAGCTGCAATGTGATGAGGTATTCTGGCTTTCATACATTACTGTTCCATATAAACTGAATATTGTCCAGGTATATAGTTTAGGTAGAAGATGTCAAGAAATTAAAGACCGGGTCAGGACTGAGATTAGTTCTATGTGCCAGACCCACCACTAATCTGACTAATTCATGTGTGATTAAACTATTATAGTGGTATTATTCCTACCTGAGACATTCTATATAAATCAATGGGCTCTAGGGTGGTTTAAATGTATGTGCCGGGTCAAGAGTGAGAGGGTCTCTCCACTCTAGTTAACAGAGAGGCAGTCACACCCACTAGTAACAGCAAAAATAATCTAATATGTTAAAACTGGGTACAGGAGAGGTAATGGAATTATAAACAGTTATTTAAAGGAGTTGCTCTCATTGGACAACTGCTTACCACATGTCCTATTAGGTATATGGAGGTAGTAGATGAGGAGTTCCTCAATCAGGACCATCTTAGTCAGAGCAGGGAGATCTCTCGCTTTGGAGAACCTGTTGTAAACATAGACAGCACTGCGTTTGCTGTAATGCTTCATTACACCTGCAGCTGTAAGCTAGGTCAAGGACACCGGGTGATCAAAGTGGTCAATTCCCTTAATAACTACAAACTGTTTTAGGTCTAAATTGGCTTCAGCGGTCACATGCCATGTGCATGTAAACAACCAACGGGACTGCCGCCGGAGCGACAACGCTGGATCGCAGGGACAAGGATGTTTAGGGAGAAATTGCTTTTTTGTTTTACTTATTTCATTTGCAGCCCCTAACAAAATATTTTCACCACCCGGATAACCACTTTAGGAGCAGGCTCATTTTCTTGTTTTTACCTCTCATTTTAGAGCAGTCATAACTTTTCTCCATTTGCCTTGTTTATTATCTTTTTTGGGGAAAAAAAATTTAGGCAGCAAATATAAGTACACAAACATGATTTATTGTAGTTATATTTTGTGAAAAAAAATCCTACGTTTTTGTCTTTTTTTTTAGTACAGCATTCATCCAACCCAAAAAATGATTTAATGTACTGTATTTTGTATTTATTGCAAGGTTTTTATGATTATAAAAATAGCAAACAAATGTATTATCATAGTGATGTAGTCCTTACAAAGCTTATTACTGAGAAAAATTTTACATTTTAGACTACTTAGTATGCCATAACATAAGCGAATATCGGGGGCATGGGGCATAGTAACAAATTCCCAAACATCAAGCAAAATTTTAACAGACAGACCTGGATACTCTCTAGGACCCACGACTGCCAGTTTATGTAGAAAACCCACTGTTTATTATTATCATTTGATAATAAAGGATTAAGGCCCTATTCCCATCACAATTTTGCCCTTCGTTTAATTTATACGCTAGGAAAAGCTCCTGACGTATACGTTATACGTAGGCTGTGGCAGATGCCTAACAGTGGCACCCGTTACCCATAGACTATTATGGTATACGTTAAACATATACGTCATGAACTCTCATGACGTATAAGTTAAGCGGAGCCCATAAAGTGTATAGGTGATGGATGGCATTGTTAGGCACCCATCACCCATATACTATTATGGCATCCATTTAACCTATTCGTCATGAAAAGTTACTAAATAGCTCATGAGGTATACATTAAACGGATGCCATACAATGGCATACATCACTCAAATGCTCCCAAATAAAGAGAAACAACATATATATGGAATAGCGTAATCTACTACACTATTCCATACCTCAAAATAAGGATAACCGAGTTGTACCAGCCTGACAAATGGCAAAAGGACACTCTTGGTAATGGGGACCTATGAACGTGTTTAGCGGGTACGTCAGGAGCTTCCCTGGCATACACGCT
This sequence comes from Rhinoderma darwinii, assembly GCF_050947455.1. Classification (NCBI taxonomy): domain Eukaryota; kingdom Metazoa; phylum Chordata; class Amphibia; order Anura; family Rhinodermatidae; genus Rhinoderma; species Rhinoderma darwinii. The sequence continues at coordinate 255,189,117 of NC_134691.1, forward strand.
AAACGTACATCACAAACCTTACCCCTCTTTATTGTAATACACTGCCGTTCCTTGATTCTGAGGATTGGTGAGATTCCCAGCAGTCGGACCCTTACGATCTGTAAGCGATGGCATATTCTAGCGATATGCCATTCCAGACTACAATGGGAGAAATCACCTTAAAAAACAGACTTTATGGAAGTACATCTCCATTTCAAAACCTTGTAAAGTCCCCCCAAAAAAAAGAAAAGAAGGGAAAACATGTGCAGTGTAAGTTTCTTTAACCCACTATATACAGGACATAGATGAGATAGGTTTAAGAAGTTCCTGTTCTACTGACATGGCCCAGTTTTTAGTCAATCACATATCAAGCATATTAACCCCTTGCGTACCTTCGCCGTAATAGTACGTCGCTGGCCACTTATTCCAGCGTACCTTCGACGTACTATTACGGCGCAGGAATAAACTGTCACTATGTGAAATCACATAGTGACAGAACAGCGGCGGCAGCTGTCATTGACAGCTAACCGTCTCTGCTACCGGCCTGGGGACCAATTAGCAGTCCCCAATGCCGGCGATTGCTGTGATTGGTCAGTCTCTGAAGACTGACCAATCACAGGCCGTCTGTGACGTCGTCTGCAGGAGAAAGCTCCTGTCACTTTCTCTGATCTCCTCACTTCTGTGAGATACGTGAGGAGATCAGAGAAAGCGGTGTAAAAAAACAAAACACTATTTTTATTAACCCCTTCCCGAAAATGGGCGTATAGTAACCCCCTGAGGATGAAGCGGGCACAGGAGCTGTGCTCGCTCCATCTTCATCGGATGTCGGCTGTAATATACAGCCGACATCCCACTGCAACTACAGCGATCACTGTCCTCTCCGATCGCTGTAGTTTAACCCCTTAAATGCCGCTGTCAATAGCGACAGCAGCATTTAAGTGATTGATACAGAGAGAGGGGGCTCCCTCTGCACCCCATTGCCCCCCGCGCAAAAAATCGCGGGGTTCTGATGGTTGCAATGGCAACCAGGAAGCCTAGCAACGGCTTCCTGGTTGCCAGGTACGGGAGCCTATTAGGTCCTGCCCAAGGCAGGACGTAATAGGCTCAACTGTCAGTTGTAAAGTGACAGTTACAATACACTGCACTACATCAGTACATACAGAAGTAGTGCAGTGTATTGTGCAGGGGATCAGAAGATCAGATCTTCCAGTCCCCTAGTATGTGTAAAATAAAAAGTGAAAAAAAGTAAAAAAAAAGTTTTAGATAAATAAATACACATTTACCGTAATAAAAACAATAATCGCCTTGTTTCCCTGATCAAGCCGTTTATAATTAGAAAAAAAATGAAAAAAAAGACAAAAACTAGACATAATAGGTATCGCCGCGTTCGTATCGGCCTGACCTAAAAAAATATCATATTATTGATCCCGCACGGTGAACACCGTAAAAAAAATACCATAAAAAACAATGGCAGAATTTCCTTTTTTGGTCACGTTGTTTCCAAAAAAATGGAATAAAAAGTGATCAAAAAGTCGCGAGTAGCCAAACATGGTACCAATAAAAAACTACAGTGTGTCACGCAAAAAATGTATGTACTCCGCACAGATTACATATGCCCCCACATTATAAACTGAAACACCAGTAAAACACTAAACAAAACTACTACCAAGCAAAATCTGCGCTCCAAAAGCCAAATGGCGCTCCTTCTGGGCCTGGCAGTGTGCCCAAACAGCGGTTTATGACCACATATGGGGTATTACCGTACTCTGGAGAACCGCTTAACAATTTATGGGGCGTATGTCTCCAGTGGTACAAGCTGGGCCCAACGCATTGGGCACTGAAATAGCATATATGTGGAAAATGTCAATTTTCAATCTGCAACATCCACTGTGCACTAATTTCTGCAAAACCTTTGGGGGTCAAAATGCTCACTACACTTCTAGATGAATTCCTTGAGGGGTGTAGTTTCCTAAATGGGGTCACTTCTCGGGAGTTTTCACTGTACTGGTACCTCAGCGCAATGCAACATGGCGTCAAAAACAAATTTTGTAAAATCTCCACTCCAAAAACAAAATTGCACTTTTTCCGTTTAGACCCTTGCCGTGTGTCCAAATAGCCGTTTACAACCACATATGGGGTATTTCCGTAATCAGGAGAAATTGTGTAACACATTTTGGGGTGTCTTTTCTCCTGTATTCCTTGTGGAAATGAAAAATTCTGAGCTAAATCTACAGGTTATTGGAAAAAAAAATGTTTTCATTTTCACGGACCAATTCTAATAAAATCTATAAAAAACACCTGAGGGCTCAAAATGCTCACTACACCTCTAATTTAATTCTTTCAGGGGTATAGTCTCCAAATTGGGATCACATCTGGGGAATTTCTACTGTACTGGTACTTCAGGGACTCTGCAAATGCGACATGGCCCCCAGAAACCAATTCAGCAAAATCTGAGCTGCAAAATCCAAATGGTGCTCCGTCCCTTCTGAGCCCTGCCGTGGGTCCAAACAGCAGTTTATTACCACATATGGGGTATTGCCGTAATCAGGAGAAATTTCTTTACAAATGTTGAGGTGCTTTTTCTCCTTTATTCCTTATAAAAATTAGAAAATTCAGTGTTTTTTTCCAAAAAAAAGTCTCTTTTCATCTTCACAGACTAATTCCAATAAATTCAGCAAAAAACCTGTGGGGTCAAAATGATAACTATACCACTAGAAAAATTCCTTGAGGGGTATAGTTTCCAAAATGGAGTCACTTTTGGGGGGATTCCACTGTTTAGGTCCCTCCAGGGCGTTGCAAACGTGACACGGCACTGAAAACCATTCCAGTAAAATCAGAGCTCCAAAATCCAAATGGGGGTCCTTCCCTTCTGAGCCCTGCTGTGGGTCCAAACAGCAGTTTATTACCACATATGGGGTATTTCCGTAATCGCGAGAAATTGCTTTACAAATGTTGGGGTGCTTTCTCTCCTTTATTTCTTGCAAAAATTAGAAATTTTTACGTTTTTCCAGAAAAAAAAGTAGATTTTCATTTTCACAGACTAACTCCAGAAAATATAGCAAAATACCTGTGGGGTCAAAATGCTAACTATACCCCTAGATAAATTCCCTGAGGGGTGTAGTTTAAAAAATGGGGGTCACTTTTGGGGGTTTCCACTGTTTTGGCACCACAAGACCTCTTCAAACCTGACATGGTGCCTAAAATATATTCTGAAAAAAGGAGGCCCCAAAATCCAAGAGGTGCTCCTTTGCTTCTGAGGTCTGTGTTTCAGTCCATTAGCGCACTAGGGCCACATGTTGGATATTTCTAAAAACTGCAGAATCTGGGCAATAAATATTGAGTTGCGTTTCTCAGGTAAAATCTTCTGTGGTACAGAAGAAAATGTATTACATATGAATTTTGTAAAAAAAAATGAAATTTGAAAATTTCAGCTCTACTTTCCTTCAATTCCTGTAAAACGCCTAAAGGGTTGAAACACTTTCTGAATGCTGTTTTGGATACTTTGAGGGGTGCAGTTTTCAAAATGGGGTGTTTTATGGGGGTTTCTAATATATAGGGCACTCAAAACCACTTCAGAACTGAACTCGTCCCTGAAAAAAATCGCTTTTTGAAATTTTCTTAAAAATATGAGAAATTGCTGCTAAAGTTCTAAGCCTTGTAACGTCCTCGAAAAATAAAAGGATGTTCAAAAAACGATGCAAACATAAAGTAGACATATGGGAGATGTTAATTAGTAACTATTTTGTGTGGTATTACCATCTGTTTTACAAGCAGATGCATTAAAAATTGGAAAAATCATAATTTCTTCATATTTTCGCTAAATGTTGGTGTTTTTCACAAATAAGCAATGAATTTATCGACCAAATTTTTGCACTAAACTAAAGTACAATATGTCACGAGAAAACAATCTCAGAATCAATTGGATAGGTAAAAGCATTCCGGAGTTATTACCACATAAAGTGATACATGTCAGATTTGAAAAAATGGGTCTGGTCCTCAAGGCCAAAATGAGCTGGGTACTCAAGGGGTTAAAGGGGTTGGACATTAAAAGAAAAACATGTCTGCTTTCTTCCAAAATCAGCACCAAACCGGTCCATCGGTTGTATGGTATCGCAGCTCAGTCTCATTCACTTCAATGGAGCTAAGCTGCAATACCATAAACAACAGGGGCGTAACTAGGAAAGACTGGGCCCCATAGCAAACTTTTGACTGGGGCCCCCCTCCCCTGGGTGTCACACAATCCCCCCCTTGTAGATAGTGCCTTTTTTACAGCCCGCCCTGTAGATAACGCCATACAGCCCTCTCTGTAGATAGCGCCATACAGCCCCCCCTGTAGTACCAGAATATGAAAAAGCAAACCCAGATTTACTAGTATTAAAGTAGAAATAATAAGTAAAAAAAATCCCAATCATATTCTTTAGACAATTAAATAGTGAAGACTAAGGCCTCATTCACACGGCCACACCTGTAATCACGGGCCGTGATTGTGGGCACGGCCGGCCACGGACAGCCACGGCCCGTAAAAAGCAAAATATAGGACATGTCCTATCTTTTGTGGAACACTTCTACGGCACGGACACCTATCTGTAGAGATACGGAAAGGTGTCCGCGGCCAATGGAAACAAATGGGTCCGTAATTGCGGAGCGTATTACGGTCCTCAATTATGGAAAATTTTTACGGTCGTGTGTATGGGGCCTAAGAGTGGTCCAGCTCCAGGTGCCACATATAACCAGAAAGTCTTTACATGGCAGATTCTGAAATCTCTCTTCCCACAGGGACATGGTGTTCTTTTGAATATAAGCCTCCTTTGCCATGTTACCCAATATTAGATCTTTTAAAGGACTTGCCTTAATTTAACGAATGGTTTGCATTAAGAAAATAAATGGGATGTCCATGAAGTTTACTGCATTTCCAAGAAAAGGAATCACTTGGGAAATTAACGCATTTAGAAGAATAATTAGAACCACCAACAAAAAACAAGTTCAGTCACTTACGATTACCGAATAGACCAAAACAGTTTTATCATAGGCAAAGCAGCGTACTGTGAACGAGCAGTCTTGCTCTAGTCATCAGATGATGCTAAATTGAGGATCCCTCTGCCTTTTTTTTATTTAGCTCATCATTTCTATATAATTTCTGAGTCCTTCAATAAGTGTCACAAGTCTATTAGCCCCCCATATTTCTGCAATTGGTAGGGGGGGTGTGTGTCAACTTCTGAAAGGTTTCTGTGCTTTATTAGTATACTTATAAAACCAAATGTACAAGTGAAATGTTACGTTTGCATGGCTATATCTGTAAGACCATATCGAAGCAAAACAAGCATATGCAAACAAAAAAAAAACATCTTTAGTGACCACAAAGTGTATTGTGAGAATTGACAAGCACATAAACATTATGAGCTGAACAGCACAACTTGCATAGTTATCAATCTAAATCTCTGAATCAGTCCGTCACTGGCTAATGTGCTTGTATCAGCTGGATTTGCTATGGAAATAAAATGATGCCTTATTGATTAACACAAATTAGCTTGATATTGAAGAATAGGCAAATCTAAATTTCTGATTTTAAAATGAACTTAAATGTTAGCCTTAGTTTGTATTTTACTCATCTCCATATGCCCTTACTTTGTTATACAATCCTTGGATTCAGCTTGATTTTGCAGTTTGTGATGGACAACAGCACCTACAGCAAGAGGCCCAGCATCCCCGCACAGGAATGTGACTCTTCGCCCATTCAGGTTTCGAAGAATTCTTTTCACATAATCGAGAGACCTGTGCAAATGGGCCTGGTCTTCAGTGACACGATACAGCTGCAGGTAGAGCAGGGCTATGCCTACAAGGGAACAGCAAGGAACAGAGCTTCTTATATGTACTGTGGTCCCCATCTGTCATGATGTACATTAAATTATATATAATTTGCACAGTACTGTGCAAAAGTTTGAGGCAGTTTTTTTAAATCAATTAACAAAATACAAAGTGAATAAACAAAAGAGAAATCTAAATCAAATCCATATTTAGTGTGACCACCCTTTGTCTTCAAAATAGCATCAATTCTTCTAGGTACACTTGCACAAAGTCATGGATTCTGTCAGATTAGTCAGATGTATGGTTAACCAATTAAACTTTTGCACAGTAATGTAAATGAGGGTAGCCTTACTGATAGGGACATGAAGAGTGAAGTGAAAAGAGAACCAGGATATGCTGATTTAAAGGGTTCTTCAAGTGTTTTTACATTAAAAGGTGTTTTCCAGTCCTGAGAAACTGATAGCGTATCCTTGGGATAGGCCATCAATTTGCGATCAGTCGGGGTCCGACTTCTGGCACCCCCCTCTGATGAGCTGATTTGAAGGGGTCGCAGCGCTCGTATGAATGCTGCTTCCCCTTAATTTCCTTTACTGATCACACTGTGAATCGCCGAAACACTTGCAGCGGCGTTTCATAGTATTACAGTCTTCATCCCTTAAAGTGAATGGAAGAAGGCTGTAACACTGTAAACCGCCGCTACAAGTGTGTCAGCGATTCACAGGGTGAGCGATAAAGGAAATGAAGATTACATTCAACTCAGTCCTGCTATTTGAATGTGCTGAGCTGCAGTACCAGACACAGCTGCATGCGCCTGGATGTCGTTGTGTACTGAACACACATTTACAGCCTATCCTAAGCAAGAACATTTAATCTCCAAACTTTTCTTTTTTTTCTTTAAATACACATGGCACAATATGTGTTCTACCAACACATAAGCGCCTCTATATATGCAGGACAAACAAAACCTTCAAGGCGGCTAGCATGCGTATCCAGTGTAGTATACCTAAAGCCTAAGACCCACCTGTATATCCAGTATAAGTAGAGCAGTCATGTGGATCGGCAGTCTTTAGACCTTCCTCCATTTGTTGTAACAGGTCACTTGTTTTGGTCTGAAGGCGTCTTGAAAAGCGTCCTGTTATCTATAAGAAGGTATGATATACAGGGTTTTAATAACAAGACTTGTCCGAAAGTATCACACTTACCCTTTATTAGCGTCACTCAAGGATATGATATACGTCATAATAAATGTAAAAAAAGTTCCACCATATGCTGAACACACAAATACTGCGTTATACTGTACACACAAATAAACATGGCTATATACCGTACACACAAATAACGCCACCAAATACTGTACACACAATATATACAAACATCTAAACTTATAATAGGCAGCACTGTACATTTTATACATTAACTTCAAGCATGGGACTGGGACCACTGAATAGTATCAATCAGAGGTCGCAATAATGCCTCAGGCACTGCCACTCTCAGTCTCATGTGTATTTCTACGTGTGAGACTAAGGCTGGGTTCACACGACCTATTTTCAGACGTAAACGAGGCGTATTATGCCTCATTTTACGCCGGAAAATAGGGCTACAATACGTCGGCAAACATCTGCCCATTCATTTGAATGGGTTTGCCGACGTACTGTGCAGGACACTTCTTTCAGACGTAATTGGAGCCGTTCTTCATTGAACTCAATGAAGCACAGCTCAAAATTTACGGCTGTCAGAGAAGCCTCGCAAAATGCGAGGAGGAGCTTTTACGGCTGAAACGAGGCAGCTGGTTTCTCCTGAAAACAGTCTGTCATTTCAGACGTAAAACCTGCTACCGTGTGCACATACCCTAACCGTCACCAGGCCAGTAAACCAATGAGTGGCTGACTTGGTGACGTGTATTGCTGCAGCCCGGCGATCTCGGCACCCACGCGGGCTGTTACAGCTCTGCTAAGGGGAACTTGCTGGCCTGCACTCCCAGATCCTTACCTCCACCTCGGAAGTGATAGTATAGCCATGTATTACATACAGCACCTAGAGTAGTAGGTTACCTATTCCGTACACCTGTCTGCTCCACGTATCCCACCGTATACAATGTATATATACACCACTGACACCTGTCTAGGGCAGATGCTGCCAGGATGAGCGTTAGATCTGCTAGGAGGATGAGGCCCCACTCTGCAATGTTCTTCCTCAATGTCTCCCGCTGTGGGCCTCTTACCTTGCCCTTATGTTCCAGCTAGCCAACCTCCTCCCACCGCAGTGGCAGTTTTCGTGAGGGATCACACAGCTGTGCCTAGCCCTCAGTCCCAGCGCTTACCTATTATACATTTCTATAGTAGTCTTCGCTGCTCAGAGGGAGCATGGGGCCGCTGAGCAACTTTAGTATAACTGAGAAGTCAATTGAAGCCGCTCAGCAGTCCCGCGCTGACGGCTCAAGACTATAGTTAGGCCCTGTTCGCAAAGAGTATTTTGCAGGCAGAAATTTTATTTTTCAAAAATCGACCTCAGAAATCCTTTAGGAGTTATGAACTTAGATGTGATGGATAACAGGTGGATCCTGCGTGTCACAGACTTGCAGGAAACAATGTCACTGAACCCGTCAGGTCCGAAGGATATAGAGACTACAGAGCAGCTAAGCAGTGTTTGTAACGTTGCACCAAAGACACTGACTAACCTTTTTGTTAAAAAAATAAATAAAATTGCTTTTCCACAGGATATGTCATAAATGTCAGATAGATGAGGGTCTTACCTCTGGGACCCGCACCTATCTCTAGAACGGGGTCCCTAAACCCCATTCTACTGCTCTGTGTTGTGCTTGAAGTGTGTGATTTCCAACCATGAATTACGCTGTGCTACGCTGTTTCCTAAGTCCTCGCATGCTCGGCTGTTTCCGTAACTGCCATTCACTACTCTGGGAGTTACGGAAACAGCGTAGCTCAGCGAGCTACGCTGTTTCCATAATACATGGTCGGAAATCACATGCTTCACCCGTAAGACAGAGCAGTAGAACGGTGTTTAGGGGCCCCGTTCCAGAGATAGGAGCGGGTCCCAGATGTGAGACCCGCATCTATCTGACATTTATGACATATCCTGTGGGTATGTCATAAATGTCCCTAATGGGAAAACCCCTTTAGTGTATTCTTACTCACTATTATCATTCTTCTCAATAAATAAATTGTTCATTCTAAATACGGGCAAGATACAAATCTCCTGTCCTGACAGCAGGGCATGCAGATGATGCAGTTTATTTCTGGGGAGAGAAAGCTACAAGGGTAGAATATCTTTGGGGACGGTTTCATTTCACAGATGCTCTTCCTTGGAATCCTATCGATCAGTTAGGCTGATAATGCCAGGATAAAAGCCTCACAGACTTGACAACATGAAGATAAAGCACTGAATGTTGTTATTTAAGACATATTCCCTTTCTAAGGCCCAGTTCACACAGTTTTTTTTGGCGCTGATTTTGAAGTGGAAATAGGTTCCGAATCAGCACCAAAAAACGCTAGAAATCGCCCCCCCATTGATTTTAGCCGCTCACAAGAATAACAAGCAGTCTTTTTTTTGCGACGGTCCACATGCATTTTAATAAAATCACCAAAACTAAAGAGAGAAAAATCTGGGAAAAAAAATAAAAATAACACCTAATATAAAATAGGTATGACCTAAAAAATGACTTTACCCTGAAACCTTAGATATTTCCTGATTGAAGAGAACCTGAAGAATATAAAAGTCCTACCTAGTAATAAACACCTTCATTCAACTTTTGCAAAAATTCTATGAAAGTTTGTGTTTGTGTAAAAAGCTTACTAAAGCAGACCCCAAAAAAAATTCCAAAACGTAGGGTTAGCATATACCACACGTCTAACCAGACACTTAGTCATAACCACGTCAATGCAACTTTTTAACAAACAGAAATAATTAATTTAAAAAGAAAAAAAACAAAAACTTGACTGGAGCAGAATGTCAGGAACTCTATTGTGCAGGGAAAAACAGTGAAGGCGGAACATGAAGATTAAGGGTATGTTCACACAGTGTTTTCAGGCGTATTTCGGTGCGTTTACGCCTCAAAAAATGCCTGAAAAAAACGGAAGCTGAACGCCTACAAACATCTGCCCATTGAAATCAATGGGAAAAACAGCATCTAGTTCATATGCCCCAAACGATGCTCCGTAAAAAGAAGTAGCACGTCACCTCTTGAGGCGTTTTTTGGAGCTGATTTTCCATTGAACACTATGAAAAACGCCTCAAAAAAGCCTCAAAAGAAGCCTGAAAATAAGCCTTAAAGGCCCTGTTCACACGGAGTTTTTTGACAAGTTTTTTGGGGCAGAAACCACAGCAAAAAACTCCTCAAAAACCGCCCGAAAATGCCTCCCATTGATTTCAATGGGAGGCAGACGAGTTTTTTTACCACGAGTAAAAAAAAACTCGTCGTGGTAAAAAGAAGCTCGACGAGTGTTTTGACGAGTTTTTGTCAAACCACTGTGCAAAAACCTACTGGAGCAGTTTTTGCAGGAGGAATTTTCCTCTGTGTGAACACAAAGGGTATGCTCACACCCAGCATTTTCAGACGTAATTCGGGCGTTTTACGCCTCGAATTACGCCTGAAAAACGGCTCCATTACGCCTACAAACATCTGCCCATTGCTCGCAATGGGATTTACGGTGTTCTGTTCCAATGAGCCTTAATTTTACGCGTCGCTGTCAAAATACGGCGCGTAAAAAACATTTTTGGAGCCGTTTTTCATTGACTCCATTGAAAAACAGCACCAATAACGTCCGTAAAAAACGCAGCGAAAAATGCGAGTTGCTACAAAAACGTCTGAAAATCAGGAGCTGTTTTCGCGTGAAAACAGCTCCGTATTTTCAGACGTTTTTGGTCACTGCGTGTGAACATACCCTCAGACTGGGTTCACACAGAGTTTTTTGCAGGAGGAAATTCTGCCTCAAAATTCAGTTTGGAATCATAGGAACATATTGAATTTAAAAAAAGAAAAAGCCCCCCGACATGTTTCACCACCGACGTGGCGTCCTCAGGGGAAAATGGGGCTAATTAGAAACATGTTGAGGGGGAGGGGGCTTTTTCTTTTTTTAAATCTAATGTGTTGCGATGATTCTAAGTCACTTTTCAAGTGGACTGCAGCCGCGAATCTTAGTTGTTTCATAAAGGTAGTGCGGCCATCAGAGATGGTGGTTTGACTCTGCACTCAGACGGTACAGACTACAGAGTATTATCAGTATCATTGTATGGAGACTTTTCAGTTCACATTGCGCTTTTAATCTTCATTTGTATGCTTATAGTTATTCATAATAAGTTATACGTCACAATACTAGTAAGCATTCAATTGGTATCTGAGAAACAAGGCCTGATCTTTTTGCCTTTGGCGATATTGATGTGTTTTTGTGGTTACCTCAGCTCACCAGATACCTGGGTCCTCTCCTTGTTTTTTTGTATACTAGCGCTCTGCTCTGGGACTCCGGCTCTGGGGTCAAATAAAGTTTTGTTTTACCATTATGTCAGAGAGAGTTGCTTGGTACAGCACTGATATGTTGCAGGTTTATCGTTAGCTCTCACTGATCTATTGAGAGCAGTAAAATGGCAACGGAGATTGTTTATAGCTGGGTGTAGTAGGCGTGAGGAGTCCCTGCTGCCGGCGCATTGCGTGCTGGGACACAACCATTCCGGCAGGTTTCCGTTTTAACACCAGAATCAATAGCGAAAACTGGAAACCTGCCGGAATGGTGACGAACGGAAACCATTAGCGATGTTTCCGTCACCATTGCTATTAATGGTGACTGAAAGGAAGCTGTGGTTTCACTTTTCGTTGCGTGGTTCACCCGACGGAAACCTCCGATTAAACCCCGGAACGGAAAGCGAACGCTGATGTGAACAGGCCCTAAGAGACACACTGCCAATATGAATACAGATGGCATAGTCTCCAGGGTAACTAGAATAATGCTTCTAGTGGGCGATTAGGTCATTGGTATATAAGCTAATTTCAATGTTCCTCACAAGGATATATGACCAACATGCATGCCCTTAGAGATCTTCATCTGCCAGCGCTATTTATATAAATGCCATATTGTCAGGTCTAAAAGCACTTCAATTTGAGCGATAACATAATAATATTGGAATTACAAGAGAATGAGGAAAATTTAACAAAATTGGTATACAGGAAAAGTAGAGTAGTTGCCATAGCAACCAATCAGGCGCAAGCTCTCATTTCACACAGGCCTTTTTGAAAAAGAAGCAATTGTATTGGTTGCTATGGGCAACTACTTCACTATTCTTTTGCACCAGTTGTCATAAATCTTTTCCAGTGAGTAAATTTATGCAACTGACAACTGTATTGTATTTGTAAAAAAATTAACACTAAAAAGATATACCGACAGTCTGATGAATGTCAAAATAACACACTTGGCATCTGATGGACACATACGGTAGGGGTTTATGGTTCCATTGGAGGTATGCGGCAGAGGCATAGCGTGGCATACATTTTTCTTCAATAGGACCCTATGGGCGATATATTTCTCTGTATGTCTATACAGCCGGTTACCTCACAGCCTTCCGTTGGAGGTATACGTGGGGAAATCCTCCTAACCTGGTGTGAACAGAGCCTTAGTTTGATATTTTTCAGCCATTAAAAATCAAAATAATAAATCAAAACACAGGAAATAATGAGAAATTTAAAAATGTCAGACAGTGTCCATTTAAAGGGGTTGTCTCACTATGGCAGCCCCTGCTCGAAAAAAATAAAAAATAAGCTGACGTAGCGATCATCTGATCACTAAGTGACTGGCTTCTGGAACCTCGGATAATAAGCAGATATTTCTGGGGGAAGATTGATTTAGCCACAGGGGAAATGTAGTATTAGGCCTTATTTACACAAACGTGTTCCACGTCCGTGAAACGCGCGTGAAAATCACGCGCGTCGCACGAACCTATGTAAGTCAATGGGGCCATTCAGACATTCCGTGAAACTCACAGCACGTCCTATACTTTAGCGTTTTTTGCGCATCACGCACCCATTGAAGTGAATGGGTGTGTGAAAATCACGCGCACGCAGACGCACTTCCGTGTGCTGCGCATGATTCGCGCAAAAGTTGTTCACAAAATGAAGGGAAAAATAAAACCACCTCCTTCATTTCATTTTCTAAACCTCAAAACCGCGTGTCATAAGGATGGCATATGCGCGAAAATCACGCAGCCACGCACCAAACACTCATGACACACTGAACTGCAACGCACAAAAACGCAGCATTTTTTGCGTGCGCAAAACGCACACGTTCGTGTAAATAAGGCCTAACACGCAGGACAAATGAACAGACGGCCATGTAATACAGTCCCGCAGACGAGGAGCCAATCTTACTTAGCGGCTTTGGGATAACAGTGGGGGCTCAGAGCAGGGACTCCCTTTCTATGACATCCATATGTAAAAATACAAGCAAAACACAATTATTTTGGGTTTTTTTAAAATCGTGTTTTGGTCATTATTACAGGAGTTTACTCGGGATATTAACCCCCATGATCAGCAGAAAACAAGGGACTACGGTGCTGGCTGGAGCATTGCAATCCATGTACTATAGCATTGCCCACGTGGCTGTGGCTAGTACTGCAGCTCAGCCTCACTCAATTTTGCCTTTTTACAAATCAGTGTTCAGTTTTAGCACAGGTTGGGTGACATGGGGGCTCCGGTATCATCATTTTTTTTAATGTACACTTTATAAATGACTTCTGGTAGGGCTCCTTTATCTGACCTTGAGATACATAATTCATATCCAGAGCTGCATTCAGAATTCTGCAAACATTTCCTAGTAACCCCTGGTGGCTCAGTATCTGTTTACAGCTTACTCAAATGAAAAAAATTCTAGAAAATACTTGTTGGAAGTATGAAATGTGTAGGGAAGGCGAAAGTAGGCCTCGTTCTTCGTGATAATTGTACATTGCTACATTGGTCCAGTAGCAGCACAGAACACTGTCACCCATTCGACATGCTGAATTCTGCTGGTTACTGCTTGGAATCAGTCAGCGGTGTGTTGACAGATAAACCTCACGGTTTAGTTTGGCTGATATAATGTAATACACTCTTTTGGTGTAGTTAGAGTCTAGAGATATGCATTGTGGGGGATTTATTGTTTACTCCAGGCGTTGTACAGTAGTCTGAATCTGAAAAACGACACTTAAAAGAGTGCGTTACATTATATCAGCTGGACTAAATCCTGCGGTGAATCTGTCAGCACGATGCTGACAGATTCCAAGCAGTAACCAGCAGAATTCAGCGTGTCAAGTGGGCAACGGTGTTCTGTACTGGTGCCAGGCGTGTCACTTTTTTGTGACGGTATAGTTATCTAAATGAATGCAAAGAATTCTAATAATTGAGGGTACATGACAAGATTTGACCACACAGACCGGTCTGCACAATAGTACAAAAGGATATGAATACCACACACCGTGAAAGTTTCCATAACTCCTTTTCATTTCAGTGTGTAGCCCACCAAACTGCAGCGACCACGAGGGGGCGCTAGATGTATTCTTTCTGTAGATGAGGGGCGGAGCTACTGTGATAACAGCCCCGAGCCAGAGAAACCCTCAGGTGGTAGTGCCCACGTAGCAGGGCACCTGTGATATACACATTATACATAGCAGGTACGTATACATAGCAAGCTCTACCGTGTACAATGTTACTGGTGGTGCTGCAGATAAGCCTACCTTTCCATCTCTGTCAAAGGGCAGGTCCAGATCCCCCTCCTCAGCCGCGGCGGCTTCTTCTCCCTCCCCCTGCTCTACCGTTTCAGGGGGAGGCCGGTAGTCCGGGTAGTGGTTATTAAAGGAGCGTTCTTCCATCTCCGCCTCCCCGCCGAACTGCAGCTTGAGCCGTTTAGACATGCTCTCTCCCATCTCCCCAACCGAGAGCCGGTAGGGACAAAACACCCCGCCAATTACCGCAACGCGTCCCGGCGCTGGCTGAGCCGTGTGTCCAGAGTCTACACTGTCACTCACAGTGTCACCCTCCGCTCCTCCTCCCTGTCACCACACACAGCGCTGCTCACACCCGCAGGGTACAATGCCACATGTAAACCCTGGCATCTATGCTGTAACACACATGCCACTGAAATCAATGTGCGGGTTACACGAAGTAGAACGAATCGGTAATATACTGCTGAACTGTCTGCATATGGCAGATAGTGGGACACTCAGCAGGTGTGTTAGGGGCAGACTACGTTTCTATACTATATGTATAGTGCAATGATATTAATTCTATGGACGTATCATGACAATCGTGATATGTGTATGACAAGGTGAAGGGAGTGCTACATTGTGGTGACGAAGCACAAATCTCCCCCAGCAGCCACACTGCACACAACAGGCACCATCCATACATTCACCTATACCCGGCCAGCACATCGGGGATAGGACACAACCTGCCACAATTATCAGATATCCAGCTCCATTCATCCATCAAAGTTCTTCATCCTCAGATCCTTATTAAAGATCCATCCCGTAATCTGAACCCTACAGATCATCATATCCCTGTTGTGATTCTGAGGTTAAATCTGTATAGGGAACCCCAATGTAGAGATTACACAGCAGGGTTCCTGATATATATATTCAATGCAGAAGAAAATGCCAATGTCAGTGATGTCCAGCCTTCATCCAGCAGCATAGTAATGGCAGAGATTCTCCATCGCCCTCATTCATGAATTCACCTGGCACTGAGGAGGGTAAGACCCTGCAGATACTTTCCCAAATACCCTGGAAAAGCAGTTCTGTAATCCACTCACAGGCTTTGTCTTTGGAGGGGAAGTGTTGAATTTGTGTTCCCTCCCTGTGATCCACAGATGAGTAAGTGGGTAGGACAGGCTTGGGGGAGGAGGAGGGTTGCTGCCACACACTGTGCACAATTCTCACCCATGGCAGCATTCAGCAGACTGTCAGATCCATCAGCAGCCACACAACAGGCACATGGCAGATGCTGCTCCTGTAATATTTCTCATTTGCTGTATTGTTTTCATCCTTCTACGTCTCTAAATGATGGGTGGCGTGAGATCTCACAAGTACAGTAATGGGATTACAGCAGGTCTGCTGGAGCTCTCAATACAAAGGCTTCTTTTGGCAGAGCGGTAAGAGGCGCAGATGCTTATGGCAATACACAGTGAATAAAGATGTGACAATAGGGCACAAGCTAATAGAAGCGGGAAATGCGTCCAGATGTTGCTTTTTGGTAAATTAAAATAAAATTCTTTAAGGAATTAATCATATCCTGGTGTTTAGAGAATTATATCAAACCCAATATTGTCCCATGAGGGTTAAGAATCACTTTAACAACAGGCACCTAGGTCAAGAAACCCGGGTCTTGCTAATAAATGGGAAAAGGAA
This sequence comes from Rhinoderma darwinii, assembly GCF_050947455.1. Classification (NCBI taxonomy): domain Eukaryota; kingdom Metazoa; phylum Chordata; class Amphibia; order Anura; family Rhinodermatidae; genus Rhinoderma; species Rhinoderma darwinii. The sequence continues at coordinate 255,205,278 of NC_134691.1, forward strand.
GCAACTGGTAGTTCCCTTCGCTTCATGAACCAACTCCTTGAGAATGTGAGATCCAACCTAATAGTTCTTGGTGCTAAACTCAAAGAACAAATAGATGTCACTCAAAAATTTAAGGGTGACCCTGATTTCTCTACTAAAGAGAACCAAATACAGAATACTCTGGAACATCATCTCAAGGAACGTAAACATAAACAGTTTACCAGAGATCTGCAAGATTTCAAAGATAACAAGCTTTATCTCTTTCTAGGGGATAAAACCCTGAGAGGGGACAAGGAGTTGGATCTCTCATCCACAGAGACAGATCTATCTGACCAAGAGGGATCTGGTAAAATGCAGCGCGTTAGGGAGAGGGGAAGAGGTAGAGGCCGGTATAGGGATATGAGGCAACAAACCCAACGACCTAGTTTTTTAGATCAAGGTTACTCTCTGAGGAATCTCAACAACCTCACCCCGAACAGCAGTTTACTTTAAAGACCCAAATGGTTAACCTGTCTGATAGAACTCTCTCAATCCATCTGAGAGTAGTATTCTGGAAAAGGGACTTTCCTTTGTACCTACTTCTGATATTTAAGTGTTTAGCTGGGTTAAGGACCTCAACCTATTTGCCCGACGTTTATGTTGGCATAAGTTTTTCCAACTGCAAGAGAAAAGGGAAGCCCTTGATTTCGGTGTACCAAGGGATATGGTGGCGGATGTTAGACTTATGGAGGGGCTTAGTGAGGGCTTCGGTGATCTGAGGGGCTGTGGCCGCTTTACATCCTTAACCCCTTAGTGACCACCAATACGCCTTTTCACGTTGGTCACTAAGGGGCCTTAGGCTAGGCTGACGCCTTTTCATGTTAGCCTAGTCTAAGTCCTGCACGGGTGTCCTGTGTAGGCTGGAGTCGGGGCTCTGCTGTCTGGTGACAGCTGGGCTCCTGCTCCAACACCCGCGATCGAAGTTTACTTTGATCACGGCCGTTTAACCTGTTAAATGCCGCCGTCAATAGCGACCGCGGCATTTATCTTGTTTACAGAGGGAGTGCGCTCCCTCTGTCACCCATCTGCGGCCCGCAAATGCAATCGCGGGTCTCCGATGAGGTGTTATGGCAGCCGGGGGCTTGATAAAAGCCCCAGGTCTGCCCTAGACATATGCCTATTAGGACGCGCCGGAGGCAGGTCCTAATAGATTGCCTGTCAGATTTACACTGACAGGCAATAATGCTCTGGTATACGAAGTATACCAAAGCATTATAGCATCGATCTGAAGATCGCACAGTAAAGTCCCCTAGTGGGACTAATAAAATAAGTCATAAATGTGAAATAAAGATTAATAATAAAAATGACAGTAAAAAAAAACAAAAAAAAACATTTTTTTCTATAAAAAGTGGTTTCATTTAGTAAAAAAATAAATAAAAGTACACATATATGGTATCGCCGCGACCCTAATGACTCGCAAAAAACAATGGCGAAATTGCAATTTTTTTCCATTGCCCCCCAAAAAAGTCATAATAAAAATAAATCAATAAGTCCCATGCACCCCAAAACAGTACCAATCAAAACTATGTCTCGTCCCGCAAAAAACAAGCCCAATAAAATCACTACATTGATGGAAAAATAAAAAAGTTACGGCTCTTGGAAAGCAACGATGCAAAAACAAATAATTTTAGTTCAAAAGTGTTTCTATTGTGCAAAAGTCGTAAAACATAAAAAACCTCTACATATGTGGTATCGCCGTATTCGTACCGACCCATAGAATAAAGGTTACATGTTCTTTACGCCGCACAGTGAACGGCGTCAATTTAAAAACGCATAGAACAATGGTGGAATTTCAGTTTTTTTTTTTATAATCCCCCCCAAAAAAGTTAATAAAAGTTAATTAAAAAATTATATGTACCCAAAAATGGTGCTATTAAAAAGTACAACTAATCCCGCAAAAAACAAGTCCTCATACAGCTATGTAGACGAAAAAATAAAAAAGTTATAGCTCTTTGAATGCGACTATAGAAAAACGAATAAAATAGCTTGGTCATTAGGGCCTAAAATGGGCTAAGGGGTTAAACAATAGGAGTACTAAAATGCTGCCTCAGGGGCATGATGTATTTATTAAAATGGTATCAGATGAGCTTATTAACCCCAATTGTGGAAGTACCATACGTAATTGCAACAAAAAGGAAATTATGGCATTATGCACTTTTGAAGAGGATAAGTCCATTACCATAAAGCCCTCGTATAAGGGGGGTAATGTAATTATGAACACCATAAAATATCAAGGGATGTGTGACAGATAGAGATAGAGATGGATAGGAGACCCTAATATGTACTCCCGCAGCTAAATTTAGGAAAGAACTTAAAGACATCTTGGAAGAGGCAAAGAGTACTCAGCTTATTGACTCGGCTGAGCTTGACTATGTTCTCCCTGGTGCCCCGCTTATGGCAACCTTATATTCCCTCCCTAAGATCCATAAGGGAGTTAACCCACTCAAAGGTAGACCCATAGTATCAGGAAATGACAGTCTCTGTCAAAATATTGGAGTCTATTTGGATAAAGTACTTTGCCCCCTTGTAACAGCATTGCCATCATATGTGCGAGGTACAACAGACCTCCTTAAATGACTGGAGGGTCTCTCCCTTGAGAAAGGGATGTGGTTGGCAAACATTGATGTAGAAGCTTTATACTCCTCTATTCCACACGACATGGGTCTACGGGCGGTGGAATTCTTTCCTAGAACTAGGGGGTTGCAGTATCGTGCCCATAGTGATATCCTATTGAAACTCCTGAGGTTTCTATTGACGAGGAATTACCTTTTGTTCAATAACAAGTTTTACCACCAGCTCAGGGGCACTGTGATGGGGAACCCATGTGCCCCCATGTATGCCAACCTTCTCATGGGCTGGTGGGAGGAGACTATGGTCTTTGGTGATGAAGCTATACCGCTTATTGACAAGGTTGAAATATGGGGAAGATACATTGATGACATTTTCGTCATCTGACGTGGCACCAGGGAAGACTTTGCTGAGTTTGTCAGCAGCCTCAACAGGAATATTATAGGTCTTAAATTCACCTCTGAGATTGATGTACACTTGTTACCTTTCTTGGATGTACTCATTCACACCTCCAATGAGGGCGTACTGCGGACGGAGCACTATAGGAAACCAACGGCCACTAATTCCCTTTTCAGATGGGAGAGTAACCATCCCCTCCCCCTAAAACGTGGTATTCCAAGAGGACAATATCGGAGAAGCTGCTCATCAAACAGTGGTTTATACGCCAAGCAAATGACCTAAGATCCTGCTTTAGGGAGAGGCTATCCTGATGACGTACATAGACCGGCATTTCAGATGGCACTCTCCAGAAAGCAGAATGATTTACTTATTCCTAAGGAAAAAACTGAGCAGGGAAGTGACATGGTTTCTATGGCAACCGGAGCCCCAAAAAAGGCCTCCGGTCTGCCATTTATGGGAGGCGATTAGGTCCTGCCAGAGACAGGACCTAATATGCCCCCTGTCAGTGTGAGACTGACCGGTATAACACCCTGCAATACTTATGTATTATAACAACGATCCAACTATTGGATCTTCAAGTCCCTAGTGGGACTAAAAAAAATAAAAAAGTTACAAAAAAATGTACAAAAATGAAAAAGTAAAAGTTCAAAATAATAAAATGATTAAACTATGCATAATTGGTATCGCCACATCCATAACGGCCTGAACTATAAAAATATAATGTAATTTATCCTACACGGTGACCGCCATAAAAAAATTATTAAAAAACGATACCAGAATCGCTATTTTTAGTCACTTCAGCTTCCAAAAAATTGAATAAATAGAAATCAAAAGTCGCATGTACCCAAAAATGGTATCAATAAGAACTACAGTTTGTTCCGCATAAAACAAGCCCTCACACAGCTTTTTTGACGGAAAAATAAAAAAGTTGTGGCTCTTAGGGTATGTGCACACGATGAGAGGCTTTTACGGCTGAAATGACAGACTGTTTTCAGGAGAAAACAGATGCCTCGTTTCAGCCGTAAATGCTCCTCCTCGTATTATGCGAGGCGTCTATGACGCTCGTAAATCTTGAGCTGCTCTTCATTGAGTTCAATGAAGAACGGCTCAAATTACGTTGCAAAGAAGTGCCCTGCACTTCTTTGCCGAGCCAGTCAATTTACGCGTCGTCGTTTGACAGCTGTCAAACGACGACGCGTAAATTACAGGTCGTCTGCACAGTACGTCGGCAAACCCATTCAAATGAATGGGCAGATGTTTGCCGACGTATTGTAGCCCTATTTTCAGGCGTAAATCGAGGCATAATACGCCTCGTTTACGCCTGAAAATAGGTCGTGTGAACCCAGCCTTAGAATATGGCGACACAAAAACGAAATAATTTTTTTAAAACCGTGATTTTAACGTGCAAACACTGTGAAACATAAAAAAAACCTATGTACATATGGTATCGCCGTAATCGCATCGACCCACAGAATAAATTAAATATGTAAATTATAATGCACGGTGAACACCGTAAAAAAAAAAAAAAACAATAAAAAACAATAGAAGTTTTCACAGCCTAATTACACTAAATTCAGCAAAAAAACTTTGGGATCAAAATGCTTTTTGGGGGTGTAGTTTCCCAAATGGGGTCACTTCTGGGGGGTGTCCACTGTTTTGTTCCCTCAGGGGCTTTGCAGATGTAACATGACACCCGAAAACCAATCCAGCAAACTTGAGCTCCAAAAACCAAATAGCGCTCCTTCCCTTCTGAGCCCTGCCGTGTGTCCAAACAGCAGATTTTTATTTTTACGGACTAATTCCACTAAATTCAGCAAAAAAACCTGTGGGGTTAAAATGCTTACTATACCCCTTGATAAATCCTTGAGGGGTGTAGTTTGCCAAATGGTGTCTTTTGGGGGGTGTTTCCACTGTTTTTGGCCCCACAAGACCTTTTTAAACCTGACATGGTGCCTAAAATATATTCTAATAAAAAGGAGGCCCCAAAATCCTCTAGGTTCTCCTTTGCTTCTGAGGCCTTTTGCTTTAGTCCATCAGCACACTAGGGCCACATGTGGGATATTTCTAAAAACTGCAGAATCTGGGCAATAAATATTGAGTTGCGTTTCTCTGGTAAAACCTTCTGTGTTACAGGAAAATATGGATTTTCTGACAACAAAAAAAGACATTTGTAAATTTCCCCTCTACTTTGCTTAAATTCCTGTGAAACACCTAAAGGGTTACAAAACTTTCTAAATGCTGTTTTGAAAACTTTAAGGGGTACAGTTTTTTGAATTGTATGACTTATGGGGGTTTCCAATATATAAGGCCCTTAAAGCCACTTCAGAACTGAACTGGTACCTATAAAAATAGGTTTTGGAAATTTTCTTCAAAATATGAGAAATCGCTGCTAAAGTTCTAAGCCTTGTAACATCCTAGAAAAAAAAAAAGGATGTTCAAAAAACAATTCCAACATCAAGTAGACCTATGGGAAATGTTAATTAGTAAATATTTTGTGTAGTATTGCTGTCTGTTTTACAAGCAGATACATTTAAATTTAGAAAAATTATAATTTTTGCACATTTTCTCTAAAGTTTGGTGTTTTTCACAACAAATACTGAATTTATTGATCACATTTTTCCACTAACATAAAGTACAATATGTCACGAGAAAGAAGTCTCAGAATCGCTTGGCTAGGTAAGAGCATTCCCAAGTTATTACCACATAAAGTGACACGTCAGTTTTGAAAAAATCGGCTGCATCCACAAGGCCAAAACAGGCTCAGTCCTGAAGGGGTAAAAGGATAGATTGGTTCATAGCCATCTCTCCCCTAATACCAAAGGCACATGGTTGGATAAAAAAATTAAAGGTTGTTTTAGGTGCAGTGAATGCATAGCTTGTGAATTTATGACATGCTAAAAACTTCACTAGTTCGGTTAATAATAAGAACTTTTTTATCAATGAATTCATCAACTGGTGTAATCTATAAAGCAATCTGTACATGTCAAATGGAGTACGTAGGCAAGACCATCCGTGAGTTCGGTAGAAGAATTGGGGACCACGGTGATAACAAACATAAAAGGGACACGTCCATCTCCAAGCATGTTAACACTGAACATAATGGGGACAATACCGGCCTAAGGTTTATAGGTATTGATCTCGTGCCCCCATCAAACAGAGGGAGAAACTGTGACAAAAAAGTTTTGCAAAGGGAAACGGAGTGGATTTTTAAACTGGGGGCAGATCAATTTTGGCTGCTTTTTATAATGCCCCCCCGCTTCTCCGCTTCTCTTTTTTTTTAAATGCGTCCACTATGTCAATTCTCACATGGAGTAATCTGTTTACATGGGGCTCAGATATGTAGTGGTTCTAGCACACATCTGCTACGCTACTTTGGGGAAATGGGGGCGTGCCAGTGTACCTGGACGATCTCCCTGCTCCCTACATCAGTGCCTCTTCCGTTATGTGAATGCATATACTCTCTTTTCGTTTTGCATTCTGACCTATAGCTGTTCATTTATCCAATTTTTAGATATACACTACCATTCAAAAGTTTGGGGTCACCCAGACAATTTTGTGTTTTCCATGAAAACTCACACTTATATTTATCAAATGAGTTGCAAAATGACTAGAAAATATAGTCAAGACATTGGCAAGGTTAGAAATAATGATTTTTATTTCGAATAATAATTTTCTCCTTCAAACTTTGCTTTCATCAAAGAATGCTCCATTTGCAGCAATTACAGCATTGCAGACCTTTGGCATTCTAGCTCTTAATTTGCTCAGGTAATCGGGAGAAATTTCACCCCATTCTTCCAGAAGCCCCTCCCACAAGTTGGATTGGCTTGATGGGCACTTCTTGCGTACCATACGGTCAAGCTGCTCACACAACAGCTCTATGGGGTTGAGATCTGGTGACTGCGCTGGCCACTCCATTACTGATAGAATACCAGCTGCCTGCTTCTTCCCTAAATAGTTCTTGCATAATTTGGAGGTGTGCTTTGGGTCATTGTCCTGTTGTAGGATGAAATTGGCTCCAATCATGCGATGTCCACAGGGTATGGCATGGCGTTGCAAAATGGAGTGATAGCCTTCCTTATTCAAAATCCCTTTTACCTTGTACAAATCTCCCACTTTACCAGCACCAAAGCAACCCCAGACCATCACATTACCTCCACCGTGCTTGACAGATGGCGTCAGGCACTCTTCCAGCATCTTTTCAGTTGTTCTGCGTCTCCCAAATGTTCTTCTGTGTGATCCAAACACCTCAAACTTCGATTCGTCTGTCCATAACACTTTTTTCCAATCTTCCTCTGTCCAATGTCTGTGTGTTTTTGCCCATATTAATCTTTTCCTTTTATTAGCCAGTCTCAGATATGGCTTTTTCTTTGCCACTCTGCTCTGAAGGCCAGCATCCCGTTGTCGCCTCTTCACTGTAGTCGTTGACACTGGCGTTTTGCGGGTACTATTTAATGAAGCTGCCAGTTGAGGACCTGTGAGGCGTCTATTTCTCAAACTAGAGACTCTAATGTACATGTCTTGTTGCTCAGTTGTGCAGCGGGGCCTCCCACTTCTCTTTCTACTCTGGTTAGAGCCTGTTTGTGCTGTCCTCTGAAGGGAGTAGTACACACCATTGTAGGAAATCTTCAGTTTCTTGGCAATTTCTCGCATAGAATAGCCTTCATTTCTAAGAACAAGAATAGACTGTCGAGTTTCACATGAAAGCTCTCTTTTTCTAGCCATTTTGAGAGTTTAATCGAACCCACAAATGTAATGCTCCAGATTCTCAACTAGCTCAAAGGAAGGTCACTTTTATAGCTCCTCTAAACAGCAAAACTGTTTACAGCGGTGCTAACATAATTGCACAAGGGTTTTCAAGTGTTTTCTAATCATCGATTAGCCTTCTCACACAGTTAGCAAACACAATGTACCATTAGAACACTGGAGTGATGGTTGCTGGAAATGGGCCTCTATACACCTATGTAGATATTGCATTAAAAACCAGACGTTTGCAGCTAGAATAGTCATTTAGCACATTAACAATGTATAGAGTGTATTTCTGATTAATTTAATGTTATCTTCATTGAAAAAAAACTGTGATTTTCTTGCAAAAATAAGGACATTTCTAAGTGACCCTAAACTTTTGAATGGTAGTGTATGTTCCTTGTTCCGCTTTCCCACTGCTATTTCCTAGCCAGCCCACTAATAGTTATTTTGTCCTGTAACACATACGCTTGCTGTGTGCAATGCATTTGTGTTTTTTGTGTAGCACCATTACAACGATGTCAGGTGCGTAGCTCCGCCCATGTCCACGTCTGATGTCAGGCGTTGTAGGGCGTGGGCACTAGTTTCCCTCCTCCCTCCCTCTGCTGTACATCTATGGACACTGAGGTTGAGGTGGAGTTGAGGGATATAAGTGGGATAGACAGATGGTGCCACTGAGTGCACATTTTTTAATGATTTAGTACTGCCTGTCACTACAGGAGTCAGAAATTGCTTGCTGGACTGTGGCTTTCTGGGAACTTGGTTAGCTTTTCGTGTCCTCTGGGACTTAGGTTCCACTGAATCCTGGCACATTACACCGTGTTCCAAATTATTATGCACATTAGATTTAAGTGTCATAAACATTTAATCATTAGTTTTTCAATTAAACTCATGGATGGTATTGTGTCTTAGGGCTCTTTGGATCATTGTAACCAATCTCAGACACCTGTGATAATTAGTTTGCCAGGTGTGCCCAATCAAAGGAAAACTACTTAAGAAGGACGTTCCACATTATTAAGCAGGCCACAAGTTTCAAGCAATATGGGAAAGAAAAAGGATCTCTCTGCTGCCGAAAAGCGTGAAATAGTGCAATACCTTGGACAAGGTATGAAAACATTGGATATTTCAAGAAAACTTAGTCGTGATCATCGTACTGTGAAAAGATTTGTGGCTGATTCAGAGCAGAGACGGGTTCGTTCAGATAAAGGCATAATGGGGAAGGTTTCTGCCAGACAAATTAATAGGATTAGGAGAGCAGCTGCTAAAATGCCATTGCAAAGCAGCAAACAGGTATTTGAAGCCGCTGGTGCCTCTGGAGTCCCGCGAATCTCAAAGTGTAGGATCCTCCAGAGGTTTGCAAGTGTGCATAAAGCTATTATTCGGCCACCCCTAAACAATCCTCACAAGCAGAAACGGTTGCAGTGGGCTCAGAAATACATGAAGACTAATTTTCAAACCGTGTTGTTTACTGATGAGTGCCGTGTAACCCTGGAAGGTTCAGATGGATGGAATAGTGGATGGTTGGTGAATGGCCACCATGTCCCAACAAGGCTGCGACGTCAGCAAGGAGGTGGCGGAGTCATGTTTTGGGCTGGAATCATAGGGAGAGAGCTGGTAGGCCCCTTTAGGGTCCCCGACGGTGTGAAAATGACCTCTGCAAAGTACGTAGAGTTTATGACTGACCACTTTCTTCCGTGGTACAAAAAGAAGAACCGTGCCTTCCGTAGCAAAATGATCTTCATGCATGACAATGCACCATCTCTGTAAAGGATTTGCCTGACACAGCTTCTGTTTTGACACCCGTGGTTAATCAGCCTGCATCTGTTCCTAGATTTGCTAGAGTGACTCGATCTGCTACCTCTCAGGCTGGTAGGCTGAGGAGTGGGAGAGCCTATCGCAGCCTGGCCAGACGGTTCTAGCTCCCGCCCTTGGTCTACTTATACCTTCATTTGCTGCTTGTCCTTTGCCTGTGATTCTCTAGCTTCCTGGCTCTGCTGTTTCTGCTGTTACCATTGACCTCTGCTTCATATTGACCCTGACTAGACTGACTATTCTCCTGCTCTGCATTTGTTACCTCGTACACTCCTGGTTTGACTCGGCTCGTACACTACTCTGTTGCTCACGGTGTTGCCGTGGGCAACTGCCCTTCTTCCCTTGCTTCTGTGTACCCTTGTCTTGTTTTGTCTGTCGTGCACATATTGAGCGTAGGGACCGTCGCCCTGTTGTACGCCGTCACCTAGGACGGGCTGTGCAAGTAGGCAGGGACTGAGTGGCGGGTAGATTAGGGCTCACCTTTCTGTCTCCCTATCCTGACATTACAATCTCATCCTGCAAAGAATACCTCTGTGTCATTGGCTGCTATGGGCATAAAAGGAGAGAAACTCATGGTGTGGCCCCCATGGTCCACTGACCTCAACCCTATTGAGAACCTTTGGAGCATCCTCAAGCAAAATATCTATGAGGGTGGGAGGCAGTTCACATCAAAACAGAAGCTCTGGGAGGCTATTCTGACATCCTGCAAAGATATTCAAGCAGAAACTGTCTAAATACTCACAAATTCAATGGATGCAAGAATTGTGAAGGTGATATCAAAGAACGGGTCCTATGTTAACATGTAACTTGGCCTGTTAAGTTTTTTTTTATTGAAAGAGCTTTTGATTTCTGTAAATATGACCTCCTGATGCTGCAAATTCAACAAATTACCATTTTAGTTCTCTTTACAACCTTTAAAATGTTTTGATCTCTGTTGTTCATAATAATTTGAAAGAGTGCATTTTGAGTTTTTTACTTCTAAAAAAAATCTGTTATCATTAGGAGATTCGTTCAATAAAATTCGCATTATACTCCAACGGTTGATGGCTTGAAGATTATACTGACTGTCATTTGCATCGACTATTTAGGAAAATCAGTGAAAAATAACATTTGCATAATAATTTGGAACGCGGTATAAAATAAAAATTTACTGGCATCACCGCTCTTTTCCGCTTCTCCCCTCCCGGTCCCCTCAGGCTCCATCGGTTTGCTGCGGCTCATACAAGGTCCTGATGGCGAGCAGCGTCTGAGCCTTAAATGTGACAAAGCACTCAACATCCTGAGTGCTGCATGACATACAGTGTCCTGACGCTGCCTTGCGTTAGGGGCTTGTATGAGCCACAGCATGCTGAGGGGACCCGGAGGGGAGGAGCGGTGAGGTGCTAATTTTATTTTTTTTTTTAACTGTACGATCGGGAAGAAGGGGGATGTTAAATCGGGGAACAAGCTTTTTTTTTATGACCTATGGCAAATCCAGCTCATGTGAACTTGACCTTACTCTAGTGGCTCAGTGGATTAATGGATAACATGGTGTATGGTTGGTGTATGGAGACTAGTGGAGAGAGGGTCACGCACGCGGTTAAGCAGAATGGAGAGAGCTACGTGCACGCGAAACCCTCTCTCCACTGGTCTCTGCCTGGATTCTGCAAGCCAGTTCTCGATATAGGTGCAAGTCCCACATCTATCAGACATTTTTGGCATTTTCTGTGGATGTGCCATAAATGTCTAAGATGAAAAACTCATATAAGTTATATGGTCTACAGAGCGCTTGTGTAGCACTGGTGTCTATCACTATATGGTCACTATGTGGTGGTAATATTGGTCGTTGGTTTACTACACACGTTTTATTACACAATTAAGAGTCGTCACATTATTTCTATATGGCTGAAGGGTGGGTCCCAAGAATTATTTCTTCTGGTGGGCCCAAAGTACTCCAGTTCGACAATGCATACATGTGTCTATGCCCATGACCCTTCCATGAGAAAATACTGTGTTTGCCCCAACAGCATACCGACTGTATATATAAACCTCCATATGTGGCCATATTATGTCTCTGTAGCACACAGAACTAGTATTGCATTTAGTTTTGTTAATATTTTGCATTTGCTGCAAGAAAGCTGCTGAATTTCCATACTGCAAAATAAAGACAGGTTGCTCTTTGCTGGACTTTTATAAGCTGTCGCCTTACCTCTTAGCCACTAAGACCGCTGTGTTTATGACCATTTTCTGCTAACTCCTTACAATTTCCAGTCATATGACAAAGTAAGGACACCCCATGTCAGGTTAGAACTTTTTGCTTATACCCTTAGCACCTTTTGATGGTGGCTGTGATCAATAGTGGCATCACAAGGAGGTCTCTTCAGTAGCTGATAGTCAGCCGTCGCAAATGATCGAGTGTGATCTCCTGTTAGGGCATACCTGAGGATATGTCTATGGGTGCAATCACATGTGGCAGATGTTCATTGCATCATAAAAAAAAAGTCCCCTCCTGGAAACACAAAAAAATAAAACAAAGTTTAAAAAAATAATTAATTCCAAAAAGAGATATGCACAATAAAAAACATAAAGAATAAACATGATTTAACTCCTTCGTGCACCTTGGCGTAAATGCAAGTCCAGGTGATCAGTATCTTTGCGCACCTGGGCGTGCAGTTACGTCCGCGCTTTAACAGTTGACCACCGTGCGGCGCTACACTGCAGCGGTGGTTAACTGTGCAGGGTGTCTGCTCCCTGTTGCCGATCAGCGGCCCATCGCCACTGTTTTTGGCAGTTAACCCCTTAGATACAGCGGTCAATTGCGATCGCGGCATTTAAGGGGTTTAGAGCTCATCGGCAGCCCCCACATGCAATTTCATGGGCTGCAGATGGTTGTCATGGCAACCGGAGGCCAGACAATGGTCTCCGGGCTGCCATGTACTAAAGGCTATGAGGACCAGTCGGAGGCTGGTCCTTAAAGACTTCCTGTCAGTGACTGTCACATCACAATGACAGTTGGAATACATTACACTACATAGGTATTCTTTTATTCTAGGAAAAAAAATGAAAACGTTAAAAAAAGTACACACATATGACCACATATGGGATATTGCCGTACTCATGAGAAATTGCTTTACAAATGTTGGGCGGCTTTTTCTCCTTTATCCCTTGTGAAAATGAAAAATTTCAACATTTTATTGGAAATAATTTTGATATTCATTTTTGTGGCCTAATTCTAATAAATTCTAAATGCTCACTATACCCCTCGATAGATTCCTTAAGTGGTGTAGTTTCCCAAATGGGGTCACTTTTGGGGGGTTTCCACTGTTTTGTTCCCTCCAATTCATTACAATTGCGACATGGCACTGAAAACTATTCCAGCCAAATCAGCGCTCCAAAATCCAAATGATGCTCCTTCTCTTCTGAGTCCTGTAGTGGGTCCAAATAGCAGTTTATTACCACATATGGGGTATTGTCGTAATTGGGAGAAATTGCTTTACAAATGTTGGGTGTTTTTTCTTCTTTATTCCTTGTAAAAATGAAAAATGTCTTCGTTTTTTCAGGAAAAAAAAGTTGATTTTCATCTTCACAGACTAATTCCAATGAATTCTGCAAAAAATGCTAACTATACACCTAGATAAATTCCTTGAGGGGTGTAGTTTCCAAAATGGGGTCACTTTTGGGGGGGTTTCCACTGTTTTGGCACCACAAGACCTCTTCGAACCTGATATGGTGCCTAAAATATATTCTAATAATAAGGCTGGATTCACACGAGCACATTACGTCCGTAATGGACGGAACGTATTTCGACCGCTAATCCCGGACCGAACACACTGCAGGGAGCCGGGCTCCTAGCATCATAGTTATGTACGATGCTAGGAGTCCCTGTCTCGCTGCAGGACAACTGTCCCGTGCTGTAATCATATTTTCAGTACGGGACAGCTATCCTGCAGCGAGGCTCTCCAGGAGAGCCTTCTGTAAAAATGTGGAGATTGATCTGTCCTTCTCCTCGGCCTTCCATCCTGAAACTAATGGCCAAACTGAGAGGACTAATCAGTCTCTAGAACAATATTTAAGGTGTTTTATCTCTGACTGTCAATATGATTGGGTCTCCTTCATTCCCCTCGCCGAATTTTCCCTTAATAAACGGGTCAGTAACTCGTCAGGGGTCTCCCCCTTTTTCTGTAATTTTGGGTTTAATCCACGTTTCTCCTCCGTTTCACCTGGTAGTTCCAATAATCCCGAGGTAGAGGTCGTTCATCGGGAACTGTGCACTGTCTGGGCCCAGGTTCAGAAGAACCTAGAGGCATCCTAGAGCATACAAAAGACTCAGGCAGATAGAAGACGTTCTGCTAACCCCTTGTTTGTGGTCGGGGATCTGGTGTGGCTATCTTCTAAAAATTTGCGCCTTAAAGTCCCGTCCAAGAAGTTTGCTCCCCGGTTTATAGGGCCGTACAAGGTCATTGAAGTCATTAACCCCGTCCGACTGGAGTTGCCCCCGTCTTTTTGAGTACACGACGTGTTTCATGCCTCCCTCCTTAAACGCTGCTCCCCGTCCTTGGCTCCCTCGAGGAAACCTCCGGTCCCTGTTCTCACTCCTGAGGGGGTAGAATTCGAGGTGGCCAAGATTGTGGACAGCAGTATGGTCCAAGGCTCCCTCCAGTACCTGGTCCATTGGAGAGGATACGGGCCTGAGGAGAGGACTTGGGTACCCGCCCGGGATGTTCACGCTGGGGTATTGCTCAGGAGGTTCCACCTTCGTTTCCCCAATAAGCCAGGTCAACCTAGAAAGGGTCTGGTGGCCCCTCATAAAAGGGGGGTACTGTAAAGGATCTGCCAGACACAGCTTCTGTGTCGACGCCCGTGGGTAATCAGTCTGCACCTGCTCCTATGTCTGTGAGACTGACTCCATCTTCCACCACTCAGGATGGCAGGCTTAGGAGTGGGAGAGCCTATCACAGTCTGGCCAGACTGAGCTAGCTCCCGCCCACTGTCTATTTATACCTGCCTTTCCTGTTCCTCCTTTGCCTGTCATTCTGCTCTGCTTGTTTCCTGGCTCTGCTGCTGCTGCTTGAACTACTGATCCTCTGCTTGTTATTGACCTTGGCTTTCTGACCACTCTCCTGCTCAGCGTTTTGTACTTCGTGCACTTACTGAGCGTAGGGACCGTCGGCCAGTTGTACCCCGTCGCCTAGGACGGGTCGTTGCAAGTATGCAGGGACTGAATGGCGGGTAGATTAGGGCTCACCTGTCTGTCTCCCTACCCCATCATTACAGTATGTTTACATGGTTAACAAAATACTGCTGAAAATACAGAGCTGTTTTCAAGTGAAAACAGCTCCTGATATTCATTCATTTTTTAGTCAAACAAGCGTTTTTCGCTGCTTTTTTACGGCCGTTTTTAGACCTGTTTTTCTATTAAGTCATTGAAAAATGGCTCCAAAAACTTCTCAAGAAGTGACTTGCACTTCTTTTTATGGGGCGTCTTTTTACGTGCCGTTATTTGAAAATGACACGTGTTTTGAAAAAACGCACTGTCGGAACAGAACACCCGTATTTCCCATTTAAATCAATGGGCAGATGTTTGTAGGCGTTCTGCTTCCAATTTTTCGGGACGTTTACGGTGTTTTTCACAAATAAATATTGAATTTATCGACCAAATTTTTTCACTAACATAAAGTACAATATGTCACGAGAAAACAATCTCAGAATTTGAATTAGTTGGATAGGTAAGAGCATTCCCAAGGTATTACCACATAAAGTGACACATGTCAGATTTGAAAAAATCAGCTTCGTCCTCAATGCCAAAACAGGCTCAGTCCTGAAGGGGTTAAAAAAACACAAAACAAAACTTGATTTTATTAAATAATTGTAGTAGAACATAAAAAAAATTATAATAGATCCTATTAAGGTTTTATGCACAGAACCGTGTTTTTCTGCAGTGTACTAGCTGCATTTTTTTGTGAATAGCACACTAACCCATTACTTTCTATATTTCCATACACACATTAGTGTTTTTTGTTCCGTTCCGCAAATTATAGAACATGTCATATTCCAGTCCGGCCTGTGCCACTATTCAAGTATATGGGTCCGCAAAAATAACGAAAACATCCGAAAATTTCAAAAGGCTATTTTTTTAGGGACCAGTTCAGTTCTGAAGTTACTTTGAGTGCCTTCTATATTAGAAAGTCCCCATAAATCACCCAATGGGCAGATGTTTGTAGGCGTTTTGCTTCCAGTTTTTCGGTACATTTACGGCCTGAAAAACGGCCAAAAATATTTGCAAATTCTCTAAATTTTGGTGTTTTTCACAAATAAATATTGAATTTATCGACTAAATTTTTTCACTAACATAAAGTACAATATGTCAGGAGAATACAATCTCAATCGCTTGGATAGGTCAAAGCATTCCCAAGTTATTACCACATAAAGTGACACATGTCAGATTTGAAAAAAACGGCTTCGTCCTCAAGCCCAAAACAAGCTCCGTCCTGAAGGGGTTAAAAAAACACAAAACAAATCCTGTTTTTATTAAATAATTTGTAATAGAACATAACATTTTTATAATAGATCCTATTAAGGTTTTATGTACATGACAATGTTTTTCTTCAGTGTACTAGCTGCGTTTTTTTGTGAATAGCAACTTCATTTCTATATTTTCATACACACATTGGTGATTTTTGTTCCGTTCCGCAAATTATAGAACATGTCATATTCCTGTCCGGCCTGTGCCACTATTCAAGTATATGGATCCGCAAAAATAACGGACCGCTCATGGAAGCCATCCATGTGCTGTCCGCATGATGCATATATCTAGCAAGGAAACACCTGGGAAATCTGATCACAAGACCTTACTATGCTTGTGGACCACGAAATACGGATTCCACACGGAAATAACACTGCCGTTATATACGAACATACGGAACGATTGCGAAAGCAGCTCTTAGGCTTTACGGACACCAGGATCCGTAGTTTGCGGCATGCGCAAAGTCAATGGTCATGTGCATCAGATACATTACAATCAATATAATAAAATTAAGGGGTTATCTGGGGACCAAAATTTGCATTGCAATAATATATTTATGTGAAACGAAGTAACTTACTAATGTACTTTAATTTAAAATTCTGTTCTAAATATATATCTAATAATAATGGTGATGCTCCGACACAGCACCACGTGACTGAGGCCTCGCTTCATTTGCTGTTCATGAACATTACCGCAAGAGGCTGTCACACTGCCTATTGTTTGAGTCCCGAGCAGAGCATCAGCTAGTGCTTTGCTCGGGACTCCAGCACTGCTCCTAACATCCATATTTTGTCAATTCAGGGGTCTCCTATCACTGGAGTTCCCGAGCAGAGCATCAGCTGATGCTCTGCCTTGAGACTCCAGCACTTCTGCAAATGTCACTGTCCATATGGACAATGACATCGGCAGCAGTACTGGAGTCCCCAAGCAGAGCATCAGCTGATGCTCTGCTTGGAAACTCCTGCGATAAGAAACCCCTGAAGTCAATGACCATATATGGACAGTGACATCGGGAGCAGGGCTGGAGTCCCCAGGCAGAGCATCAGCTGATTCTTTGCTTGGAGACAGAGCATCAGCTGATGCTTTGCTTGGGGACTCCAGTACTGCTGCTGAAGTCATTGTCCATATATGGACAGTGATGTTGGCAGAAGTGCTGGAGTCCCCAGATAACCGCTTTAAGGTGTTTGAAGAGCTATTGAATAAAAAAATAAAACTCAACTGTTATGCACATTCTGCTTAACCCCTTCAGGACTGAGCCTGTTTTGGCCTTCAGGACGAAGCCGATTTTTCAAATCTGACATGTGTCACTTTATGTGGTAATAACTCCGGAATGCTTTTACCTATCCAAACGATTCTGAGATTGTTTTCTCGTGACATATTGTACTTTATGTTAGTGAAAAAATTTGGTTGATAAATTCTATATTTATTTGTAAAAAACACTAAGATTTGGAGAAAATTTGCAAAAATTAGCATTTTTCGAAATTTAAATGTATCTGCTTGTAAAACAGATAGTAATACCACACAAAATAGTTATTAGTTAACATTTCCCATATGTCTACTTTAGTTTGGCATCGTTTTTTGAACATTCTTTTATTTTTCTAGGACGTTACAAGACTTAGAACTTTAGCAGCGTTTTCTCATATTTTCAAGAAAATTTCAAAAGGCGAGTTTTGCAAGGACCAGTTCAGTTCTGAAGTGGCTTTGAGGGCCTTATATATTAGAAAGTCCCCATAAATCACCCCATTTTGAAAACTGCACCCCTCAAAGTATTCAAAACAGCATTCAGAAAGTGTATTAATCCTTTAGGCGTTTCACAGGAATTAAAGCAAAGTAGAGGTGAAAGTTAAAAATTTCATTTTTTTTTTTACAAAATTCATTTGCCCAGATTCTGCCGTTTTTAGAAATACCCCACATGTGGCCCTAGTGCGCTAATTTACTGAAATACAGGCCTCAGAAGCAAAGGAGCACCTAGTGGATTTTGGGGCCTCCTTTTTTTTAGCATATATTTTAGGTACCATGTCAGGTTTGAAGAGGTCTTGTGGGGCCAAAACAACAAAAGACCCCCAAAAGTGACCTCATTTTGGAAACTACACCCCTCAGGGAACTTATCTAGGGGTATAGTTAGCATTTTGATCCCACAGATTTTTTGCTAAATTTATTTGAATTCGTTTGTGAAGATGAAAATCTACTTTTTTTCTGAAAAAACGTAGAAATTTTTAATTTTTTCAAGGAATAAAAGAGAAAAAACACCCCAACATATGTAAAGCAATTTCTCCTGATTATAGCAATACCCCATATGTGGTAATAGTTTGGACCCACAGCAGGACTGATGGGAAGGAGCACCATTTGGATTTTGAAATTCTGATTTTGCTGGAATAGTTTTCAGTGCCGTGTTGCGTTTGAAATGCACTGGAAACCCCCGGAAAGTGACCCCATTTTGGAAACTACACTCATCAAGGAATTTTTCTGGGGGTAAAGTTAGCATTTTGACCCCACGGTTGTTTTGCAGAATTCATTGGAATTATTCTGTAAAGGTAAAAATCGTTAATTTTTACAAGGAATAAAGGAGAAAAAGCACCCCAACATTTGTAAAACAATTTCTCCCGATTACGGAACTATGCCATATGTGGTAATAAACTGCTTTCTGGACCCACAGCAAGGCTTAGAAGGGAAGGAGCGCTATTTGGCTATTGGAGCTCAAATTTAGCTGAAATGGTTTTTGGGTGCCATGTCGCATTTGCAAAGCCCCCGAGGGACCAAAACAGTGGAAACCCCCCAAAAGTGGAAATTAGAACCACTTCTATCTATCTAGGGATATAGTGGGCATTTAGACCCCACAAGTCTTTTGCAGGATTTATTAGATTTATTAGAATTAGGCCGTGAAAATTAATATCAACATTTCTTCCACTAAAATGTTGCATTTTTTCTATTTCACAAAGGATAAAGGGGGAATAAGCTGCCCAACATTTGTAAAGCAATTTCTTCCAAGTACGGCAATACCCCACGTGTGGTCATAAATGGTTTTTCATTAGAAAGTAATTAACCCTTTCTGGACTGATCCATTTTTTTATTTTCCTTTTTAGTTTTTTCCTCCCCGCGTTCCAAGAGCCACAACTTTTTTATTTTTCAGTCAATAGAGCGGTATGAGGGCTTATTTATTGAGGGACGAGCGGTCGTTTTTATTGGTACATACAACTTTTTGAGCACTTTTTATTAAATTTTTAGGTAGAGCCAAGGTGACCAAGAAAACAGCGATTTTGCCATTTTAAATTCTTTATTTTTCACGTGAGACGCTCCATACATCACCCCCCACACTAAGACATGCTATGTCGTGGTACGCGCAGGGGTTAATGTGCAGAGGATGGTGCGGAGTGAAAATTAAAATTTTCCACTCATATGCCATTTTAGTGCACTACATGTTATGCCCAGTTTGTGCCACTGAAGACAAATATCTCATAAAATATTTACCGGGTTCTCCCGGGTATGGCGATGCCATATCTGTGGACGTAAACTGGTGTTTAGGCACGCTGCAGGGCTCAGAAGGGAGGGACGCCATTTGGCTTTTGGGGCGCAGATGTAGCTTGGTAGTTGTTCTGTTTGGGGTTTTACTGGTGTTTCAGTTTATAATGTGGGGGCATATGTTATCTGTGCGGGGTACATCAGGGTATAACAAGAGGGTATAATAATGCAGTAAATAAATAATAATCCACAGATGTGGGGCCGGTGTCGCACTGATAAATGGCACCCGATCTTATCTGCTTTTGGACACTGCACATTTTGCATCGCTATATTCTGGGAGCCAGAACGGTTTTATTTTTTCTCCACCAGAGCTGTGTGAGGGTTTATTCTTTGCGGGACAATCTGTAGCTTTTCATTGGTACCATTTTGGGGTACCAGAAATTTTTTTGATCACTTTTTATTCAATTTTTTGGCAAGCAAGGTGACCAAAAACCATCAATTCTGACAATGTTTTTTATTCGTTTTTTTATGGCCTTCACCCTGGGCTATAAATGACCATTTTACTTTATTCTGCGGGTCGATACGATTGCGGCGATACCAGATGTATATAATTTTTTTATGTTTTGCAGCGTTTGTGCAATAAAATCACTTATTTATAAAATAAATAATCTTTTGTGTCACCATATTCTGAGAGCGATAACTTTTTTATTTTTCAGTCAAAAAAGCGGTGTAAGGGCTTGTTTTTTGCGGGACGGGATGTAGTTTGTATCGGTACCATTTTGGCGTACATGCGACTTTTTGATCTCTTTTTATTGTATATTTTGGGAGGGTTGGTAACCAAAAATTGTGATTTGGGCACTGTTTTTCGTTTATTTTTTTCGCAGTGTTCACCATGCGGGAAAAATAATATTACAGTTTTATAGTTGGGGTCGTTACGAACGCGGTGATACCAAATATGTGTACTTTTTTTAACGTGTTCATTTTTTTCCTATAATAAAAGACTTATAGGAAAAAAAGCATTCTTTGTTTATGTCACTTCTAACTTTTATTTTTACACTTTTTAAAAACATTTTTATCTTTTTTTTACTTTTTTTACTTGTCCCACTAGGGGACACTTAGACTTGCAGCTCTGATCGCTGCTGGAACACATTACACTACACACGTAGTGTAATGTGTTCTAACTGTCATTGTGACGTGACAGTCACCGACAGGAAGCATCGGAGGACCGGCCAGAGGCTGATCCTCCGAGGCTTCCGTACATGGCAACCCGGAGGTCATTGTCTGGCCTCTGGTTGCCATGATAAGGATCGCTAGCCCCCGCAAATGCATGTGGGGGTCTGCCGATCCGCTGTAAACCTCTTCAATGTGGTGATCGCAATCGACCACCGCATCGAAGGGGTTAATTGCCGATTTCAGCGGCGACAGGCCGCTGATCGGCAATGGGGAGAGCAGGGCAGACGCCCTGCACAGTTAACCGCCGCTGCGGTGTAGCGCCGCGCGGCGGTTAACTTTTAAAGCGCGGACGTAACTGCACGCCCAGGTGTTCGAAGTTACTGCTCACCTGGACGTGCATTTACGCCAAGGTGCGGGAAGGGGTTAAAAAAATTAAACACTGTTTATTATGTACCAAAAAATATTACCAAAAAAATTCCCACCCCCTATATATATTAAAGGGGTTGTCCAGGAAAAAAAAAAATCTAAAAAGTGTCCCCCAGCCTTGATTTTCCTTCCCTAATACCCCCTATTAAACTTCTAACTAGTTTCTGTTTGAGTTCCATCGTCACTGCTGCTCTTTCTGTTTGTTTACATCCCTTGCTGTTTGTTTACATCCCTTACTGTCTGTTTCCTGTCTTGTAACCCACCATACCCATGATCCCCTGCTGCATCTTAGGAGACAGTTGCATCCCCCCCTTCCTCCAAAGCATCTCAGCTATTTGCACACTGCCACGTCCCTCTATGGTCACAGGTCCTTCCCTGCTCTAATTACAAATTCCAGGCAGACAGCTCCCTCCCTGCACACTGTCTGAGGCCGGATTTACGCGAGCGCATGCCTTTTGCGTGCGCAAAAAAACGTGGAGTTTTGCGCATGCAAAAGGTACATAACAGCTCCGTGTGTCAGCAGCGTATGATGCGTGGCTACGTGATTTTCGCGCAGCCGCCATCATTATGACACTCTGTATGTTTGTAAACAGAAAAGCACGTGGTGCTTTTCTGTTTTCATTCATACTTTTCACTGCAGTTGGGCGAATCACAGGCGTCACACGGAAGTGCTTCCGTGTGCTGCGCGTGATTTGCACGCACCCATTGACTTCAATGGGTGTGTGATGCGCGAACAACGCACACATAACGGACATGTCGTGAGTTTTGCGCAGCGGACATACGCTGCGTGAAACCCACGGACAGTCTGCACGGCCCCATAGACTAACATAGCACACGATCAGCACACGGACGAGATTCACCATCGTGTGAATGGGGCCTTAGGCACGATTTACACAAGCGTGAATCACGTCCGTGTGCTGTTGGTAGAAAAAACGCACAACACACGCGACCCATTTATTTCAATGGGGCTGTTCACACATGCGTGACTTTTCACGCAGCGAGTGTCCGCTGCGTGAAACATACTGCTTGTCCTCTATTGGTGCGTTATTATGCACCTACACTCAGATTGAAGTCAATGCGTGCGTGAAAACCACGCACCGCACACGCGTGTTAGGTGTGTGATTTACGCATCAATTCAGTGGAAAAAAGAAGAAAAAAATGGGCTGGCTTTGTGAGTGCGTGAATAACGCATGACAATCGAAAAGCACACTGATGCATAACGCACACACACGGACGGGATTGACGCAAGTTTTTCACGTGTGGAAATTACACACGCTCGTGTGCATGAAGCCTTACTAATGGACGATTGTCAGACAGTAGCCATTAATAATGCACTAGTAATACATTTTGAAACAAATGAGAAGGACATAGAAAAAATATTGTAATGAAATAAAATAACACACACAACACAGGTTAACGATTTTATTCAAAATAAAAAAGGTGTCATTGAAGTAGTCCTTGAACCTGATGTAGTACCAAGGACCCAACCTGTAAAAAACACATAATAACAACTAAGAAAAAAAAAAACGAGGGATGCTTAGATACACTGCTCATGTGTGATACTGTCTGTTAGACCACGTATCTAAGCCTACCACAAGGTAGCCTTAGATACATTACCCAAGCAGACAGTGTCACACATGGGCCATGTATCTAAGACTACCACATGTTAGGCTTAAATACAGGGCCCCAAAACACTAATCTTATACAGGAATAAAAAGAATGTCATCTGGTGTCCTGTATCTAAGCCTACAATGTGTTATGCTTACATACCGGGTCCATGTGTGATACTGTTTGTTAGACCCTGTATCTAAGCCTAACAATGTAGGCTTAGATACAGGACCCCCAGAAGATCTTATACAGTATACTATTATAGGCTCTGCTCCGGGACTCTGTGGAATCGCCTGACATCGGAGCAGAGCCTATACTAGCGTAGTGCGGCTCTTCCTTGGGCCTGCTCGATCCTAGGGAGCAACGGTGTCCCGCGGGCCGCAGATAACAGCCTCAAGGGCTGCATGCGGCCCGTGCGCTGCGTGTTATATAATCCCTTATCAAAGCCTACTATGTGTAGGCTTTGGCAGCGTAAGAACTAAAAGTACAGATGCTGCCACTGTACCTCGTAGACTGGGCTAGTCCTACGCAGGTGCCGTCCTTTTTCACTGTGAACACGCATAGGCGCGCTCACAGTGAAAAGCTACATAGGCTGAGCGGGCACTAAGCAACCAGCATCCGCAGAAACGACATGTCACCAGTGACGTGTCGTATCCCATCCGAGGTCTCTCTGGGGCGAGACCATGTGATCGGGATACGACACGACAGTGAAGGAAGATGAAAAAGTGACGTCAGAAGTCATGTGATCCGAAGAAAAGAGCAGCCAGAGAGGAGAACAGAAGCAAGATTGCACAGGTAAGTATATTATTCAACTGTAAATATGTGCATTGTGGGTTTAAATTTACTGTAAAAATATATCTCGGACAACCCCTTTAACACAGTCAAGTCACATTATTATGACCACCTCCTAGTTTCGACGTCTGCAGCGCGCAGCCCATGAAGGAAGTGATGTGTCGTGGGCTGGCTTGGTGGGTATATAAGGTGTGCGATAGGCTGTCTGAACACAAATCACTCGTTGTTGCCATGGGTAAAAGGGGCAATTTATCATTGTTGCAAAAAGGGATGATTATTGGCTTTTGGGCCAAGGGTGGCAGTATTTCTCAAACAGCGCAGTTTATGAACTGTTCGTGTGCTGCTGTGGTGAAAGTGAATTGTGAGTCGACAAATGGCGTTATTGGGAATAACCGTCGTGGAAACTGCGAAGCTCCACGTGCCATTGTTGTGAGAGGTGAATGTCGGCTACGAAGGTGCGCGAGGGCCGAACAACATGCTGCAGTGGAGCAGCTCACCGTGAAGATCAACCAGGGTGGCTACCAGATGTGTCTCTAAAACAACAGTTCAGCAAACCATACTGCGTATCGGGCTCTGAAGCAGACTGATAGTCACTGCTCCTATCCTGACAAAAGTTCATCAGAAAAAAAGCTTCAATTTGCACGGCAGTATCGGAATTGGACCACTAATGATTGGCAAAGGGTTGCCTTCTCCGGTGAGTCACGTTTTCTGCTTCTGTGAACGGATGGACGTTGGTGCATCAGGCAAGAAACATCAGAGAACAAACACCCTGCAACCATTGCTGGAATTACACAAGCTGGTGGTGGCAGCGTTATGGTCTGGGGAATTTTTTCATGGTATTCTCTGGGTCCTCTCATCCATGTGGAAGGCACTCTGAACCGATTTGGATATGAATCCATAGTTGCAGATCATGTCCCCCCTATCATGCTGTTTGTCTTCCCTGGGGCAGACGGAATCTTCCAGCAAGACAATGTGACGTGTCACACTGCTAGAAATGTCCGACAGAGGTTGGAAGAGCATGACCAAGACTTCCAAGTACTTCCCTGGCCCCCTAATTCGCCAGACTTTAACCCAATTAAGCATCTGTGGGACCACCTCGATCGTCTTGTTCGCTCTATGGATCCTCCCCCACGCACCCTCCAGCAAATGTGGGATGCACTGCAGTCAGCGTGGCTCCAAATACCTGAGACAACCTACCAGCACCTTATTGAGTCACTCCCAGCCCGTCTCTTCTGCACATGGCGTTTACTTTGGATATTAGCTGGTGGTCATAACAATGTGACTCGACTGTATGTGTGTGTGTATATATATATTTATGTGTGTGTGTGTGTGTGTATATATATATATATATATATATATATATATATATATATTTCACTTATTAAAGACACTGTTATTTATACAACATATTATATACATAGCCGTCTGTATATAGAAGAGTTTGGACATGTAACTATAAGCAGGATCATATCTATATGGCTTCTTTTATACACCCCCTTTGTGACATCACAGAAGGTATTATGACATTATCACAGTTTGTCTACACCATTCTGCTTGACAGAGGATCGATTACTTTTGCGGTTTCTTCCAAGCTGTAAATCATGGTAAGTACCAAGGAACATTTTGTCCTATAGAACCCCCTGACGCTAACTTCCTTAGATCTATATGTCCCAGATTAGTAAACACAGGAATAAAATGTTATGGTTTAGATTTACACCTCTCACATACACAGCTGCACCTTTCCCCACCAATCCCTAGTGTTCTTATTTATACAGGGAAATATTGATTATAATTTCAGTAACAAAACATTTGCCCCATAAATCCAGAAACACTGATTTGATTTGAGTATATAGGAATCAGATGTAAAAATGTGGTCTGATTTATGTTTATAGCAACTCCTAAATTCCACATTTGTTCATCGTTGCTCCTCCTGCTATGTCTGATCACTGCATTTAAACAGCAAGCTACAAAATTGTCATGGCAAGGGATATTTATTTATGGTTGTTGCGCTGACATCTTGTGGTCAATATGGAATTATTTTATGAATTGTTATTTGCATGTACATATGATGTACAAGAGTTATGTCACTTTCTGAATAAATTGCTTCTTTATGTATCTGACAGGTATAACCGGTAAAGCATTTATTTTTAATACATCTATTGATAACTTTTTGGCCAATGTCCCCTTCCAAATGTTGAAGAGCTGATTTTTCTTTTTTTAATAGATTTTCACAATATACTATAATCGTGTAAACATCTACATCAATGAATGCTTACTTCGCTGGCTTCTGGATATAACAATTTTTAGGATTAGTCTTGTTAGTATTAGGCATCATTTACGACGCGCGTGCTTTTCACGCGTGTTGTACGCACCTATATTACTCTATGGGGCAGTGCAGACAGTCCGTGGGTTTTGCTCAGCGTGAGTGCGCTGCGTAAAACTCGCGACATGTTCTATATTTCAGCGTTTTTCGTCAATGGGTGCGTGAAAACCACGCAGGTCGCACGGAAGCACTTCCGTGCGAACTGCGTGATTCGCGCATCAGCTGTCAAACTCTGAATGTAAACAGAAAAGCACCACGTGCTTTTCTGTTTACAAACATCCAAACAGAGTGTCATAATGATGGCGGCTGCGCGAAAATCATGCAGCCGCGCATCATACACTGATGACACACGCAGCTGTTAAGTGCATTTTGCGCACGCAAAACGCCGTGTTTTTTGCGTGTGCAAAACGCACACGCTCGTGTAAATCAGGCCTTATTATAATTTATTTTATTTCCATTACTTATAAGGCAGAGCAGTGATATGTACCACCAATGTCTAATGTTCCGTTCCACGTTCTTATGAGAATACAACAGATATCATCATGTGTATCTAAACCATAATATTCTGTTACACAGAAGATCTGTGAATTGTCTTCCTAGCCTGTGAGTGATGGTAACATGGGATAGTTTATTATTTAGAATATTATGAACATATTTTATTTAATCCGATTAAGAGTTTTATGGTCTCTTTAACAAGAAAGACGTTGAAGAAGGAGTGGTGGAAATCAATGAAATACCCCCCCCCCCCCTCCCAAGGACCGTGGGATTTATTCCTGAACTTGTAAGGGTATGTTTACACACTTAACAAAAAACGTCTGAAAATACGGAGCTGTTTTCAAGGGAAAACAGCCTCTGATTTTCAGACGTTTTTTAAGCATCGAGCGTTTTTTACGGCCGTTTTTAGAGTCGTTTTTCTATTGAGTCAATGAAAAACGGATGAAGAAGTGACATGCATGTCTTTTTAAACGCCGTTTTTTCAAAATGAAGCGTAAAATAACGCCCCGTTGGAACAGAACGCCGTATTTCAATGGGCATATGTTTAGGTGTTCTGCTTCCGATTTTTCAGACGTTTTTCGGGATGTTTATGGCCTATATACAATCAGGGCAGTACTACTGGTACTGCCATCAGGGGCCTGGCCACAATGATAGAAAAAAAAGGGGCCTGTCCTCTTCTCAGCTGCTTTACACGTTTGAATGAGCGCTCCAGCGTTTGTAACTTGGAGAAAGGAACGGACCCTGCACTGGGGCCCTGAGACGACTTAGGGAAGGGGAAGATGCAGCATGAGAAGCAGAAGCTTCCACCAGACACGTCCTTCTCTACACAGCCGACTGGACCTGCAGGCTGGTGAGTCCGTCGTCGTCCCCGTCCCCCCCCCCCCCCCACCTCTCCATCCTGGTTCCCATTCCTCCTATCCCCACTTGTAGAATATATAAAGTACAGTATGTTAAAATGTTTTTTTAGTTTCCCTAGCGTTTTTTTACCGCGATTCCGAAACTTGCATAAAAAAAGGATGCAGAGTATGAAAAAATAGTGCTATTAGGCTATATTGTCATAGTGCGGTCAAATTACGCTTTTGCCGCGATTTTGCAAAAATTTTAGCAAAAAAATGGGATTTGACCGCACTGTCTAACTAGACTAAGGCCGTGATATATGGAGCGTGTATTGGCCGTATTTCCAAAGCTGACCACAATTCAGGGAGCCGGACTCCTAGCATCATAATTATCAATGATGTTAGGAGTCACTGCCTCTACACGGGAATAATGTCCGATACTGTAATCATGTTTTCAGTACAGGACCGGGGACAGTATTCCCACGGGGAGGCAGGGACTCCTAGCATCATAGATAACTGTGATGCTAGAAGCCCGGCTCCCCTAACTGTGGTTGGTCCTGGACATATGGCCGACACATGATCCGTATATCACAGACCGAACAGGGACGTCTGAATAAGGCCACTTGTCTCCTATTTTTGGTGCGGATTGCGCACTGAAAATTCACTACAATTACAATATAAGGAAGTATTCAGACGAACGTGTGCGAAATCAGCCGTGGATAACGACCATTTTTCATGGCCGTTTTGAACCCGTGAGGTAACCCATTTTCACTTGATATAGACTTGAGTCTATTTAGGGATCCGTGAAAATGGACAAAAATAGGATATATTTTTACAGGCCCTTCACACGTTCCGTTAAAACAACGACCGTGTAAATAGCCCCTTATAAATACATGCAGCCACGTGATGGCCGTTAAAAAAAAGTCTTTTATTAATCAGCTGCATGCCTATTATGTTGCAGAATTGTAACGTATTTCATTTCAGGTGTTGGGACTTTAACTGAGAATATTTCTGGCTGGGTGGAAAATCTTCTAAAGCCCTTGGTGAGGTGCACACCCAGTTATGTTCCGGGCACCACAGACGTCCTCTGCAAACTCTCAGCCCTAGGTCCACTACCAGAGGGAACAATATTGGCAACTATGGATGTGGAATCTTTATATTCTAACATCCCCCATGAGGATGGCATAGCCGCATGCCAACACTTTCTTCAAAAGAACAATCTAGCGACAGAGCCAGCCCTACAACTCATCAGGTTCGTACTCCATCACAATTATTTTTTATTTGACAAAGACATATATCTGCAATGTATGGGAAGCGCTATGGGTAGCAAAATGTCACCACAATATGCTAACCTGTTCATGGCCAAACTAGAGGAAGAGTTTTTATCAACCTGCGCAACTAAACCTCTAGCATATTTCCGGTACATTGATGACCTGCTGATAATCTGGACAGGCTCTGAACATGAACTGCTTTCTTTCCATAAAAACTTCAACAAGTTCCATCCTACCATCAAACTCACTCTCAACTACTCTACATCTCAAATACATTTTCTGGACATGACCATATACATGAGAGACAATACCATACAAACAACAATCTACCATAAACCTACAGGCCGTCCAGCATATCTGAGATGGAACAGCTTCCGTCCGAGACACATAAAGAAATCCATAATCTACAGCCAGGCTGTAATGGCAGGAAGGAGGTGAAGGGAACAAGTGAGCCCTAATCTACCCACCGCCCTGTCCCTGCCTACTTGCAACGACCCGCCCTAGGCGACGGGGTACAACTTGGCGGCGGTCCCTACGCTGTCTAAGTGCAAGGGAGTACAAACAGGGAACAGGCAAGGGAATACAGTAGCCCACGGAACGCCGCGAGGAAACGGAGCGGTGAATGAGCCAGTCAGGATCAGGAAGTAGTGGAGTATACAAACGGGAGCACGGAGCAGAAGCAAGCCAGGGGCAGAGCAACGCAGGATAAACGGAACAGAAGCACGGCAGAAGCAGGCTGGAGCAAGGCAGCAGTGGGGCCAGGAATCCAAGAAGAATAACAAGCAAGGAGGAAGAGAAAACGGCAGGTATAAATGGACAGGGGGCGGAGCTAACTCTGACTGACCAGGCCGCGATAGGCTCTCCCACTCCTGAGCCTGCCACCCTGATTGGTGGGAGCAGGTGTCAGTCTCAGAGGTCTGGCCTCAGGTGTCGACTGATTAATCCTGGGAGTATACCCAGACGCAGTGCCTGGCAGATCCTTTACACAGGCTCTGCGATACATACGGATCTGTTCAGACTGTGAAGACACAAAACAACACCTGCTATCACTGAGGAATACATTCTTACAACAGGGATACCATCCAAGGATTATAGATGATCAGATCTACAGAGCAACAAGAATTCCAAGGACGTAGTGCCTGGCAGATCCTTTACAGTACTCCCCCTTTTATGAGGGGCCACCGGACCCTTACTAAGAGGACCCGGTTTAGTGGGGAAGAGAAGGTGGAACCTCCTTATCAATACCCCAGCGTGAACATCTCGAGCAGGTACCCAAGTCCTCTCCTCCTGCCCGTATCCTCTCCAATGGACCAGGTACTGGAGGGAGCCCTGGATCATCCTACTGTCCACAATCTTGGCCACCTCGAATTCCACCCCCTCAGGGGTGAGAACGGGAACAGGAGGTTTCCTCGAGGGGGACCAGGACGGGGAGCAGCGTTTCAGGAGGGAGGCATGGAAGACGTCCTGTATGCGAAAGGATGGGGGCAGCTCCAGATGGAAGGATACAGGGTTGAGGACTTCAATGACCTTATAAGGTCCAATAAATCGGGGAGCAAACTTCCTGGACGGGACCTTAAGGCGCAAGTTCCTCGACGACAACCACACCAGATCCCCGACGACAAACCGGGGGTTAGCAGAACGTCTACAATCAGCCTGAATCTTTTGTACGCTCTGGGACGCCTCTAGGTTCTTCTGAACCTGGGCCCAGACTGTGCACAGCTCCCGATGAACGTCCTCTACCTCGGGATTATTGGAACAACCAGGGGAAACGGAGGAGAACCTAGGATTAAACCCGAAATTACAGAAAAACGGGGAGACCCCTGACGAGTTACTGACCCGGTTATTCAGGGAAAATTCGGCGAGGGGAAGGAATGAGACCCAATCAAATTGACAGTCAGAAATGAAACACCTTAAATATTGTTCCAGGGATTGGTTAGTCCTTTCCGTTTGGCCATTAGTTTCGGGATGGAAGGCGGAGGAGAAGGATAGATCAATCTCCAACTTTTTACAAAAAGCTCTCCAAAATAAGGAAACAAATTGTACCCCTCTGTCCGAAACTATATTGACTGGGGCCCCATGGAGACGCAGAATGTGTTTCACAAACAAAGAAGCTAACGTCTTGGCGTTAGGTAGTTTCTTAAGGGGCACAAAGTGGCACATCTTGCTGAAGCGGTCTACTACCACCCACACCACCGACTTGCCCTGAGATGGAGGCAAATCGGTGATAAAATCCATGGAGATATGGGTCCAAGGTCTCTGGGGAATGGGCAAGGAACGTAGTAAGCCCGCAGGTCGGGACCTAGGGGTCTTGGACCTAGCACAGACCTCACAAGCGGCGACGTAAGCCCTAACGTCTTTAGGCAACCCAGGCCGCCAATAGTTTCTGGTAATGAGGAGTTTAGTACCCAAGATGCCAGGATGACCAGATAGAGCGGAGTCATGGTTTTCCCTGAGTACCCTTAGCCGGTATTGCAGGGGGACAAACAGTTTGTCCCCAGGGAGGTTCCCGGGAGCTGAACCTTGATCAGCCGCGATGTCAGAGGCTAAGTCAGAATCAGTGGCAGAAACAATTATACCAGGGGGTAAAATACAAGCAGGATCCTTCTCAGAAGGAGGATTAGCCATGAAACTACGTGACAGTGCATCAGCCTTAATATTTTTGGACCCAGCCCTATAGGTAACCAAGAAATTAAATCTGGTAAAGAACAGTGCCCAACGAGTTTGTCTAGAATTAAGCCTCCGGGCAGATTCTAGGAAAACCAGATTCTTGTGGTCAGTAAGGACCGTTACCTGGTGTCTGGCCCCCTCCAAGAAGTGACGCCACTCTTCAAAAGCCCATTTAATGGCTAAAAGTTTGCGGTTGCCAATATCATAGTTACACTCCGTGGGCGAAAACTTCGTAGAGAAGTAAGCACAGGGGCGGAGATGGGTGAGGGAGCTGGTACCCTGGGACAAGACGGCCCCCACTCCCACCTCGGACGCGTCAACCTCCACAATAAATGGCTCCCTTTGGTTGGGCTGAACCAGCACGGGGGCCGAGATAAAGCACTTCTTGAGGGTCTCAGAAGCCTGGACGGCCTCAGGGGGCCAATGGAGGACATCAGCACCCTTGCGAGTGAGGTCCGTAAGAGGCTTAGCGACGACCGAGAAGTTGGCAATAAATCTCCTGTAATAGTTAGCGAACCCCAAAAAACACTGTAGCGCCTTCAGGGAGGCAGGTTGGACCCATTCCGCCACAGCCTGAACCTTGGCAGGGTCCATGCGGAATTCATGAGGAGTGAGGATTTGACCTAAAAATGGTATCTCCTGTACCCCAAACACACATTTTTCGGTCTTCGCAAACAGATTATTTTCCCGAAGGACCTGGAGGACCTTCCTGACATGCTCCACGTGCGAGGACCAGTCCTTGGAAAACACCAGTATGTCATCAAGGTACACTACAAGAAAATTACCCAGGTAATCTCTCAGAATTTCATTAATAAAATTCTGGAAGACGGCAGGGGCATTACACAACCCAAAGGGCATGACTAGGTATTCGAAATGACCTTCGGGCGTGTTGAACGCAGTTTTCCACTCATCCCCCTCTTTGATGCGGATAAGGTTATATGCCCCCCGTAGATCGAACTTAGAGAACCATTGGGCCCCCTGAACCTGATTAAAAAGGAAGGGGATACTGGTTCCTTACTGTGACCTTATTCAAGTTCCGATAATCAATGCACGGCCTAAGCCCACCATCCTTCTTCCCCACGAAGAAGACGCCAGCACCTACAGGAGAAGTCGGAGGGCGAATGAAACCCTTGGCCAGGCATTCTTGGATATACTCCCTCATAGCTTTACGTTCAGGACATGAAAGATTAAATATCCTCCCCTTAGGAAGCTTGGCACCAGGCACCAAATCTATGGCGCAATCGTAATCTCTATGAGGGGGCAACACCTCGGAGGCCTCCTTAGAAAACACATCAGCGAAGTCCTGAACAAACTCAGGAAGCGTGTTTACCTCCTCCCGGGGAGAAATAGAGTTAACCGAAAGACATGACATCAGGCAATCACTACCCCATTTGGTGAGATCCCCAGTATTCCAATCAAACGTGGGATTATGCAGCTGCAACCAGGGAAGACCTAATACCAGATCGGACGATAATCCCTGCATCACCAGTACAGAGCACTGCTCCAAATGCATGGAGCCAACACGGAGTTCAAAAACAGGAGTATGCTGAGTAAAATAACCATTAGCAAGGGGGGGAGTGGAGTCGATACCCACTACCGGGATAGGATAAGGTAAATCAATAAAAGGCATTTTTAGAGACATAGCAAATTCCACAGACATGATATTAGCAGATGAGCCCGAATCCACGAAGGCACTGCCAGTGGCAGACCGGCCAGCAAACGAGACCTGAAAGGGAAGCAAAATCTTATTGCGTTTAGTATTAACGGGAAATACCTGTGCGCCCTAGTGACCTCCCCGATGATCACTTAGGCGCGGAAGTTTTCCGGCTGCTTATTCTTGCGCCTGGGACAGGTGTTCAGTAGATGCTTGTCGTCCCCACAATAGAAGCAGAGACCATTCTTCCTGCGAAACTCTCTACGTTGTCGAGGGGACATGGAGGCCCCGAGTTGCATAGGTACCTCCGAGTCCTCCGTGGAAGAGCGAGGAGACGGGACCTCGGGGGGAATCGCAGGGCAGTCAGAGGGGAAAACATTGAAACGTTCAAGCTGACGTTCCCTGAGACGTCGGTCAAGTCGTACTGCTAGGGCCATAACCTGGTCTAGGGAGTCAGAAGAGGGGTAGCTAACCAGCTGATCCTTCAGGGCGTCAGATAATCCTAACCTAAACTGGCACTTTAGGGCCGGGTCGTTCCACCGAGAAGCTACACACCACTTTCTAAAATCAGAACAGTATTCCTCAACAGGTCTCCCACCCTGACGTAAGGTCACCAGCTGACTCTCGGCTAAGGCAGTCCTGTCAGTCTCGTCGTAAATGAGACCGAGGGCAGAGAAAAACCGATCAACGGAGGAAAGTTCAGGGGCGTCAGGAGCCAAGGAGAAGGCCCACTCTTGGGGCCCTTCCTGGAGTCGGGATATAATGATACCCACCCGCTGGTTCTCGGAACCTGAGGAGTGAGGTCTTAGGCGGAAATAAAGTCTGCAACTCTCCCGGAAGGAGAGAAAAGTCTTACGGTCCCCTGAGAACCGGTCAGGTAACTTGAGGTTGGGTTCTAAAGGTGAGGTGAGGGGTACTACAAAGGCAGCGTCAGACTGATTGACCCTCTGAGCCAGGGCCTGGACCTGTAGGGAGAGGCCCTGCATCTGCTGGGTCAGGGTCTCAAGGGGGTCCATGATAGCGTGAGCGTAGAACAAATGATAGACTAGGTAAGGGCTTGTTATTATGTAATGGCAGGAAGGAGGTGAAGGGAACAAGTGAGCCCTAATCTACCCACCGCCCTGTCCCTGCCTACTTGCAACGACCCGCCCTAGGCGACGGGGTACAACTTGGCGGCGGTCCCTACGCTGTCTAAGTGCAAGGGAGTACAAACAGGGAACAGGCAAGGGAATACAGTAGCCCACGGAACGCCGCGAGGAAACGGAGCGGTGAATGAGCCAGTCAGGATCAGGAAGTAGTGGAGTATACAAACGGGAGCACGGAGCAGAAGCAAGCCAGGGGCAGAGCAACGCAGGATAAACGGAACTGAAGCAAGGCAGAAGCACGGCAGAAGCAGGCTGGAGCAAGGCAGCAGTGGGGCCAGGAATCCAAGAAGAATAACAAGCAAGGAGGAAGAGAAAACGGCAGGTATAAATGGACAGGGGGCGGAGCTAACTCTGACTGACCAGGCCGCGATAGGCTCTCCCACTCCTGAGCCTGCCACCCTGATTGGTGGGAGCAGGTGTCTGTCTCAGAGGTCTGGCCTCAGGTGTCGACTGGTTAATCCTGGGAGTATACCCAGACGCAGTGCCTGGCAGATCCTTTACACAGGCTCTGCGATACATACGGATCTGTTCAGACTGTGAAGACACAAAACAACACCTGCTATCACTGAGGAATGCATTCTTACAACAGGGATACCATCCAAGGATTATAGATGATCAGATCTACAGAGCAACAAGAATTCCAAGGAGCAATCTTCTGGAGTACAAAAAGAAGGAAGACAACAGCAGAGTGCCCTTAGTGGTCCTATACAACCCCCAAATGAACATCTTGAGGAAAATTGCTGCTGATCTCCAACCTATATTTAACAAAGACAATAAACTGAAGGAAATATTCCCAGATTTACCACTCCTTGCCTACAAACAGCCACCAAACCTAAGGAATCTCCTCGTCAGAAGTGCCCTCTCAGCACCATCAGAGACTGGCACTTTTCCTTGCCACAGTAGAAAATGCAAGACCTGTACCAACATCTGGTCATCAAACACCATCCAGATACCAAACACGCAGCAGGACTATAAAATCACTGGCACGTTCTCCTGTACATCCTCCAATGTAGTGTACATGATCCTGTGTACAAGGTGCATCAATAAAGGAATCTACATTGGAGAAACAATACAAAAACTACAAACCAGGATGAATCTTCACAGACATACAATAAAACAGGAGGTGGATACACCCGTGGGAAAACACTTCTCTGGACCAGACCACAGTTTGGCAGATTTAAAGGTACTCATTCTGAAGGGTCATTTTAAAAACAACAGAGAAAGAAAAATTTGGGAATTCAAGATGATGATAAAATTCCAGTCATTGACACAAGGCCTCAATCTAACACCAGGATTTATGAGCCACTACATGGACACACTGTCAAGTCCCCCATCAGACTGACTCCAGATGCATTAACTCCTAAGTCATCACCCCTATAACCTCAGTTTTATTGCCCCGGCTTATCTTAATGATGTATCACCTCATGTACTAATTGTCTTTGTGTAACATCTAAATGTTGTGCTTTTTTCTAAGTCATTCATTTGTAAACTGCCTGAAGTAGGGGCCTCTGTGCTCTGAAAGCTTGCATATAGAACTTTTATGGTTAGCCAATAAAGGTATCATACCTATTATACTTTTGTCTTTTTTGACACAAAAGTATTTAACATTTCATATCCTTTACAATGTAAACGGTTAATTTGCTTTAACCCCTTCCCTCTTTAGCCACTTTTGACCTTCCTGACCGAGCCTTATTTTTCAAATCTGACATGTTTCACTTTATGTGGTAATAACTCCGGAATGCTTTTACCTATCCAAGCGATTCTGAGATTGTTTTCTCGTGACACATTGGACTTTATGTTACTGGCAAAATTTGCTAGATATGTTCAGTATTTAATTGTGAAAAACACCAAGACAGGCAGTTATAATACACAAAATTGTTGCTAATTAACATCCCCCATATGTCTACATTAGATTGGCATCGTTTTTTGAACATCCTTTTAATTTTCTAGGACGTTACAAGGCTTTGAACTTTAGCAGCAATTTCTGACATTTTCAAGAAAATTTCAAAAGGCTATTTTTACAGGGGCCAGTTCAGTTGTGAAGTGGCTTTGAGGTCCTTATATATTAGAAACCCCCAAAAAGTCACCCCATTTTAAAAACTTCACCCCTCAAATTATTCAAAACAGCATTTAGAAAATTTCTTAACCCTTTATACTTTTCACAGGAATTAAAGCAAAGTAGAGGTGAAATTTACACATTTCATATTTTTTTGCAGAAATTAATTTTTAATCCAATTTTCTTTATAACACAGAAAGTTTTACCAGAGAAATGCAACTCAATATTTATTGCCCAGGTTCTGCAGTTTTAGGAAATTTCCCACATGTGGCCCTAGCGTGCTACTGGACTGAAGCTCCGGCCTCAGAAGCAAAGGAGCACCTAGTGGATTTTGGGGCCTTATTTTTATTACAATATATTTTAGGCACCATGTCAGGTTTGAAGGGCTCTTGCGGTGCCAAAACAGTGGAAATCCCCCAAAAGTGACCCCATTTGGGAAACTACACACCTCAAGGAAATTATCTAGACGTGTAGTGAGCATTTTGACCGCACAGGTTTTTTACAGAATTTATTGGAATTAGGCCGTGAAAATTAATATCTACATTTTTTCAAAGAAAATGTAGGTTTAGCATTTTTTTTTCTCATTTCCACAAGGACTAAAGGAGAAAAAGCACCACCAAATTTGTAAAGTAATTTCTCCCTAGTAAAACAATACCCCACATGTGGTAATAAACGGCTGTTTGGACACACAGCAGGGCTTAGAAGACATGGAGCACCATTTGGTTTTTGGAGTTCACATTTAGCAGGAATGGTTTGCGGAGGCCATGTCACATTTACAAAGCCCCTGAAGGGACAAAACAGTGGAAACCCCCCACAAGTGACCCCATTTTGGAAACCACCCATTGAGGAAATTATCTAGGGGTATAGTGAGCATTTTGACCGCACAGGTTTCTTACAGAAATTATTGGAAGTAGGCCCGGAAAATAAAAATCTACATTTTTTCAAAGAAAATGTAGGCTTAGCTAATTTTTCCTCATTTCCACAAGGACTGAAGGAGAAAAAGCACCGCAAAATTTGTAAAGCAATTTCTGCCGAGTAAAACAAAACCCCACATGTGGTAATAAACGGCTGTTTGGACACATGGCAGGGCTTAGAAGGGATGGAGCACCATTTGGCTTTTGGAGTTCACATTTAGCAGGAATGGTTTGTGGAGGCCATGTCACATTTACAAAGCCCCTGAGGGGACAAAACAATGAAAACCCCCCACAAGTGACCCCATTTTGGAATCTACACCATTGAGGAAATTATCTAGGGGTATAGTGAGCGTTTTGACCCCACACGTTTTTTGCAGAAATTATTGGAAGTAGGCCCTTAAAATAAAAATCTACATTTTTTTCAAAGAAAATGTAGGTTTAGCTAATTTTTTCTCATTTCCA
The DNA here is from genome assembly GCF_050947455.1 of Rhinoderma darwinii. Lineage (NCBI taxonomy): Eukaryota > Metazoa > Chordata > Amphibia > Anura > Rhinodermatidae > Rhinoderma > Rhinoderma darwinii. Next base: position 255,242,601 of record NC_134691.1, read on the forward strand.
CAAGGACTGAAGGAGAAAAAGCACCGCAAAATTTGTAAAGCAATTTCTCCTGAGTAAAACAATACCCCACATGAATATGTCATCTATAGCGCACGGTGAATGCCGGAAAAAAAAAGAGTAAAAAAAACGTCAGAATTACTTGTTTTTGGTCACCTTGCTTTCCAAAAAATTTAATAAAAAGTAATAAAAAAAATCGCATGTACCCCAAAATTGTAGTAATGAAAACTACAGATTGTCCCGCAACAAATAAGCCCTCACACTGCTCCGGTGGAGATAAATGAAAGAAGTTCTGGCTCTCTCAGAATATGGCGACACAAAATGTGCAGAGTGTTCCAAAAGCAGATAAGATTGGGCACCATTTATCAGAGTGACACCGGCCAGGTAAACAAAATTGGAAAAAGAGGCAGCACTCATAAAGTCGTATCAAATGGAATAAATGTATTCACCCATCAGTGAAAAGAGGTTACAACGTTTCAGCTGCTCCATGCAGCCTTTATCAAGCAAGCCTTTGACAGTCTTTGCTTGACAAAGGCGGCATGGAGCAGCTGAAACGTTGTAACCTTTTTTCTCTGATGGGTGAATACATTTCTGAAGGGGTTAAAGGCTTGGAACACATATGAATAATATAGTGATAAGGTTGAAAAAAGACACAGGTCATTCAATTCAACCTATAATCCATCTATTGATCCAGATGCCAATTTTCCTTATTAGGGGAAAAATATCTCCCTGACTCAAAATATGGCAATCAGATTAAATCCCTGGATCAACGTCCCATCTCCAGAATCTAGTACCCATAACCTGTAATATTGTTTTTAAGAAAGGCATTAAGAACTTTCTCAATCAACGATCACAACATCCTATGGCAGAGAGTGCCATAGTCTGTGTTGATGGTGAAACCCTTCCTCCTTTACACATAGAGGATGTCCCCTTGTGATGGCTACAGGCCTAGGTGTAAAAAGATCATTAGAAAGATCTCTGTACTGTCCAATTATATATTTGTACATTGTAATTGTAACATCTGCGGCCCGTCGGGACTGCTTACTCCTCGACAGCCGCAGCCATGGACTTGTGAGCACTGGCCCGCATCTCCTCCCCAGGAGACGCCAGTGCTCACTTCCGCTCCGCTCTGCTGTGTCCCGTAGGGTGCGCGCGCACGCTCGTGCCAGGCCTTAAAGGGCCAATTCGCACACATGTAAAACATCACTAATTAGACAATGATCACCCTGGACTATAAGAAGGGCTCTGCCCTTTTAATCCTTGCCTGAGCATTGTTTGTATTTCTCTGTTAGTCTTGCAAATGGTCCCTTAGTCGTATCCTGTTCCCGTGCCCTGCTACCTGTATCCTGTATCCCGTGCTGTATTTGTTCATGTGCCATCTCTAGTTTTGGAGTCGTGTTGTGCCGTCTACTACGCCTGCTGACTTACACCACGTCTGGTGTAGCCCTTCTTTGCACCCGTTCTAATTCAGCCATGTCCTTCTTATACACAGGTTCTTAAAGTTGTGAACAATATTCCATGTCTGACTAGTAATTTGTATAGAGGCGAAACTATATTCTTGTCATGAGCATCTATGCCTCTTTTGATGCATACCATGATTCTATTTGCCTTGGGAGCAACTGCCTGGCACTGGTTGGTAAAGGTAAATTTACTGTCCATCAACTTTCCCAAGACTTTTTTCAGTAGCAGTTTTATCCAGTACTTTACTGCCAAATTGTCGAATGTATTTTCTCTGCCCAAGTGCATAACCTTACATTTATCCACATTAACCCTTTCAGGAGCAAGGGTCCTCGATGCCTCAATGACCAGCCCCATTTTTCAAAATCTGACGTGTCATTTTATGTGGTAATAACTCTGGAATGCTTTTGCCTATCCAAGCGATTCAGAGATTCTTTTCTCGTGATATATTGTACTTTTTTGTTAGTGGAAAAATGTGGTCAATAAATTCATAGCTTATTTGTGAAAAACGCCAAAATTGTAAGAAAATTTGCAAAAATTATAATTTTTCTAATTTTAAATGTATCTACTTGTAAAACAGATAGTAATACCACACAAAATTGTTGCTAATTAACTTCCCCCATATGTCTACTTTATATTTGCATTGTTTTTTGAACATTATTTAATTTTTCTAGGACGTTACAAGGCTTAGAACTTTAGCAGCAATTTCTCACATTTTCAAGAAAATTATTTTGTCAAGGACCAGTTCAGTTCTGAAGTGGCTTTGAGGGTCTTATATACTAGATAGACCCCCATAGATCACCCCATTTTAAAAACTGCACCCCTCAAAGTATTCAAAACAGCATTCAGAAAGTTTCTTAACCCTTTAGGCGTTTCACAGGAATTAAAGCAAAGTAGAAATGAAATTTACAAATGTATTTTTTTTTGTCGAAATTCATTTGTAATAAAAAAAATTCTGTAACACAGAAGGTTTTACCAGAGAAACGCAACTCAATATTTATTGCCCAGATTCTGCAGTTTTTAGAGATATCACACGTGGCTCTAGTGTGATAATGGACTGAAGCACCGGCCTCCGAAGCAAAGGAGCACCTAGAGGATTTTGGGGTCTCCTGTTTTTAGAATATATTTTAGGAACCATGACAGGTTTGAAGAGGTCTTATGGTGCCAAAACAGTGGAATCTCCCCAAAAGTGGTTTGGGAAACTACACACTTCAAGGAATTTATCTAGGGGTATAGCTAGCATCTTGACTTTGCTATATTTATTGGAATATGTCTGTGAAAATGAAAATCTACTTTTTTTCTGAAAAAATATAATGTAATTTTTACAAGGAATAAAGAATAAAAAGCACCCCAAAACTTGTAAAGCTATTTCTCCCGATTACGGCAATACAACATATGTGGTAATAAACTGCTGTTTGGACCCACGGCAGAGCTCAGAAGGGAGGAAGCACCATTTGGCTTTTGTAGCGCATATTTTGCTTGGTAATAGTTCTGTTTGGGGTTTTGCTGGTATTTCAGTTTATAATGTGGGGGTACATGTAAGCTGGGCAGAGTACATCAGGGCATTATAAGAGGGTATAATAATGAGGTAAATAAATAATTCATAGATATGTGGCCGGTGTCGCACTGATAAATGGCACCCGATCTTATCCGCTTTTGGACACTCTTCACAATTTCTGCCGCTATATTTTGAGCGGCAGAACTTTTTTTTTATTTTTTCTCCACCGGAGCCGTGCGAGGGCTTATTTGTTACGTTACAATCTGTAGTTTTCATTGGTACCATATTAGGGTACATGTGATTTTTTGATCAATTTTTATTCGATTTTATGACAAGCGAAGTGACAAAAAAAACATACATTTTGACAATGTTTTTGTCCTTTTTTTTTTTTACAGTGCTCACCATGCGCTATAAATGACATTTTACTTTATTCTGCAGGTCGGTACGATTACGGCGATACCATATGTATATCGTTTTTTTAATGTTTTGTGGCGTTTGCGCAATAAAATCACTTTTCTATAAATTATTTATTTTTTGTGTCACCATATTCTGAGAGCCGTAATTTTTTTTCTTTTTCAGTCAAAAAAGCTGTGTAAGGGCTTGATTTTTTGTGGGATGGTTTGTAGTTTTTATTGGTATTATTTTGGGGTACATGCACATTTTTGATCACTTTTTATTCTATATTTTGGGAGGGGTGATGACAAAAAAATAGTGATGCTAGTATTGTTTTTTAATTATTTTTTGCGGTGTTCACCGTGCGGGAAAAATAATATTATAGTTTTATAGTTGGGGGCGTTACGAACGCGGTGATACCAAATATGTGTACTGTTTTAACGTTTTATATTTTTTCCTATAATAAAAGACTTATAGGAAAAAAAGTGTTTTTTGTTTTTGTAACTTATAACTTGTTTTTACACTTTTATAAAACATTTTTTTTACTTGAAGACCTGCAGCACTGATGGCTGCTATAACACATTACCTAGGTAGTGTAACGTGTTATAAACTGTCAGTGTGACGCTGACAGTCACACTGACAGGAAGCCTATGAGGACCAGCTGGTCCCCATAGGCTTCCGTGAATGGCAGACCGTAGGCTGTTGTATGGCCTCCGGTTTTGCCATGCAACTGACAGCAGCACCCGCAATCGGTCCTCGGGAAAGTTTGTTGTAGCAACAAACTTTCCCTGCGATCACATGATCGAGACCTGAACCAATCAGGTCCCGGTCATGTCTCCGGGACCAGAGGCAGGGGATAACAGCGCGATCCGGGTGTCACCGCTACTCTGAGACACCCAGATCGCGCTTGTAACACTGTGAGCGCAATTTAGCAACCCACTAAGCCTTGAGTTCCATCCAGCTCCAAATTAGCTTTTAAAAATCTATTTATGAATACGAGCAGCTCGGAGGAGCAAATACACACAGACACGTTACTGTATGGAAATTCTTCTACTTTATTCTTATCAGCAGCGGATATTTGTAGTCAGACAATAACAAATGACAATAACAAATTAGTCAGAAAGTTTAGATATAGTTCCACAACTTAATTGGTTCTTAGAGGGGCCGTTCCCTCATGTTACCTATTATTGCTGCGTAGTGTTTTGCACACAGCACTATGATTCTCCATGTTACCTATTATTGCTGCGTAGTGTTTTGCACACGGCACTTACTGCCTTAAAGTACCAGAGCACCTACCTTCTAATATAACTAACTTGTACAAGGACATAAGAATATGAGTATATAAGGTATACAGTAGGTATAAAACACTTTGGAAAAATACATTTTCTTTCACATTTCCCACCTTTTGTGATTTTATAGGTCTGGTAATCATTACCTGCCTCTAATTTCACAACAACCTGTCACTTCTTTCCAGAGGACTCGCTGTGAAAACTCTCCGTATCTTATAAAACATATAACAATTAAAACAAGTCATAATGACAAAGACAATCATAATACATATTAGTGGTTGGAATAAGTAGCTTAATACTGAACTGGCAGTCGGTGAAAAACCTGTAAATATATCATACCAGTGATGAGCCGTGTCATGTTATGTCATGATCCTAAATGTCGCAGCGTTTTCCCACTTATAACAGCATTCATTTTGACTGTTTGTAGTGTAACATTATGTCTCCTAACCATCTCTTTTACCTCTTCTTCGACTCTTAGAACTTTATTCAACTCATCTAAGGGGAGATTAATATTAGGTGTTGGCAATGGGTCCGGTACCCATACTGTGCTTACAATCTCATCCAAATACGGGAGAAATACAATAGTCTGGTTCTTCCATTCTATATGACTAACATTAAATATACATCCGGAAAAGGGTACCTGTAATAAAAAGGTTTTAGTGTGTTGGGGTCATCAGTAACCATACATACACTCTGTGGTTTTATCTCTATATACAAGAATGTTCTTGTAAGATGGGGGAGGCATTCCCACAAGCATATTTGCCTCCCTCCCATCTCACTCCCTGTGCCTTCCCTGCAAGCTTCGTATGGGAGCCAAGGTCAAATATAATGACTAAGAAACATACGAAATCAACATTAATATACTCAGTTCATGACAAACGCGTTGTACTGGCTCCGGCTGCGCCTGCCGCATCTCAGTGATGGAGTTCATCATGTTAAAATCTTTTAGTTCATGTTTACTGGCACTTGCTGGGGACCCCCAACCCTTATCAATTGTTAAAATAAATGCTAATCTGGTGATATCATCGACGTAATATAAAAGTTGTTCTAAGTAAATACAATAATAATGACAGGCCTTTAACCCCTACCCGCACCAGGACGTAACTGTACGTCGTTGCGGGAAGTTACTTCCCGCACGAGGACGTACAGTTACTGAGTTAATCCCGGTACACATTGTCGGCGACAGTGTGCACCGGGAACCAGGAGGTCAGCTGTCGCCGACAGCTGACACTCCCCTCTTGCCGGCCAGCGGTCCTTTGCCGCTGATTTCGGCGCATTAACCCCTTAAATTCGGCGATCGGGTGCAATCGCCGAATTTTAGGGGTTTCTAACATATCGGCAGACCCCCGTCCGAAATCGCGGGGTCTGCCGATAGTTAGTATGGCAAACGGAAGCCAAACAATGGCTTCCGGGTCTGCCACGGACAGAAGCCCATCAGGACCAACCTTCGGCTGGTCCTGATAGGCTTCCTGTCAGAGTGACAGAAAGTCACTGTGCCGTTCCCGATGCACACTGTCGGCGACAGTGTGCATCGGGAACTTGGAGATCAGCTGTCCCCGACAGCTGACACTCACCAGTGTTGCCGATCAGCGGCTCATCGCCGCTGATTTCGGCAATTAACCCGTTACATGCGGGGCTCGATTGCGATCTCCGCATGTAGCGGGTTTGTAGCGCATCAGCAGCCCCCATGCAATCGTGGGGGCTTCTGATGCTTGTGATGGCACCCGTGGGCCAGACAACGGCCCCCAAGTCTGCCATGTATGTCAGCCTTTGAGGATCAGCCTCTGCTGATCCTCGTAGACCAACTGTCAGAGTGACTGTGACGTCACACTGACAGTTGGAATACATTACACTACCTAGGTAGTGAAATGTATTCCAGCAGCGATCAGAGCTGCAGGTCAAAAAAAGAAAGTGTAAAAAGTAATAGAAAAGTTAATAAACAAAAATATAAAGTGTAAAAAGTAAAAAAAAGTTAATAAAAATGTTTTATAAAAGTGTAAAAATAAAAGGTTTTGTTTTCCTATAATAAGTCATTTATTATAGGGAAAAAATGAAAACGTTAAAAAAAAGTACACATATTTGGTATCGCCGCGTTCGTAATGGCCCAATCTATGAAACTATAATGTTAATTTTTCCGCACGGTGAACGCCGCAAACAAAATAAACGGAAAACTGTCAGCATCGCTATTTTTTGGTCACCACCCCTCCCAAGATATAGAATAAAAAGTGATCAAAAAGTCGCATTTACCCCAAAATGGTACCAATAAAAACTACAACCCGTCCCGCAAAAAACAAGACCTCCCTCAGCTTTTTTGACGAAAAAATAAAAAAGTTACGGCTCAGAATAGCGTGTCCCAGAAAATAAATTATTTTATAGAAACTTAATTTTATTGTGCAAACGCTGCAAAACGTAAAAAAAACTATACACATATGGTATCGGCGTAATCGTACCGACCGGCAGAATAAATTAAAACGTAATTTATTGCGCACGGTGAACGCTGTAATAAATAAAGAATTTAAAGCGCCAAAATCGCTGTTTTTTGGTCACCCTAGCTCTAAAAAAGATCCTGAGGGGCCAAAATGATCACTATACCACTAGAAAAATTCCTTGAGGGGTGTAGATTCCAAAATGGGGTCACTTTTGGCGGGTTTCCACTGTTTTGGTCCCTCCGGGGCGTTGCAAACCCGACATGGCACTGAAAACCAATCCAGCAAAATCTGCGCTCCAAAATCCAAAAGGCGCTCCCTCCCTTCTGAGCCCTGCTGTGGGTCCAAACATCAGTTTACGACCACATATGGGGTATTGCCGTAATCGGGAGAAATTGCTTTACAAATTTTGGGGTGCTTTTTCTCCTTTATTCCTTGTAAAAATGAAAAAATTCTATGTTTCCACAGAAAAATAGGTGATTTTCATCTTCACAGACTAATTCCACTAAATTCTGCAAAAAAACTGTGGGGTCAAAATTCTAACTATACCCCTAGAAAAATGCCTTGAGGGGTGTAGTTTCCAAAATGGGGTCACTTTGGGGGGGTTTCGGCTGTTTAGGTACCACAAGACCTCCTCAAACCTGACATGGTGCCTAAAATATATTCCTAAAAAAAGGAGGCCCCGAAATCCACTAGCTGCTCCTTTGCTTCTGCGGCCTGTGTTTCAGTCCATTAGGACACTAGGGCCACATGTTGGATATTTCTAAAATCTGCAGAATCTGGGCAATAAATATTGAGCTGCGTTTCTCTGGTAAAACCTTCTGTGCTACAGATTTTTTTTTATTACAAATGAATTTCGGCAAAAAAAATGAAATTTGTAAATTTCACCTCTACTTTGCCTTAATTCCTGTGAAACGCCTAAAGGGTTAAAATATTTTCTGAATGTGGTTTTGAATACCTTGAGGGGTACAGTTTTCAAAATGGGGGGATTTATGGGGACTTTCTAATATATAAGGCCCTCAAAGCCACTTCAGAACTGAACTGGTCCCTGAAAAAATGGCCTATTGAAATTTTATTGAAAATATGAGAAATTGCTGCTAAAGTTCTAAGCCTCGTAACGTCCTAGAAAAATAAAAGTACGTGAAAAAAAATGATGCAAACATAAAGTAGACATATAGGGGATGTTAACTAGTAACTATTTTGTGTGGTATTACTATCTGTTTCACAAGCAAATACATTTAAATTTAGAAAAATGCTAATTTTTGCAAATTTTTGCTAAAATTTGAAGTTTTTCACAAATAAATATTGAATTTATCGACCAAATGTTTTCACTAACATAAAGTACAATATGTCACGAGAAAACAATCTCAGAATCGCTTGGATAGGTAAAAACATTCCGGAGTTATTACCACATAAAGTGACACATGTCAGATTTGAAAAAATAGGCTGTGTCCACAAGGCCAAAACAGGCTGTGTCCTAAAGGGGTTAAACAAAATCAAACACACACCTTTATATAAGAAAAACTTCTCTGTTACAATGGACAGGGCACCTAGAAAATGTGTAGTTACTGGGTACATTTTATTTACACTTGGTGTTAGACTTTTCAGCAGGATTTGTACCTTGTTTTGAGCTGATTACCTGGAACATCTCCAACTCGCAAAAATATACACAGATTCCACATGTTTATCTGACCAATGTCGCAAACCAATTTCTCTTACTCTAATTTGTATTGCCTAGGAAGGCCCTCTCAAGGTCTGTTCTCTTCGTGGGACGCGGGTATGATAAGGTTGGCATCGGTGCCAGGACTGTTCTGTAGGCAAATCAAACAGCTCTAACAGAATTTAGCAGCATCAGCTGTAAAGCCTGGGACATACCAATTAGATCTTACCACATCGATCCTTGCAGTCTTGGGGCATATGTGAGGTCAAACACCATCAATGCAAGTGCCATCAAGAGTGCCTTGGGTGCTACCGGTTTACCTTCCTTTATCCGTCCACATTCTGTTAGAATCTGGTTCTCACGCCTTCCGCTCCCAGTTGGACTCTTCCCATGGAGAACAATCTTTTTCATTGTATAATCATTAATTGATCTTAATCAAATAATTAATTAATTTGAAGAAAAACATCAACAAATGACATCTTTACATTAAATGTTCACATTGAGCAATAACTAGAAGTGATACATGCAAACTCATTTTTCTTCTTTATATATATATATATATATATATATATATATATATATATATATATATATATATATACATATATATATACTGCACAGAATTTTCTGCTCTAAAATTTTCCTTTCACAAGAGCAACAAAAATAAATAAATAAAAGTGTTTTCAAATGGGAGTATTCCGCTTCTGTACCTTTTATCTGACGCATGCCTCCAATAGTCCAATGCTGAGGCTGGTCTAGAGCTTTACATAAAACTTAACCTCAGTATTTAATATTCCCACAACACTTCTTGAATACAGTTATTAAACAAACTAACTTTGGGATAACATCTGGAGAACTGCTGATATCTTATTGTACAAACACCAGTTCAATACTTGGGATAAAAACGATTCCCCTGTCACTACACACAACGTCTGCAGTGGGGAAGGTACTGGCCGGGCTTCAGGCCACCCTGAGAACAGGTCTACCTACACACACGAGCACCTTTTCATACACTTCTACCTCGAGTAGTTGTATGTTCTGCAGTCGCTGGGATGGGTAATCTGGCCGGGCTGCACTTTTCACCAGGTACCTTTGCTGTTTTACCTATGTCGTGCCGTGCGCACATCATGCCGGCTGCTACAAACCTAGCGGTGGCATTATTGTATCCAGGGACAAACCAATTTACTGATACCTGGCTGCACATACTCTTGTTGTCAGTTCTGTCTTCTCTTGCTCTCTCAATTGGCTTACCCGATGATCCAATAAAGTTCCTACTACCAATGAGCTCATAATTGTGGGCGATGCCAAAAGCGTACCTAGAGTCAGTTTAAATGTCGGCCGTCTTACCTTTTGCAGGTTACAGCCTCAGCGAGCACCTGCAGCTCCGCTCCTTGAGATAAATAAACAAGAAGGTGAGAGTGTTTTCCGGACGATTTACCTGGTGCCTCGTATCCTGTCTTGTACATACTGTATATGATCAAGTATCTCTATATTACAAATTTACATTGGAAACCCATGTCACATATAGATAGAACATTTCAAAAGGATGGAGTTTTATTTTTCCACATTCATCTGATGATCCAGGACACTTGTAAATCCCACCCCACCAAGTCCTGTAAATACCTGATTAATACAAAAACAAACAAAATATGTTACTGAAATCTGGCATAAAATAAACAATGTTCAGACAAATATTTATTTTTTTGTTTTGTCTTCTCCCCATCTAAATCTGTAAAGACTCATCTGTGAGGGACCTCGGCTTCCTGTGTATATTTGCTGGAGGGGGATGGTCTCTTACACAATACCTCATATTGGGTGGAGACTACAGCACAGCATACACGGTGCCATATTTACCGTTCTGGAAGGATCTGGAATAATCTATACAGAAAAACCTCAAAATGTAGGTGACTGTCATACCCATTTAATCTGGATTACTCATTGGGGTCTCATACACATTTTGTAGAACTCCTAGAACCAAATTTATTAATTCAAAACAAAATAGAACACAAAACAAAACAAAATTGTACCTGATCAGTAATGTTGCAGGGTGTTCAAAACGACATATCTCAACATAATAAGGTTGGGCCCTCTATCTGGGGGGCACTAGTTTGGCCCCCTGTAATACACAATAGCCTGGAACACAAATTACTTTCTCTTGACAAAAAAATACATTTTATCTTTAAAATGACTTTCAACCATTTACCTGTAAAACATCTCACATTTTCAAAAATAACATTTAGGCCGCACTATAGCACGGGCCTCATGTGTGAAAACAAAAACAAAACAATTGTTATTCGTTATTCAATAAAACAGAAAATAATATATCTGGTAATATTAATTACTGCAAACCAATAAACTGTATATAAAAATAGGGAACAGTGGGGGTACATAAATTTTCAAGATCCCGTGTCTCATAATATCTGTATTTTAATTCATTTGAATTAATATCAAAACATTCCAACATTAAATCTTATCACATCATAACACATAAATATGCAGCGTAACTTTTATCTTTTTGCAGACAGATCCAAACGGCTGTAATATTTTTCTCACTTGGTGTAGTTACGGACAACAGCGCATGCGCAAAGATAAGAAACATTCCTCTATGAAGAGGAACTGATTTTAACCCCATACACAAATCACTAACATTTTTAGACATTACTGCTGTTAAAGATAAGAACATACAATATAGATCTGCTTTATTGTGGCCACTAGTTTCAATTTTTAGACATGTTATATTACACACATCACACAGATGTCGTATCACACCCGTTCACATTACACTCCCCCCGTTCTGACCCACATTAGTCACTGCAATGTACCTGGCTGCTCTGTTTTCTTCACTCTTCCTATCAAAATTTACACCTTTTTCCAAATTGTTCTTTCTCACATCAACTTACTTGTAACCACCTGTAATGACCTACTTTGTAATTTTATGCCTTGTCCTGGCCATCCACCGTCCCTTTCTCAACATTCCACAAACCATTCTATTTATCACATGCAAACAACCATCTTACGGCTGCCAGCCTCTTCAAAAAATTTTTTACAGTGTGTTATTTTGCCTTCACATACTTTACAATTAAAGAACCTCCATTGAATCAAACAGGAGTTGGTCACATTCATTTCAAACATCTACAAACCCCTCACTGCCAGGATATAGCTTTTGGTACTACAATCCTTTCATTTCAAATACTTGTGAGTTACAACTTTTCTCCGGCATGCGCTACGTCACTGCATTCCAAAGGGGGAGGTCTTACATTTCTTAAAAATTTTTCTGGTTAACAATGTAATTGCTGGCAAAAATTCTCTCATGTCTTTCATATCAACAGTTCAAGATCACGTACGCACCTGCAATCTTTCATCACACAAAAAGTTTCAACATACCTTTTTGGATCCATCTTTCATACCACTGCTGGATAAAGTGGCAGCTAAATTTTGAGGCTTACGCAAAACATGTGTGAATGGTGTAAGAATAAGCTCCTTACCTGCCGCGTTTTTTTTTGTAATTCACAGATGCAAAGCCAGACCTCTCTATCAGACCAGCAAACTCCCGGGTTTGTTTGTTTTTTTCCCAGCACCATTACTGTCGTGGAAGTCAATGGCTCAAAATATATTTTAGACCGAAATTTAGATGAGTCCAACAGATACGCACGCTCATGCTTTTTTTTTTCCCCTCTGCTCTAGTAAATAGGTTACACAACTAAAATTGTTCTGGGTCTCTTTCACCCCAGAATCTTCAGTCACTGATAGACAATCACTTTCTGTCTATTTTCTACAGTTACCGCAAACAACTAAACTAAAATTGTTTTGGGTCTCTTTCACCCCAGAATCTTCAGTCACTGATAGACAATCACTTTCTGTCTTCTATTTTCTACAGTTACCGGCAAACAACTTCTAATACTACTACTCTGGGTCTCTTTCACCCCAAAATCTTCGGTCACTGATAGACAATCACTTTCTGTCTATTTTATACAGTTACCGGCAAACAACTTCTAATACTACTACTCTGGACAGAGATTTACATGTTTTATGGGTATCCTAACAAAGCAATCCCCCTATAGCATGCTCAATGCCGCTACCCATTCGACATTCACACAAACTGAGATGGAAGTCAGGCACTTAGTTTCTAAGGGAGTACAGGGTTCTGGAACTGCGGCTTCATACACTACTCCCTAAGCTGGAAGGTGGGGAGCCTTAGTCATCCGAAAATAGGGAAGGGCAGACGGGGAAATGCAGAGCAAAATATAAGAATCAAATCTTCTTACATTATTCTGCAGCTTTTGGTCTACACATTCCCGTCCGGTCTCCTCTGCCTGGTTCGGGTGGTCTCAGGGTCCTAGTGCCGCTGTCCCTGTTCGGGCGCCATAAACTGTGAGCGCAATTTAGCAATCCACTATGCCTTGAGTTCCATCCAGCTCCAAATTAGCTTTTAAAACTCAATTTATGAATACGAGCAGCTCGGAGGAGCAAATACACACAGACACGTTACTGTATGGAAATGCTTCTTCTTTATTCTTATCAGCAGCGGATATTTGTAGTCAGACAATAACAAATTAGTCAGAAAGTTTAGATATAGTTCCACAACTTAATTGGTTCTTAGAGGGGCCGTTCCCTCATGTTACCTATTATTGCTGCGTAGTGTTTTGTACACGGCACTATGATTCTCCATGTTACCTATTATTGCTGCGTAGTGTTTTGCACACGGCACTACTGCCTTAAAGTCCCAGAGCACCTACCTTCTAATATAACTAACTTGTACAAGGACATAAGGATATGAGTATATAAGGCATACAGTAGGTATAAAACATTTTGGAAAAATACATTTCCTTTCACAAACACCCACTGTGAATTCACGTCGGCGCTGCACAGAGCCCAGCAAGCTCCGACATGAATTTACAGTGGACGGTCAGGAAGCGGTTAATGACGGTGATCATATTCTCTGCAGCCGAACCAATCGGTTCGGCTGTCAGAGAACAGATTGCTGGGGAGCCGCAGACACTGATACAGCCAGCGTCCGAGCACTTTTCACAGCGCTATGCCGGCTGGAACAGTGATCTGTATATTCACGCCCCGGCTGCACGGGGTATGTGCGAAAAGGACGTGAATATACAGATTGTCGGCATGAAAGGGTTAATCTTAATTTGCCATTTCTCTGCCCAAGCCTCCAGCTTCTTTAAATTCCTCTGTAGTATTACATTATCCTCCTCTGCGCTGATTACTTTACAGAGCTAAGTATCATCAGCAAATACTGAAATTATACTCTGTAAACCCTCTACCCGGTCATTGAAGTCCACAGCCTTACCCAGGTCCAGGCTATAACTTACCTCCTCCAAGAAGCTAATCAGATTAGTTTGGCAGGACCGATCCCTCATAAAACAATGCTGATGTTGCATTATAAGTTGAGATACTCGAGAATAGCATATGTTAGAAAACCCTCAAATATTATTCCCACAATGGAGCTTAAATTTACAGGTATATAGTTTCCTGGCTTACTTTTTGACCCCTTTTTGAATATTAACTCCACATTTGCTATGCACCAGTCCTGTGGAACAGACCCTGTCATGATAGAATCCTTAAATATTGGAAATAAGGGTCTGTCTATCATGGTACTTGATTCCCGCAGAACGCGGGGGTGTACAACATACGAACCATGTGATTTGTCTATATTAGTGGTTTTAAAACAGCGCTTACCTTATCTCTAATCATGTCATCTAACATTGGATTTTCATGTGTAAATACAGTAGAGAAAAAGGTGTTTAACTCCTTCCCGACATTTGACGTATCCATACACCAAAGTCGGGTAGGGGAAGTATGGTACGGGCTCACGGAGTGGGGGTGTATATTACAGCCGACACTTCAGAGTAAAGCGCGATCCCGCTCGCTTAACTCGTTAAATGCCGCGGTCAATAGCAACCGTGGTGTTTAAATTGTTAGAAAGAGGGGGGCGACCCCCTCTAACAGCTCATCGCACCCCCCCCCCCGCAATGCAATCACGGGGTGGCGATGGTTGCTATGGCTGCCTGGGGGCCTAATGCAGGCCCCCAGGTCTTTGTGCTCTTATTAAGCACTGCCTCCATCAGAATCACGATATATTGCAATACATTAGTACTGCAGTATATAGTGCAAGCGATCTAACGATCGCTGGTTGAAGTCCCCTAGGGAGACTAATAAAAAAAGTAAAAATTAGTAAGATAAAGTTGTTTTTTTATGTAATTTTTTTTTTAATTAACCCCTTAGTGACCACTAATACGCTTTTTTACGTCGGTCACTAATGGGCTTTAGGCTAGGCGTCAGCCTAGTCTAAGTCCTGCACGGGTCTCCCGTGCAGGCAGGAGCCGGGGCTCTGCTGTCTGATGACAGCTGAGCTCCTGCTCCAACGCCCGCGATCGAAGTTTACTTCGATCGCGGCCGTTTAACCCGTTAAATGCCGCCGTCAATAGCGACCACGGCATTTAACTTTGTTTACAGAGGGAGTGCGCTCCCTCTGTCACCCATCGGCGGCCCGCGAATGAAATCGCGGGTCTCCGATGGGGTGTCATGGCAGCCGGGGGCCTGATAAAAGCCCCCAGGTCTGCCCTGGACATATTCCTGTTAGGACGCGCCGGAGGACGATCGGAACATCGCACAGTAAAGTCCCCTAGTGGGACTAATAAAATAAGTAATCAAAGTGAAATAAATATTATTAATAAAAAGTACAGTAAAAAAATAAATAAAACCATTTTTTTCCATAAAAAGTGGTTTTATTTAGTAAAAGTGTAAAAAAAAAAAAAAGTACACATATGTGGTATCGCCGCGACCGTAATGACTCCATTAATAAAGTTAATATGTAATTTAAACCGCAAAGTGAACACCGTAAAAAAAAAAACGCAAAAAAACATGGCGAAATTGCTATTTTTTTCCATTGCCCCCCAAAAAAGTCATAATAAAAATGAATCAATAAGTCCCACGCACCCCAAAACAGTACCATTCAAAACTACGTCTTGTCCCGCAGAAAACAAGCCCAAAAAATCACTACATCGATGGAAAAATAAAAAAATTACGGCTCTTGGAATGCGGCGATGCAAAAGCAAATAATTTTAGTTCAAAAGTGTTTTTATTGTGCAAAAGTCGTAAAACATAAAAAAACCTCTACACATGTGGTATCGCCGTAATCGTACCGACCCATAGAATAAAGGTAACATGTTAATTACGTCGCACAGTGAACGGCGTCAATTTAAAAACGCATAGAACAATGGCGGAATTTCAGTTTTTTTTTATAATCCCCCCAAAAAGGTTAATAAAAGTTAATATAAAAATTATATGTACCCAAAAATGGTGCCATTAAAAAGCACAACTAATCCCGCAAAAAACAAGTCCTCATACAGCTATGTAGACGAAAAAATAAGAACGTTATAGCTCTTTGAATGCGACTATAGAAAAACGAATAAAATAGCTTGGTCATTAGGGCCTAAAATAGGCTGGTCACTAAGGGGTTAAAAGTTAAAAAAAAGAAACTTTTCCCATTTTCCCCCTAGAGCATAGTAAAAAAAATAAAAATAAACATAATTGGTATCGCCGCATCCGTAAAAGTCTGGACTATTACAATATATAATTATTTAACCCACACGGTGTACGCCGTAAAAAAAAAAAATGTAAACGCCAGAATCGCTCTTTTTTCGTCACCTAATCTCGCACAAAAAATTAAATAAAAAGTGATCAAAACGTCGCCTGAACCACAAAATTGTATCATTAAACTACAGCTTATCTCGCAAACAATAAGCCTTCATACCACTTAATCGACGGAAAATTAAAAAAGTTGTGGCTCTCTGAATTTGGCGACACAAAATAAATTTTATTTTTTACACTTAGGTTTTTACTTGTAAAAGTAGTAAAATATAGAAAAAACTATATATATTTGGTATCGCCGTTATCGTATTGACCCACAGAATAAAGTTAACATGTTGTTTTAACTGCACAGTGAATTCCGTAAAAACTAAGCGCAAAAGACAATGGAGGAATCTCTGTTGTTTTTATTTTTTACCCCACAAATAATTTTTTTCCCGTTTCCTAGTACATTATATGGCAAAATAAATGGTGCCTCGAAAAACTACAACTCGTCCCGCAAAAATCAAGCCTTCATAGGACTATATCAACTAAAATATAAGCTATGGCTTTTGGAATGTGGAGAAAAACGAAAATGAAAATCTGAAAAATGGCTGCGGCGGGAAGGGGTTAATAGTTTGGCCTTTTCCTCATGCTTCACCATTGCACCCAGATTATTTTTGAGTGGGCAAACACTTTCAGTTTTAAGGCTGGGTTCACATTCCATCGCTTTCCGTCGGGGAAACCCCCTCAACGGAAAGGGAAACAGAAGCATTAGCTTCTGTTTGAATCAATATTGATCTCAAAGGTGACGCAAACTTTGCTAATTGTCACCGTTGTGAAAGGGTTCCGTTGTTTTGACGGAATCAATAGCACAGTCGACTGTGTGAGTTTATAAGTTTTAGCAATGTAATCCGCAGTGTACACCTAAACACAGCTTATATGTGAAAACTCTGGGAACAATTATATGTATGTATAAAAAAACATATATGCAAAAAAAGCACACAGAAAAACAAATTTAACACCCACCTTTTTTTTTTTTCTCATCTTCACATTCCAAGAGTTAGAACTTTTTTATTTTTCTGTTGACATAGCCGTATCTGGGCTTGTTTTTTGCAGGACGACCTGTATTTTTCAATGGAA
Organism: Rhinoderma darwinii; assembly: GCF_050947455.1. Classification (NCBI taxonomy): domain Eukaryota; kingdom Metazoa; phylum Chordata; class Amphibia; order Anura; family Rhinodermatidae; genus Rhinoderma; species Rhinoderma darwinii. Next base: position 255,260,046 of record NC_134691.1, read on the forward strand.
CCATTTTTGGGTGCATATTTTATATGGATTAACCTTTTAATAACGTTTTAAATTTACTCCGTTCACTATGTGGCATAAATAACATGTTAACTTTATTCTATGGGTGGGTACGATTACGGTGATACCACATATGTATAGTTTTTTTTATGTTTTACTACGTTTGCACAATAAAAAAACCTTTCAAACAAAAATTAATACATTTTTTTCATCACCACATTCCAAGAGCCGTAACTTTATTATTTTTTCATTGATGTAGCTATAAAAGGGCTTGTTTTTTTGCGGGACGAGGTCTAGTTTTCATCGCTACTTTTTTGGGGTACATGGGACTTACTACTTAATTTTTTTTAATGTTTTTTTGGGGAGGGAATAGAGAAATTTGCCATTGTTTTTTGTATTTTTTTTTTTGTACGGCGTTCACTATGCGGTTGAATTAATGTGTTAACTTTATTTTTTTGTGTCGTTACAATGGCGGCACTACCATATATGTGCATGTTTTAAGTTGTTTTTTTTACAATTTTATTCAAATCAATTTTTATGGGGAAAATTTTTTTTTCTTTTTACGGTTTACCTTTTTTAATTTTTTCAAACACATTATTTAAGTGTTCTTAATAATTTTTTTAGTCCCTCCAGGGTACTTCACCATTTGATCTTCTGATTATGCTTTGGTGTAATTGGTATACCAAAGCATTATTGCCTGTCAGTGAAAAACTGACAGGCAATCTATTAGGCCATGCCTTTGGCACGGCCTAATAGGCGTATAGCTAGGGCAGGCCTGGGAGCCTTTATTAGGGCCTTGGCTGCCATGGCAACCCGTCGGTGGCTGGTGATCGCGTTTGATGGCCGCTGATGGGTGACAGAGGGAGCCCGCTTCAAAAATTTACTGCGGCATTTAGGGGTTAAATGCCTGAGGTTGAAGGTTTCTTCAATCTCAGCTGTTGCAGTGGGAGCCCAGCTGTCAGTCACAGCCAGGGTCCCGCGGTGATCATGCAGGCACAGCTTCTGTGCCCACGCGATCATCATCAAGATCCAAACTACTGGAGCCTTTGTGGAAAAAAAACTTACAAAGAGGGGCAATTGTCTTTTCCTTTATATGCCTGTTACTCATCTGAGTCACAGTGCCAACCTGGATTGGACATATTTGTATGACAAATCCAAATCCCGTAAATATTTGTGAAATAACCTCACAAAGAAGGACAAATGTTTCTTCCCTTCTATGCCTGTGGCTCCGCTGAGTCACAGTGCCAACCTGGACGAAACATATTTGGACTATTTCAATTTCTGAGGTCTTTGTGGAAAAAAACTCACAAAGAAGGACAAATGTCTCTTCCCTTCTATGCCTGTGGCTCAGCTGAGTCACAGTGCCAACCTGGACTAAACATATTTGGACTAAATCTTCAAACTTCTGGAGTCTGTGAAAAAACTCACAAAGAAGGACAAATGTATCTTCCTTTCAAAGCCTGTGGCTCGGCTGAATCATAGTGCCAACCTGGACTAGACATGTTTGGACGATGGATCCAAATCCCGTAAATCTTTGGGAAATAACCTTACCAAGAAGGACAAATGTTTCTTCACGTCTGTGGCTCGGCTGAGTTAAAGTGCAAACCTGGACTGGACATATTTGGACTATAGATCCAAACTCCAGGAGTATGTGTAAAAACCCCACAAAGAATTACATATGTTTTTTCCTTTCTATACCTGTGGCTCGGCTGAGTCACAGTGCCATCCTGGACTGGACAGTTTTGGACTAAAGATTCAAACTCCCGCGGTCTTAGTGTAAAAATCTCACAAAGAGTGACAAAAGTCTTTACCTTTCTATGCCTGTGGCTTGCCTGAGTCATAGTGTTAACAACTTACATATCCTTGGACTATACATCCAAATCCCTAAAGTTTATATGAAATGACCATCTGAGACTGGACATATTTAGACTATAGATAGGAATATTCTGAGTCTAAGAAATCACCACACAAAGAATGACAATTGTCTCTTCCGTTCTGTACCTGTGGCTCGGCTGAGTCACAGGGCCAACCTGGACTGGATATATTTTGACTCTACATGCAAACTGTCAAAGTCTTTGGAAAAAAAACTGTTTGGGTTTAATTTTTACAGCGTTCACTTTGCAATAAAAATGACATGTTAACTTTATTCAGAGGGTCAATACGATTACGGCAATACCAAATTTATATAGTTTTTTTTAAAATATTTTACTACTTTTACAAGAGACATATTCTGAGAGCCAAAAAGTATTGTTTTTTGCCCTTCGATTAAGTGATGTGAGGGCTTAATGTTTGCATGGCAAATTGTAGTTTTTATTGGTACCATTTTGGGGTACAAGCAAGGTTTTGATTACTCTTTATTCCATTCTTTGTGGGAGATAAGGGGACCAAAAAATCGTGATTCTGGCATTTTTAGAAAAAATTTATTGCGTTCATCGTGCGGGTCAAATAATGTTACATTTTAATTTTTATAATTTTACCAATGCAGTGATATCAATTTATGTTTATTTTATTTTTTTTACAGTGCTTTAGGGGAAAAATGTTTTTTTTTGTAACTACATTTTTTTGTACTTAAAAAAAACGTTTATTTTACTCTCTTTATTAGTTCCCTAGGGGACTTGAACCAATCATTGGATCGCATGCACGATATACTGTAATACTAATGTATTGCAATATATTCAGATTCTGACAGTCTCCTATTAAGCAGGGCTTAATAGGAGTATAAAGATGGCAGACCCTGGGGACTCCATAAGGCCCCCAGGCTGCCATGACACCCCTTGGCATCCTGTAGTCATGGGGGGGGGGGTGATGGGCTGTCAGATGGGGCCTCCCCCTCTTTCTAACGGCTTAGATCCCCCGGTCGTGGCCGCTCATTACAGTGAAGTGTCGGCTGTATCATACATCTGCGTAGCCCATGAGCCTGCTCCACACTTCCCTTACCCGACTTTGACGTAAGTATATGTCGTGATATGTCGGGAAGGGTTAAGGACAAGGCTTATGGTGGCGATGTGGTCTTTATATAGCAGTATGGAAATTTAGCAGTTTTCTTGCAGCAAATGCGAAATCGTAACAAAACTAAACACGATACCAGTTCTGTGTGGTGCAGAGACATAATATGGCCACTTATGGAGGTTATTATATGCAGTTCGGTATGCTGTCGGGGCATATACAGTATTTTCTCATGGGGGGTCATGGGCATAGACACATGTATGTTCGCAGTCACACACAGATACACATACACGTGAACACATTTGCTTGACATGCTAAGTAACCTAATAACATAGTACATAAATAATGTTACCAAATTATTAACACATTAATATACCACATTGTACCCAAATAATCCTGCCAAATACTGTACACATATGTAGTGCTAGACAAATGTTGAAAAGTTTTGCACATAATCAGGTGTAAACTGAATAATAAATGTGGCCAACTGTCCTTAGAGGAATTATTCCTCTCATTTATACCCCTATCTGGATTTATATTTGCTTTATTACATCTACATATAGAGTCAATTAACCCCTCAGATGCTGCATTCAATAGAGATCGCAGCATGTGAGGAGTTTATAGCCACCGGCACCCCAGCAACGTGGTCGCTGGGTTGCCGGTGGCTGCAAAGGCGATCGGAGGGGTAATACTTACCTCCCGGTCCGCCAGTAACGGAATCCTCCTATGCCCCGTCGTCGGCGGGGCCCAGGAGGCTTCCGGTACCATCAGCAAGATGGCGCCGGCTCAGCTTCCGGTTCAGAAGCTGAGCCGGCGTCATCAGCAGTGAGTGTCCGCTGTATGTTACAGCGGACACCCCGATCTATCGCCAAAAACCAGAGCTAGCTCCGATTCCTGGCATTAACCCCTGCGATGCAGCGATCCATTGTGATCGCTGCATCCTAGAGGTTTGTAGCAAATCGGCAGCCTTGCCATGCGATGGCAAGGCTGGCGACTGTTACTATGGCAACAGGAGCCCTAACAATGGCTTCCTGTCTGCCATTATGTAAGCCAATTAGGCCTCGCCCGGAGGCAGAGCCTGATCGGCTTGCTGTCAGTGAACAACTGACAGTTCTAATACATTGCACTACATAGGTAGTGCAATGTATTACAACATCAAACAAACAGTTGGACCTTTAAGTCCCCTAGTTGGACTAAAGAAAAGTGTAAAATTTTTTTTTAAAAAAGTACAAATAAAAGTTGTAAAGAATACAATAAAAGTTTCAAATAATAACACAAAACACAATCGCCCTTTTTCCCTTATCAAGTCATTTATTATTGAAAAAAATAATAAAGCCATACATATTTGGTATCGCTGCGACCGTAACGACCTTAACTATGAAAATATTATGTTATTTATTCCACACAGTGAACGCCGTAAAAAAAATAACTAAAAAATACTGACATAATCGCTATTTTTTGGTCACTTTGTCTTCCAAAAATTTAAATAAAAAGTGATCAAAAAGTCGCAAGTGCCTAAAAATGGTACCTATAAAAACTATAACTCGTCTCGCTAAAAACAAGCCCTCATACAGCTCCGTCGACGAAAAATTGAAAACCGTTATGGCTCTCACAACTTGGCGACAGAAAAAATCCATTCTCTTTACAAAAGTTATTTTATTGTGCAAAAAGTTGTAAAACATAAAAAAGTGCTATAAATTAGGTATTACCGGAATCGGACTGACCCGCAGAATAAAGCTAACATGTAATTTATAATGCGTGGTGAACGCTGTATAAAAAGAACTAAAAAAATATGCCAGAATTGTTGTTTTTTGGTCACCTTGCCTCCCAAAAAAAAAAGGATAACAAGTAATTAAAAAGTCGCATGTACCCCAAAATGGTACCAATAAAAACTACAGCTCGTCCCGCAAATAAAAACAGCCCTCATACCACTACGTCTATGAAAAAATTAAATTAGTCAAGGCACCAATAAGCCAGGAAATAAAAATATGCACTTGTGCCGGCCCGAGGGGAACGTTTCTTCTGTTTCAAGTAGCGAATTATCAGGGGAACCAGGAAGGGGAGGGCCCAAACATATCTGCTGGAAGTGAGAGCGCCCATATTATACCAGGACAACACTTTCCTAGCAAAATTCCCCAAACTTCAAAGGTGCCGAGTGTGGACCAAAAGGGGAATAAGTAAAGACCATTTATTAGTGCGACACCGGCCTGTGCAGAAAGGATTGTGTCACAGCATAACACACATCTATGAATTATTTTATTGTTTTTTTTTACCCCACTATACCACCAGACTATGCCCCTTATATACTCCGCCCGCCTTACATGTACCCCCACATTATAAACGGAAACACCAGTAAGACTCAAAACAAAACTACTACAAGCAAAATCCACGCTCCAAAAGCCAAATGGCGCTACCTCCCTTCTGAACCCTACAGTGTGCCCAAACAGCAGTTTACTTCCACATATATGGCATCGCCATACCCGGGAGAACCCTTTTAACAATTTTTGGGGTGTGTGTCTCCAGTGGCACAAGCTGGGCGCCACATATTGGCATATCTATTAAAAAAACATTTTCACTCTGCAACATCGAGTGCACACCAATTTCTGCCAATCACCTGTGGGGTTAATATGCTTACTACACCTTGAGGGGTGTAGTTTCCAAAATGGGGGTCACTTCTGGGGGGTTTCCACTGTTTTGGTCCCACAGGGACTTTGCAAATGCAACTTAGCGACCAGAAACCAATCCAGCTAAATCTGTACTCCAAAAGCCAAATGGCACTCCTTCCCTTCTGAGCACTACTCTGTGCCCAAACAGCAGTTTATGACCACATATGTGGTATTGCCGTACACAGCAGAAGTTGCTTTACAAGTGTTGGGGTGCTTTTTTTCATTTATTTGTTGAGAATATGAAACATTTTCAGCTAAAACTACGTCTTATTGAAGAAAAAGGATTTTTTTTATTTTCACTGCCCAATTCTAATAAAATCTATGAAACACCTGTGGGGTCAAAATGCTCACTACAGCCCTAGATGAAGTCCTCAAGGGGTGTAGTTTCGTGAATCGAGTCACTTTTGGGGAGTTTCCACTGTACTGGTACCTTAGGAGCTTTGCAAAAGTGACATGGTGTCAAGAAACCAATCCAGAAAATCTGTGCTCCAAAAGCCAAATGGCGCTCCTTCTCTTCTGATCCTTGCCGTATGCCCAAACAGCAGTTTATGACCACAAATGGGGTATTGCCGTACTCCAGAGAAGTTGCTTTACAAATGTTGGGGTTCTTTTATTCCTTTATTTGTTGAGAAAATGAAAAATTTTGAGCTAAAGCTACGTCTTATTGGAAAAAAAGGATTTTTTTTATCTTCACTGCCCAATTCTAATAAAATCTATGAAACCCCTGTGTGTTCAAAATGCTCACTACACCCCTAGATGGATTCTTCAAGGGGTGTAGTTTCCTAAATGGAGTCACTTTTATGGTGTTTTCACTGTTTTGGTCCCTTAGGGGCTTTGCAAATGCGACGTGGTCGCCGCAAACCATTCCTGCTAAATTTGAGCTCCAAAAGCCAAATGGCGCTCTTTCCCTTCTAAGCTCCGCCGTGTGTCCAAACAGCCGTTTATGACCACATGCAGGGTATTGTTTTACTCGGGAGAAATTGCTTTACAAAAGTAGTGGTGCCTTTTCTCCTTTTAGTCCTTGTGGAAATTAGAAAAAATTAGCTAAACCTAAATTGTTTTTTGAAAGAATGTAGATCTTCATTTTCACGGCCTACTTCCAATAATTTCTGCAAAAAACCTGCGGGGTCAAAATGCTCACTATACCCCTAGATAATTTCCTCAAGGGGTATAGTTTCCAAAATGGGGTCACTTTTGGGGGATTGCCACTGTTTTGGTGCCGCAAGAGCCTTTCAGACCCGACATGCAGCATGAGGTGTTGTGTACAGCCCGGTGACGTAAAATAAAAGAGACGGGGTCTGAAAGATGAGAAGGACCAAACCAAGTCCTGATGATATCAGCAAAGTTCAAAGTAAGGACCAAAGACCTGAGTGAATCCATCAGCAGTATCAAGTGTTTTAATCAGAAGACAGGAGAAGAAGAGGACGATGATGTACAGGACTTGTCAATCTTTCAGACCCGACATGGAGCCTAAAATATTTTCTAATAAAAAGGAGGCCCCAAAATCCTCTAGGTGCTCCTTTGCTTCTGAGGTCTGTGCTTCAGTCAATAAGTGCACTAGGGCCTGTGAAGGATGATTTATTTGCTTATATTCTCTGTATGAAATTACATTGTGAATTATCAAGCAGGATGCCGAATTACTAAGATATGTATTATGTGAACGTGATGATAATGTTTAAATGATTTAGTTTAGTGCAGCAGCCATCTTGTCTGGAGTTCCCATCTTGGTTTTATTGTAGTGAATAGGAAAGTCATTGTTCCTTTAATACAAGTAATGTTGATTTCGTATGTTTTATCTTTGACCTTGGTTCCCATGCGAAGTTGGTAAGGAATGGACAGGGAGGGAGATGGGAGGGTGGCAAGTATGTGTGAGGGAAGGTCTCCCCCATCTCCACGAGAATATTCTGTCCAAAAGAGATTAGACACCTGCAAAACCTAATGTGTGAAGAATTATAATTATGTATCTGGGATGTATTTTATTGTATGCTTTTTACTGAATAACAAATATTGTTACATTGTTTCTGATTGGTTTACCTCAAGCCTACACCCCTTCTGAATTTCAGTTTAACACTTTGAGTCTGGTAATAAATCCTTCAGAGGAGTATTTTTTAACATATCAGCGTGTCTGTGTGTTTTCTTCTCCTCTCTCGATATATATCGGTGAAATATCCTAATTAGGATACTGACTAATGGGGTCTGGCCTTGAGAGTCTGTTTGGACTCGTATAAATTTCAGTCTAATATATTTTGAGCAATGGATTTCCACGACAGTAATGGTGCCGATAAAACCCAGGAAGATTGCACGTCTGATAAGCTGTCACTGGAGAGGTCTGGCTTTGCATCTGTGAATTACAAAAAACCGCGGTAGGTAAGGAGCTTATTCTTACACCATTCACACATGTATTGCGTAAGCCTTGGAATCTAGCTGTCAGACGTCACTTCTTTTGGACGAGGCTCCTTAGTCAGCAATGGGTTGAAAGATGGATCCAAAAAGGTATGTTGAAGCTTTTTGTGTGATGAAGGATTGCAGGTGTGTACGTGATCTTAAACTGTTGATATGAAAGACATGAGAGAATTTTTGCCAGCAATTACATTGTTAACCAGAAAAATTGTGAGAAGTGTAAGACCTCCGCCTTTGGAATTCAGTGACGTAGCGCATGGCGGAGAGAAGTCGTAACTCACATGTGAAGTATTTGAAATTAAAAGATTGTAGTCTGGACTGTGAGGAAAAAACAAAACTTCTGCTTGCTGCTCTGTTGTAGCGTAGTATTGTTGATGCTAGTATTGTTTTTTAATTATTTTTTGCGGTGTTCACCGTGCGGGAAAAATAATATTATAGTTTTATAGTTGGGGGCGTTACGAACGCGGTGATACCAAATATGTGTACTGTTTTAACGTTTTATATTTTTTCCTATAATAAAAGACTTATAGGAAAAAAAGTGTTTTTTGTTTTTGTAACTTATAACTTGTTTTTACACTTTTATAAAACATTTTTTTTACTTGAAGACCTGCAGCACTGATGGCTGCTATAACACATTACCTAGGTAGTGTAACGTGTTATAAACTGTCAGTGTGACGCTGACAGTCACACTGACAGGAAGCCTATGAGGACCAGCTGGTCCCCATAGGCTTCCATGAATGGCAGACCGTAGGCTGTTGTATGGCCTCCGGTTTTGCCATGCAACTGACAGCAGCACCCGCAATCGGTCCTCGGGAAAGTTTGTTGTAGCAACAAACTTTCCCTGCGATCACATGATCGAGACCTGAACCAATCAGGTCCCGGTCATGTCTCCGGGACCAGAGGCAGGGGATAACAGCGCGATCCGGGTGTCACCGCTACTCTGAGACACCCAGATCGCGCTTGTAACACTGTGAGCGCAATTTAGCAACCCACTAAGCCTTGAGTTCCATCCAGCTCCAAATTAGCTTTTAAAAATCTATTTATGAATACGAGCAGCTCGGAGGAGCAAATACACACAGACACGTTACTGTATGGAAATTCTTCTACTTTATTCTTATCAGCAGCGGATATTTGTAGTCAGACAATAACAAATGACAATAACAAATTAGTCAGAAAGTTTAGATATAGTTCCACAACTTAATTGGTTCTTAGAGGGGCCGTTCCCTCATGTTACCTATTATTGCTGCGTAGTGTTTTGCACACAGCACTATGATTCTCCATGTTACCTATTATTGCTGCGTAGTGTTTTGCACACGGCACTTACTGCCTTAAAGTACCAGAGCACCTACCTTCTAATATAACTAACTTGTACAAGGACATAAGAATATGAGTATATAAGGTATACAGTAGGTATAAAACACTTTGGAAAAATACATTTTCTTTCACATTTCCCACCTTTTGTGATTTTATAGGTCTGGTAATCATTACCTGCCTCTAATTTCACAACAACCTGTCACTTCTTTCCAGAGGACTCGCTGTGAAAACTCTCCGTATCTTATAAAACATATAACAATTAAAACAAGTCATAATGACAAAGACAATCATAATACATATTAGTGGTTGGAATAAGTAGCTTAATACTGAACTGGCAGTCGGTGAAAAACCTGTAAATATATCATACCAGTGATGAGCCGTGTCATGTTATGTCATGATCCTAAATGTCGCAGCGTTTTCCCACTTATAACAGCATTCATTTTGACTGTTTGTAGTGTAACATTATGTCTCCTAACCATCTCTTTTACCTCTTCTTCGACTCTTAGAACTTTATTCAACTCATCTAAGGGGAGATTAATATTAGGTGTTGGCAATGGGTCCGGTACCCATACTGTGCTTACAATCTCATCCAAATACGGGAGAAATACAATAGTCTGGTTCTTCCATTCTATATGACTAACATTAAATATACATCCGGAAAAGGGTACCTGTAATAAAAAGGTTTTAGTGTGTTGGGGTCATCAGTAACCATACATACACTCTGTGGTTTTATCTCTATATACAAGAATGTTCTTGTAAGATGGGGGAGGCATTCCCACAAGCATATTTGCCTCCCTCCCATCTCACTCCCTGTGCCTTCCCTGCAAGCTTCGTATGGGAGCCAAGGTCAAATATAATGACTAAGAAACATACGAAATCAACATTAATATACTCAGTTCATGACAAACGCGTTGTACTGGCTCCGGCTGCGCCTGCCGCATCTCAGTGATGGAGTTCATCATGTTAAAATCTTTTAGTTCATGTTTACTGGCACTTGCTGGGGACCCCCAACCCTTATCAATTGTTAAAATAAATGCTAATCTGGTGATATCATCGACGTAATATAAAAGTTGTTCTAAGTAAATACAATAATAATGACAGGCCTTTAACCCCTACCCGCACCAGGACGTAACTGTACGTCGTTGCGGGAAGTTACTTCCCGCACGAGGACGTACAGTTACTGAGTTAATCCCGGTACACATTGTCGGCGACAGTGTGCACCGGGAACCAGGAGGTCAGCTGTCGCCGACAGCTGACACTCCCCTCTTGCCGGCCATCGGTCCTTTGCCGCTGATTTCGGCGCATTAACCCCTTAAATTCGGCGATCGGGTGCAATCGCCGAATTTTAGGGGTTTCTAAAATATCGGCAGACCCCCGTCCGAAATCGCGGGGTCTGCCGATAGTTAGTATGGCAAACGGAAGCCAAACAATGGCTTCCGGGTCTGCCACGGACAGAAGCCCATCAGGACCAACCTTCGGCTGGTCCTGATAGGCTTCCTGTCAGAGTGACAGAAAGTCACTGTGCCGTTCCCGATGCACACTGTCGGCGACAGTGTGCATCGGGAACTTGGAGATCAGCTGTCCCCGACAGCTGACACTCACCAGTGTTGCCGATCAGCGGCTCATCGCCGCTGATTTCGGCAATTAACCCGTTACATGCGGGGCTCGATTGCGATCTCCGCATGTAGCGGGTTTGTAGCGCATCAGCAGCCCCCATGCAATCGTGGGGGCTTCTGATGCTTGTGATGGCACCCGGGGGCCAGACAACGGCCCCCAAGTCTGCCATGTATGTCAGCCTATGAGGATCAGCCTCTGCTGATCCTCGTAGACCAACTGTCAGAGTGACTGTGACGTCACACTGACAGTTGGAATACATTACACTACCTAGGTAGTGAAATGTATTCCAGCAGCGATCAGAGCTGCAGGTCAAAAAAAGAAAGTGTAAAAAGTAATAGAAAAGTTAATAAACAAAAATATAAAGTGTAAAAAGTAAAAAAAAGTTAATAAAAATGTTTTATAAAAGTGTAAAAATAAAAGGTTTTGTTTTCCTATAATAAGTCATTTATTATAGGGAAAAAATGAAAACGTTAAAAAAAAGTACACATATTTGGTATCGCCGCGTTCGTAATGGCCCAATCTATGAAACTATAATGTTAATTTTTCCGCACGGTGAACGCCGCAAACAAAATAAACGGAAAACTGTCAGCATCGCTATTTTTTGGTCACCACCCCTCCCAAGATATAGAATAAAAAGTGATCAAAAAGTCGCATTTACCCCAAAATGGTACCAATAAAAACTACAACCCGTCCCGCAAAAAACAAGACCTCCCTCAGCTTTTTTGACGAAAAAATAAAAAAGTTACGGCTCAGAATAGCGTGTCCCAGAAAATAAATTATTTTATAGAAACTTAATTTTATTGTGCAAACGCTGCAAAACGTAAAAAAAACTATACACATATGGTATCGGCGTAATCGTACCGACCGGCAGAATAAATTAAAACGTAATTTATTGCGCACGGTGAACGCTGTAATAAATAAAGAATTTAAAGCGCCAAAATCGCTGTTTTTTGGTCACCCTAGCTCTAAAAAAGATCCTGAGGGGCCAAAATGATCACTATACCACTAGAAAAATTCCTTGAGGGGTGTAGATTCCAAAATGGGGTCACTTTTGGCGGGTTTCCACTGTTTTGGTCCCTCCGGGGCGTTGCAAACCCGACATGGCACTGAAAACCAATCCAGCAAAATCTGCGCTCCAAAATCCAAAAGGCGCTCCCTCCCTTCTGAGCCCTGCTGTGGGTCCAAACATCAGTTTACGACCACATATGGGGTATTGCCGTAATCGGGAGAAATTGCTTTACAAATTTTGGGGTGCTTTTTCTCCTTTATTCCTTGTAAAAATGAAAAAATTCTATGTTTCCACAGAAAAATAGGTGATTTTCATCTTCACAGACTAATTCCACTAAATTCTGCAAAAAAACTGTGGGGTCAAAATTCTAACTATACCCCTAGAAAAATGCCTTGAGGGGTGTAGTTTCCAAAATGGGGTCACTTTGGGGGGGTTTCGGCTGTTTAGGTACCACAAGACCTCCTCAAACCTGACATGGTGCCTAAAATATATTCCTAAAAAAAGGAGGCCCCGAAATCCACTAGCTGCTCCTTTGCTTCTGCGGCCTGTGTTTCAGTCCATTAGGACACTAGGGCCACATGTTGGATATTTCTAAAATCTGCAGAATCTGGGCAATAAATATTGAGCTGCGTTTCTCTGGTAAAACCTTCTGTGCTACAGATTTTTTTTTATTACAAATGAATTTCGGCAAAAAAAATGAAATTTGTAAATTTCACCTCTACTTTGCCTTAATTCCTGTGAAACGCCTAAAGGGTTAAAATATTTTCTGAATGTGGTTTTGAATACCTTGAGGGGTACAGTTTTCAAAATGGGGGGATTTATGGGGACTTTCTAATATATAAGGCCCTCAAAGCCACTTCAGAACTGAACTGGTCCCTGAAAAAATGGCCTATTGAAATTTTATTGAAAATATGAGAAATTGCTGCTAAAGTTCTAAGCCTCGTAACGTCCTAGAAAAAATAAAAGTACGTGAAAAAAAATGATGCAAACATAAAGTAGACATATAGGGGATGTTAACTAGTAACTATTTTGTGTGGTATTACTATCTGTTTCACAAGCAAATACATTTAAATTTAGAAAAATGCTAATTTTTGCAAATTTTTGCTAAAATTTGAAGTTTTTCACAAATAAATATTGAATTTATCGACCAAATGTTTTCACTAACATAAAGTACAATATGTCACGAGAAAACAATCTCAGAATCGCTTGGATAGGTAAAAACATTCCGGAGTTATTACCACATAAAGTGACACATGTCAGATTTGAAAAAATAGGCTGTGTCCACAAGGCCAAAACAGGCTGTGTCCTAAAGGGGTTAAACAAAATCAAACACACACCTTTATATAAGAAAAACTTCTCTGTTACAATGGACAGGGCACCTAGAAAATGTGTAGTTACTGGGTACATTTTATTTACACTTGGTGTTAGACTTTTCAGCAGGATTTGTACCTTGTTTTGAGCTGATTACCTGGAACATCTCCAACTCGCAAAAATATACACAGATTCCACATGTTTATCTGACCAATGTCGCAAACCAATTTCTCTTACTCTAATTTGTATTGCCTAGGAAGGCCCTCTCAAGGTCTGTTCTCTTCGTGGGACGCGGGTATGATAAGGTTGGCATCGGTGCCAGGACTGTTCTGTAGGCAAATCAAACAGCTCTAACAGAATTTAGCAGCATCAGCTGTAAAGCCTGGGACATACCAATTAGATCTTACCACATCGATCCTTGCAGTCTTGGGGCATATGTGAGGTCAAACACCATCAATGCAAGTGCCATCAAGAGTGCCTTGGGTGCTACCGGTTTACCTTCCTTTATCCGTCCACATTCTGTTAGAATCTGGTTCTCACGCCTTCCGCTCCCAGTTGGACTCTTCCCATGGAGAACAATCTTTTTCATTGTATAATCATTAATTGATCTTAATCAAATAATTAATTAATTTGAAGAAAAACATCAACAAATGACATCTTTACATTAAATGTTCACATTGAGCAATAACTAGAAGTGATACATGCAAACTCATTTTTCTTCTTTATATATATATATATATATATATATATATATATACATATATATATACTGCACAGAATTTTCTGCTCTAAAATTTTCCTTTCACAAGAGCAACAAAAATAAATAAATAAAAGTGTTTTCAAATGGGAGTATTCCGCTTCTGTACCTTTTATCTGACGCATGCCTCCAATAGTCCAATGCTGAGGCTGGTCTAGAGCTTTACATAAAACTTAACCTCAGTATTTAATATTCCCACAACACTTCTTGAATACAGTTATTAAACAAACTAACTTTGGGATAACATCTGGAGAACTGCTGATATCTTATTGTACAAACACCAGTTCAATACTTGGGATAAAAACGATTCCCCTGTCACTACACACAACGTCTGCAGTGGGGAAGGTACTGGCCGGGCTTCAGGCCACCCTGAGAACAGGTCTACCTACACACACGAGCACCTTTTCATACACTTCTACCTCGAGTAGTTGTATGTTCTGCAGTCGCTGGGATGGGTAATCTGGCCGGGCTGCACTTTTCACCAGGTACCTTTGCTGTTTTACCTATGTCGTGCCGTGCGCACATCATGCCGGCTGCTACAAACCTAGCGGTGGCATTATTGTATCCAGGGACAAACCAATTTACTGATACCTGGCTGCACATACTCTTGTTGTCAGTTCTGTCTTCTCTTGCTCTCTCAATTGGCTTACCCGATGATCCAATAAAGTTCCTACTACCAATGAGCTCATAATTGTGGGCGATGCCAAAAGCGTACCTAGAGTCAGTTTAAATGTCGGCCGTCTTACCTTTTGCAGGTTACAGCCTCAGCGAGCACCTGCAGCTCCGCTCCTTGAGATAAATAAACAAGAAGGTGAGAGTGTTTTCCGGACGATTTACCTGGTGCCTCGTATCCTGTCTTGTACATACTGTATATGATCAAGTATCTCTATATTACAAATTTACATTGGAAACCCATGTCACATATAGATAGAACATTTCAAAAGGATGGAGTTTTATTTTTCCACATTCATCTGATGATCCAGGACACTTGTAAATCCCACCCCACCAAGTCCTGTAAATACCTGATTAATACAAAAACAAACAAAATATGTTACTGAAATCTGGCATAAAATAAACAATGTTCAGACAAATATTTATTTTTTTGTTTTGTCTTCTCCCCATCTAAATCTGTAAAGACTCATCTGTGAGGGACCTCGGCTTCCTGTGTATATTTGCTGGAGGGGGATGGTCTCTTACACAATACCTCATATTGGGTGGAGACTACAGCACAGCATACACGGTGCCATATTTACCGTTCTGGAAGGATCTGGAATAATCTATACAGAAAAACCTCAAAATGTAGGTGACTGTCATACCCATTTAATCTGGATTACTCATTGGGGTCTCATACACATTTTGTAGAACTCCTAGAACCAAATTTATTAATTCAAAACAAAATAGAACACAAAACAAAACAAAATTGTACCTGATCAGTAATGTTGCAGGGTGTTCAAAACGACATATCTCAACATAATAAGGTTGGGCCCTCTATCTGGGGGGCACTAGTTTGGCCCCCTGTAATACACAATAGCCTGGAACACAAATTACTTTCTCTTGACAAAAAAATACATTTTATCTTTAAAATGACTTTCAACCATTTACCTGTAAAACATCTCACATTTTCAAAAATAACATTTAGGCCGCACTATAGCACGGGCCTCATGTGTGAAAACAAAAACAAAACAATTGTTATTCGTTATTCAATAAAACAGAAAATAATATATCTGGTAATATTAATTACTGCAAACCAATAAACTGTATATAAAAATAGGGAACAGTGGGGGTACATAAATTTTCAAGATCCCGTGTCTCACAATATCTGTATTTTAATTCATTTGAATTAATATCAAAACATTCCAACATTAAATCTTATCACATCATAACACATAAATATGCAGCGTAACTTTTATCTTTTTGCAGACAGATCCAAACGGCTGTAATATTTTTCTCACTTGGTGTAGTTACGGACAACAGCGCATGCGCAAAGATAAGAAACATTCCTCTATGAAGAGGAACTGATTTTAACCCCATACACAAATCACTAACATTTTTAGACATTACTGCTGTTAAAGATAAGAACATACAATATAGATCTGCTTTATTGTGGCCACTAGTTTCAATTTTTAGACATGTTATATTACACACATCACACAGATGTCGTATCACACCCGTTCACATTACACTCCCCCCGTTCTGACCCACATTAGTCACTGCAATGTACCTGGCTGCTCTGTTTTCTTCACTCTTCCTATCAAAATTTACACCTTTTTCCAAATTGTTCTTTCTCACATCAACTTACTTGTAACCACCTGTAATGACCTACTTTGTAATTTTATGCCTTGTCCTGGCCATCCACCGTCCCTTTCTCAACATTCCACAAACCATTCTATTTATCACATGCAAACAACCATCTTACGGCTGCCAGCCTCTTCAAAAAATTTTTTACAGTGTGTTATTTTGCCTTCACATACTTTACAATTAAAGAACCTCCATTGAATCAAACAGGAGTTGGTCACATTCATTTCAAACATCTACAAACCCCTCACTGCCAGGATATAGCTTTTGGTACTACAATCCTTTCATTTCAAATACTTGTGAGTTACAACTTTTCTCCGGCATGCGCTACGTCACTGCATTCCAAAGGGGGAGGTCTTACATTTCTTAAAATTTTTTCTGGTTAACAATGTAATTGCTGGCAAAAATTCTCTCATGTCTTTCATATCAACAGTTCAAGATCACGTACGCACCTGCAATCTTTCATCACACAAAAAGTTTCAACATACCTTTTTGGATCCATCTTTCATACCACTGCTGGATAAAGTGCCAGCTAAATTTTGAGGCTTACGCAAAACATGTGTGAATGGTGTAAGAATAAGCTCCTTACCTGCCGCGTTTTTTTTTGTAATTCACAGATGCAAAGCCAGACCTCTCTATCAGACCAGCAAACTCCCGGGTTTGTTTGTTTTTTTCCCAGCACCATTACTGTCGTGGAAGTCAATGGCTCAAAATATATTTTAGACCGAAATTTAGATGAGTCCAACAGATACGCACGCTCATGCTTTTTTTTTTCCCCTCTGCTCTAGTAAATAGGTTACACAACTAAAATTGTTCTGGGTCTCTTTCACCCCAGAATCTTCAGTCACTGATAGACAATCACTTTCTGTCTATTTTCTACAGTTACCGCAAACAACTAAACTAAAATTGTTTTGGGTCTCTTTCACCCCAGAATCTTCAGTCACTGATAGACAATCACTTTCTGTCTTCTATTTTCTACAGTTACCGGCAAACAACTTCTAATACTACTACTCTGGGTCTCTTTCACCCCAAAATCTTCGGTCACTGATAGACAATCACTTTCTGTCTATTTTATACAGTTACCGGCAAACAACTTCTAATACTACTACTCTGGACAGAGATTTACATGTTTTATGGGTATCCTAACAAAGCAATCCCCCTATAGCATGCTCAATGCCGCTACCCATTCGACATTCACACAAACTGAGATGGAAGTCAGGCACTTAGTTTCTAAGGGAGTACAGGGTTCTGGAACTGCGGCTTCATACACTACTCCCTAAGCTGGAAGGTGGGGAGCCTTAGTCATCCGAAAATAGGGAAGGGCAGACGGGGAAATGCAGAGCAAAATATAAGAATCAAATCTTCTTACATTATTCTGCAGCTTTTGGTCTACACATTCCCGTCCGGTCTCCTCTGCCTGGTTCGGGTGGTCTCAGGGTCCTAGTGCCGCTGTCCCTGTTCGGGCGCCATAAACTGTGAGCGCAATTTAGCAATCCACTATGCCTTGAGTTCCATCCAGCTCCAAATTAGCTTTTAAAACTCAATTTATGAATACGAGCAGCTCGGAGGAGCAAATACACACAGACACGTTACTGTATGGAAATGCTTCTTCTTTATTCTTATCAGCAGCGGATATTTGTAGTCAGACAATAACAAATTAGTCAGAAAGTTTAGATATAGTTCCACAACTTAATTGGTTCTTAGAGGGGCCGTTCCCTCATGTTACCTATTATTGCTGCGTAGTGTTTTGTACACGGCACTATGATTCTCCATGTTACCTATTATTGCTGCGTAGTGTTTTGCACACGGCACTACTGCCTTAAAGTCCCAGAGCACCTACCTTCTAATATAACTAACTTGTACAAGGACATAAGGATATGAGTATATAAGGCATACAGTAGGTATAAAACATTTTGGAAAAATACATTTCCTTTCACAAACACCCACTGTGAATTCACGTCGGCGCTGCACAGAGCCCAGCAAGCTCCGACATGAATTTACAGTGGACGGTCAGGAAGCGGTTAATGACGGTGATCATATTCTCTGCAGCCGAACCAATCGGTTCGGCTGTCAGAGAACAGATTGCTGGGGAGCCGCAGACACTGATACAGCCAGCGTCCGAGCACTTTTCACAGCGCTATGCCGGCTGGAACAGTGATCTGTATATTCACGCCCCGGCTGCACGGGGTATGTGCGAAAAGGACGTGAATATACAGATTGTCGGCATGAAAGGGTTAATCTTAATTTGCCATTTCTCTGCCCAAGCCTCCAGCTTCTTTAAATTCCTCTGTAGTATTACATTATCCTCCTCTGCGCTGATTACTTTACAGAGCTAAGTATCATCAGCAAATACTGAAATTATACTCTGTAAACCCTCTACCCGGTCATTGAAGTCCACAGCCTTACCCAGGTCCAGGCTATAACTTACCTCCTCCAAGAAGCTAATCAGATTAGTTTGGCAGGACCGATCCCTCATAAAACAATGCTGATGTTGCATTATAAGTTGAGATACTCGAGAATAGCATATGTTAGAAAACCCTCAAATATTATTCCCACAATGGAGCTTAAATTTACAGGTATATAGTTTCCTGGCTTACTTTTTGACCCCTTTTTGAATATTAACTCCACATTTGCTATGCACCAGTCCTGTGGAACAGACCCTGTCATGATAGAATCCTTAAATATTGGAAATAAGGGTCTGTCTATCATGGTACTTGATTCCCGCAGAACGCGGGGGTGTACAACATACGAACCATGTGATTTGTCTATATTAGTGGTTTTAAAACAGCGCTTACCTTATCTCTAATCATGTCATCTAACATTGGATTTTCATGTGTAAATACAGTAGAGAAAAAGGTGTTTAACTCCTTCCCGACATTTGACGTATCCATACACCAAAGTCGGGTAGGGGAAGTATGGTACGGGCTCACGGAGTGGGGGTGTATATTACAGCCGACACTTCAGAGTAAAGCGCGATCCCGCTCGCTTAACTCGTTAAATGCCGCGGTCAATAGCAACCGTGGCGTTTAAATTGTTAGAAAGAGGGGGGCGACCCCCTCTAACAGCTCATCGCACCCCCCCCCCCGCAATGCAATCACGGGGTGGCGATGGTTGCTATGGCTGCCTGGGGGCCTAATGCAGGCCCCCAGGTCTTTGTGCTCTTATTAAGCACTGCCTCCATCAGAATCACGATATATTGCAATACATTAGTACTGCAGTATATAGTGCAAGCGATCTAACGATCGCTGGTTGAAGTCCCCTAGGGAGACTAATAAAAAAAGTAAAAATTAGTAAGATAAAGTTGTTTTTTTATGTAATTTTTTTTTTAATTAACCCCTTAGTGACCACTAATACGCTTTTTTACGTCGGTCACTAATGGGCTTTAGGCTAGGCGTCAGCCTAGTCTAAGTCCTGCACGGGTCTCCCGTGCAGGCAGGAGCCGGGGCTCTGCTGTCTGATGACAGCTGAGCTCCTGCTCCAACGCCCGCGATCGAAGTTTACTTCGATCGCGGCCGTTTAACCCGTTAAATGCCGCCGTCAATAGCGACCACGGCATTTAACTTTGTTTACAGAGGGAGTGCGCTCCCTGTGTCACCCATCGGCGGCCCGCGAATGAAATCGCGGGTCTCCGATGGGGTGTCATGGCAGCCGGGGGCCTGATAAAAGCCCCCAGGTCTGCCCTGGACATATTCCTGTTAGGACGCGCCGGAGGACGATCGGAACATCGCACAGTAAAGTCCCCTAGTGGGACTAATAAAATAAGTAATCAAAGTGAAATAAATATTATTAATAAAAAGTACAGTAAAAAAATAAATAAAACCATTTTTTTCCATAAAAAGTGGTTTTATTTAGTAAAAGTGTAAAAAAAAAAAAAGTACACATATGTGGTATCGCCGCGACCGTAATGACTCCATTAATAAAGTTAATATGTAATTTAAACCGCAAAGTGAACACCGTAAAAAAAAAAAACGCAAAAAAACATGGCGAAATTGCTATTTTTTTCCATTGCCCCCCAAAAAAGTCATAATAAAAATGAATCAATAAGTCCCACGCACCCCAAAACAGTACCATTCAAAACTACGTCTTGTCCCGCAGAAAACAAGCCCAAAAAATCACTACATCGATGGAAAAATAAAAAAATTACGGCTCTTGGAATGCGGCGATGCAAAAGCAAATAATTTTAGTTCAAAAGTGTTTTTATTGTGCAAAAGTCGTAAAACATAAAAAAACCTCTACACATGTGGTATCGCCGTAATCGTACCGACCCATAGAATAAAGGTAACATGTTAATTACGTCGCACAGTGAACGGCGTCAATTTAAAAACGCATAGAACAATGGCGGAATTTCAGTTTTTTTTTATAATCCCCCCCAAAAAGGTTAATAAAAGTTAATATAAAAATTATATGTACCCAAAAATGGTGCCATTAAAAAGCACAACTAATCCCGCAAAAAACAAGTCCTCATACAGCTATGTAGACGAAAAAATAAGAACGTTATAGCTCTTTGAATGCGACTATAGAAAAACGAATAAAATAGCTTGGTCATTAGGGCCTAAAATAGGCTGGTCACTAAGGGGTTAAAAGTTAAAAAAAAGAAACTTTTCCCATTTTCCCCCTAGAGCATAGTAAAAAAAATAAAAATAAACATAATTGGTATCGCCGCATCCGTAAAAGTCTGGACTATTACAATATATAATTATTTAACCCACACGGTGTACGCCGTAAAAAAAAAAAATGTAAACGCCAGAATCGCTCTTTTTTCGTCACCTAATCTCGCACAAAAAATTAAATAAAAAGTGATCAAAACGTCGCCTGAACCACAAAATTGTATCATTAAACTACAGCTTATCTCGCAAACAATAAGCCTTCATACCACTTAATCGACGGAAAATTAAAAAAGTTGTGGCTCTCTGAATTTGGCGACACAAAATAAATTTTATTTTTTACACTTAGGTTTTTACTTGTAAAAGTAGTAAAATATAGAAAAAGCTATATATATTTGGTATCGCCGTTATCGTATTGACCCACAGAATAAAGTTAACATGTTGTTTTAACTGCACAGTGAATTCCGTAAAAACTAAGCGCAAAAGACAATGGAGGAATCTCTGTTGTTTTTATTTTTTACCCCACAAATAATTTTTTTCCCGTTTCCTAGTACATTATATGGCAAAATAAATGGTGCCTCGAAAAACTACAACTCGTCCCGCAAAAATCAAGCCTTCATAGGACTATATCAACTAAAATATAAGCTATGGCTTTTGGAATGTGGAGAAAAACGAAAATGAAAATCTGAAAAATGGCTGCGGCGGGAAGGGGTTAATAGTTTGGCCTTTTCCTCATGCTTCACCATTGCACCCAGATTATTTTTGAGTGGGCAAACACTTTCAGTTTTAAGGCTGGGTTCACATTCCATCGCTTTCCGTCGGGGAAACCCCCTCAACGGAAAGGGAAACAGAAGCATTAGCTTCTGTTTGAATCAATATTGATCTCAAAGGTGACGCAAACTTTGCTAATTGTCACCGTTGTGAAAGGGTTCCGTTGTTTTGACGGAATCAATAGCACAGTCGACTGTGTGAGTTTATAAGTTTTAGCAATGTAATCCGCAGTGTACACCTAAACACAGCTTATATGTGAAAACTCTGGGAACAATTATATGTATGTATAAAAAAACATATATGCAAAAAAAGCACACAGAAAAACAAATTTAACACCCACCTTTTTTTTTTTTCTCATCTTCACATTCCAAGAGTTAGAACTTTTTTATTTTTCTGTTGACATAGCCGTATCTGGGCTTGTTTTTTGCAGGACGACCTGTATTTTTCAATGGAACCATTTTTGGGTGCATATTTTATATGGATTAACCTTTTAATAACGTTTTAAATTTACTCCGTTCACTATGTGGCATAAATAACATGTTAACTTTATTCTATGGGTGGGTACGATTACGGTGATACCACATATGTATAGTTTTTTTTATGTTTTACTACGTTTGCACAATAAAAAAACCTTTCAAACAAAAATTAATACATTTTTTTCATCACCACATTCCAAGAGCCGTAACTTTATTATTTTTTCATTGATGTAGCTATAAAAGGGCTTGTTTTTTTGCGGGACGAGGTCTAGTTTTCATCGCTACTTTTTTGGGGTACATGGGACTTACTACTTAATTTTTTTTAATGTTTTTTTGGGGAGGGAATAGAGAAATTTGCCATTGTTTTTTGTATTTTTTTTTTTGTACGGCGTTCACTATGCGGTTGAATTAATGTGTTAACTTTATTTTTTTGTGTCGTTACAATGGCGGCAATACCATATATGTGCATGTTTTAAGTTGTTTTTTTTACAATTTTATTAAAATCAATTTTTATGGGGAAAATTTTTTTTTCTTTTTACGGTTTACCTTTTTTAATTTTTTTAAACACATTATTTAAGTGTTCTTAATAATTTTTTTAGTCCCTCCAGGGTACTTCACCATTTGATCTTCTGATTATGCTTTGGTGTAATTGGTATACCAAAGCATTATTGCCTGTCAGTGAAAAACTGACAGGCAATCTATTAGGCCATGCCTTTGGCACGGCCTAATAGGCGTATAGCTAGGGCAGGCCTGGGAGCCTTTATTAGGGCCTTGGCTGCCATGGCAACCCGTCGGTGGCTGGTGATCGCGTTTGATGGCCGCTGATGGGTGACAGAGGGAGCCCGCTTCAAAAATTTACTGCGGCATTTAGGGGTTAAATGCCTGAGGTTGAAGGTTTCTTCAATCTCAGCTGTTGCAGTGGGAGCCCAGCTGTCAGTCACAGCCAGGGTCCCGCGGTGATCATGCAGGCACAGCTTCTGTGCCCACGCGATCATCATCAAGATCCAAACTACTGGAGCCTTTGTGGAAAAAAAACTTACAAAGAGGGGCAATTGTCTTTTCCTTTATATGCCTGTTACTCATCTGAGTCACAGTGCCAACCTGGATTGGACATATTTGTATGACAAATCCAAATCCCGTAAATATTTGTGAAATAACCTCACAAAGAAGGACAAATGTTTCTTCCCTTCTATGCCTGTGGCTCCGCTGAGTCACAGTGCCAACCTGGACGAAACATATTTGGACTATTTCAATTTCTGAGGTCTTTGTGGAAAAAAACTCACAAAGAAGGACAAATGTCTCTTCCCTTCTATGCCTGTGGCTCAGCTGAGTCACAGTGCCAACCTGGACTAAACATATTTGGACTAAATCTTCAAACTTCTGGAGTCTGTGAAAAAACTCACAAAGAAGGACAAATGTATCTTCCTTTCAAAGCCTGTGGCTCGGCTGAATCATAGTGCCAACCTGGACTAGACATGTTTGGACGATGGATCCAAATCCCGTAAATCTTTGGGAAATAACCTTACCAAGAAGGACAAATGTTTCTTCACGTCTGTGGCTCGGCTGAGTTAAAGTGCAAACCTGGACTGGACATATTTGGACTATAGATCCAAACTCCAGGAGTATGTGTAAAAACCCCACAAAGAATTACATATGTTTTTTCCTTTCTATACCTGTGGCTCGGCTGAGTCACAGTGCCATCCTGGACTGGACAGTTTTGGACTAAAGATTCAAACTCCCGCGGTCTTAGTGTAAAAATCTCACAAAGAGTGACAAAAGTCTTTACCTTTCTATGCCTGTGGCTTGCCTGAGTCATAGTGTTAACAACTTACATATCCTTGGACTATACATCCAAATCCCTAAAGTTTATATGAAATGACCATCTGAGACTGGACATATTTAGACTATAGATAGGAATATTCTGAGTCTAAGAAATCACCACACAAAGAATGACAATTGTCTCTTCCGTTCTGTACCTGTGGCTCGGCTGAGTCACAGGGCCAACCTGGACTGGATATATTTTGACTCTACATGCAAACTGTCAAAGTCTTTGGAAAAAAAACTGTTTGGGTTTAATTTTTACAGCGTTCACTTTGCAATAAAAATGACATGTTAACTTTATTCAGAGGGTCAATACGATTACGGCAATACCAAATTTATATAGTTTTTTTTTAAATATTTTACTACTTTTACAAGAGACATATTCTGAGAGCCAAAAAGTATTGTTTTTTGCCCTTCGATTAAGTGATGTGAGGGCTTAATGTTTGCATGGCAAATTGTAGTTTTTATTGGTACCATTTTGGGGTACAAGCAAGGTTTTGATTACTCTTTATTCCATTCTTTGTGGGAGATAAGGGGACCAAAAAATCGTGATTCTGGCATTTTTAGAAAAAATTTATTGCGTTCATCGTGCGGGTCAAATAATGTTACATTTTAATTTTTATAATTTTACCAATGCAGTGATATCAATTTATGTTTATTTTATTTTTTTTACAGTGCTTTAGGGGAAAAATGTTTTTTTTTGTAACTACATTTTTTTGTACTTAAAAAAAACGTTTATTTTACTCTCTTTATTAGTTCCCTAGGGGACTTGAACCAATCGTTGGATCGCATGCACGATATACTGTAATACTAATGTATTGCAATATATTCAGATTCTGACAGTCTCCTATTAAGCAGGGCTTAATAGGAGTATAAAGATGGCAGACCCTGGGGACTCCATAAGGCCCCCAGGCTGCCATGACACCCCTTGGCATCCTGTAGTCATGGGGGGGGGGTGATGGGCTGTCAGATGGGGCCTCCCCCTCTTTCTAACGGCTTAGATCCCCCGGTCGTGGCCGCTCATTACAGTGAAGTGTCGGCTGTATCATACATCTGCGTAGCCCATGAGCCTGCTCCACACTTCCCTTACCCGACTTTG
Source organism: Rhinoderma darwinii (assembly GCF_050947455.1). Classification (NCBI taxonomy): domain Eukaryota; kingdom Metazoa; phylum Chordata; class Amphibia; order Anura; family Rhinodermatidae; genus Rhinoderma; species Rhinoderma darwinii. The sequence goes on from NC_134691.1 coordinate 255,285,129, forward strand.
ACGTAAGTATATGTCGTGATATGTCGGGAAGGGTTAAGGACAAGGCTTATGGTGGCGATGTGGTCTTTATATAGCAGTATGGAAATTTAGCAGTTTTCTTGCAGCAAATGCGAAATCGTAACAAAACTAAACACGATACCAGTTCTGTGTGGTGCAGAGACATAATATGGCCACTTATGGAGGTTATTATATGCAGTTCGGTATGCTGTCGGGGCATATACAGTATTTTCTCATGGGGGGTCATGGGCATAGACACATGTATGTTCGCAGTCACACACAGATACACATACACGTGAACACATTTGCTTGACATGCTAAGTAACCTAATAACATAGTACATAAATAATGTTACCAAATTATTAACACATTAATATACCACATTGTACCCAAATAATCCTGCCAAATACTGTACACATATGTAGTGCTAGACAAATGTTGAAAAGTTTTGCACATAATCAGGTGTAAACTGAATAATAAATGTGGCCAACTGTCCTTAGAGGAATTATTCCTCTCATTTATACCCCTATCTGGATTTATATTTGCTTTATTACATCTACATATAGAGTCAATTAACCCCTCAGATGCTGCATTCAATAGAGATCGCAGCATGTGAGGAGTTTATAGCCACCGGCACCCCAGCAACGTGGTCGCTGGGTTGCCGGTGGCTGCAAAGGCGATCGGAGGGGTAATACTTACCTCCCGGTCCGCCAGTAACGGAATCCTCCTATGCCCCGTCGTCGGCGGGGCCCAGGAGGCTTCCGGTACCATCAGCAAGATGGCGCCGGCTCAGCTTCCGGTTCAGAAGCTGAGCCGGCGTCATCAGCAGTGAGTGTCCGCTGTATGTTACAGCGGACACCCCGATCTATCGCCAAAAACCAGAGCTAGCTCCGATTCCTGGCATTAACCCCTGCGATGCAGCGATCCATTGTGATCGCTGCATCCTAGAGGTTTGTAGCAAATCGGCAGCCTTGCCATGCGATGGCAAGGCTGGCGACTGTTACTATGGCAACAGGAGCCCTAACAATGGCTTCCTGTCTGCCATTATGTAAGCCGATTAGGCCTCGCCCGGAGGCAGAGCCTGATCGGCTTGCTGTCAGTGAACAACTGACAGTTCTAATACATTGCACTACATAGGTAGTGCAATGTATTACAACATCAAACAAACAGTTGGACCTTTAAGTCCCCTAGTTGGACTAAAGAAAAGTGTAAAAATTTTTTTTTAAAAAAGTACAAATAAAAGTTGTAAAGAATACAATAAAAGTTTCAAATAATAACACAAAACACAATCGCCCTTTTTCCCTTATCAAGTCATTTATTATTGAAAAAAATAATAAAGCCATACATATTTGGTATCGCTGCGACCGTAACGACCTTAACTATGAAAATATTATGTTATTTATTCCACACAGTGAACGCCGTAAAAAAAATAACTAAAAAATACTGACATAATCGCTATTTTTTGGTCACTTTGTCTTCCAAAAATTTAAATAAAAAGTGATCAAAAAGTCGCAAGTGCCTAAAAATGGTACCTATAAAAACTATAACTCGTCTCGCTAAAAACAAGCCCTCATACAGCTCCGTCGACGAAAAATTGAAAACCGTTATGGCTCTCACAACTTGGCGACAGAAAAAATCCATTCTCTTTACAAAAGTTATTTTATTGTGCAAAAAGTTGTAAAACATAAAAAAGTGCTATAAATTAGGTATTACCGGAATCGGACTGACCCGCAGAATAAAGCTAACATGTAATTTATAATGCGTGGTGAACGCTGTATAAAAAGAACTAAAAAAATATGCCAGAATTGTTGTTTTTTGGTCACCTTGCCTCCCAAAAAAAAAAGGATAACAAGTAATTAAAAAGTCGCATGTACCCCAAAATGGTACCAATAAAAACTACAGCTCGTCCCGCAAATAAAAACAGCCCTCATACCACTACGTCTATGAAAAAATTAAATTAGTCAAGGCACCAATAAGCCAGGAAATAAAAATATGCACTTGTGCCGGCCCGAGGGGAACGTTTCTTCTGTTTCAAGTAGCGAATTATCAGGGGAACCAGGAAGGGGAGGGCCCAAACATATCTGCTGGAAGTGAGAGCGCCCATATTATACCAGGACAACACTTTCCTAGCAAAATTCCCCAAACTTCAAAGGTGCCGAGTGTGGACCAAAAGGGGAATAAGTAAAGACCATTTATTAGTGCGACACCGGCCTGTGCAGAAAGGATTGTGTCACAGCATAACACACATCTATGAATTATTTTATTGTTTTTTTTTACCCCACTATACCACCAGACTATGCCCCTTATATACTCCGCCCGCCTTACATGTACCCCCACATTATAAACGGAAACACCAGTAAGACTCAAAACAAAACTACTACAAGCAAAATCCACGCTCCAAAAGCCAAATGGCGCTACCTCCCTTCTGAACCCTACAGTGTGCCCAAACAGCAGTTTACTTCCACATATATGGCATCGCCATACCCGGGAGAACCCTTTTAACAATTTTTGGGGTGTGTGTCTCCAGTGGCACAAGCTGGGCGCCACATATTGGCATATCTATTAAAAAAACATTTTCACTCTGCAACATCGAGTGCACACCAATTTCTGCCAATCACCTGTGGGGTTAATATGCTTACTACACCTTGAGGGGTGTAGTTTCCAAAATGGGGGTCACTTCTGGGGGGTTTCCACTGTTTTGGTCCCACAGGGACTTTGCAAATGCAACTTAGCGACCAGAAACCAATCCAGCTAAATCTGTACTCCAAAAGCCAAATGGCACTCCTTCCCTTCTGAGCACTACTCTGTGCCCAAACAGCAGTTTATGACCACATATGTGGTATTGCCGTACACAGCAGAAGTTGCTTTACAAGTGTTGGGGTGCTTTTTTTCATTTATTTGTTGAGAATATGAAACATTTTCAGCTAAAACTACGTCTTATTGAAGAAAAAGGATTTTTTTTATTTTCACTGCCCAATTCTAATAAAATCTATGAAACACCTGTGGGGTCAAAATGCTCACTACAGCCCTAGATGAAGTCCTCAAGGGGTGTAGTTTCGTGAATCGAGTCACTTTTGGGGAGTTTCCACTGTACTGGTACCTTAGGAGCTTTGCAAAAGTGACATGGTGTCAAGAAACCAATCCAGAAAATCTGTGCTCCAAAAGCCAAATGGCGCTCCTTCTCTTCTGATCCTTGCCGTATGCCCAAACAGCAGTTTATGACCACAAATGGGGTATTGCCGTACTCCAGAGAAGTTGCTTTACAAATGTTGGGGTTCTTTTATTCCTTTATTTGTTGAGAAAATGAAAAATTTTGAGCTAAAGCTACGTCTTATTGGAAAAAAAGGATTTTTTTTATCTTCACTGCCCAATTCTAATAAAATCTATGAAACCCCTGTGTGTTCAAAATGCTCACTACACCCCTAGATGGATTCTTCAAGGGGTGTAGTTTCCTAAATGGAGTCACTTTTATGGTGTTTTCACTGTTTTGGTCCCTTAGGGGCTTTGCAAATGCGACGTGGTCGCCGCAAACCATTCCTGCTAAATTTGAGCTCCAAAAGCCAAATGGCGCTCTTTCCCTTCTAAGCTCCGCCGTGTGTCCAAACAGCCGTTTATGACCACATGCAGGGTATTGTTTTACTCGGGAGAAATTGCTTTACAAAAGTAGTGGTGCCTTTTCTCCTTTTAGTCCTTGTGGAAATTAGAAAAAATTAGCTAAACCTAAATTGTTTTTTGAAAGAATGTAGATCTTCATTTTCACGGCCTACTTCCAATAATTTCTGCAAAAAACCTGCGGGGTCAAAATGCTCACTATACCCCTAGATAATTTCCTCAAGGGGTATAGTTTCCAAAATGGGGTCACTTTTGGGGGATTGCCACTGTTTTGGTGCCGCAAGAGCCTTTCAGACCCGACATGCAGCATGAGGTGTTGTGTACAGCCCGGTGACGTAAAATAAAAGAGACGGGGTCTGAAAGATGAGAAGGACCAAACCAAGTCCTGATGATATCAGCAAAGTTCAAAGTAAGGACCAAAGACCTGAGTGAATCCATCAGCAGTATCAAGTGTTTTAATCAGAAGACAGGAGAAGAAGAGGACGATGATGTACAGGACTTGTCAATCTTTCAGACCCGACATGGAGCCTAAAATATTTTCTAATAAAAAGGAGGCCCCAAAATCCTCTAGGTGCTCCTTTGCTTCTGAGGTCTGTGCTTCAGTCAATAAGTGCACTAGGGCCTGTGAAGGATGATTTATTTGCTTATATTCTCTGTATGAAATTACATTGTGAATTATCAAGCAGGATGCCGAATTACTAAGATATGTATTATGTGAACGTGATGATAATGTTTAAATGATTTAGTTTAGTGCAGCAGCCATCTTGTCTGGAGTTCCCATCTTGGTTTTATTGTAGTGAATAGGAAAGTCATTGTTCCTTTAATACAAGTAATGTTGATTTCGTATGTTTTATCTTTGACCTTGGTTCCCATGCGAAGTTGGTAAGGAATGGACAGGGAGGGAGATGGGAGGGTGGCAAGTATGTGTGAGGGAAGGTCTCCCCCATCTCCACGAGAATATTCTGTCCAAAAGAGATTAGACACCTGCAAAACCTAATGTGTGAAGAATTATAATTATGTATCTGGGATGTATTTTATTGTATGCTTTTTACTGAATAACAAATATTGTTACATTGTTTCTGATTGGTTTACCTCAAGCCTACACCCCTTCTGAATTTCAGTTTAACACTTTGAGTCTGGTAATAAATCCTTCAGAGGAGTATTTTTTAACATATCAGCGTGTCTGTGTGTTTTCTTCTCCTCTCTCGATATATATCGGTGAAATATCCTAATTAGGATACTGACTAATGGGGTCTGGCCTTGAGAGTCTGTTTGGACTCGTATAAATTTCAGTCTAATATATTTTGAGCAATGGATTTCCACGACAGTAATGGTGCCGATAAAACCCAGGAAGATTGCACGTCTGATAAGCTGTCACTGGAGAGGTCTGGCTTTGCATCTGTGAATTACAAAAAACCGCGGTAGGTAAGGAGCTTATTCTTACACCATTCACACATGTATTGCGTAAGCCTTGGAATCTAGCTGTCAGACGTCACTTCTTTTGGACGAGGCTCCTTAGTCAGCAATGGGTTGAAAGATGGATCCAAAAAGGTATGTTGAAGCTTTTTGTGTGATGAAGGATTGCAGGTGTGTACGTGATCTTAAACTGTTGATATGAAAGACATGAGAGAATTTTTGCCAGCAATTACATTGTTAACCAGAAAAATTGTGAGAAGTGTAAGACCTCCGCCTTTGGAATTCAGTGACGTAGCGCATGGCGGAGAGAAGTCGTAACTCACATGTGAAGTATTTGAAATTAAAAGATTGTAGTCTGGACTGTGAGGAAAAAACAAAACTTCTGCTTGCTGCTCTGTTGTAGCGTAATTTGTTATTTAGTTGTGTAAAATTGTTGAGGATTAATAGTTGTTCTGTTACCCGTTTGTCTGGGATTATAGTTGGGAGGTAATTGACTGTTTGTAGGTGAGAGGACAGTTGGATAGTTGTGAGTAATATCCTGTAGTATCACAGGGGCTTCAATGGTTAAGTCCTGATAATGTAGAATCCAGTGCAAGGAGAAGCAATTGTGTCTATATTGAATTTGCACTCAATACCATTACCCAGTGCAACAGGGAAAACTTTGAATACTGTATTAGAAAATCATTTATATTTTCCTAACTCATTGCCAGACAGTGATATTGTGTGTAAGGGTCCATAAACCAGTTGTATGCATTGCCAGACTGGCATAAGGTGGGAATCAGTACAGACTCATTTCTAGCACATGTGATATCCGGCATATACACTTTGATGTAAAATAACATCCAAGTAATTAAGTCTGTAGTAGTATAACATCAGACCGCTGGATTGAATACCGTTGTAATATAACATCCTGTATTCATTGAATGACCCTGACACTTATCCCAGGTGCCACCTGTGTTGTAGTAGTAATTACAGTGAAGGACATTGGTATTGGCTCAGACCCATAGCCCGTAAAGAAATTATCACCAACATAGATAACAGCCCCCTAAACTACAACCCACAGAGTGAACGACTGAGCGGGGAGAATAATATATATATATGTTACTAAATATAATTTGCATGTGAAACCATTGCAAAGTGCTAGAGGAAAGAGTTTGGGATATATGCTACATCACAAGCTGTATGAACCAAAAGACACACCCCGGCAGCAAGTGTTCTGCATAAGTGAAATGTGACCAACTCCTGCTTAAATCAATGGAGGTTCATGAATGTCGATTGTGTTGAAGAATTTGCTCTTGTAATTGTTGATTGGCAGCATTTTGTCTGTTCTTGATGTTCAATACAGTGAGGGATCAGAGGATCCTACTGCTAGAATGTCTGGAGGAACGACTTTTGATATCATATTGGTAAGACAGTCTAGGAGATAGACTGGTCTGAGATATCTGTCGGCAAACGTGGCGTGGCCTGTTTGCCTGGAGGTGGGGGATTTACCGGAAATCACCCTACTGCTCTCCGACCATGGGGTCAGGAGGAAGTTGGACAAAGATGCTTTGGGGCGCTGGTCCCGGCCAACATTAGAATGAGCAAAAGGAGCTGGGGCTTTAATTGTAAAGTATGTGAAGGCAAAATAACACACTGTAAAAAAATTGTTGAAGAGGCTGGCAAGCCGTAAGAAGGATGTTTGCATGTGATAAAGACAATGGTTTGTGGAAAGTTGAGAAAGGGAGTGGAGTGGCCAGGACAAGGCATAAGTTAAAAGGACAAAGCAGGTGATTACAGGTAGTTACAAGTAAGATGATGTGAGAAAGAACAATTTAAATATAGGTGTAAATTTTCATTGGAGGAGTGAAGAAAACGGAGCAGTCGGGTACATTGCAGTGACTAATGTGGGTCAGAACGGGGGGAGTGTAGTGTGATACATGTGTGATGTAATGAGACATCTGTGTGATGTGTGTAATGTAACATGTCTGAAGTTTGAAACTAATGGCCACAATAAAAGCAGAACTATATTGTATGTTTCCTATTTTTAACAGCAGTAATGTCTAAAAATTTTAGTGTTTTGTGTATGGGGTTAAAATCAGTTCCACTTTTTTTATGGAACGTGTCTTATCTTCGCGCACGCGCAGTCGTCTGTAACTACACCAAGCGAGAAAAATATTACAGCCGGCTGGATCTGTTTGTAAAAAGATAAAAGCTATACTGCAGATTAATGTGTTATAATGTGATAAGATTTAATGTTGGAATGTTTTGATGTTAATTCAAATGTATTAAACTACAGATATTGTGAGACACGGGGTCTTGAAAATGTATGTGCCCCCACTGTTCCTTATTTTTATGTACAGCTTATTGGTTTGCAGTAATTAATATTACCAGATATATTATTTTCTGTGTTATTGAATAACTAATTACATTTGTCTTGTTTTTTTTTGTTTTCACACATGAGGCACGTGCTATGGTGCTGCCTAAATGTCATTTTTGAAAATGTGAGATGTTTTACAGGTAAATGGTTGCAGGTCATTTTAAAGATAAAATTTATTTTTGTCAGGAGAGTGTCATCTTTTTTTGTTCCATGCTGTTGTGTATTACAGAGGGTTAAATTAGTGCCACCCCGATAGAGTGCCTAATTTTATTATGTTGACCTGTAGTTTTGAACCCTGCTAGATTACTTTCGCAGAGTCCAAATAGGAGGGAATGGTGAAGGGACTGATCAGGTAGTTTTGTTTTGTGTTTTATTTTGTTTTGAATTAATGAATTTGGTTCTAGATCTACAAAATGTGTATGAGCTTCAAGGAGTAACCCAGATTAAATGTGTATGACAGTAACCTACATTTTGAGGTTTTTCTGTGTAGTTGGTTCCAGATCCTTCCAGAACGGTGAATATGGCACTGGGTAAGCTGTGCTGTAGTCTCCACCCAATATGAGGTATTGTGTAAGAGACCATCCCCCTCCACAGGAGGCAGAGGTGACGTCACTCACAGATGAGTCTTTACAGATTTAGATGGGGAGAAGGCAAAACAAAAAATTTTTTGAATATTGTTTCTTTTATGCCAGATTTCAGTAACATATTTTGTTTGTTTTTGTATTAATCAGGTATTTACAGGACCTGGTGGGTGGGATTTACAAGTGTTCTGGATTATCAGATGAATGTGGAACAATAAAACTCCACCCTTTTGAAATGTTCTATCTATATGTGACATGGGTTTCCAATGTAAATTTGTAATGTAGACATACTTTATTATATACAGTATGTGTAGAACAGGATACGAAGCACAACGTAAATTACCCAGAAACCACTCTCACCTTCTTGTTCATCTCAAGGAGCTGGAGGTGCTCGCTGAGGCTTGTAACCTGGCAGAAGGTAAGACGGCCGACATTTACACTGACTCTAGGTACGCTTTTGGCATCACCCACAATTATGGGCCCATTGGTAGTAGGAACTTTATTGGATCATCAGGTAAGCCAATTGAGAGAGCGAGAGAAGACAGAACTGACAACAAGGGTATGTGCAGCCAGGTATCAGTAAATTGGCTTGTCCCTGGATACAATAAAGCCACCACTAGGTTTGTAGCAGCCGGCATGATGTGCGCACGGCATGACATAGGTAAAACAGCAAAGGTACCTGTGAAAAGTGCAGCCCGGACAGATTACCAGTCCCAGCGACTGCAGAACATACAACTACCCGAGGTAGAAGTGTATGACAATGTGCTCGTGTGTGTAGACCTGTTCTCAGGGGGGCCTGAAGCCCGGCCTGTATTTTCCCCACTGCAGATGTTGTGTGTAAGTGACAGGGGTACAATGTTATCCCAAGTATTGACCTGATGTTTGTACAATAAGATATCAGCAGTTCTCCAGATGTTATTCCAAAGTTAGTTCGTTTAATAATTGTATTTAAGAAGTGTTGTGGGAATATTAAATACTGAAGTTACGTTTTATGTAACGTTCTGGACCAGCTTTAGCATTGGACTATTAGAGTCATGCGTCAGATAAAAGGTACAGAAGTGGAATATTCCCATTTGAAAACATTTTTCGTTATTTGTTTTTTGTTGTTGTTATTGTGAAAGGAAAATTCTGTGCAGTGTTTGTGTGTGTGTGTGTATATATATATATATATAAAGAAGAAAAATTACTTTGCATGTATCACTCCTAGTTATTGCTCAATGTGAACGTTTGATGTAAAGATGTTATTTGTTAATGTTTTTCTTCAAATTAATTATTTGATTAAGATCAATTAATGTTTATACAATGAAAAAGCTTGTTCTCCACAGGAAGAGTCCAACTGGGAGCGGAAGGCGTGTGAACCAGATTCTAACAGAATGTGGACGGATAAGGGAAGGTGAACCGGTAACACCCAAGGCACTCTTGATGGCCCTTGCATTGATGGTGTATGACCTCACATATGCCCCAAGACTGCAAGGATCGATGTGGTAAGATCTAATTGGTATGTCCCAGGCTTTACAGCTATTGCTGCTAAATTCTGTTAGAGCTGTTTGATTTGCCTACAGAACAGTCCTAGCAGACCGGTGCCAACCTTATCATACCCGCCTCCCACGAAGAGAACAGACCTTGAGAGGCCTTCCCATGCAATACAAATTAGAGTAAGAAAAATTGGTTTGCGACATTTGTCAGATAAACATGTGGAATCTGTGTATATTTTGGTGAGCTGCAGATGTTCCAGGCAATCAGCTCAGATCAAGGTACAAATCCTGCTGGAAAGCGTGACACCAAGTGCAAATGAAATATACCCAATAATTACACATCTTCTAGGTGCCATGTCCATTGGAACAGAGAAGTTTTTCTTATATAAAAGGTGTTTGTTTGATTTCGTTTAAGGGCCTGCTATTGTTATTGTATGTACTTAGAACAACTTTTATAGTACGTAGATGTTATCACCAGATTAGTATTTATTTTAACAATTGACAAGGGTTGGGGGTCCCCAGCAAGTGCCAGTAAACATGAACTAAAAGATTTTTAATACGATGAACTCCATTACTGAGGTGCGGCAGGCACAGCCGGAGCCAGTACAACGCGTTTGTCATGAACTGACGCCAGTGTCACAATTCCAAGCAGCCGCCCAGACAAGTAACTTACCGGAGGAAGAAGACAGCTGAGCGGAGGGTTTGTGGTGGTCACAATAACACTCCACTAATCCGCCTACGTGGGATCTCACACCAGGCTCACAGCATGAGGTGTTGTGTACAGCCCGGTGACGTAAAATAAAAGAGACGGGGTCTGAAAGATGAGAAGGACCAAACCAAGTCCTGATGATATCAGCAAAGTTCAAAGTAAGGACCAAAGACCTGAGTGAATCCATCAGCAGTATCAAGTGTTTTAATCAGAAGACAGGAGAAGAAGAGGACGATGATGTACAGGACTTGTCAATCTTTCAGACCCGACATGGAGCCTAAAATATTTTCTAATAAAAAGGAGGCCCCAAAATCCTCTAGGTGCTCCTTTGCTTCTGAGGTCTGTGCTTCAGTCAATAAGTGCACTAGGGCCTGTGAAGGATGATTTATTTTCTTATATTCTCTGTATGAAATTACATTGTGAATTATCAAGCAGGATGCCGAATTACTAAGATATGTATTATGTGAACGTGATGATAATGTTTAAATGATTTAGTTTAGTGCAGCAGCCATCTTGTCTGGAGTTCCCATCTTGGTTTTATTGTAGTGAATAGGAAAGTCATTGTTCCTTTAATACAAGTAATGTTGATTTCGTATGTTTTATCTTTGACCTTGGTTCCCATGCGAAGTTGGTAAGGAATGGACAGGGAGGGAGATGGGAGGGTGGCAAGTATGCGTGAAGGAAGGTCTCCCCCATCTCCACGAGAATATTCTGTCCAAAAGAGATTAGGCACCTGCAAAACCTAATGTGTGAAGAATTATAATGATGTATCTGGGATGTATTTTATTGTATGCTTTTTACTGAATAACAAATATTGTTACATTGTCTCTGATTGGTTTACCTCAAGCCTACACCCCTTCTGAATTTCAGTTTAACAGTTTGAGTCTGGTAATAAATCCTTCAGAGGAGTATTTTTGAACATATCAGCGTGTCTGTGTGTTTTCTTCTCCTCTCTCGATATATATCGGTGAAATATCCTAATTAGGATACTGACTAATGGGGTCTGGCCTTGAGAGTCTGTTTGGACTCGTATAAATTTCAGTCTAATATATTTTGAGCAATGGATTTCCACGACAGGCCACATGTGGGGTATTTCTAAAAAGTGCAGAATCTGGGCAATAGATATTGAGTTGCATTTCTCTGGTAAAACTTTCTGTGTTACAAAAAAAATAGATGAAAAATGAATTTCTGCAACAAAAAAAACAACTTTGCCTTAATTCCTGTGAAACATCTAAAGGGTTAAGAAACTTTCTAAATGCTGTTTTGAATACTTTGAGGGGTGAAGTTTTTAAAATGGTGTGACTTATTGAGGGTTTCTAATATATAAGGCCCTTTTAAAATCCACTTCACAACTGAACTGGCCCCTGTAAAAATAGCCTTTTGAAATTTTCTTGAAAATGTGAGAAATTGCTGCTAAAGTTATAAGCCTTGTGATGTCATAGAAAAATAAAAGGATGTTCAAAAAACGATGCCAATCTAAAGTAGACATATGGGTGATGTTAATTAGCCACAATTTTGTGTGGTATTACTATCTGTCTTACAAGCAGATAAATATAAATTTAGAAAAATGCTAATTTTTGCAATTTTTCGCTAGATTTTGGTGTTTTTCACAATTAAATACTTAATGTATCAAGCAAATTTTGCCAGTAACATAAAATCCAATGTGTCTCGAGAAAACAATCTCAGAATGGCTTGGATAGGTAAAAGAATTCCGAAGTTATTACCCCATAAAGTGAAACATGTCCGATTTAAAAAAATTGGCTGTGTCCTGAAGGCCAAAACAGGCTGTGTCTTGAAGGGGTTAAAGAGTCCCTGTCACCACATTATAAGTGGCCTATATTGTACATGATGTGATCAGCACTGTAATGTAAATTACAGCAGTGTTTTTTTATTTAGAAAAACGATAATTTTTTACGGAGTTATGACCTATATTAACTTTATGCTAATGAGTTTCTCAATGGACAACTGGGCGTGTTTTACTTTTTGACCAAGTGGGCGTTGTACAGAGGAGTGTATGACGCTGACCAATCAGCGTCATACACTTCTCTCCATTCATTTACTCTGCACATAGCGATATAGCTATATCGCTATGTGCAGCCACATAAACACACTATAACATTACTGCAGTATCCTGACTATGAATATACATTACCTCCAGCCAGGACGGGATGTGTATTCAGAATCCTGACCACTTCTCTGCACGTCTCTGTGATTTACAGCATAGCACACGTAGTCTCGCGAGATTACGCTGTAAACTGTAATTTACAGTGAGATCTCGCTGTGCTGTGCTGTAAATCACACAGACGCTACAGAAGTGGTCGGGAGAATGAATACACATCCCGTCCTGGCTGGAGGTAATGTATATTCATAGTCAGGACACTGCAGTAATGTTATAGTGTGTTTATGTTTCTGATACAGCTATATCGCTATCTGCAGTGTAAATTAATGGAGAGAAGTGTATGAAGCTGATTGGTCACTGATTGGTCAGCGTCATACACTCCTCTGTACAATGCCCACTTGGCCAAAAAGTAAAACATGACCAGTTGTCCATTGAGAAACTCATTAGCATAAAGCTAATATAGGTCATAACTCCGTCAAAAATGATAGTTTTTCTAAATAAAAAACACTTTTGTAATCTACATTACAGCGCCAATCACATTATGTACAATATAGTGCACTTATAATGTGGTGACAAAGCCTCTTTAATAGAAGCACAAAGAGGGCAGACCTGGGGCCTTCATTCATGACACGATCATGGGGCGGGCAGTGGGGGCTGAGAGAGTGGGCTGCCCCACTTCTTTCCAACGACTTAGATGCCTATTGACCCCGATAACTAGGTGGTTAAACATGTGGGATGCCGCTCGTTGCAGTGAAGTGTCGGCTGATTCATACAGCCGACACCCACTTAGTATGGATCGGGCTCAACCCGTGAGCCCACTTTATACTTCCCCTTGCCCCCCTAAGTGTACGTCAAATGTCAGCGAGGGGTTAAATATTCCACAAAATTTGATTTATTCTCCCTAGCTGTGACTTTTGAATGTTACTTGCAGCTCTACCCTTACCATTGCCTGGCATAAAATGTTCTACAACTCTTCTAATATGTACATTGTAAACTGTAGATTGTGTAAACACTTCCGTCCACTAGATGGCAGCCTGTGCTTTCAAAGTAAAACTCTTTCTCACTTGATGAAGGGGAACCTTTACAAATGTCTAAAACAGTGGACCTACTTTTGGCCGAGACTTTTGTTTGGGACCCCCCACGGTACTTAGCTCCATTTTGTCTGATGCATGTCTACCTCATTTTTAGCTAAATGCTGGTACTTAGCTCCATTAACTCCAATAAGTCCCAGCAGCATCAAAAACAATGATAATTGTACGGGCGGAGGATGGGGTGGGCTCAAAACATCCTGCTGCTATGCTTTACTGAGGCCCGACTATGGCTGCTGATATTGGGTCATGTGACACGACACGTCCATCAGCTGCTCCCATACAGTATATATTGCCCCATAGCAGCCCCCCATACCCAGTATAATGCCCCCATAGTGCCCAATGAAAAATAATAAAACAACTACTTACCTATCCCCGTTCTCTGCTGCTTTGGTCTGTGCCTTGGCACAGACAGACGCGATGACGTCACTAGATCATTCTTGTCTGCACCGAGCTGTTCACGTCTGGCATTACACCGTGAATGCTGGAGCAAGGAGCCATCAGCTCCCTGATCCAGCATTGAATTTAACTGTAACTACCTCCTGAGGACTGCCAGCATTAGGTCTGCCATCTTTGTGCTCCTATTAAGCCCTGCCAGAGGAAGGCCTTAATAGGAGCCTGTAAAAGTTATGATATACTGCAATACATTATTATTACTGTATATAGTGCAAGCGACACGATTTCTGGTTCAAGTCTCCTAGGGGGACTAATAAAAAAGTAAACCGGTACATACATTTTTTTAAAATGTTTAAAAATTATATAAATATTAAAAGTAAAAAAAAAACAACCCTTTTCCCATTTTCCCCTTAAAGCAATGTAGAAAAAAAAAATATTAACATAAGGGCTTATTCAGACGAGTGTGTCTGTTTTCCGCCTGCAGAAAAATAGAGCGTATTTCATGCATTTCAGTTCCGTGTGGCATCCGTGTACTTTTCGTGTGGCATCAGTGTTCCTGTTTTTTCCCCCTCATCATTTGTTTAACAACTGGTGAGTGAAAAACACGGACAGCACACAGGTACTGTCCATGTTTTTCACGCACCCAGTGAATTTAATGGGTGACGTGGTCCGCAAAAACTGACAAAAATAGTACATGCAGTGACAAAAGCTGTGTGCAAGAACACAGACGTGTGAATAGCCCCATTGAGTTGCATTGGTCCATGTGCTGTCCGTAATTTAAATGGACAGCACGCAGATTTGAAATATGCTCATCTAAATAAGCCCTAACTAGTCCAAAGTATTACAATATAACATTATTTAACCCGCATGCTGAATGCTGTAAACGGTGAACACTGTTGTTTGGTCACCTTATCTCCCACAAAAAATGGAATAGAAAGTGAAAAAAAATCTTATGTACCCCAAAATGGTACCAACATAAACTACAGCTTGCCCCCGAAAAAAATTAGCCCTCAATCGATTGAAAAATAAAAAAAACTTATGGCTCTCAGATTATGGCTACACAAAACAAATTTCATTTTTAACATTTAGTTTTTTTTCTTGTAAAAGTAGTAAAACATTAAAAAAACTATATAAATTTGGTATCACCATAATCGTATTGACCCGCAGAATAAAGTTAACATGCTGTTTTTACCACACGCTGAATTCCGTAAGAATGATACCCAAAAAAACAATCACAGGAGGAATTACAGTTTTGTCTTATTACACCCCACAAAGAAACTTTTTTCAGTTTCCCAGTACATCATATGGTAGAATAAATGGTGCAATGAAAAACAACTCATCTCGCAAAATCAATCCCTCATACGGCTTTATTGATGGAAAAATACAAAAAGTTATGGCTTTTCAAATGTGGGGAGGAAAAACGGGAATGGGAACGGGTTAAAGTTGTTGTATGAGACTAAACAAATGGGCTGTCTTTTTTTTTCTATAAACAGCGCCACTCTTATTTATAGGCCCTTGTCTATTGGCATTTCATTGAATGGAGCTGACCTGCAATACTAGACACAGCCCATGAACAAGTGCTTTTTCTGTACAAACAAACACCTCCTACATAGTTACAAGCCCTCATATGGCTTTGTTGATGGAAAAATAAAAGAGTTATGGTTTTTGGAATTTGGGGGAAAAAAGCGAAAATGAAAAACCGAAAAATAACCATTTATCAAGATAAAGATATCATTGAACTGTATGAGGCCTGAAATTTTAGAATTGTAGCCCTGTTCCTAACACTCAATTTGTAAGAACAGGTTCAATATTCATCTAATCTAAAGAAATGCATTAATTGAACGAGTTTCTGTTTTTTCTTTTTTGATAGATCTTGTATGTGCATACGATAGACTTACGTTAAGGATTATTGACTGTTCCACCACCAATGGTTTCCTGGGTCCCCTGACACTTTTTTATTTATAATCTGGGGTCGTGTCTGTCATCCATAACAATGTCACATCACGTTGTGGTAATGTGACATTGATATGTGTCACGGCTGTAGGGCATGTGGACCCACTAGACTGCTCCGCCGTAGCAGAGAAGCATTTGGCCAAACAACAGTCAATAACAGTCTCTCGGATATGAGTACCTGGGCAGATGATCAGGCATATACTCGATGCAGCAGACACATGGTGAAACAGGTACAGATGATGCTTGGCATGGCAGATGACACCATACGTGGAAGATGACACCAGGCGTGGCGGATGGCAACAGACGTGGCAGATGATACCAGATGAGGCACACACTACTCCAACAATAGGCTTAAGCTTAGGAAAAAACACAGCAACAGGATACGGGTAGCAGGATACGGGAACACTGGAAGCAGGATATAACTAAGGGACCATTTGCATAGACGAACACAGGAATACAAACAACGCTCAGGCAAGAAGAGGAAGGGCGGAGCCCTTTTTAAAGTCCAGGGTGTCAGTGGGTTGATTTGGAAACTTTAGACAAAACTTTAAGGCCAGGAGTGAGCGCACGCACCCTATAGGACACAGGAGAGGACTGCAGCCATGTGTGTCGGCGTCTCTCAGGAGGGAGACACCGACATGAAGATACAGTCCTGCGGTCGCGGCTGCCGGCAAGTGGATGCATCTGATCAACAACCGCGGGCATAACAATATGGATGATACCCCATGACACCAGGTTATAAAAAATAGGCATCAAAGGAACCCAGGAACCATCAGTGGTGGGTCAGCCAAGTATCAGTCACGTAAGTGTATGAATCTAACAACGTTTCTGATGTTTTCATTTTCTGATAATACAAGCTTTAAAAAAAAAAATAGAAAACCTCTTCAGTTACAGAGTAGTCCCCCGTCCACATGACCATGCCTGACCTGCCCATCACCTCTTCCCTTTTACTGCCACAGCGGGATTTGTTATGGGCTGCAAAGTGCTCTTCAATTCACTGTGCGATAATTTTGTTAAGAGAAAAGAATTGAGAAGTCTTCACCGAAATGTATTATGAAGTGTATATGTGTGACTGAGGAGAGCTGTAACTTCCAACCAGCATGCTCTTCTTTTACCCATAATGCTTACAATTTACCATTATAATAAATAAAAAACAAAAGACTTCTTGATGGAAAAAATGTAGGGTAGGCCATAGCTTTATTTATATGAAAAGTTTAGGAGAGCAAATATCTAAATTAAGTAAACTGGTCATCTTGGATATCGGCCGCCGCACTTGCGGTGGACTTGTGTTGAAGATGACCCTTCTCTCCTAAACAATGCTCTCTCCACCATGAGGCGTTTGTGAACTCCTACATCTTTCCCCCGACCCACCCCAACCGAAAGAAGAGAAAGTGCCATTTCAAGGCCATCCTATAGACCAGACAATAATATATAGAGCCCGATATTGTTTGGGTGTATTCCATCAATTCTTAGCAAGCAGCGATTACCCCCTTTAGATTGTCTGTGTCTAACAGCCACACTACCCATGGAACGAACATGGCGTGAAATTCGTGTGTTCAAAACCCGCTTGGCCCTCTCAATAGTCACAGGCTTTCTAGCACCCCTCCGTACAGCTCCCGGGATGATTTCCGACCAAACCACCACCACTTTTCGGAAAAAGGCAAAAAAACTATCAATGTCCGATCGGATCAAAGCAATCAATTCGGAGAGCCGGACCGAACACAAATCTTTCCCACCAGCATAAATGATTAAGATGGTGGGACCTTAATATTGATAGCATTTGCTGGCCACTACCACCTCCGGCAGCACCTGTGCCAATCTCAATCCTCTAACACCTCTCCAGAAGGGGGCAATCTGCGAGAAACCCAGAGTCCTTCCACCTGGACGGCAAGCTGATAGCTTTTCCACCTTAAACAGATACAAATGTCCAATAAAACACTCTGGTTTCTTGCGAACCTGCTGAATCAACAACACAAAAGAAAACTTAAAAAGAGAAAGTCAACATGTAAGCAAATCCAGACGGGTATAACGACGGAAACAATCTGATCGCGATCGATCCAATTTTTTAATTTCCTCGTCCGGTGAACTTGACGCATGAGCTGCGGTAGCAGCCCCTATCCTAATAGAATGGGTACCAAATTCCTTTGGCTACTCTCAGACCGAACGTAAAAATTTCTTGAAAACCATTGTAAATTGGTATTTTGTAAGGGGTTGCTCATTGGCGTGGACTAAAAAGTGTTTACCGCCGGATCTCTTTTCCAAGTTTTTGTGGACCGGACAAAAGGGGAATCCAAACTTAAAATTTATATCCACGTCCCTGTTTGACCTACTAATTTGCATACGAGTGCTGTTGTTTAATATCAAAAGATCAGAAGGGGTTAATACCGGAAGGGCTTGATGAGATTATTAGGAACTAATTTGCCTACTCTAAGGGTGCCGAAAAAGGCTAATAAGGAAGATGTATGAAAAAGCAAAGTTTCGTAAGCATTGGAGCATATGTCCTTAAGGCACATTATGATGTGTTGCAAAAGAATAAAAGATATGGGTCTCCGAGCATCCGATGCGCAGGACCCCCTACGCCAACCCTTCAATATTTGCCAAACGCAAAAATCTTTTGTTACAGTAAATAACTGAAGTATAAGCCAGTCATATGCTTTTTAGTCATAGATGCTGATGCGATACTGCGACGCAAAAATAAAAAAAAGGCTAGCAGGGCTCGACTGATAGCAGCGCGATCACGGAAATCTACACCAATGCTGTAAGGCAAAAATTCGTTCCACGACTTACTGTAGCCAAACCGTGTTGCAACAGATGCCTGAACCAAAGCCATCAATTTGCCTCCACCAAGGACCATAGATTTGCTAGACATAGATCCACCTGCGAACGAGAATGTGCATCAGCTACTTCGTTGTCTATCCCTGGTATATGTTTTGCCCTAAATAGGACGTTCAATTGAAGACATCACAGTACCATATGTCGCAATAATGCCAAAACCGGTAAAGAACTGGAAGTGAGGTTATTGATGGCTAAAACAGTCGCCGGGTTGTCAGACCAAAACAGTATACTCCTATCCTTCATTTTTTCTCCCCAAAGTTCAACCAACACTATTATTCGGAAGAGTTCCAATAATTTTTATTCAAACGCGAATTAAACCAGGTATCGGGCCAGCGAGCCTTAAACCCCGTCTTACCGAACACTTCCCCATAACCAACTGAGCCATCCGCATCAGTAAGCAGCTCAAAATCAGAACTATCCACAATGTCGCCCAAGAAACAGGATTGGCCATTGTATGTCTGCAAAAACGTATGCCAGACAGACAAATAGTCTTTGATTTGTCTCGTCACTCAGATAAAATGTTGCGGGGCCTTTATGCCCTTTGTAACTAAAGAAAGGCGACGTGAAAAGGTGTGCCCCATCGGCATTACCTTACTAGCAAACACCAGCAAACCCAGTAGGGATTGCATCTGCTGTAACGTCACCTTTTTTGCAAGCATAAAATGGTCAATCTGGGATAACATCTTAGCCAACTTATCACCTGGCAGGCGAAAAACCATGTCTTCCGTGTCAAATTAAATACCTAAAAAAGATATGACCATGTTCGGGCCTTCCGTTTTTTCAAGTGACAAGGGGACACCAAGACAAGATGTAAAATATTTAAAACAATTCAACAATCTTGGACATACATCTAAATCGCAAGTCCCGACAAAAAGAAAATCATTTAAATAATGGGTTAGAGAATTACAACCTGACTCAAACTTCACGTCCCAGTCTAAGAAATAACTAAACATTTCAAAATATCTGCAGGAGATTGAACAATCCATGGGCAAACATGTATCAACATAAAATTTGCTGTTCAGTTGGCATCCAAGGAGGTGGAAGCAGTCCGGATGTATGGGAAGAAGGTGGAAAGCGGACTCGATGTCCAACTTCGCCAGTAAATCTCCCCAACCCGCATTCTTAATGAGCTAAACAGCCCTATCAAAAGAGACAAAGTGGACCGTGGCTTCCTCCTTTAGAGATACCATAGTTTACCGATTCCCCAGAGGGAAACAATAAATGCTGTATCAAGCAGAATTTTCTTATCTACTTTTTTGGTACAATGCCCAAAGGGGAGATATGAAGATTAGGTAGGGGAGGATCGTCATAGGGTCCAGACATTCTACTCATTTCCACCTACTTGTCAAGTTTTTCTTGTACCACCTCCTGTAGGTCTACAACATCTTTCAAATTACCGATAAAAGTAACTGCCTTATGCGACACATGAGTGATATAAAAACCATATACGAAATTGCTTTCAAGTTCGATGGCTTCCTGCCTCCTGGGGTACTGGCTTAGCCATTGGCGCATCCCTATTACGCTCACCGGTGTCCTCGGTCCTGCCAGAAGCAGGAGATTTGGAGACCGCTTTACCCTTCTTTAAGCAACGAAGTGCAGAGTGAGTTCCTCCACAGATCGAGCATTCATGTCGGAAATGACAAGAGGCAAAAAAACAAAAACGTCCCTCATTGTACATCCAATAAGCACCAGGTCTGTGCCCGGAGGGAGACGCGGAGGCTGGGACATCATTAGTTGAATCCATACATCTGTAGCTTTTGACGCCTAACCAACCTCAGGTCGTAATGCTAACCTCCTCCTAAATTCTTCATCGTATCTCCACCAGGCCGTTCCCCCGTGCAACTTGTATGCTACCAGGAGGGGAGGCTGTGTGGCACTACCTGGGTGGGGGGGGGGGGAGTTGAGTGGCACTATCTGAGAGCAAGGCTGTGTTGCACTACCAGAAATGGGGGCTGTGTGGCGCTACCTGGGAGGGGGGGCTGTGTGGCACTACCTGGGAGGGGGGGGGGGCTGTGTGGCACTACCTGAGAGGGGGGCTGTGTGGCACTACCTGTGAGGGGGGCTGTGTGGCACTACCTGGGAGGGGGCTGTATGGCACTATCTACAGAAGGCACAAAATTTATGGGGGTACAAACTCAGGGCTTAACATATATATGGGGCACAAAGTGACGCTTTCTACTATTTTAGTGCCACCGTGTGTTCCCCGCAAAGGAGCCTGCTAACTCTGTGTCACCCAAGGGCCCACATAAACCTGGAGCCGGTCCTGGCCAAAATGCTAGATGGAGCAGAGGACAACAGGGGGATGTGCGGGTACACACAGAGTTTTTTGCAGGAGGAAAATCTGCCTCAAAATTTCGTTTGGATTTTCTTCTGCCTGCACGCTGATTTTTGTGGCGTTTTTCGCCCGCTGGCATAAAACACCACGAAATACGCTTTCTCTGGCTCTCATTGATGTAAATGGGAGGTCAGAGGCGTAAACGCCCGAAGATAGGGCATGTCCCTTCTTTTTCCCGTGAGCCGGTTTTTCCGCTTGTGGGACAAAAACGCCTCCACCTCCCACTGAAATCAATGGGAGACATTTTCGGCCATTTTTTGGTGCGTTTTGCGGCGCGGTTTCCGCGTCAAGAAATTTGTCAAAAAACTCTGTGTGAACTTCCCCTTAAAACTGCATTGCCGCTCGGCAGCGCCACTGCAGGACCAGGCCACCGCCACCTTTGGTGGTCTCTTGTTGAATAAGACTTTATCCTCTTATTTTATAATTAAAAAAAAACAACTTTTTACACTTACAAGACAAAAAGATTTATTTTCTATACTTTACAGCTTACTTACAATAAAGTTTCATTAAAAAAGAATAATTACATCTTATTGTTGTAATCTTTTTCTAAATATACAAATAACTGGTATGTGCAACAATTGACAATATAGCAATTATGAAAAAGTCACCCTGCATTGGATTTTATACAAATACCACTTCCACATACACAACACTATACAGAGATTGATACATTGGTCCCATGTCCTGTGCACGTGTCTGTTTTAAGACTTTTAAAACTATTGCATCTGGGTGAGACCTGTTGTGTGAAAAAACTACTACCCAACTTGTTTATCAGAAACATGCTTGATCATAATAAGATAACTTGGCTATAACTATAACAAATGTTCATGCATCTGTTTATATATTACAGTTTGTATATATACACCCGTTTGTCTCATATGACTAAACACTGAATGTACCACAGTATGCACCATGTCCATATAGAGTGCTACATATATATACATAAGGCCTTATGCACATGGCAGATCTGTGTTGTACGGATCCCTAATATGGTCCCTATTGTCTGCTATGGACCCATACCGTAAATCTGTGTGCCTTTGATTTTGATTGTATGAATCCATGAGAAAAAACTTGTGGCATGCAGCATGGAGAAATGCGGACAGAGCCACTATACAGTGGAACAAAGAGTACCTAATACAGGTGCCACAATGCAGGTCCCATGCCCAAGACAGTGTCGTGTATGTGAGCCCCAAGTAAACTAAAACAAACTCTACATGCTCTTCTGTGGTCCCTAAGATCTACTCCATCTGCAAAGTTGGAGTACATTGAATGCTTAGACAAAAAACATAACCTCTGTAAAATCTAGTGGTAGTATTAAAGAAATCCCAAAAACGATATAACTACCTAATACACACTGTATTAGGATTTAATCTCTGAGTCCAGAGATTTCAACTTGTAGGTGATTTATTATTGCAGCACAGTTTTTTAGTGTAATTGCGTTAGAAAGAATACTAGTGATACTAGATGCAATATTTATGAAGATTCGCTGCCACTTTTATAGAATTGAACACAAGGGAGCATATCTGTCTAAGTTGCACCAAGCGTGATTGGTAAATGATGCCAAGGCCAACCCGATATATCATGGAACATAATACCAGATTTGAAGGGTTATTCCCATCTCCCAATTGTATTGTTTTTTTCCACTGATGTAAAAAATAATACAAATTAAACCTAGGGTATTCTTTAGTTTAAATATCCTATTCTATTTTTTCATTATCTGCTACTGCTGCTCTGCTCCCTGTTCCCAGTAGAAAATGCTCCCCTGACGTGATTGCTCTCAAAGCTACCATACAGTAATAGAGGCTCTGTCACCAGATTTTGCAACCCCTATCTGCTATTGCAGCAGATAGGCGCTGCAATGTAGATTACAGTAACGTTTTTATTTTTAAAAAACGAGCATTTTTGGCCAAGTTATGACCATTTTTGTAGTTATGCAAATGAGGCTTGCAAAAGTCCAAGTGGGTGTGTTTAAAAGTAAAAGTCCAAGTGGGCGTGTATTATGTGCGTACATCGAGGCGTTTTTAATACTTTTACTAGCTGAGCGCTCTGACGAGAAGTATCATCCACTTCTCTTCAGAACGCCCAGCTTCTGCCAGATCACGCTGTGACGTCACTCACAGGTCCTGCATCGTGTCAGACGAGCGAGGACACATCGGCACCTGAGGCTTCAGTTGATTCTGCAGCAGCATCGGCGTTAGCAGGTAAGTCGATGTAGCTACTTACCTGCAAACGCTGATGCTGCTGCAGAATCAACTGTAGCCTCTGGTGCCGATGTGTCCTCGCTCGTCTGACACGATGCAGGACCTGTGAGTGACGTCACAGCGTGATCTGGCAGAAGCTGGGCGTTCTGAAGAGAAGTGGATGATACTTCTCATCAGAACGCCCAGCTAGTAAAAGTATTAAAAACGCCCCGATGTACGCACATAATACACGCCCACTTGGACTTTTACTTTTAAACACACCCACTTGGACTTTTGCAAGCCTCATTTGCATAACTACAAAAATGGTCATAACTTGGCCAAAAATGCTCGTTTTTTAAAAATAAAAATGTTACTGTAATCTACATTGCAGCGCCTATCTGCTGCAATAGCAGATAGGGGCTACAAAATCTGGTGACAGAGCCTCTTTAACAGCATTGGGGGTTTCAAGCAATGTTCCTGTTCCTGCAGCGCGTCCTGTCTCCTGGGCTCCCGTCTGCAGTATAAGAGCCTGCACTGATACCCTAATACAGTCCATTCTGCAGTTTAGCATATGTAACAAATGTGACAGGCGTGATAAGGGCTCTGTTATTCTCAATTCTACAGTGATGTGCCGAGTACAGCAGAATAGGACGGCCTAGGGCTACTGTGCATGCACGCGAGACGTCCTATTCAGTCCTATACAGTATCAGAGAGGTGGTCAGGTGCTACTGCACATGCTCCAACAAAGCACACTCCTGAGGACTTGGCCAATATAACGGAAATTAATTCAGCTGCAACTGCACCAGCGTGGCCACCAACACAAGACTGCGGTGGTGGCTGTAACCAATAGAAACAAAGAATAAACAGGACAAGGGACACGGAAGGAATATCTGGAGAATGGGGCAAAAAAAAAAAATAGCAGGGTCTATATTAAATAAGATCTTTGAGATGGTAATACCCCTTCAAATAAATCTCACCCAATATGTTAAAACATTACAGCCCTACAAGTATTTACATATTTAAGCCATATGAACTGAATCCCAGAGACCCCATGTCATTAAACATTTTCTAAAGAAGACATTTATTTCCAGACTTTAAAAAAATCTGACTCATCTGGCAAAGGTTTACCAGACTGAAGACTGTCCAGAATTAGACTGAACTGTTCTGTGATCAGTTCACAATATTCTCTGACGAGGTTTTTTCAGCCAACTATGCTCCATAACTGCTTGAGCTATCGAATGAGGATAAATATGAAATTGTAAAAATGGGAATGTCCCATTCCTACAATATCTGACATTTTGTTAGCATTTTCTCTGCTTTTGTCCATTTTCTTCAAGAGGAAACTGGTTACAGAATAATATAACTTATTTCAAATTTCTAGACAGCTGGGAATGGTGAATTCTCCCTTTAAAATAGGATTTGAAAGTTTTTCTTACCAACTGGAAGAGCATACCTGACCGCATATTGGTGCTCTTTTCAGCTATTCTCTCTGGCTAATAGAGTGGATCCAAAATGATGAGCATTACAAATAAAAAAAATGGAGCTGGTTTGATAAAAGAACAAGCTTCATACGTTTAGAGAGATATGAGAACCCTGCTCATAAAATGCACAGAACCCAAAATGGCATCTGTGTTCCTCTTGATGGCCACTGCGTGGCAGGGAATTCAATTTCTTCTACACTGCTCTTTTATCTGAATGGAGCCTCTCCCACTTGTTACCACCCCCTTCACCCTGTTTTAAACAAATAGATCCACAATTCAGAGCCGATAATTTAATGATATATTCTAATAAAGGTCAACAATCCTCAAAATCCGTTGCTTCCCTTCACACAGCCATATAGTTTAAAATGTGCCTGCCTGCAGCCACCAATAGGTGGAAACGTAAGAGCTCACTGCATAGGACTCAATAATAAAACAGTATCCAGTGTAATCTCCCCCCAGGCAGGCAGTAACATTTTATCATTTAACTTTACGGATGCGTGAATCAGAGTATCTAAAAATCGGGAAAAAACACAGCTCTGATATATTCTAGAGTGAATCAGCACAGACATGGTGTAAAAAGTGGACATTCATTTTGAATAAGTACTTGTCGCAGTCCACGGACTATGGATGTAATGCATAAAAAGACTTTATGTATAAATATCCATGTAAATTGCTTTGTTGAGGTACGTAAGAAGAAACAGCTTTTCCCTGCAGTTGCTGTTTCCAAACCAGAATTTGGTCATAGAGTACATAACAAATGTACAGTACATTAAGTGCTCTGTCATATGAGCCAATTTATGTAAAAGTTTAGAACCCCTGTAAATGTAAATAAAGCTTATTTTCCATATCAGGTAGCATCCATGAAGAATGACTTTGAACAACACAAGCTCAATGCTGTGACTGTAATAAATACATATTTGGTGTCTTTAAAACCACCCACATTGAAGCTCTTGCTATACAGGGATAAACTATTTGCTCTAAAAGTTCACCCTAGCATTGCTTTTAGTCCACTCATAAACTAAGAGGCTTCTCAACTGTCAGTGATTTGCAAACGTTACAGAATGCATATTGAACGAGGCACGAGCCGCGTTTCTGAAATCCAGCTGCTGATCATATGATCAGTGCAGATTAGAAAGGAAAACACAGCTGTTACCAAGAAGAAATAATGGGGAAGAACATCAGGGGCGAACTTACTACTTGGGAATGTGGGAAATATGGACTTGATAAAAAAACAAAAACGTAGGTATCTTTATAAAACATCATACATTTGGGGTTATTTATGAACTTTTCTATGCCACTTTTCTGATGTTGGAAAAGTTGCAAAACGGCACAAGGGTCACAATTTGCGCCCTTTTTTACCTTTTGACATGGCCTTTGGGAAATTGGGTGTGGCCACCGCAGCCTGACAAATTTATTATAATTTACTCCATATAGAGGAAATCTACACCTGCTACTAGCTCCCATGCTGGGCCCCCTACCTTGCCACCCCCGACCAGACTATACCCCCCTCCCGGTCCCTTCCATTAGACAGTTAAATAAATAAAAAAAATAAATAAAAAAAATTATACACACATCTCTGCTCCTTTTCTCTCTTCCAACTCCCTCATCACTCCAGTGCTGCTCAAAGAAGGACCTGACGCTGGGCAGTGCCCGGACGGTTTATGCGACACAGCACTGATGACAATGAAGTGCCGCGTCGCATATAAGGGCCTGGTGCTTCTCGGCATCAGGTCCTTGTATGAGTGGCACTAAAGGGATGAATGAGCCTTAGAGGGGAGAAAAGGAGCGCTGTGGTGAGTATTTTTTTTGGCCGGTGGATAAGAGTTTATGGCGCACGGCCTGGCCGAAAGATGCAACACATTTATTATGAGGCTTTTGTGTTGGAGTTTATTCCACTTTTCAGTCTATTAAGACTGGCGTATAATGTTTTCAGAGCAAAAGAAATAGCAAGTTCCTTTCCATACAAGAGTTTCCATACATTGAGTATAATACGGCCTGCAACTCAGGATTAGTGCAAGATAAGAAATGTGATGTATTTACAAAGTTACTCATCTTTTTATGTAGATTGTACTTCTATGTAAACTGTAGAATGATACTCAAAACTGGACATGAACTTTAATGAATTAGCCAGAGGATTCTTGCTGAAAAATCTACCACAAGGCCTGTACCGATCCCACCTAACATTTACCAAAGTCAGGGCTGCCCTATCCTGTGCACATATCTCTTCATTCAAACATTGGGTCTTACCTGTTTTGTTTTTTTAGGCTGAATTCAGATGTATTAGCTTTGTACAGGAAAACTGCAGTGAAAAGACCTGACATAAAAGTGATGGGAATTTATCAAAATCCTAACCACAAGTGTTATTTTTTTCGAAACCACAAAATTCCAAATTCAATGGGATAAAACTTGGCATAAAAACTGCATATAAAAGAAAAGTGATCATTGTTTTCCATACAGTCAGTTTGTGGCTTATTTCCTAGAACTGCTTCTTTGAGATAATAAATGCCACCACCATTCAATTACTTCAGATGCTGGTGGTGTTTTGGCTCTCATTTGAAAATCTGGTCTTAAAGTGACCCTCCAGTCCCCCAAAAAAAATTGACTCCTGAAGGACCCGGCCTCTGTTTCTGCATTACGGTACCCTGTTTTCTGCTTCGAAGAGGGCAGCCGTAGTCTCACACTTCGCTTTGAAAGTCTTAGAATTCTAAAATAACTGCATTTAGGGTAGGGCCACAATACATATATATTTTCGAGCATTTAGGCTAGAGCCAAAGAGCAACATTCCACAAGCAAAAGGATTATTTAGAATATAAATACATACATACATTTTCTATAATTTAGTCTAGAAATGACTTTTTTGGGGAAAAAAGAAAAGTTGACTGAATTATAATGCCGATAAGGGCTTGTCCACACACAACGGAATTGCTGCAGAAAATTTCTGTTGAAAAGTCAAATTCACCAGTTTTTTGCGGCAGAAAATGGTGTGTAAATTGCTGCATTTTTCCCAATGTTAGGAGATGGAGACATCTCCTATGAAAAACGCAGCAATTCTGCACACTTTCTGTAGCAGGAATTGACATGCTGTGGTCCGAAAAATACGTACCGCAGGTCAATTTCGGCTCGGAAATTTTACGCAGCATGTGGATGAGATTTGTTAAATCTCATTGACTATGCTGCTACTGTATTCTGCTGCGTGGCAATTCCGAAGCGTGTGGACGAGCCCTATCTGGTCTTTTTTTTAGATGATTTCATGTTGTGTAAGCATGTAGCAACTACACTACGCACAATACACTACGCAAAAGCAGAAAGCTACCTCTACAGGCATGCAATTAAAGAGTTTGTCCGAGAGTATGAGAGAAGAAAGTAGCTGCATGAAAATGTTCCAAAATAACAAACCAAACATTACTCACCTGATAAATCCCTTACCGCTTCAGCAACAATGCTCCTGTGGACCCCACCGGTCTCTGTTTACTCTTCCTGCAACGATGACGTGTAGACTACATACATCCACATCCCAATCACTAGCATATACGGCATGTTACCACTGAGGCGAGTGATTGGCTGCAGCAGTCACATGGATGTACAGAGCGTCATCGATGCAGTAAAAGTAAACAAAAGCTAGCAGGGAGCATCGGCGCTGGAGCGGCAGGGGATTTAATAGGGTAATAGAGTAATGTTTTTTGTTTTTTTATAACATTTCTTGCAGCTACTTTCTCATACTCTTGAAAAACCTCTTTAAGTACAATGTATAGAAATCTAGGGCACAAAATCAGTAACAATCTAAAGCAGGAAACTTTCACCCTGCCATAACAGTGTACTTAGTGTTTAGTTGTTTTTTAAAAAAATCTAAATAGGTGCTGAGAAATTTCAGAATATATCCATATACAGGTTAAAACGTCATTTTTTTCTGATATATAGCTCCAAACCGCTGCTTCCTTTCACACACAGAGCTAAAAGATACAATTCGGTCTGACTTCACCAACCGATAGTGGGAGATTAGGAGTTTAATAAAGACATATTTATAATCTGTTTCACGCACAGAATTTTAACCCTTTTAGATAAAAATAAAACAATAAGTACAGTTTAAATATTACGGAACAGAGAGTTGCTAGTAAATAAAAAGGAGCTAGGCAAGATGGTGTTCAGAATGTTTAAAATAATTACAAGATGAACAATGAACATAAAAAAATGATTTTTAATAGGCAAATGTATGTATTTACCTTAAACAAAAATTACATTAAATTTTAACTAACAGGTAGTAAGTCAATTGTAGAAAACACAATTGTAATAGTAGGGCTACATATTATCTCCTTTCAAAGTTTTGAGAATTTTGGATCACATTATAAGACATACTCTTTGGCCTAATATAATTTAAAGGCTATGTAAAACTTTTGAAGGTGATTTTTTATTTTTTTTTATAAAAATGTCAGTCAGTGTGTTTGGTTCAGTTTTTAAATGAGTTTTTATTAAGAATTATTTTAACTTTTTGAGATACTGATGCTCTGTATCCTGTATACAGAGCAGCTGTATCATTCGCTGAATCTTGTACCCGTCAGGTCTGCGGGACTGACCAGTTCAGTGAAAGCGGGCAGTATCCACCTGTTATCCATCACATCTAAGTTCATAACTTAGATGTGATAGATTACAGGTGCATCTTGCGAGTCCGAGACACTCACGACCCTCTGACACTGGTACCATCAGTCCCGTGGACCTGGCAAACTCAGGTCGTAGCGAACAATACAGCTGCTCTGCTTACAGGATATAGCTGTATCTCAAAAAGTACAAATAATTTTTCCTAAAAACGAATATATAAGTTTCACTAAACACACTGATTAACATTTATATGTATATATATATATATATATATATATATATATATATATATATATACAGTGAAGGAAATAAGTATTTGATCCCTTGCTGATTTTGTAAGTTTGCCCACTGTCAAATATATGAACAGTCTAGAATTTTTAGGCTAGGTTAATTTTACCAGTGAGAGATAGATTTTATATTTAAAATAAAACAGAAAATCACATTGTCAAAATTATATATATTTATTTGCATTGTGCCCAGAGAAATAAGTATTTGATCCCCTACCAACTATTAAGAGTTCAGCTTTCTCCAGACCAGTTACACGCTCCAAATCAACTTGGTGCCTGCATTAAAGACAGCTGTCTTAAATGGTCACCTGTATAAAAGACTCCTGTCCACAGACTCAATGAATCAGTCTGACTCTAACCTCTACAACATGGGCAAGACCAAAGAGCTTTCTAAGGATGTCAGGGACAAGATCATAGACCTGCACAAGGCTGGAATGGGCTACAAAACCATAAGTAAGACGCTGGGTGAGAAGGAGACAACTGTTGGTGCAATAGTAAGAAAATGGAAGACATACAAAATGACTGTCAATCGACATCGATCTGGGGCTCCATGCAAAATCTCACCTCGTGGGGTATCCTTGATCCTGAGGAAGGTGAGAGCTCAGCCGAAAACTACATGGGGGGAACTTGTTAATGATCTCACGGCAGCTGGGACCACAGTAACCAAGAAAACTATTGGTAACACATTACGCCGTAATGGATTAAAAACCTGCAGTGCCCGCAAGGTCCCCCTGCTCAAGCAGGCACATGTACAGGCCCATCTGAAGTTTGCAAATGAACATCTGGATGATTCTGAGAGTGATTGGGAGAAGGTGCTGTGGTCAGATGAGACTAAAATTGAGCTCTTTGGCATTAACTCAACTCGCCGTGTTTGGAGGAAGAGAAATGCTGCCTATGACCCAAAGAACACCGTCCCCACTGTCAAGCATGGAGGTGGAAACATTATGTTTTGGGGGTGTTTCTCTGCTAAGGGCACAGGACTACTTCACCGCATCAATGGGAGAATGGATGGAGCCATGTACCGTCAAATCCTGAGTGACAACCTCCTTCTCTCCACCAGGACATTAAAAATGGCTCGTGGCTGGGTCTTCCAGCACGACAATGACCCGAAACATACAGCCAAGGCAACAAAGGAGTGGCTCAAATAGAAGCACATTAAGGTCATGGAGTGGCCTATCCAGTCTCCAGACCTTAATCCCATCGAAAACTTATCGAGGGAGCTGAAGATCCGAGTTGCCAAGCGACAGCCTCGAAATCTTAATGATTTACAGATGATCTGCAAAGAGGAGTGGGCCAAAATTCAATCTAACATGTGTTCAAACCTCATCATCAACTACAAAAAACGTCTGACTGCTGTGCTTGCCAACAAGGGTTTTGCCACCAAGTATTAAGTCTTGTTTGCCAAAGGGATCAAATACTTATTTCTCTGTGCACAATGCAAATAAATATATATAATTTTGACAATGTGATTTTCAGTTTTTTTTTTTTTTATATAATCTATCTCTCACTGGTAAAATTAACCTAGCCTAAAAATTCTAGACTGTTCATGTCTTTGACAGTGGGCAAACTTACAAAATCAGCAAGGGATCAAATACTTATTTCCTTCACTGTGTATATATATATATATATATATATATATATATATATATAAAAAATACTTTCGAAGATGTACAAAGCCTTTAATGACTAGTCTAATTAACACCATTTTGCAGTACTCCAATTTATATAAGCTGTGGGCTTTGTTCACATCTGCGTTGTAGCATCCGTTTTATCTGATCCGTTCAAATTTGAAAAAAATGGACAGACTGACTGATGCCAGACTGAATGCAACGGAAGATAAAATGTGTTTGTTTTTGACGGATCAGTTTACCGGCTCTGTCAAAAAAACTGACACTTTTCTTTCCGTTGGTGTCAGTTTGGCATCAGTTATACTCCGTTTATAACGGATCCGTTTTTATCTTTGCCTCTTTCTTCCTTTTATTTTTAATCTGCGCAAGTGCAGTAAAAAAAATGAATCTATTAAACGTAATGCGTTACTGATACAAACGGATGTCATATCAGTTTGTACTCATCGTCCATTGACGTCAATGTTAAAAAAACACAGGAAAGATCCTTTCCGTCAGGTTTCCGTAATTTTTTACGGAAACAATAGCGCAGAAGACTACGGTATTTCTTCTGTCAAAAAAATGGAAACTTGACTGAGCACAACTGATGCAAAAATAAAACCCATTGAATTCAATGGGTTTTTTGACGGAAACGTTAACTTCCGTTTTTGTGGTCCTCTGACAGATACGCTAGAACAGAAGCCACAATGCAGATGTGAACCCAGCCTTACTGGCAAGTAGTAGTTAAAGGACATTATGGAGATTCAGTAACATAAAATAATATTTTTTATTAAAAAGGAATGTAAAGAGACACGGCTGTATGAAGATAAAATAATGGACAAGCCATTATACATAAACCACAGTAGGAAGAACCAGCAATACTCCTGGAAATTATTAATGCAATATAGTATATCCCACAGTATCGGCATTGACCTGGAGGAAATTTTATAAATGAATTATAAGCAGCTACTAAATCACATTTCAATGGCTCTAGCCGGGGTCAGGCCTGTAGGCATACAGCCAATGGCACCCTCAGCGTACTACCGTCACAAGCCATACAGAACACTTCCAAAAGGAATATAGTACTTCTGCCCAACACAAACTTATCCTTACACCTATTACTACTTATTTTCTCCCTTTTCTATTTTTTTAATAATATTTGTATATTTATTTAAGAAATACTAACATAAGTAAAGTAACACTATCTTCAAGGACCTAGACAACAGAGGGCCCCTTACAAAACATGTGATTCTCTTGCTTTGCAAAACCTAATCTGTCATGAATAATGTGCCTGTCAAAGTTCTAGCCATTCCTCAAGGGATAGTCACAAGGGAGCAAATCCATCACAGGCAAGCCGATTTTTCTGGTGTATCATAATCTATAAGTAATTGTGAGCCAAGGGGGTTGTATATGGTTAGAAAAAATGGTTTGTTTACTTTTTCTTCCAATAGCACCACTTTTATTCATGGGCAATGTCAATTATTACAGCTCCGCCACATCCACTTGAATGAAGTTTAGCTGCAATACCAGACACAGTCATTGGACAAGAGTGGCACTGTTTCTGGGGGAAAAAGTAAAAAAAAATTTATATTCTCCTACAACCCTTGGTAACTCGGTCCTTTACACATAGTCTAGTACACTAGTGGCGTAGCTAAATAGGTTGCAGATGTAGCAGCCACACCTGGATCCTGATGCCTGAGGTAGCCCAATGGCAACATAAAAAGACACCAATATTTTAAAGGGCACATGGTA
Organism: Rhinoderma darwinii; assembly: GCF_050947455.1. Classification (NCBI taxonomy): domain Eukaryota; kingdom Metazoa; phylum Chordata; class Amphibia; order Anura; family Rhinodermatidae; genus Rhinoderma; species Rhinoderma darwinii. The sequence goes on from NC_134691.1 coordinate 255,317,901, forward strand.
AGCGGGGTTCCTGTTACAGATTTTAAGTTGGGGACCATGAGTTTCAAGTTATGCAGTTGTAGTACACAGTAGTTGGCGATAGGCCTCCTCCCCTACAGGACTGCACGTGTGGCACATACACCATTGACGATGTTCCCTATCCTGCCAATTGGCAAATGCCTACTCTGACCATTGATAGATTATTCATGCATTGCCTTATATATGATAATGAGGTTTGCAATGTTTGTACATCACTGTGCAATTCAATGTAATACATTAGTCAAATTTAAAACAATTATACAGTTATTATACTCCAATATATACATATTATCCAATGAGTCAGCTCCAAAACACAGACATATGAAATGTCATTGGAAAATATCTAGTTGTGATTAGGTATGAATGTAAGCCTTTTTTTTATGGTAGCCTCTCCTTTTCAGAGACAAGACTGCTAAATATTAAAAAACCTTTTTACACTAAATTTCATGCTTAAAATTACATGTTCTGTATATGGACTTTTATGCACAAATACCATTTAAGTTGGACAAAACACATACAACTAAAAGGTGCAAGAATATCTCTACACATTATAAAAACACAGGAATTAAAAAGTATTTTCTGCAGATTAAAAAAAATCTCTCCATATATATTTATATATAAAAGTGTTAGAAGTTATGTCTTTCAGAAAAAAACAAAGGAGAAACATTGAGGATGAGTCACTGGGGACTATAGATCCCAATATATTTCCATGTACAAGTGTAAGTGCCCAAGTACTGCAATGTGCACTGATTTTTATTAGGGTCCATTGTCCACAAGTGTCCTTTCAGAACTCACTGTGCCCCAATAGGTGGAATGCCAGGAAGGTTTGAACCAACTATTGGTCATGCTGAAGCTTCAATATAGTCACTTGTTGGTGCCAATGCCAAATATTCACGATTTTCTGCTGCAGGAATCTTAAATCCATTGATTTTGGTTTCTTTTGGGAAAAAGTCCTGTTGGTAGTCCGGATTGTCTAGGCTTATTTGCTGGCCTACTTTTTGCTCCCAGATTGCAGGATAGTCATTTTCTGAGTGGTTTATGAAGGTCTGAACTGAGTTCAGATATTCTGGATTGTTCACACCATTCCCATAGGAGTTCTGGTGATTTCCATTTGGAGACTTTGTACTCTCGGAAAGGAGATTATGGTAAACCGGGTTTGTGATTGTTGAGATCTGTGGCTTTGAATTCGTCTGATTGACATATTCTGAAATGCAGAAATAAAGTCATATAGTACATGTATAATGCTGTCCCTTAGTATGAAAGTAAACTCTTTGCATAGAACTGTAATTACTCCTCTGACATGAATCAAAAGCATGGAAAGATAACATATATCTCTACTTATGTACTGGAAAATTAACGCCTAACATTTAAAAGGATCGTTTCATCAGAGACAACCCCTTTCAGTTTGGAGACCCCGATGTGATCAGCTGCGTCCGGCACATGGTACCTCTGGCAAACATCTGATTTTGCCATTAGAAGCCCCGACCACACATTCGCCGCAGGGAAATGAAGTATTACATGGCAGGCCTTTCAGATGAACAACCGCCCATATAATACAAAGACGGTTCGAGTCCACCAGAACGGCTCATGGAGGGGGTCCCAAGCGGAGGATTCCTCTCTATGACATTTATATGCCCTTCATGAGAAAGTTTACTGGATTATATAGATTACAATTGTCCCAAAAATGTCAATATGATGTTATAAAAGTCTGACTAGTTGGGTTCAGTCGCTGGGGATCCATTAAAAGTACAAACTTATAGGTGTCAACCAGTTTTATTGTCAGTGGTGTTCGCAACGCTGGGACTCCAACAATAAGACCCTTTATGAGATGTCTAAATAACATGTACAATAAAGACTGAACACTAAAGTTTCGGAACAGAAAACAGAGCTATCTATCTATCTATCTATCTATCTATCTATCTATCTATCTATCTATCTATCTATCTATCTATCTATCTATCTATCTATCTATCTATCTATATTACCAACCTGGGGCAGGATGGAATTCTTCTTCAAGGCTGTCATTCAAAATGACTGTTGGGTCAGTGCTATATCTCTGGATGAAGCTGTCTTCTCTGATTGGTGGACCCTGTGTGGAGTTAGCAAAAAAACATTATAAGTTAACTGTAAGCATGGCAGAGTATTGTCAATAATAACTTTGATATGTTTAACCCATAGAAATATACATGGGACCTCAGGCTCCCATAACATAATAATGTTAGCACCATAAGTGGGTGGCTCAGACACAATATGTTATCTGCACAAGCAAGTCAGATGGCGGAAAGCACACGTTTTATTATTACTATGCCTACAGATCCTAAAAATTATGACATCACTAGCAGATGAGAAGCCCAGCAGCTTTTACACAGGGCCTAGCAGTTTCAATCTAATGTAATGTTGTTTAATGTGAATGACCTGATTAATCCCAGTGACTATAATCCCACACAAGGCAAAGCATCGTTATTCAATTTACATGCAAAAGTCATTTTAGAATGGGAACTGAAGATGAATTATGAGCTTTAACTTTTTTTAAAAATCAATATTTAGCTCCTCCCTAAATGTACCCATAACATGGTAAGGTTGAGAAATAGTGCAGTGCCGTGTAATTATCGTCTGTACATACATATATTCCTACACTAAATGACACACAGCTGTTGTCACCCATAGCTACACCACCACACTTCCCCATTTCATGATATTAGTAGAAGACTGGAGGGTCATATAGACACAGGCAGAACAACGCATTCTACACTGATCATAGCTCTGGCTTGCTTACTTTGGATATATGGAATCCTAAAAACACATAAGTTTTTACGTTGTCATTAGTGGAAATGCACATATGGACTTACCCCATTTCGAGTAATGCATACGATGGGTGAATTGTTGCTTGTGGAACTCTAAATAATAATGGTGAAAACATTATTCAAGACTAATACTACAGATTGCTTATTTAATCTTACTTCTTGCAAGAAATGTTACAAATACTATGTTAGTAAAAATTACTACAAATCCAATACAACCATACCATAGTACTCAAGAGTGGTGTTCGAGATGTTGAAGGGCTGGTAAAAAATCCTTGATGTGGTATCAAATATTCTTCAGCATCAACAATATTTCCCATTTCGTCATCCAAAGTGTGGTGAATCTTAGATGCAGGGGGGCTGGGTAAATTCATTCTATCATCTCCCTATAAAAAAAAATTAATTACATTGTGTCTCTCCAATTAATATCTTTTGTTTAATAATTTAAGACAGTATTTATCCATGTTCACACTTGCATTAGTATTTTTTCCACCAGGTTTCTATTTCTCTTTGCCGACAGAATAGTGTAATAGTGCAGCATGCCTTAGAGGTTTAATGAAGGTTGGAGGGGCTGGCAGTGCATAGGCCCTGGGTACGGGGTACCAGGGGGACACAAACAAGCCACTCTGCCTTGGTTAGGACATTTAAATACAGAACTAAGGCAGTAAACTGAATCTTTGTCCTGGGTTAAGAAAAGTCTAGCTATGACTCAGGCATGCTGCCTATCCAATCCTGTAAAAAACAAACAAAACAAAAAACAGAAACCAAATGTAACCACTTAAAGTCAATAGGAACCATTGGCTTATAAAAATGCGTCACTTACAAAATGAATCATAATAGATCGGTCATATCTATTATAGCTCCTGTAAATTGACATGAAGCCAGTGTGACCAATGTCTTGGCTTTACTAGTTATACAACTCTATCAACAACCAAAGACTTCGAATATCACGTGTAGAGGTGAAGGTAGAACGCTGGGCAGTACAATTTTTCCGGGCAACCGTGTGACGGCCGAAAAGTCTTCATTAGAATTGGACCTTTGCTCTAGACTCTTCAGGTGTTCTACTAAGCAAAGACTTTCTCAATACTTGCCGGTAGTAAGCAAACTACTTACCTGTATTACAAGGTAACGTGGTGGGTCCCGAGCCATCTTACTAAATTCTGCACTCAACTCACGGAATTTTGGACGACTTTCAGCATCTATCATCCAACCTACATAAAAAAAATCAAAAACACATTTCTACTAAAAGTGCTTTAGGAAAGATAGATATGCAGTAGAAACATGTTATGTAAGATAGCACAATACATTACTTCATCTGGAAGCGTTCATGAATTACAAATGGATCACCAAGAAATTATCTAGTTAACACAAATATATTTCTATTGAGACATGTTTGGGGTTTAAAAATGTTTACACATAAGATGCCTGACCATAATCTAGTTTTATATAGCTGCGGTATTTTACAGATGACTAATAGACTGCTTAAACGACATGATATATACAATATATTAAAGAGTAGATTATAACTCAGACTTCATAAAATCACAGCCAAGGCATTTAAATAACATTACTACTGTCATATGCCATTAATAACAAATCAACTTTTATAAAAAAAAGTTGCATCATTTGCTTACATTTCACCATAATCATATAGACATCAATGGTGCATATGGGAGGCTGAGGAAGACGCTCTCCTTTTTCTAGAATTGTTGAAATTTCACTGGCAGGAATTCCGTCATATGGTTTAGACCCAAAAGTCATAAGTTCCCATACTGTAACGCCTGCAAAAAAAATGTAACAATAAATCTTATATCTGAATTAAATATATCGATGATAAATGCCTGTATAGACTGAAAAAAAATACCAGATAGAAAACTCACCATAACTCCACACATCACTTTGATGAGTGTATATTCTGTGCAAAATGGACTCTAGTGCCATCCATTTAATGGGAACCTAGAGAAGGAAACACAAATCACAAATTTTCAATTTCTAAGCTAAAGTGACAAATAGAAGGACATTAATTTCAGTAACATATATAGATAACACTAGGTGAATGTATAATATTAAATGCTGTTTAGATTAGTTGTAACATATGAATTATCATTACTCAAAACCTACAAATTTTGATGTCACAAAGTGCCTGAAGTTGAGATGCGTGAATATCTAGTAGTCCTTGTGATGTTATTTTTTTCCCCTAAGACAACTGTGACTAAATGGTTAAAAAGGACATTTGACTCCTTAACTTTGCAGAATCATTATTTTGTCAGGAAGAAAATGAGTGACTACACCATCTTCAGTGGGAAGATCCTGCCAGATCACTGTCAATATCTAAAGCTAAACATACACATTGGATTAATGTCATCCGATCCCACTGCCAATCTAATGTGTTTGGAGGCCTCCTGACTGTCCCCCAAGTGCAGATGTTGGGCAAAAACAAGTATCATAAATGTTGGATTTCTTTGTTGTACTGATAGATCAGTCACTGATGAAAGGATCTGGCAGGAGCGACTTTTCTCCTCCTCCCCTTTGAAATAAACATGCAAGCTTAGCGTGCCAGTAGATAAACACTTTACAGCCAAAGTAGCCTTACTTTTCCACCTTCCGCATGATATTCCTTTTCATCTGCCCCCAAAAGCTTGGCCAACCCAAAATCTGTAATCTTGACATGCTGTGGGGCTTTAACAAGGACATTTCGGGCAGCCAAGTCTCTGTGAACTAATCGCCGTTCCTCAAGATAATTCATTCCCTATTGAGATAAGAGGGAAGAAGAAGAAAAGAGTTAACTTAATTGGTCCTAGGGTATCAGAACTATAGCTGCATTTGAGTTTAGATACCTGAAAAATAGAAAACCACTATATACAAGTAGTTCAATAAGCAATTTTTTTAAGGAGCCAAGTATGAATTATCCTGCATCTTACTTAGATTTTAGAATTTAGATAAAATGGAAAAATTTAGTAAAATGTTCTAAGGGCCCCAAGCCATTTAATTTATTAATACATGGGGCAAAAAGTGTATTGAACCCAAAGAGCTTAAATTCTGTCAATGAGGTATTGTTCAAAGTGGAAACTTTAACATTATACAATAATAAATGAATGATAATGGAAGAAAATCGGACCGACGTATACAAATAATGTAATTATGTGGCTGTAATATTCTTTGTTCATTTAAAAAATATTTGTAGTATAATACATAAAGATTTCCTTTAATTTAAGCCGTATTGAAAAATTTGTGAATAACGTAACTTGATATATGACTGTGTATTTTACCTTGGCAATCTGGACACACCAGTTGAGAAGATGTCGTGAGCCAATATTGTCTTTATGTTCGCGAACGTAGTCAAGAAGACAGCCATAGGGCATAAGTTGTGTGATCAGCTGAACAGTGGAGGTTAGACAAATTCCCAGTAAACGGCACACATGAGGATTATCCACACTGGCCATAACATACGCTTCCTAGAATGAAGAGTTCATAAGCGTTAAAAATAATAAGTATCACAGAAACCTTGGAACCAATTGTGTGGGCATCCTACGTTGATGATGTACACCAGGATGAAAAATTATATTCATGACACGTATTGCGGTGACCTTAGACATGGGCTCTCATAGCCTCTACTGCATGTTCATCTCCTAGTCTTTTCATACAGTTATTTAATCCTATCTATAAAGTGTTGCTCTTGGTTCTTTTTGAAGGAAACGGTTGTTTTTCTACCCTTAATTCCTTCTAGTTGGACATGTCTAATGATAGAAATATAGGTTTAAATATTTAACAAGTTTACTTGATGCTATCACCATGCAATCCTAATAGTGAATGTGGTGCCGATGATCTCTTGGCAATTGTCCCGCAGTCATGAATTGTTTGCATAACACACAGACATCTGTGAAGCTCTAGGCAGGGCTGGCACCAGGATACATTCCTAACAAACATCTTCCAGCTCTTGCTTCTGTGTGTACAACACTGTATCTGTGCTGCTGCTCTTAGGAAAACATGAGCAATATAACTCATTAATATTTTATGACATCCCTTATAATTAGCACCTAATACAATATGAGTCTATCATCACAATAGCAGATGTATTGTTAGATCATACAGTTTGAAGTTACTAGATTCGGGTTAATTTCTTCCATAACCCCCCTATTCTTACATAGCTTCTTCACTAGGCATCTAGTATATATAGTATAGATTGTATATACCCTATATGTTCAATGTGCATTATTCCCATTCCACCGAAAATCCCTTCTTTACTATATGAAATCTGCCGTTTTCCATGGCACCACATATTATGGTGGTTCCATCCAAATATAACTCTATAGACTACAATGGCTAATCTCAGACTCTAGGTACTTTCTTCATAAATCCTGAACAATACCCCTGATATAAAAATCTCATGGTGGAAATTTGCCTATTTACCTTAAATCTTCTATAAACCTGTTATTATACAAACAGAAACAGCTTTCCTGTCCCAATAAAATCTAATACTGGCTGTTTCCTGCAGCTGTAAATCAGGCGTTAGTGGACTAATTTTGGAGCCAACAAAAACTGGCATGAGCATGCTAACAGAAAATTTTCCTTTAAGTTTTGCTGTCGCAAGAGGTATTGTGGGAGCCTAGGGGAAACTAATGCTGGGAAATACACATGAAGTTGTATAAAACCTGCCCAAAACACTTGAAGCTTTACAGACCTCTATTGCTTACATTTAAACCATTACAAACAGACAGCCTGGAAGATTTCCAAGTTGCCATATTAACTCTAAAAATACAGTTCTAAATGGTCACGAAAAAAAAAATAATCACTATTACCCAGAGCAACTAGTCAGATCAACCACATGGTTTTTACCTTTTACATATTCAGATGCTAAAAAACTGATTTGAAGTGTTATATGACAGAATTGGATGATAATTCACCATTTCCACTTTACGTAATTGGATGATAATTGATCATTTCCATTTAAAGAAAGAATGCAAAAAAAAGTTCTTTGAATAACTCAATAGGTTGACTTATATAGTCTGTTCACGTCCGAAATAAAATTTTTTATTTCGGACCTTCATATCTCATGTTAGCCAGCAGCCTTCAATTGAGTGACAACTGCTCTAAGTACATTTCTGGCTCAGAATAATGGTTGTCTGTGGTTGGACCTTTATTAGACAGCGATATCTACTATAAGACTACTTTTAAAATCCCTTTTTCTTAGTAGACTCTTTGACAATAAGCTGATCACAGGGTGTCCCCATGTAATATGTAAGGATATCCAGCAGAAATTGTTCAGTTTTCTTGCAGCATCACCGCAGGGGAAATAAGGTATTACACATTTCATATTAAAATCTATAGGCTGTCCTTCTAATGCAGGGACATGGACTTGGCCGCATCCTCCACAGTAACTGAACAGAAAATCCCCTCTATTGGTTGGGATTTTACAAAAAAGAATATTTAAAAATGGCTTTTCTAAACCAAACAAAATCTTTCAAGAAAATATTCATATCTTACTCGAGGTATCCTCTTTTCTAAAACCTGCCTCATAGATTATACTTTAATGGGCATTTTACCATTAGGAATACCACATTTTAGTCTACATTGAATCTCTCAGGATCCTGGCACTCATGACAAGTAGATATGCCATTCACGTTTTGTCCTACTCTCTTGAAAACAGGGAAGACTGCTTTAGGTTATTGGCAGATGTTCCAACTATGTGTGAGTGGTAAATACAGGAAATGTTGGTGGATTCTGAGAAAAAAAGGGAAGTGTGTCAGAACCAGGTACATTGAAAGAGAAAAATAGGGAAAATTAAAGAGAGATTAAAAGTTTCCAATTGAACTGAATCATTTGTCCATGTAATGCACAGCCATGCCAGATCCTCCAGAGAAAGACTCTCTTTGTAGTCACTCCGGCTAAAAGAAGGCGGTCTTGAACGGAGTGCCTGCCCCTAAATACTTAACATGTCCTAACAGGGTATGTGAAAATTAGTTTTTAAAGTCAGACAACCCTTTTTAACCTTTCTGTCTGTGCAGAGGCTACATTTTTGAAGTATTCATGAAACACTTGTAGCTCCACAGGATATAAAATAAAAATGTAAATATTTTTGAAAAGGTTCTCATACTAGGGGCATCACACATGCTAATAATCCTCGAAGAGTCATGATATCATAGGGTATAAAGAGGAACTGTTGGCTCTCCTGACATGTCTGTTTCGATAAATACTTGTATCTTTCATGAAATAACAATTCTGGAGCATCTTTTCTTATATATGTATAAATAAAATGACAACTGGGATTTATCACTCTCGTTCTCAATAGGGTGTATCAGAACATAGTCTGACATTCCCAGCACTGATTAGAAAGGGAGAGTGAGTAGCGACACCCGTCTATGACAAGGGGAATGGTAACACCTAGTTATCAATTTATTTATACAGTCCCAGGAGGAATAACAGAGCACTCGCACAACCAAGATTTTTAAGAAAACATATTTGGCATTACAGGTAATAATTAATGCTACAAAAATAATATATGCTACCCTTTAAGTTTTTAAAGGTACAATGTTTTGAAAATAACTCGCCCAATCAGGACAACCTCTTTTCTAAATACAGACTCGCTGATCACCATGTGACCTGGAGGAAGCGGCAGGCATCGCCACAATGTAATATTACATTCAAATCCGTTGATTCAAATGATTGGGGGACCATATAATACATGGTTGTGCTCAGTCCTATAGAGTTGGATCTGTTTTTTGCAGCGGCTCTGCTCTCTGGTTCATCGACGGGGTTCTTACTCTTTATGACATCCATGTATCCTAGTAGTACATGGGGTTTCAACCAGAGATTTCAACATATTAGTTAAACACATATATCGTTTTAGTTTCAACAACAATAAAAAAATAAATACATCCAATGGTATTAAAGAGGCTCTGTCACCACATTATAAGTGCCCTATCTCCTACATAAGGAGATGGGCGCTATAATGTAGGGGACAAAAGTGCTTTTTATTTTAAAAAAACAATCTATTTTTACCACTTTATTAGCGTTTTTTAGATTTATGCTAATGAGTTGCTTAATGCCCAAGTGGGCGTGTTTTTACTTTAGACCAAGTGGGCGTTGTACAGGGGAGTTTATAACGCTGACCAATCAGCGTCATGCACTCCTCTCCATTCATTTACTTAGCGCATAGGGATCCTGCTAGATCCTTATGTGCTATCTTATACTAACACATTAACAATACTGAAGTGTTTAGACAGTGAATAGACATTCCACGGGATGTCTATTCACAATCTGTTACCTACAATATAGCGCCAATCTCCTTATGTAGGAGATAGGGCACTTATAATGTGGTGACAGAGCCTCTTTAATGCGCTTATGGCTCTTTATTGTAAAACTGCAACATCCAGGATGCCCTGACAACCCATAGAATATCTACCAAGTAGAACATGTGGATGAAACAAAAGGGCTTTCTTTCTCCATATAATTGTGTAGCATGGTTACATATTACATGGAGTGATGCCATCAAGCCTTCCACTAAAAACATAACATTTGCAACTTCTTCAACCTATGCAGATTTCCAGACACTAGAACAAACTGAGTTTTGTTTTCAATTGTTTACCTTGGAGATGATGAAGGTACATTGTGATCTAATAAAACTATGCTTGGTATTTGGTCACAATCTGTAAAAAGCCTTTGAAAAAAAAACAGCCCATAGGAATTGTGGTTACCAAGAGCTACAGGCTGGGAAATAAGAGTTGTTTAATTTGTCACCAGACCAGATCTTTCATGAATTCAATGTTACTGTGTAGCTATTTGGAAGGATTTTTCATGTAACACATTGCCATGCCACCAATGATACTGACTAGTTAGTGTTGAATGTCATGCATGGAATTTTAAGCAAAGCTATGGAAAGAGCGAGACTAAGTTTTGGCACAAAGTTAAGTATTTGGAGGATGACCAAATAACGTTGGGTCCATTTAATAAATCAATACTCACATCTAAAATTTCTTTGTTGGCTTTAGGTGATGTGGCCTCGCGTAACTCTTTGATAGCAACTGGAATTTTGATGCCCTCACCTTCTGGAATCCAAAGACCCTAATGACACAAATTAAATAGATTAGTAAAAAATGTATATGAATCAAAAATTTACATTAAGCAATAGATTACATTATCACAAAAATTTTTAGAAATATGGCAAAATATTACAATTTTCAAATGTTTCTTGACCAAAAATGAACATTTCTCAAGATCATACCTGATATACAGTGCCAAATGCACCTGACCCAAGGACCTTAATCTTCCTGAATTCAGTTTCCTTCAAAATTAGAAGAAGTGCTTGGTTTGGAGCTTCACCACTGGGTGTAATCGGTTCCACAAGCTACAATGAAATACTGCATTATTATAATACCAGCCACATCAATTCATTCTACATAATAACATTTCTCCTGTTTCTCCCAAGTATAATGTTTCACAATTTTTTTTGTGAAAACCATTTCAAATAATTTAGGGTTACTCTGCTATAACGTGATCATATAACAGTATGAAGGTAAAAAAACCACAAATATTTGTACAATCATTGTATATAAGATAGAACTACATACAGACGTAATGTGGATAAACTTGGTAATAATAAAGTGGTTGCCTGGTTTCTACATTTTGGATTAATGTTGTGGAATAAAACAACATTGCTTAATGACATATTCCACAACATTACTGCAAAATAGCTCTCCCCCAGAAGGAAGAAAACTGTTTTTCTAGCGCCACCTATAGGTGGACTACAATAGAAATTTTTCGTTTATACATGCTTTACGCACCTCTCTTTCTTGGAGTAACCTACGAAGAGTACGCTTTCTGTTAATGCGATTTCTACGAATAAAGAAGAATGCAACCAGTCCTAGCACAACAGCTGCAAGAATGGCTCCGACAACACCAGCCGCAATGTACGCCACATTAGATCTAAGAACGAGATAATATTTTGTTATATATCATACAGCACTTTTTCAATACTCCTTTAAGTTGCTTTCACACAAACGTATTTTTCATCAGTATCACATCCATTTTTTCCTGTCCATAATACAAAGCTTATGTTAATCTGTGAGGCTGTGTGCGCAAAATGCACTTAACAGCTGCGTGTGACATTAGTGTATGATGCGCGGATGCGTGATTTTCGCGCAGCCGCCATCATTACGACACTCCGTTTGGAGGTTTGCAAACAGAAAAGCACGTGGTGCTTTTCTGTTTACATTCAGAGTTTGACAGCTGTTGCGCGAATCACGCAGTTCGCACGGAAGTGCTTCCGTGCGACCTGCGTGGTTTTCACGCACCCATTGACTTCAATGGGTGCGTGATGCGCGAAAAACGCTGAAATATAGAACATGTCGTGAGTTTTACGCAGCGCACTCACGCTGAGCAAAACTCAGGGACTGTCTGCACTGCCCCATAGAGTAATATAGGTGCGTACGACACGCGCGTCACACGCGCGTATATTACGTTCATGTAAATGATGCCTTATATCCATCTTTTTTAATTTAATATCCTGCATAGAAGAAAGCCCCTCAGTATTAAGTCTCTTTTACCTGGCAATATTTTGCATCAGCATTTGTAAACTAAAACTAGGAGTGAAACATAAACAGAAAAAATATAATATAAAGTTTTGTACCCCTTCTGTGTTTTGGACCCACTTTTGGTTTTGGTTTACAAATACTGATGCAAAATACTGAGCAAAACACTGCCGTGTAAAAGATTACATGTAGCAGATCTGCAGTTTCGGATTTGCTCTACTAATCCGCTGCAAAGTACAGTACAAGACATGTATATGAGATTTTCAAAACTTCATCCACATCCATAGATTTCACTTCAATGTATGGGATGAAATATGCTGTGAATCTGCAGCAAAATCAACATAGAACACATTTTCTTTCACTACGCATGTATGTAATCTTAGGGTTCATTTTCCACCCTTCAAACCTTTTTTTGCCTGGAGGTGTCTTATAAAACCACTCCATGCAGGCATTTATGGTGTCATGTGCCGTCTAGTCATCTGTATACACAAATCCTCTCATAGAGAAGCTCAGAGATCTCTGCATCAAGGAGACTCCAGTGAGAATGGGTTTGAATGGTGGGAAATAAACAGATTATTGTCCACTAATATTACTATGTCCTTGATAAAAATCCAGTAGCAAAAATACTCGAGTGGAGATTACAAAGGGAACAAATCGTTTATGTAACTCAGTGAATACTGTCAACTGCCTACAGTACAAATACTGGTGAACCCAAAAGAGTTAAAAGGCAATGACGGGTAAGCAGAATCTAACTTGTATTTTGGGTAAATTCGCATTTGTCAAAATGACCCTTAAATGCAGGTGGTCCCAATACTTTCTGCTTGAAGTCCTTAAAGGCTATGTACACTTTGACATAACTTTTTTTTGTTTTAATAAAATTGTGCATCAGTGTAATTGGTGCAACTTCCTAAATAAATTTTATTAAAAATGATTTCTCGTTTTTGAGATACAGCTGCGGACCTGACGGATACAGGATTCAGCGTAAGATACAGCTGCTCTGTATACAGAATACAAAGCAGCTGTATCTCAAAAAGTAAAAATAATTTTTAATAAAATGTATTCAGGAAGTTGCACCAATCACACTTATAGACATTTTTAATAAAACAAAACATGATGTCAATGGTGTACATAGCCTTTAAGTGCTGCTTTTTTTTTGTGAGTGGGAAAATATGACACAATTCCTGCATCAGAGCCAAATGCAGATTCTGTACTGCATCAATCATTCTGTGGCTCCAATTCAGGCACTGTGTCAGGTTTTCTGACATCTTACAGCACCAAATGTCCCGAAACTTTAAAGAGTACAGTTAAAAATAGGAGCACAGTGAACTTCCACCAATAGCCAAGCTTAGTCAAATAGGATTTTCTTTGTAAAATTGGAGAAGTTCATTTTAATTATTTTTATCAGTGGCGTAACTACCGCTGTAGCAGCTGTAGCGGCTGCTACGGGGCCCGCGGCATGAGGGGGCCCGTCCCGCCTGCCGACGCGGCTCCCCCCCATGCCTGGTGGCGCCGCTAGCAGCTGTTATGGCTAATACAGTGGCAGCGACGCCACTACGGGGCCCGAGCCGCCCGGCCCCTAACATTTATGGGCCGGACGGCACGGCCCATCTCATGCCCGGTGGCGTCGCTGCACCGGAGGGGGCCCTGGGGCTAGCGACAACCACATTCACTTGTATCTGCATCCTCAGGATACAAATGAATACTAAAGGCCGCAGGCCACATTAGTCCTGCAGCCTATAAGGCGCTGGGAAGACTCCATGCGCAGGCCGGCGTGATGACATCACTGCATCACGCTGGTCTGCGCATGCGTCCCGCCCGGAGAATGTGCAGCACTCAGTTTGTTGCGGGAACGGGGCAAGGTAAGTACAAAATTATTATTTTTTGTGGGGGGGTTTGTGGCTCTATATACAAGGAGGGAAGCAGGGTGGCACTATTTACAAGGGGGGAGCAGTGGCACTATATACATGGGGGGAAGCAGGGTGGCACTATATAAAAGGGGGGAGCAGGGTGGCACTATATACAAAGGGGGAGCAGGGTGGCACTATATACTAGGGGGGAGCAGGATGGCACTATATACAAGGGGGACCAGGGTGGCACTATATATTAGGGGGGAGCAGGGTGGCACTACATACAAGGGGGAGCAGGGTGGCATTATATACAAGGGGGGGAGAAGGGTGGCACTATATTCAAGCGGGCTGTGTGGCACTATATACAAGGGGGGAGCAGGGTTGCACTATATACAAGGAGGGAGCAGGGAGGCACTATATACAAGGGGGGAGCAGGGTGGCACAATATACAAGGGGGGAGCAGGGTGGCATTATATACAAGTGGGAGCAGGGTGCCACTATATACAAGGGGGGAGCAGGGTGCCACTATATACAAGGGGGGCTGTGTGGCACTATATACAAGGGGAGAGCAGGGTGGAACTATATAAAAGGTGGTAGCAGGGGGGCACAATATACAAGGGGGAGGTGTGTGGCACTATCTACTATGGGGGCCATATGGCACTATTTACAAGGGGAAGGTATGTCGCGCAATCTACAGGGGGCTGTGTGGCGTTATCTACAGTGGGCTTTGTGGCGCTATCTACAGGGCGCTGTGTGTGGCGCAATCTACAGGGGGCTGTGTCTGGCGCTATCTACAAAGGAGGGCTGTGTGGCACTATCTACAAGGGAGGGGGGCTGTGTGGCAGTATATACAAATGAGGCTGTGTGGCACTAAATACAAGGGAGGCTGTGTGGCACTATAAACAAGGGAGGCTGTGTGGCACTATATACAAGAGGGGGCTGTGTGGCACTATATACAAGGAAGGGCTGTATTGCACTATACAGGGGGGCTGTGGGGCAGAATCTACAGGAGTCTGTGTGTGGAGCTATCTACAGGGGGCTGTGTGGCACTATCTACTAAGGGGGGGGGGCTTTGTGGCACTATATACAAGGGAAGGGGGCTGTGTGACACTTTATACAAGGGAGGGGGGCTGTGTGCCACTCTATACAGGCGGAGCTGTGTGGCACTATATACAGGGGGGGGCGTTATGGTGAGATCTACAGGGGGGCTGTATGCCACTATCTACAAGGGGGATGTGGGTGGGCGCTATCTACAAGTGGGATGTGAAACTGTCTACAGGGGGGCTGTATAGCACGGTCTACAGGGGGGGCTGTATAGCACTGTCTACAGGGGGGCTGTATGGCCCAATCTACAAGGGGGCACTATCTATAAGTGGGCTGCATGTGGCACCTAGGGGGGGGGGGGCCCAGTCAAAGGTTTGCTACGGGGCCAGTCTTTCCTAGTTACGCCCCTGATTGTTATGTTATATAATTTTAAAACTTTCGTTTTGGAATCTCTACATTTCAGTACTTTACAATGTTCATGGGTCGGTATCATGCATGGACGCCCCGACAACAATAGTTGGAGATCCCCAGAGATGTAGAGATCTCTGATCTGAAAGCCAGTGCCATTCAAAATATATAGATTGTAACAGATATTTAAAGGAAAACTTCACTTGAATGACAGTTTATGACCTTTCACAGTTAAAATCGACATAATATCTTAAACAACTTTATACATATTTTGCTTTACTTATTTTGTTCTAATTTTGAGTCACATTATGTCAAAAGCTATATTCAGAATTAACCAGGTTCCCTATTACCAGAGATTGTTGCATTGCCAGAACTTTAGGTTTAGGACATTTCAACTTGTAGAATATATCTCAGTATTTAAGAACACCTTTACATAATTTCAGCGTTTACAAAAATAATTCAGAAGTCTTACCCAGGAGGTTTACAGCCGTCAATACCAGGGCCTGTACACCTATCAGAAAAGGGAAAAAAACATGGACATTTACATTTTGCACCTCTAAATTTCAGGGTGGTTGTTACAATTTCATCCTGCGATCCAGAAGATTGCCATGTTCTACAAAGTGGAGCTAGCACAGAAGACAAATAGTGAGGCAAAGCCGTGTACCTCATTCATTTCCTCCTCTCTGATCTACCCCAAGATACACCCCATGTTAAAAAAAACTAAAAGCAAGACATGGGTTTACATTGAGCAACCAGAATCCAAAGGTAAAATGCTTCAATTATGCACCCTTTCGGCGCTGGTTCTTGCCATCACACTACTTTACACTGGGACAGAAGGACTTGTACCCACCCCCACTATTCATACTTTGCAAGATAAGAGTGGTATGAATTCCTAGTTGTTTTTTCTTCTCACTTCTTTGTTAACATTGCAGTAATGTTGTCGCAAACCGGAGCCCTGTTTCACATTCGCATAACCACTATCAAATGGGGCTGAGCTGGGCAACCTCTTTTCATGGGCCCATAGAAGCTTTCTTGGCTGCCTGTATGGTATGTATGTCTTTAACACATGAAATTATTGATAACTATTCATTTTTAGTGCAGATACATCTTCCAACTACTACCACCATCGAGTAACTGCTGATTCTGAAAATGTCAGTAGAGGGCAGCACATATCAAAAGAAGGTCTATCAGATGTTCCAAATATAGTATGAATTCATTCTGAAACAGACCTATATTAGATCTGCCTCAATAACATAGCAAAACCAGCGAAATATCCCATAATCCCCAAACTTACTGGTGGTTTATGTTATCACAGAGCTATGAAAAACAAAATAGCAGAAGCCCAGCATTAAGCTCCTTGGCCCCCCGTGCAAAATCTGTAACAGGGCCCCATCTACCAAGTGCATTTTATAATCCTGCAGTTTTCTTATGTGGCAAAGGGACCTTTGGGACCCCCCGTCTGCTACCTCTGCTCCCCCTATAACTAGGTCCCTGGTTCACATCACTGTAAAATGATCACATTAAAGAGTTTTGTTTTTTTTTGTTATAGTTTAACATTTACCATATGAAACAGTTTATAAGTTTAATGAAGAATATAGCAAGCCTTGCGTGCATGTTTCTATCCTATGTAACATTTTCCACTATAATAAAAACAATCACCAGTAAATATAAAGTCTTGAGCTGATCTCTTCTGCCAAGTAGTAACAATTCTGTTCAGTCATTTCTTAGTTACATCTGTTTCTGGGAAAGCAGGGTGATATCACTCAGCTTTCCTAGAGAGCTGAATTACAAATCTGCCTAGTTATGCAGGGATATGGGAGTAGTGCTATGTATCACTGTGTAGCGAGGCATTTTTACTTTCAGGAGCCTTTATAAGCTGGGTAAAATGTCCGTGTAACTGTAATGGTGAATGTTGGTTGTTAGCCAGCTTTCCCAATAACAAACTTACATTTGCTGGATTTTTTTCAGGGAATTTCAAACTTAGGCCTCAGTCAGGCTGGTATATACGTTAGCATACCTTTTTTCAACTGTATGGGACAGCGTAGTTTGCTGCGCCATTCCCTACAGAAGCATCCTGAAAATATATATACTGCGCTGTATGCATTTTTTACATGGATCCAAAGGGCAACGGATGTCACTTTATGTCAAAACAGTGGAATCCATTGGAGGAATCAGTCGGGAAATCCTCTCGACATACACCTACGATGTAAACTGCAAACGCAGTGTGACTAGACCCTAAAACATACATTTGTAGAAATATAAAAAGCGACCATGAACCAGCACAGATTCTTTCCAACTAACTTTTTAATTGCTCCATATTGCTTACTGTTTTGTGTCTACATCTAGGCAAACTTAAGTGTCTCCATAGTTACAGACTACGAACGAATCCTCTGTTGCCTACTTTTTTAATCTACCGAATGTTTGTTAGAAAAAAGTTGGGGAAAGATAAGACTGCAGTGTCAGACTATAAAAAAAAAAAGCGCTAGTATTTTTTTAAGAAAGACTATTTCAAAAGTTGCTTCATTTTTCATTTTAGTTCCATTGGAGCGGTAATAGAAAAAGTTGGTTGTGAATGTGTTCTAGTTAAATGGAAAAGTAAAGATAATAGTAATATTGATGATAATAATGCGCTATAAGGCCTCATGCACACAAACGGGTTTTTGCGGCCGCAATTCACTCGCAAATCTGCGAGTAAATTGCAGTCCCATTCATTTGTATGGGCTCATGCACAAGACCGTAGTTTCCACGGTCCGTGCATTGCCCGGGAGCCTGGACCGCAAAAAGATAGGACGTGTCTTATTACGATCGCATTTTACAGTCCAGGCTCATAGAAATGAATGTACACAGCCATGTGCACGGCCCATGATTTGCAGGCATCCCGATGGTGACACTCCGCGGCCGTCCGAGTCGCAAATCACGGGCTGTGCACACCACTACGGTCGTGTGCATGAGGCCTAACTAATGCCCCTCATCTTGGGCATGTTTTAGGTAAATATAAATAGGTATAATAAAAATATTCCATAATTAACAGTTGTGCTTTCCAGACGAGGCAGGAGAATGTACTGTTTATACTTACGCTGTCTTGCATTCTAAGCTACAGTACTGACAAACTCCAGCTTTATCGGGATACTTTGGAAATAAGTTATTGCTGTCACCATAATAGGCAGGCATGCAGCCTTTGACACAATTTTCTTCATCAATGAAATGAGCACATTTTATGCACTGATTTGCATCCTAAAAAAAACAGGATCAAATAAAAAGGGTCAAATACTGCAGACTATAGTTAAAAACAACTCTAGTAACTAAAAACCACTACTAAAAGATGCCAGCCCCCTTCTAGACTGGGGACCGGCAGTCAGCTTCTCTTCTGAAACAAAGAATGTAGAGATCCAGCAGTGTCGCTTAATGAAAGTCCAAAAGCAAATCTTCATGGTTTTGCTAGTTTCTACTAGGTATCATGGAGGTTCCAGCAGTCAAACCTCCACCGATCTGTCAGTGAGGGCATTAAAGGGGTATTCCCAACATGGACATTCTTGAAATATCCATAGGATTTGCCAGCTCTGGGACCCGCACCTATATCGAAAACAGAAGTCTGGCTACAGAATCCAGACAGGGACTAGTGGAGAGAGGGTTGTGCATACGCGGTGCATGCTACCATTGACCAGAATGGTTGTTACGGAAACAGAGAAGCATCGCTTTCTCGCTGTTTCCGGAACTCCCATTAAACAGAATGGAGAGAGCCGCGCGCGCGTACAACCCTCTCTCCACGAGTCCTCGCCTGGATTCTGTGGCAAGTGGCCACCACATCAGACGAAGAAGAACGGGAGACCCCATTCTCGATATAGGTGCGGGTCCCAGAGGACCTATATCCTATGGAAAGGTCATAAATGTCTAAGTTGGGAGTACCCCTTTAAGCGATAGGCCATAACTTGCTGTGGTAGGAAAAGTCCTTTAAGGTATACCTATCTTCCTCACTTTCCATCAACTCTTGGTCCCCTTATACTGGCTATAGGTGCAGTAATTTTTTTTTAAATCTAGTATAAAACACCAATTACTGGACACGGAGGAGAGGAAAGTTGCAGTATCTCTCCCTCAGTGTCTGTGTGAGACTCATGCTGTGAGAGGGAAGGGGGTGTCTCTCTGCCTTAGCCTATGTGTGAGACATGCTTTAAAAAGTTAGGGTGATTCTGATTGGTCAGAGCACACAGAACTGCTGTGACATTATGCCAGGACAAGACTAGCCTACCCTTTCAGCACAGTTATATAGAGAAATTTTATTTTTACAGAAATAATGCAGATCAGGGTTTTCTGTATTGGTGGGTTTCTTGCCATATTCGGCTGCTTTTTTTTTTTTGCAGCTGGGGTGGTGGGGTTATTTTGCCAACCTGACCAAGCCTGGGTTGCCGGTTTTAGGTCCTTGTGTGGGTAGATAATGCTGTACTTGTTCTATGGTAAATATATAACAAGTAAAGCCAACGGGTGGCAGCATCATCGAGAGAGCGAGAGAGAGAGAGAGAGAGAGAACGAACCTCTGCTAGGGATGCTTCCTCTTGCTCAGAAAGTGGCACTGTGGCTGGCATTGCATTTGCAGCTGTTACTTGGGTGCATCATGCTGTCACTACCTCAAGAATTCTTCACTGTAGAAGAGACGCTGGCTGACAGGATTTAAGCACTGCCCACATGTGGGTGTTTGCAATGTGTACATTGGGCTACTTTTGGGCAATATATAATTTACTGTTACTATGTCGCAGAATAAGTTTTCAAACCATTAGAAAAATAGAAAATTCTAAGTCCTACCATAAAATGATGCTAAGTAAAACCCTGAAATGGTTAATACTGCTGACCGTGATCTGACAGTGTGATACAGATAATGCTTCAAACATCTGGTGGTTCATATTTGTCCAGATGTTTGTCTTCAGCCCTATGTTACAGCTCAGAACTGTGCTGTATCTGTTACAATATGTGATACCAGCCAGTTCTTGTCCTGATTTAATACTTCCCATTGATGAGTACTGCTGTCTTATCAATTTCCGAGAAAAAATACAAAAAGCAATCGGGAGAGTACTTCCAGGATGAGATAGTAGAAGGTTAACCAACATTCAGACGTCAGATTCATGAATGTGTCCAGAAAATGCAATGTTTCTTATTGTGGCTAAGCAAGGTTAGTTTATGAACACTATTATGTTATCTTAAAAAAAAAAAATACCCTGATCATAAAAAGTTTATATAAAACTAAATGAAAGACTTTTTTTTTCAGAATTCTAGAGATGCTAGAAAAAAACATTTATCAGGTTTTAATAAAAAAATTTATATATACATATAAATATATTAGAAACATCTAGCTTAGTCAGCAATACTCACACACTCACAAATGCTTACATTCACTGATTCACAATCATACTCACTCCTAGCACTGGATTTACAGATTTACATGTCAGGAACGTATAGGCAAAAAATGTTTGTCGCTTTAGGCCGCACCCATTATTCTTAAAAGAAAATAAAAAGCAAACATTTTTTGTTGGGAAATAGTTTGGTGAACATTTCGCATTACAGTGTTTCTTTTAAAAAAAAACAACCACACACACGAAAAATGCACTACAAAGATTTGTAAACCAGTCCTTGCAAGTCACTTGCCGCTCCCTTCCCTCAGTAGACACAGCAACGATGTGCTTCCCTTAAACAGTTGGGGCAGCTGTAAGTCCCACACGGTTATCCCAGCAGTATCCACTGTAACCCCCAAGGTGTACAGCAATGTTTCACCTCTCATTTCCAGTAGTCATAGGAGCTCTCCGAAGGGTAATTATTGTAACAATAATCTCAACATTTTCCTATAGTAATTAAAATCTAGACCACCTCTCTCCCCCACAGCAGCTCCCCTAATTTTCCTGTAGTCAAAGCAGTGCCTTCCTCCAGCAGTCATATTAGGGGCTCCCCTTTACTCCAATATTCACTGCACTGCCTTTACCCCCTTTTCTCAGCATCTATCCTTCAATAATCACAGCAGTGCCACTTGGCCCAGAAGTTAGATCAATTCCTTTCTCCCAGTGGTCACAGATGTGCTCTCCTTTCACTAGTAGTAACAACAGATCCCCCTTGAGGCACAATGTAATACTATCCAATTCCTGTCCTGATTTAATACTTCCCATGAACCCTGTTGGCTTATCAACTTCTGAGAAAAAACCACAAAAAGTATTCGGCAGACGATGAAATAGTAGAAGGTGCCAACATTTAGGCGTCAGATTCATGAATGTGTTCTTAAAATGCAATGTTTCTTATTGTGGCTAACCACAATCCTCCCCCTACCAGTAACCCCCATTCCCAGTGGCCACAGCATTGCCTCCCCTCGCTTTCTCCCAGTAGACCCAGCAGTGCCCACCTTCACCCAGTAGTCACAGCAGGACCTCCCCCTTACCTCTGTAGTCATAGCAAAATCCCTTTCCCCTAGTAGCCACAGTCTCTTCTGATTTTCCCATTGGTCACAGCAGGGCTTCCCACCTTTTCCCCTTGGCCAAAGCAGGGCAACTTCCCCTTTCCTCAGTGGTCACAATATCAGTCAACAACTTCTCAGACATCTATTCTGTAGCTACATAACTACATTATATCTGGACTGTGGATGAAATCATGGGAGCCACATTATTATATGGCTTGACTTAATAGAATCATGTTTGCTTTCATGTGATAAGGGAGTCAAAGAAAACCTCTTTTTATCTGCTTTCCCAAAAAAGAAATCAGATTTTTTTTTTCTAGTAATTCAATTAGATTAACACTAATGATGAGAAAGCACTTGAACGTCCTGAAGCCTAGAATGTGCAGTGTGTGGCTTGAAGAACACTGGTGACTATATAAATAAACATCTTAATGCATTATTGAACCCACCCCGAACTACTTCTCTTAGCTCGGCCCTATTGAAGCCAGATGTGTAATAATATTTGTAAAGAAAATAAAAGAGTAATCAAAAACAAATACGTATTTTTTTCTCCTTTTATCCTTCATACCACACTGCAAGACAGGAAGTTTAACTTGCCAGAAAATTGCACTAGTTATTTGATTTTTTTTTCTTTTTTGCATCCTTTAACCCCTTCCCGCTGCAGCTACTTTTGATCTTCCTGGCAGAGCCTTATTTTTCAAATCTGACATGTGTCACTTTATGTGGTAATATCTTTTCGAATGCTTTTACTTATCCAATCGATTCTGAGATTGTTTTCTCGTGACACATTGTACCTTAAGTTAGTGGTAAAATTTGGTCGATACATTCAGTATTTAATTGTGAAAAATACCAAAATTTTGCGAAAAATTTCAAAAATTAGCATATTTATCAATTTAAATGTATCTGCTTGTAAAAAAACATAGTAATACCACACAAAATAGTTGCTAATTAACATTTCCCATATGTCTACTTTAGATTGGCATAATTTTTTGAACATCCTTTTATTTTTCTAGGACGTTAGAAGGCTTAGAACTTTAGCAGAAATATTTCACATCTTCAAGAAAATTTCCAAAGGCTATTTTTCCCATCACCAGTTCAGTTCTGAAGTGGCTTTGAGGGGTCAATACAATACAAACCCTTATAAGTCACCCCATATTAAAAACTACACCCATCAAAGTATTCAAAACAGCATTTAGAAAGTTTACTAGCCCTTTAGGCGTTTCACAAAAATGAAAGCAAAGCAGAGGTGACTAATTTTATTTTTTTTGCAGAAATTCATATTTCATCAATTTTTTTCTGTAACACAGAAGGATTACCAGAGAAACACAACTCAATATTTATTGCCAAGGTTCTGCAGTTTTTAGAAATAGAATTTAGCCGCAGAGAAGTGACCCCATTTTGGAAACTACACCCCTCAAGGCATTTATTAAGGGGTGTAGTGAACATTTTCACCCCACATGTCTTTTCCATAAATGATTGCACTGCGGATGGTGCAAAGTAAAAATTGCAATTTTTCCCTAGATGTGACATTTCAGTGGCAAATATGTCATGCCCAGCTTGTGCAACTGGAGACACACACCCCAAAAATTGTTAAAGGGGTTCTTCCGGGTATGGCGATGCCATATATGTGGAAGTAAACAGCTGTTTGGGCACGCTGTAGGGCTCAGAAAGGAAGGAGTGCCATTTGGCTTTTGGAGCGTGGATTTTGCTTGGTAGTAATTTTGTTTGAGTATTACTCGTGTTTCGGTTTATAATGTGGTGGCATATCTAAGCTGTGCGGAGTACATCAGGTCATAAGAGGGTATAATAATGGGGTAAAAAAAAACACTAAAATAAATCATAGATGTGTGTTACGCTGTGAAGCAATCCTTTATGCACAGGCCAGTGTCGCACTGATGAATGATGTCCTTTATTATCCCCCTTTTGGTCCACACTCCGCACCTTTGCAGTTTGGGGAAATTGGCTGGAAAAGTGTTGTCTTGGTATAATACGGGCGCCCTCGCTTCCAGCAGATATGTTTGAGTTCTCCCCTTCCCAGTTCCCTAATTTTAGGGCCTTGATAAATCGCCTTTTGAAACAGAAGAAATGTTCCCCTCGGGCCTGCACAACTGAATATTTTTTGATCCCTGACTTATGAAAGCCTTAACTTATTTTATTTTTTCAAAGACTTAGTGGTATGAGGGCTGTTTCTTTGCGAGACGAGCTGTAGTTATTATTGGTTATTATTGGAGGCAAGGTGATAAAAAAAAGCAGCAATTCTTGCATAGTTTTTTAAGGGTTTTTTTATGCACCGTTCACCATGCATTATAAATTACATGTTAACTTTACTCTGCGGGTCAGTACGATACCAAATTTTTTGTTTTACAACTTTTTGCACAATAAAATTACTTTTGTAAAAAGAATGTAATTTTTCTGTCACCATGTTGTGAGAACCATAACTTCTAAATTTTTTCGTTGACGGAGCTGTATGAGGGCTTGTTTTTTGCGTGACGAGCGCTAGTTTTTATGTGTCCCATGTTAGGATACATGCAACTTTGTTATCACTTTTTATTCTCATTTTTGGAAGACAAAGTGACCAAAAAACAGAAATTCTGGCATTGTTTTTTAAATTTTAATATTTAAGGCATTCACTATGCAGGATAAATAACATCATATTTTTATAGTTCAGGCCATAACGGTATCTGTGATACCAAATATGTATGGTTTATTTATTTATTTTCAATAATAAAGGACTTGATAAGGGAAAAGTTCACTTTTTTTACACATTTTTTTTTAGTCCCACTAGGTGACTTGAAGGTCCAACTGTCTGATTTATTTTCTAATACATTGCACTACCTATGTAGTGCAATGCATTAGATCTGTAAGTCGTTCACTGACTGCAAGCCAATTAGGCTCCGTCTCCAGGTGGGGCCTAATCGGCTTCCGTAATGGCAGAGCAGAAGGCCATTGTCAGGACTCCTGTTGCCATAGCAGCAGTCTCCAGCCCTGCGATCGCAAACCACTAAGATGCAGAGATTGCTGCATCTAAGGGGTTACTGGCAGGAATTAGAGATAGTTCCGGTCCCTGCCATTGCAGCAGGGTGTCAGCTGTAACATACTGATGACACGGGCTCACCTCCGGGCGGTGTCTGGATGGCTTGGCAGACCGGACGGCCAGTATTAGGAGTCCTATTGCTATAGCAGCCACCGGCACCCCGGCGATTTCGTTGCTGGGGTGGCGATTAGCTGCAAACACCTTAAATGCAGTGATCGCTTTTGACCGCTGCATTTAAGGGGTTAATGGCGGTAATCTGAGCTATTACAAGCAATGTGTTAGCGGTAACATACAGCTGACACCCGGGGATGATGGCACGGACTCATCTTCTGAGCCAGTGTCATCCATTTGTTGTAAGTATACGACAAATTGCGGGAAGCACTAGCTTTCCATTTATACTTATGACAAATGTCGGGAAGGGGTTAAGTGCACCTAATTTATCAGATGATCTTTTAGAACAAGCTCTCGTATGTGTGTACATGAGGAATAACACTATTTCTGGCCATTATATGACGTATTCTGCATTATTTAGCAGTTTTCCCCTCTGCAGGCTCTTTCTCTTATTCTCAGTTGTCTCTGAGCTAGTGGGCGGAGCCTAACTGCTATCATGTCTTCTATATACTGCACATATAGAAGAGTCTCAATCTATCACATATAGAAAAGCTGCATCAGCATGGAAGACATTATACAGCAGTACTACTAAATATTTACCTGACCATCTAAAAACATGAAACCAACTTCTGAACACTAGAATAATCTCACATCTCATCGCCTTTGCTTAAAGGGGTTGTTTGAAATGAGAAAAACATGGCTGCTTTCTTCCAGGAACAGCGCCACTCTTGTCCATAGGTTGTGTCTGGTATTATAGCTCAGCTTCATTCAAGTAAAAGGATCTGAGCTGCAATACTATACAGTGCAGTAATCAAAAACAGTTATCTGTCTTTTTACTTTTTTCTTCCTTCATTACCACTTAGCAGGACTGGAAGTTTAACTACAGTTTAACTAAAATTCCACTTAAACAAAATTTTTTTGCTGTGTTGGGCAACTTTTTTTAATTGTTTTTTATTTTAAATTTTTTACCTTTTGAGATATAGCTTCTATGTATCCTGGTTGTACAGAAGCTCTAGTATCTTACACTCAAAGCGGGACTGACGGCTACGGTGACGGCGGGTCCTGCGTGTCTCTGACATGCAGGATCCATCTGTTATCGATTACATAGACACGCAGGGCCCTCTGTCACCTTAGGGTATGTGCACACGACAACGCCAAATACGTCTGAAATTACAGAGCTGTTTTCAGGAGAAAACAGCTCCAGAATTTCAGACGTTTTTACAAGTGCATGCGTTTTTCACAGCGTCTTTTACGGACGTAATTGGAGCTGGTTTTCATTGGAGTCAATGAAAAACCGCTCCAATTACGTCCCAAGAAGTGTCCTGCACTTCTTTGACGCGGCCGTAATTTTGCGCGCCGTCTTTTGACAGCGACGCGTAAAATGACAGCTCGTCTGCACAGAACATCGTAAGACCCATTGCAAGCAATAGGCAGATGTTTGCCGACGTATTGGAGCCGTCTTTTCAGGCGTAATTCGAGGCGTAAAACACCTCCATTACGTCTGAAAAGAGATCGTGTGCACATACCCTAAGGCTGAAATCATACATGCAGTTTTCGTGACAGTTTTGATTACGTTTTGTTTTTTTAGCCAAACAAAGGAGTGGATAAAAAAAGGAAGAGTATCAGTCTTTCCTTTAGGCCACGATCACACACACAGGGTTTTTTTTGGCACTTTTTGGCTGTTTTCTTAGCCAAACACAGAAGTGGACACAAAAGAATGGAGATGCATTAGTCTTTCTTTTATACATTTCTTTACTTTGAGATCCACTTCTGGCTTTGGCTCAAAAAATTTAGCCAAAAACTGACACAAATATGGCATCAAAACTGTGTTTTTTATCCTGGCCTAATATTTTTTCTTTTTTCTTGGATCCACGCCTGACTAGGCATAAAAAAAAACTGCCACAAAAACTGCATGTGTAATTCCAGCCTTAAAACAGGATCACACACACAGTTTTAATCCAGTTTTTTGTGCATTTTTTTTTTTTTTTAGCCAAAGCCAGAAGTGGATCCAAAAGGAAAGAAAGGTATAAGGGAAAGATTGATGCATCCCCTTCATTATGTGTCCACTCCTGTTTGGCTAAAAGAACAACTGAGCCAAAAACTGCATCAAAACTGTTTCTGTGATCCTGGCTTTAGGATACATTCACGTAGGGTAGATATTTCTGCAACAGGAAATTTGTTCCATACATCTGAATGTGGTTGTTTCTGCACAATGTTCATGGATTTTTACAATCTCCATTCACATGTATGGAACTGATACAGAATTTTACCTGACTCTGTATTTCTGTATTTTTAACGGTGGAATGACCATTGTGTATTTTGAGCCGTTTTCAGTGTGGATTTGTGTTTGAGATTTAAATGCAGAATTTCTGCATCCAAAATCCGCAACACATATAGGGTACGCAGAAAAAATATTTTCTGCAGCAGAAAAAAAATGTGTAGAAAATTACTGCATGTATGACTTGCAGATTTTTTCCCCATAGGATAACATGGAGTAACTTTCCAGAACTTTTACGCAACGAAAATATGAAGTGTTTATGTCACGTGTGAATTCATACCCTTCACACATGAAAATTATGTATTCTGGAAAAATTTCATTTATTCTAGTTGGGCATATCATACATGAATAATATACTTACTGGTCCAGTGCAGGTATCGGTATTGTTCATTCTCAGACACTCGGGATGACATGAAAAACATTTTTCACCATTTTCAATGTATTCTCTTGGCTCACTACATGGAGAAAATGTAAATGTAATGATTAGTTACTATATGGAGGAAGTAAACTTTTTAGAATTACTGTCCCAAAACTGCTAATTAAGGCTTATCCAGACCAGCGTATTTCACGTTTGTGTGCTGTCCGTGTTTCCAACGGACTACAAACCGTCAGCACACTAACCCATTATAGTTAATGGGGCTATTTACATGTCTTGTTTTGCAGAGTGCACTACTTTCCTTAGTTTTGCATCCTATTCAAGTCAATGGGGATAAAAAAAAAAAACTACGGACGGAACACGGACACCATGAATCTATTGGTAAGAGGCGCTGAAAAAAAAAGTGGTCCTCCTTCCAGAATTGGCATGTGAAAATTAAAAATTACATTTTTTTCAATAAAATGTAGTTTTAGCTCAAAAATTGTCATGTTTACTGGAAATATATGAGAAAAAGCACCCCAACATTTGTAAAGCAATTTCTCCCTGGTTCGGAAATATCACATATGTGGTTATAAACGGCTGTTTGGACACAAGCCAGGGCTCAGAAGGGGAGGAGCGCTATTTGGATTTTGATAGATTGGTTTTTGGGTGCCAATGTTGCTTTTGCAGAGCACCTGAGGTATCCGTACAGTGGAAACCCCTGAGAAGAAAACCCATTTTGGAAATTACACTTCTTAGGTCATCCCCATCTAGAGATATAAGAAGTAGTAGTAGTTTTGTTTGTTTTTTTGGTATTTCAATTTATAATGTGGGGTCATATGTAAGCTGTGCAGAGTACATCAGGTCATAATAAGGTGGTATAATCACAGGGTACATAAATATAAAAAATAATAATTCATAGATGTTTTACGCTTTGAAGCAATCCTTTATGCA
The DNA here is from genome assembly GCF_050947455.1 of Rhinoderma darwinii. Taxonomy (NCBI): domain Eukaryota; kingdom Metazoa; phylum Chordata; class Amphibia; order Anura; family Rhinodermatidae; genus Rhinoderma; species Rhinoderma darwinii. The sequence continues at coordinate 255,346,705 of NC_134691.1, forward strand.
CAGGCCAGGTTTTTCAGGGCAGGCGTCGCACTGATAAGTGGTGTTCTTTCTTATCCCCCTTTTGGTACACACTGTACTGTTTTTTGGGACTTTCCCTTCTTTGCAGTTTGGGAACTTCATTGGGAAAGAGTTGCCCTGATACAATACGGGTGTCCTGGCTTCCAGCAGATGTGCTTGGGCCCTTCCCTTCCTGGTTCCCAAATAGAAGTGCCTTGATAACAACCGCTTGAAAATGAAGGAATATGTCTTCCCTGTCTGGCCTGCACACTGGGATAGCACGCAAGTGTTATACTATGTCATCTCTAAGATTTGCAAGGCCAGCTTTTTGTACCACACCCTTGTTTTCTGCATGGCACTATACAGGTTCTGCATTTGATCTGAGAGATCAACCCCTCCCATGTACTTATTATAGCCCAATGTTCAATTAAGCTTGAGGATTACTGTAGTGGTACCTGTTACAGGGACAGCGGTGCTGAGGTTATCATGTATTGTGGTCAATATAAGTACATTCCACTTGTCCTTAAACCAACAACATGTTCTCGCTGTAAAGTGCCCTGTTCTCACCCCTTCTGAGTCTTTAACCAAGCTTTGATTTTAGGAGACCTCTTTGGTTTTTGCGCACATGCCGCATCCTGCAGTAATTCTGGTAGAGAGACACTTAAAGAGTGGAATGCTGGTATAGAAGTTATACCATGTAGAGTTGGTAACCCTGGTCCAACAGTGGGTGCACTAATTCCCAGGCATTCACCCGAAACCTGTGGGTGTACCCTGAGAAACTCAGGAATATAAGTCACCGTTTAAAATATACAAGAGACTCGTTTTTGGAAATGTTCTCTTCATGGGTGTAGGCTTGGGCAAACTTGGTGCTTAAAAAGATCAATGACTCGCCTGATTTTGAATAGGCGGTCATATGTGGGGTCATCACTGGGCGGACACTGTGCAATATAATTAAAATGCAAAAACTTTACGATTGCTTCAAAGCGTGTCCAGGTCATGGACATGTGGTAAATTGGGGTGTTGTACAAAATATCTTTACTCCAGTATTACCTAATCTTTGGCTTCTTCAACCCATATGCAGCATAAGGCCCCAAAATGTCATCATCTGCATTGCCCCTACGGGGGTCCATCTGAGAGGTCTAGCATATGATGACGTGGGGTTCTGGGCAATAAATTGCTAGGCGTATAAATCGGTGTGGGCCACCATTAAATTCATATGATCTTCACAGAAAAAAAACAATTTCTGTGAGGCCTGCAGTCTCAAATAGAATTCCTGAGCTGCCCAAGAAATCAGGAATTTTGCAGAGGGGTGAGTTTGAATGGGATCACTAATCTGGAGGGTCGCCTCAGCCGTTGCCCTGAGGCACCTTTACTTGAGTTCCTTATCACCGGATTAGGATGATAAGGAGGAAGAGGACAAGACTAATGGGACATATTCCTCTTCTCAGTCGCTGGCCATTTCAGCATTAGAGCCTAGAAGGACGTATGCCTCCTATGCTGAATAGAACCTTTGAGAGAATTCTTATAAGGGTTTGTAGTGCTTAAACGCCTGGAAATAGGCCTTGAAAAACACTTGTGAAACAACAAAAAACAGCTTGCCATTGTAATCAATTGGAAAAACGGTGTTTAGTTCAGACATGACGTTTTTTACGCCACTGTTTAAAAAAACGGCACGTAAAAAGACACCACGTTAAAAAAAAAGAGCATTTCACTTCTTGAGCCGTTTTTGGAGCTGTTTTTCATAGGGTCAATTGAAAAAAACAGCTCCAAAAACATCTAAAAAAAAAAAAAAGCCTCAACGTTTTCTGCTTCAAAAACGTTTGAAAATCAAAGGCTGTTTTCCCCTGAAAACAGCTCTGGAATTTTCAGCTGTTTTTAATTGTGCGTGTGAACATACCCTAACTGAAGCTAACTGTAATGCTTTATATTATAAAAAAACAAACTTGTAGTATAAAAAAATTACTATAATAAATTTACACTGAAACTGTAGAAAAAATTTATAGCTAAAACTTCCAAAAATGCTATATAATATTTTTTCTTTAAGAAAACTGACATCAACTAACCTAAATGTCTGCTACCCTAATGCTCAACCTATGCAGGTTCTAGCTTTACCAAATCTGCCAACTTAAACACCCACTGCGCGCTAATGCTCTAATTATGGAGGTAAACGATAACAATTTTTGTAACTTTGTTTACATTTTATATATGCACTAGTATATATAGATACATATATATGTACATATGTATATATATATATATATATATATATATATATATATCTAAACACACATATATATATATGAAACTCCTGCACCTAAAATAAGCATATTCTGATCAGTGATGTCACTCAGAGGGAGCAGGCAAAGCACAGGTACAGGCGATAGGGCAGCAAGTGGACAGGAGTGGGGTAGCGATGGAGAGGAGAAGGGCAGCAATGGAGAGGAGAGGGGCAGCAATGGAGAGGAGAGGGGCAGCAATGGAAAGGAGAGGGGCAGCAATGGAAAGGAGAGGGGCAGCATCAGATGAAGATCACAGATGATGATGGAGTTCACTTTCTATTTCAGGTTAGCACAAGTACATAATCATTTGATTCATTTATGAGCTTTCCATGACATTAGCATCAGAGTCAATCTAAAAACAAAAGTAATGGAATATCAGAGTAAAAAATAGAAAAACATCCCCCATAGAGGTGGGTTTTTAAGTCTAGGGATCTGACACATGGATGGCCCCTTTTAGCAAATGACAAGGTTTTCATTTTTTAATGGCAAAAAGTGGCTACTAAAGTGATGACATCAATTCTGAATGAACTGTTACCAGAATTTCTTGCAGCCATGTTTTATTTGGTATATTTAGTAGTTAGCATAGAACGGTGCTGTTTGTATTTTCATAGGATGTGTAATTGTGAGATGCAGGGAAAATGCATGAAGAGATTAGGAATTGTAAGCCCATATGAAACCGAAAACCTGCTGTCCAATTATATTTGTATGCATTTAATAAATCTTGTGATGACACAGAAAGCTAGATTTCCAGGAAAGCTAAAGGTCTGGCTAAGAAGAAGATTAAAGGTAGTTTTAGGGCATTGAAGAGTTATGTGTTTAATTCATTTAGTGCTTTCTTAGTAATTTTAAAAACAGGGCACTTTTTTCTGAAATATCATCCAGGCACTACGCAAGTTGTCAAGACGATGAGCTAAAATTAGTGTTGTAATTACAAAGTGTGTGCAGAAGGTTTGGTGGTGGTCTGTAACGTATGTGATTAAAAAGGGAGAACTAAATACAGAATGGAAAATCCTTCCTTTAGAATAGCTGGGGTATCTTTCTGAACAACCGTATTAGCTACTAGAAATACAGCGCAGGACGACACAGGTGTATGACATATCATACCTTTTATATGTAGGTTACAGGGTGATTAATATATATACATACATACATTTATATTAGTGTTTACTCTGTATATTATTATTATTTCAGGGTCTTTTGCAAAAACAATAGCGCAGTTGACTACGCTATTGTTTCCGCAAAAAAAAGGAAGCTTTGCGGGAACGGAAACAAACGGAAACCAAGGCAAATGGAAGCATTACCATTGAAATCAATGGTAATGCAAATGGAAGCTTTAGTTTCCGTTCATGGGTTCCTCCAACGGAAAGCTGCAACAGAACCCATGAACGGAAAAGCAACGGAAAAGTAACGCTAATTTGAACAGGCCCTCAAAATATAGACATGAAAAAACAAAGCAAACAGCACTTCCTAGACTAACAGTGAATTAGATATGGATAGGGAAAAAAATGGGTACACGCAAAGGCGTGGCTTGTGGGGGGTTGGTGAGGCATGTGACAGGGGGACCACCAATAAGCCATTCTGGCCATAGTATTTACATACAGGGCTAGGGCAGAAAACAAAATCTTTGGCCCAGGGGAAGAAAAGCTTAGCTACCCCTCTGGGTAGTAAGTATTGCACTCACCTAGTGGGGTTCTGCTATTAGGGGCACAATGCACCACGCATTTAGTTTTTTTTTGTTGTCAAACTGTATTTATATTAGTGACTCCCGCCACCCCCACCTATCAGCTAATTGTAGTGGCTGCGGAGCTCCAGTGAGCATCTTAAAGAGGCTCTGTCACCACATTATAAGTGCCCTATATTGTACATGATGTGATCGCCGCTGTAATGTAGATTACAGCAATGTTTTTTATTTGGAAAAACTATCATTTTTGACGGAGTTATGACCTATATTAGCTTTATGCTAATGAGTTTCTTAATGGACAACTGGGCATGTTTTACTATATGACCAAGTGGGCGTTGTGGAAAGAAGTGTATGACACTGACCAATCAGAGACCAATCAGTGACCAATCAGTGTCATACACTTCTCGCCATTCATTTACACTGCAGATAGTGATATAGCTATATCGCTATGTGCAGCCACATAAACACACCATAACATTACTGCAGTGTCCTTACAAGGAATATACATTACCTCCAGCCAGAACGTGATGTGTATTCAGAATCCTGACTACTTTTCTGTGATTTACAGCATAGCAGGCGTAGTCTCGCGAGATTACGCTGTAAACTGTCACTTACAGCGACATCTCGCTGTGCTGTGCTGTAAATCACTGAGAAGTGCAGAGAAGTGGTCATGAGAATGAATGCACATCACGTCCTGGTTGGAGGTAATGTATATTCATTGTCATGACACATGAGTAGCGTTATAGTGTGTTTATGTGGCTGCACATAGCAATATAATTATATCGCTATCTGCAGTGTAAATGAATGGAGAGAAATGTATGAAGATGATTGTCACTGATTGGTCACTGATTGGTCACTGATTGGTCACTGATTGGTCAGCGTCATACACTTCTCTCCACTTCGCACCCCATTATCCATTTATTTCTATTTATGCACTTCACTCATTACTGCCCCCTATATTTCACTTATAGTATTACACTTGCACACACACTATTCATTTATTATTTCTTACTACACATCCCATGCACCACACACCACTCCCCTCAAGACTAGTGGGAGTGGCTATTATTATTTAAAGCACCTGCTCGCCCTTTCATCAGCATTTCTGACCTGGCTGTGTCCATTTGTAAGTATGGCCTTTTTCTGGGTTTTTGTATATGTCCCTGTGTTTTTATCGGTTCTGTTTGTGCATCAGGAACGTTCTGTTCCAGTTTAGGAGTTAGGGACTCGCAAGTCTGGGGATCCTTGTCGTGGATTGCGAGCTTGCGTCCTTTTGGCCAAAATGATTACTAATACCCCAGGTATTTTTCATTATTATGTATATTCGCTTCTCTTGGACACAGCTGGGTCTTTGATGCTGGGAGAGCATGGTGTGTTGTTGTTTGGCATAGCAAGCAGGGTAGCCCTCTCTATGAATTATCAAGGCGTCACAAATAGGCTTCTACCTGGCTATACACGTTGTGCCTCATGACGTACACACTATCCCTCCATGTTTCACTCACTCACACCCCATTATCCATTTATTTCTATTGAGGCACTTCAGTCATTACTGCCCCCTATATTTCACTTATAGTATTACACTTGCACACACACTATTCATTTATTATTTCTTACTACACATCCCATGCACCACACACCACTCCCCTCAAGACTAGTGGGAGTGGCTATTATTATTTAAAGCACCTGCTCGCCCTTTCATCAGCATTTCTGACCTGGCTGTGTCCATTTGTAAGTATGGCCTTTTTTGGTGTTTTTGTATATGTCCCTGTGTTTTTATCGGTTCTGTTTGTGCATCAGGAACGTTCTGTTCCAGTTTAGGAGTTAGGGACTCGCAAGTCTGGGGATCCTTGTCGTGGATTGCGAGCTTGCGTCCTTTTTGCCAAAATGATTACCAATACCCCAGGTATTTTTCATTATTATGTATATTCGCTTCTCTTGGACACAGCCGGGTCTTTGATGCTGGGAGAGCATGGTGTGTTGTTGTTTGGCATAGCAAGCAGGGTAGCCCGCTCTATGAATTATCAAGGCGTCACAAATAGGCTTCTACCTGGCTATACACGTTGTGCCTCATGACGTACACACTATCCCTCCATGTTTCACTCACTTGCACCCCATTATCCATTTATTTCTATTGAGGCACTTCACTCATTACTGCCCCCTATATTTCACTTATAGTATTACACTTGCACACACACTATTCATTTATTATTTCTTACTACACATCCCATGCACCACACACCACTCCCCTCAAGACTAGTGGGAGTGGCTATTATTATTTAAAGCACCTGCTCGCCCTTTCATCAGCATTTCTGACCTGGCTGTGTCCATTTGTAAGTATGGCCTTTTTCGGTGTTTTTGTATATGTCCCTGTGTTTTTATCGGTTCTGTTTCTACTTCTCTCCACAATGCCCACTTGGCCATATAGTAAAACACGCCCAGTTTTCCATTGAGAAACTCATTAGCATAAAGCTAATATAGGTCATAGCTCCGTCAAAAAATGATCGTTTTTCTAAATTAAAAAGACTGCTGTAATCTACATTACAGCGCTGATCACATCATGTACAATATAGGGCATTTATAATGTGGTGACAGAGCCTCTTTAACTTTTTAGCCTGCACAGCTCTGTACATTCAATAGTGGCTGTGCCTGGTACTGCAGCTCAGTCCCATTCACTTGAATGGGACTAAGCTTCATAGAGCTGCAGTACCAGACACAGCCACTGCCGAATGTGCAGAGCTGTGCAGGCTAAGCAATTATGAGGATGCAGCGCCCATTCAATCAGCTGATCGGATACCCACCAATCTGGTATTACTGTTCTATTCTAAGAATAGGTCATCAATATCAAAGTCCCGGAAAATCCCCTTAATATAATTTATTTTGCAGCGCTAACAATCAATAAATAAAAGGAAGACATATAGTTACCCTGTATGCGTATTGCAGGAAGCTACACATTCTTTTCCACGTTTAAATTTTTCACAGGAGAAACACTGAGAGGGTCCAGGTCCCCAACAACCTTGAGAACATAAAGGATCACAAATCCTTTCATCAGCAACTGCAAAGTAAATTGAATATATTCATATTTTTAAAGTGTATATATATAGTCATACATACATTTTTATATATTGTACATATTTTGGGTATATATATATATTTGTCCACACGTAACGGAATTGCTGCAGAAAATTTCTGCAGCATTTCCGTTAAAACTATCAGACATTCCGCTGTGGAAAAACCGGACCATTTCCTGTGTTTCTTACTGCAGAAACAGGTGCGGATTTTGCCAATTTTTTTCTCAAGTCTGTGAGATGATGACATCTCCTCTGAAAAACGCAGCAAATCAGTCCACATTCCGCAGCAGGCATTGACATGCTGCGGAACGAAAATAACGCACCGCAGGTGAATTTCGGGATGGAAATTTGGCTCAGCATGTGAATGAGATTTGTTAAAACTCACCCACTATGCTGCTACTGTATTCCGCTACGTATTTTTCATCTGCAATTCCAGACGGAAAATACGCAGCAATTCCGTTACGTGTGGACAAGCTCTTATAGGGCTTAAAGGATCTGCTGCTAACATCTTGGTGCCAGACACCACAGGACACCTTTAGAGGCCTTTTTTTTTTAATGTTACAGCTAATTGGTGTATGAACGCATATATATATATATATATACAGAATGCATAGTATATACGTTATACTATGTAATGTCTCAAACAAAAGATATATACAGTATAGATATACTGTATATATTGAAAATTCTGTCAGTTGCTCCTCACTTGCTCCTCGGCAACAGACTGTAAACTGACATTTTTTTAGACAGCAATGAATGCTGAGCAAGGTGCTGCTAAGGAGCAACTACATCATTTTAAATCGCATGCAGAAAACTTCAGTGAGACTGAGGTTACACTTTAAGTGGATTCAAGCTAACTGAACCAAAATGAAGTCTGTTCTCTGGCCCTTGTAAAAGCATGGAGAGCCTTGTAAATGGTCGTACGGACGGACTCGTGTTTGGGCTGTTTTGTCATCATCAATGAGCAGAAAAATAGTTTGATTTTTTTTCTACATTAGTGAACATTGGGCAATGCTGTGCCATTTTTTGCTCTAAGTATTATGATCAGTACCAGTTTATAAAAAGATGCTTACCACATTTTTCATCTTCTTTATTTTCAAATATTCTCTTTTGTTGATTCGTTCTGAATACACTCGTCCAGTTCATTGTATCAAGATAGCAGAGATTTTTATTACTTTTAATTATAATGTCGCCATCACTCACTTCTTTGAGAGATCGTAATCCCAGTGATGATATGGATAGACCTGTGACACCAAGTGAATATCTCCCACTAGAATATAAAAGACAGAAATTGTAATCTTTTCATAGCGAGTCTAAACTTCATATATACGTAAAACTTATGAATTCCATATTAAAGAAGACACACAATGAGTTTCTCTTGCCAGTAGTGACAGAAATCATTTTCTACCGGTGTATTTGAGCTATGAATGATTAATGTTAGGTAGCGATTCATTCCTCAGTATTCTCAAATATGCTTCCATTTTCACTTATGACAATAAATGTACAGAGCACATTTCACGGTTACAAGAATATTCTTGTAATATGAGGTTGTGCAATTTAAAAATTGTGGATTGGCTCGTGGCTAAGGTTGCCCCTTTTACTACCAAAACACAACAGCCGGATAAAAAAAATGGGCTGTGATTTGGGAAGGGTAAATGCGAAGACCTTTTATTATCAAATATCCCTAGTGGTCTAGGGTAGTTAAGGGGTTAAATGAGTTGTCCAGTCCCTAAAAATTGATGGCCTATCCTCAGGATAGGCCATTAATATCTGTTCGGTCGGGGACCCCTGGCCGATCAGCTGTTTTGAATGTGTACTTGTACTCATTACACGCAAATTTACCAGATGCATTAAAAAGGAACCTGTCATTTCTCTTGACGTGTCTGTTTTGGTAAATACTTGTATTGTCCACAACATAACGATTCTGGAGCATCTTTTCATAAAACTCTGCGTTGTACCATTCCTCTGTTATTCCTCCTACAATTCATGAATAAATTGACAACTGGGTGTTACCAGTTGGGGAGGGGGGTGTCCTTACACAGTCTGACAATGTCCAATCAGGGCTCACAGTATAAGACTGTGTAGGGACTCGCCCCTTTGACTAGGGGAATGTCAAACACCCAAAATTGTGATTTTATGGGTAATACAAGTATTCACTAAAATAGACACGTCAAGATTGCTGACAGCTATTTAATCTTCAATGGCATAAAATTAGAGGTGTCAGCATCCCTAGGTAAGACCAGATCCCCATAAAGAGAACCCAATAGGCCCTGTACACAAAAAAACAAACAGATTACAAGACCCAACTTCTACAGTTCCCATGGGGCCTAGTAGTGAAATTGTCTGACATTGGACAAGATCACTTTTTTTTCCACTGTCAACCGCTAAAGTGCTGGAAACCAGAATCCCTTGCCTGGCCTGATTGACTGATTGGTTCACATGAAGAGTTGCCATTAAGCAGAAATCTATAGTCCCATTTAAACAGTTTTGGGTGCAGCACAAAGCACTGGACATCAGGAATCCAACACTTCGAAGTGTTAAAGGGAATGTGTCGCTAGAAATGATTATTTTTTTTTTTAGTTAAACAATTATTATTTGAGTGATCACACATTGTTTTCATTTTTTTAACTTAAGTCAGGAAATACTATAAATGAGATTCTAATTTATAACATTTCCATGTGATGGGCACTAGAAAGAGCAGTTCCCAAAATTGCAGCATGGTCAATGTGGTAAAGCAACCTCATTGCTTTATGCTGCAAATTTGGGGTAGACACACTCTCTCTAGTGTCCTCACACAATCCCCCCTCCCTTTTTCTGGCTAGTGCCAGGAGAAGGAAGGGTTTGAATCTTCAAACCTCCTACACTTTGCGCCGCCATTTTCTGAGCAACTGCACAGTGTAGGAGGATTAGATACAGTGCTCAGCAGACAGTATAACACGAACATACATGAACATAATACACACATCACATACACGAACATAAATTACCTGCTCCTGCCGCCTCCGCTACTATGTCTTGCGCCTTCGCTTCCTTGAACATATGGCCGGAAGCCGCGGCCAGAAGTCGTCATCTTACTGACCGGCAGCGGCTTCCGGTCCACATGAAAATGGCGCCGGATTTCGCTCTGCGAACGAGCTTCGTTTTGGTCTGTGTGGGAGCGGCGCATGCGCTGTTCCCACACAGACGACGTACACTGCAGAGAATGGGATGGCTCCCGTTCGCATTCTCTATGGGGTTGTATGTGCTGTATTCCAGTTCTGTATGTGTCGTTATGTGTATGTGTATGTGTATGTGTGATGAAAAAAAAAAAAGGCAGCCCCCATAGAGAAGTAAAAGTAAGAAAAAAGTAAAAAGTAGAACACAAGAACAAAAAGAAATAAAATTTATTTTAATATCATACTAAAAGCAATATGATAAAAAAAGTACATCCTATGTACATCCTTGAGGGCTTTTTTTTTTTATTAATAATAATAAACAGCTCAGTCAGTGTGTTTTGTGTAACTTCTTAATTAGTTTTTATTAAAAATTTGTTTTACTTTTTGATATACAGCTTTGAACTATGGTCAAGGAACTTCAAGCTACATCTCTTTTTAGCATATGTGTTATCAATAGTACATATCAGATTAAACCAATATTATATATGTGAAATTGACTTACTATATTTTTGTTCTGCCTCTGATTATTTCAAGATTTTCAAAAATACTCAGATCAGTGACATTTCTCGGCCACCATTGAATCATTAAAAAACCTGTAAAAAATTGGATTGAAAAAATTAATCAGTATATTGGTATATTCACTCATACACTTCCTAGGGTAATTGGCATATATATATATAGATATAGTGTATGCTTTTAAAAAATCAAAAGATAAATAATAATAATAAATAGAATAACATATTTTACATAAAAAATTATGTGTCATGAAAACTGACCTGATATTTCTCGGATAGATTTAAGCATGTGCAATCTAGCTGGATCCATTTTTGGTGTGTTGGTATAAGAATCACTAAAAACATAAATTGTTTTGCATTTGGTAAGTGCATATTACCAAACATTTAATGTACAACCTACTTAGTTGATACGTACTGGGGATCTATGATATCAGAGATGGATGTGAGACACAAGAGTACACCCTCTGTTTCTCCTTTAGCTCTGCCTTTGTTCACACCTGCGTTGGGCTATTCCATTGTTCTGGTCCGTCAGGGGAGCAGAATAAGAGAATAACTAAACTAACGGTTCTGTTGCACAATGGACAACGCCAGTTGCCGATGGAACCCATTGACTTTAATAGGTTTGGTCAGCTTTCCGTCGGCATGTCCGTGACACAATAGCGCAGATGTGAACGATGCCTTACTTTGAACCATGTTCATTTTGTAACAAAAAACTTAAATATAATTTTACAGCAGATATATATATATATATATCTATATATATATATATATATATATATCTATCTATATATATATATATATATATATATATATATATATATATATAGATATATATATATATCTAGATATGATGTACATACTTCCAAAAATCGTACCATAAAATACCTTACTACTATGACTATACAGTGGGTGCTTACATAACAGTGCTACAGAGTAGCCAAAAAATCCTGCTGCTGTTAGCGGATGCCCCATGGCAAAGGCCCCTTTTGCCAATGGCATAATTTGTTCCTTACCAAATAAATAAATATATATTTATGCAAAAAATATTTGTAAATACATGTAATTATTCATCTTGTGTTGATCCTAAGTCACAGCTTGTATTAGGGTATGTTCACACGCAAACGCAAAATACGTCTGAAATGACGGAGCTGTTTTCGGGCGAAATCAGCTCCTGAATTTCAGACGTTTTTGCAAGTACTCGCGTTTTTTGCGGAAAATGAAATGGAAAAATGGCTCCAAAAACGTCCCAAGAAGTGTCCTGCACTTCTTTGACGCGGCCGTATTTTTACACGTTGTGTTTTGACAACGATGCGTAAAATTACACCTCGTCTGAACAGAACATCGTAGCAATGGGCAGATGTTTGCAGACGTTATGGAGACGTCTTTTCAGGCGTAATTCGAGGCGTAAAACGCCTGAAATACGTCTGAAAATAGGTCGTGTGAACATACCCTTATTGTTCAGAGATGTATTCATAATTCTGCTGGATGTTATTGGAAACAGTCGACAAGTTTGTTGCCAGATATACCCGTAATAGCTTAGCTAAGCTTCTGTAATACAGTAGTTAGCTTTTCCTACATCACAATACGCTCCAGTGCCCACTCTAAAGACTACAATTCTCAGAAAGCACCTGCCCCCCCTTTAGCTATAACCCTGGTCCTCCGCCCTTGCAAAGTAACACATAAACATTTTCTGTTGGTTGACATGCATACATGGATTTACAGTTCAGTGATCCAATCATGAGCTCATACTGCACTGGCACTGCCACTTCTGGGTGACCTCATTATATTCTCATTATAAAAGAGTTTTTAATATCAGAAGTTCAGGTACAACTTCGAAACATAATAATTTGTTCCATCTCTCATACATTCTAGTACGTGACTTACCCATCTACAGCCATTGACAAGATATTTATACTTCCAATAACTTTTGTACAGTTTTCAAAATAACCAATGTTTGTTGCATTTATTGATATAACATCTTCTAAAATACCATATCCAATACCATCACAATTTTTATCTGCAAGAAAACCAGCAAAAATGCATTATTAGTATTTACTGGAACACCACAAATGATGTACTTGTTAAACAGCTATAATTATTTTATTGATTGCCTCTTTTATCATGAGCAGGTAAATTAGAGGTTGTTAAGGGGTTAAACACAAGTTATTATACCAAAGAATGGTTAAACCAAGAAGAAATTTCACAAACTGGAATAGTCAAACCAAAGCCAAGGCCTTAAAGTGTTTTTCCCACTATAGTAAGTAATGGCATATTGCTAGGATATGCCATCACTTCTTATTTGGTCGGAGTCTGTCTGCCGGAAACCCCATGATCCGAATGAATAAAAGCCTCCTCCACTGATTTTCTGTGCTCAGTGAAGTTGTTTTGGAATTCCCTGCACAGTAGTTGGGAGCTCTGCTGTGCTAGATAAACGTTGCACTGCGCATGCCCGGGGATTACAAGGCAACAGCGCATCTGCCAGAGTTGAAGGAGGCTTGTAGTGACGTAGAGCGGCCAAGAGGAAGGTCAATCAAGCAGAGGCATGTCAATCCAGCCTGAAAGGGCAGATTTAGAGGCCGGACCTCGTGAATCTTCAGAAAAGCGTCACCGCCACCCCTTAACTCCGCACTGGTAATTACCATACACTGCACGCCATTTTAAAAGTTGATTTTCTAGATTTTGCTGCATCACAATAAACCTTCCTGGGGATATTTGGAAACATTTTCAGGTCATGTGTAACAGCATTGTGGCAGTTTATGGGGCTAAAACAACATGACAGGTTTCCTTTGACAAGTCAAATTTGTCAAGTTTTTTTTTTATTGGAGAATGAGGGACCTTTACCAGAGACAATACCTGTAAGAAGTAAATGGAACAGCTGATCCTAAACTTCTTTGTAATAGTTTTATTTAAGAGTGAAAGAAAGTATACATTTGTTTTTGCCTTTACTGCACCCATTATAACTATGTTGAACAGACCTAAAGTTAGGATATTTACCTTGTGTGCACGGTCCATCACACTTTTTACAGCTGCGGACACCTTGGTCATCCACCTCATATGATCCTTGACTACAAGTCCGAACACAAGATCCAAGATCTGTCACTATGTAGTTATCTATAGCATAAAAACAAAATGTATTGAATTTGTGTTTTTCATATTGACAAATACTGAACAAATCAATGCACAGGTTGCATATACTATATACTATAATCAAATGTCCACTCCATGCACTGCTGGGAAGCACACAAACATTCAACGCCTAGTAAAGCAGCAAATAAAATAAAGGTGGCAGAATGCTTGACTGCTTAAGTAGTTGGATAGAGAGAGATTTACTTAGCTACCAATCTACCTACTAGGTTATGTCTTAGAGAATTCGCGAATATACTGGAAGACACTGAGAATGTGGAGTTACAAATGGCAAGCAAAGTGTTAAAAAAGAGATCCTCTCTGTGGTAGAGGCTGACAGCATAATAAAATCTCAGTTTCCAGGTTAGACAGAAAATGTACAACCTAACTGGATTACAGGGGGAATTCAGCATATGCGCCACCAATCCCCTTTGCACTGCAAAATAGAATTTCACTTGTCTTCTAACCCAATGGTTTCAACAACAAATAAACTACCTTACCCTCAGTACGTAGTGTGCGGATGGTTTGGGGGTCTGAATTAATTTAGGGGTCTAGGGTCTGAATTAACTTAGGGGTCTGACTTAATTTAGAGGTCTGGATTAATTTAGGGGTCTGGTCTAGGGTGTTTTATTAAATGTATTATGTGCTGAAAAACATTTTCCTAATTTTATTTATTATAAATTAGAACTTTTATTAAAGTTTTCTTTATATTCTGTGATGCAGCTTCTATGTATGCACTATACATAGAAGCTGCATAGCACCACAGTAAGCCGAATCCGTCAGTCTATTGGACCAACGGCCAACAATGGCTCCTGTGAGCCTCTAGGATAACCCTAATACCGATTACATCTTAGTTCATAAACTTAGATATGATGGATATTAAGGTTATCCTGTGCGTCAGAGATGTTTGTTTTAGTAACCATGTGTCTTCCCCATGAGAAAACAATTCTGGAGCATCGTTTTTTAGAACTTTATGTTGTGCCTTTCCTCTGCTATTCCTCCTTGAAATGTATGAATAAAGGCCTACATGGAAGCTTTATGTAGCTTAACTAATTGATTTAAACGATGGAGATACAGCTACAGTACAAAGCAATGCTTTAAGTTGCATGCCATTGTGTGGACTGCAGCTGTAACTCAAAAAAGTAGCGCTAGAAAAGGTCTCTGTGTAGTCCTAGCCTAATTGACAACTGGGTGTTACCATTCCCCTTGTCAAGAGGAACACATTATGATAATGTCAGCGATGATTAGACAATGTCAGACTGTGTAGCGATACACTCCTTTGACAAGGGGAATGGTAACAGCCAGTTGTCAATTCATTCATGCAAGCAGAGCAAGCGCTTACTTTTAACCAGAATTAAACCTGATAGTACAAAAAATTGGTGTTGATTATATACAAACAGCCTGGCAGGACAGTGGGGGGAGGGGGGTGCAAGATTGGGGAACAGCCCAAGGCTTATGGTCTACTTAATCCACCACTGATGGAGATCCTAGGATGGTAGTACTTTTACTTACGTGGACACTTTGTCACACATGAGGCACCAAAAGTGTATTTCCCCAAAGGGTTACGTTCTACTACATATGTGTTCGGATTGTATGAATGCAGTGGAGGACAGTTTTCAGTGCATATGTCACCATCACGAAATCGGCGGCAAGACTGTAAGGAAAAGTGTTTCGCATGAATTTTATTTTACAATAGTAAAACTCAAATTAAATGTACATAAAAATATAAGTGCTTATAATTACCAAACAGTCTGTTTCTTTAGGACCTGTGCAGCCGGCTGCACACTGACCGTGACAGCAATCACTGGGCATTGGTCCCCTGCAACGTCCAGAACATTGTTCGGCACAATTAAGTTTTGTACCTGAAAGCAAATGCACAATTTTATTTAAAAAAAACAAACAAAAACAATGATGGTTTACATAGCCTTTATTAGCTCAATATACTCACTTATTTGACAGTTCTCCGGACCAGGACCCCAACATGTACCATTACAAGCCTCCTCATCACATTTGGGACCTGTAATGTTCAAAAGACAAGTTCAAGTAACATATTTATGTAATTGTAATGTACAATACTCGGCGGGGGACAGGGCACTGTCCTGTCTCTTCTCAGCACACATCATTTGGGCACAATAGTTAGCCTATCTATATAATTAAAAAAAACATACAAAAGTGTAACAACAAACAATACTTCATACAATAATCTTAGAGAACAAATTAAAAAGAATAAACCACAGATCTCTCAGGAACACAAAGAGCAGTTTGTTCCTCTGAAGATTGGCCATGCACCTAGGCATTGATAAAAGTGAGGGCTAAGTAACTGGGAAGTTAATACACTTAGAACAGTAGTAGTCGTAAGGGAGTACATGTAAAATGATAAAATAAGAGATTGTCTCATTTATTGAAATAAATACATACAGTTTGAGCGGGTACTCTTTTCCACATAAATAATATGGTCTTTGTGAACAATGTCCTCCCACTTGATGGAATCTAGGTTGCAAAGCATTGGATTATTTTTCAAGGTAACACCACCATGAAGAATTTCTGTTAAAATAAAATTGTACAAGGTATATTTCAGACACAACACTACATGAGTAGATTAAAGACATATATACAGACAGATGTATATGAAATAGATAGATAGATAGATAGATAGATAGATAGATAGATAGATAGATAGATAGATAGATAGATAGATAGAGAGAGAGAGAGAGATAGATAGATAGATAGATAGATAGATACATTAGATTAGATAATTTAAATCACTGAGGAAGGGTGCGCATAATAAACAATAAAGTAAACGTCATTGCATACCTTGTAAATTTCTTATGGGCAGCTGCTCCAAACCAACATTTGCATTCTTTTCCAGGAAATTTGAAATTATAGAGAGTGCAGAGTTCTTATGTAAAGTGTTACCTCGGATAATCCTAAGGTTTACCAGTGGAATAATCTTAACACCGTTAACAGCAATAAGAACGTATCCTCCCACTTCTTGTATATCCTGCATGGACATAAAGTAAAAAATCAAGGAAACTAATAAGATGTGCAACAAGTTATTATGTAAAAGTCATAAATAAAATAACTCAATAAATTTAAAGTGTAGCTAAATATTTGACAAACTTCTGACATGTCATAGTGACATGTCAGAAGTTTGGATTGGTGGGGGTCCGAGCACTGAGACCCCCACCAATCGGTATAACGAAGCAGCTGAATCACTTGTGTTAGCGCTGAGCCGCTTCGTGTCTGTTCGGCTTTTTCCGGAAATAAATGTATCGTGTACGGACTCAATAGAATGTCTATGAGCCCGTACTCCGATACATCGGCTTTCCGGAAAAAAACGAACAGACATGAAGCGGATGAGCATTCACATAAGAATTCAGCTGCTTCGTTCTAGCGATTGGTGTGGGTCTCGGACCCCCACCAATCCAAACTTCCGTCATAGAGGAAAAGGGAGAAAAAACCACGGCGCCACATGGTGCAGAACACAAAGGATATTAATGACGATGAACGATGGTGCAGATTATGCTCACCTATAGGAGTTGTGCAAGGGTAGGCACAACTCTACTGAAGGCATGTAATAGTTGGTGATGTAGCTGCAGCTAGGTCCAAGCCGGTGGCATGAAGGCGACTGCACGATACAGCATATATGAGAGGTAGAAAGGGGGAACCAGAATACAGCGCTGCTAACATCAAATTGAAAATCCAGACTAAGAAGTAATTAGTAATAACAGGATTTTATTGGGTTTAGGAAGGTTTGACTAGGCTACGCGTTTCGACGCTGAACCAGCGTCTTCATCAGGCCATAAAATCTTTTTATTAGTAATTACTTCTTAGTCTGGATTTTCAATTTAATGTTAGCAGCGCTGTATTCTGGTCTCCCTTTTCTTCCTCTCATACAAACTTCTGACATGTCACTATGACATGTCAGAAGTTCGTCAAACCTTTAGCTACACTTTAACAAGAAATAGTAACTTGTTAATAAATCTGTATGCAGTAAGCTGCTGAGCGTTGCAGACGGACAGAAATGTAAAGTTTAAATCTGGCTATACAGGGAATTCAGAGCTGTTTATCCCAAAACCAGGTCAGAATTTTAGGGGTTACACTCAAAGGCTGAATGCACATTTGCGTTTCTGTATGCGAATTGTATCTGTCTAGTTTTAAAGAAAAACGCACCAAAATACGCAGCATAAAAACGCACCTATTTCCTCATCAAACTATAAAAACCGCACATTGTGGTTTTAGCTGCGGCATTACATACCTGCGTTTTTGATACGTATTTTCCACATCAAATTACGCAACGAGTGCATTTAGCCTAAACCAGCATAAATCATGCATACTAAAGGGGTGGTTTGTTTAAAAACCCCAATCAACAGAAGGGGGTGCCCTGTTAAGTAGTCTCATTTACTAGCCAAAACAAAGAGTGGCTACAAAGAGAACCTCTCATCCTGGAGGACTCAACATATCCATGCAGACATTTGATGTAATGCCTTGTATCCCCTGTGCAGGTGCTGCAGGTAAATTGAACACTTGATGCTGGGTTCCAACACAGATTACGTCTCTGTACTGCTATAGTCTTTGACATTCAGAACTGTGAAACAAAGTAGATTTGTGCAGTCTATGGGAGAATTTTATTAAGAATGGTGTTTCATTTGCCAGTCTTAATCTTAAAGGGAACCTGTCACCAGCATTTTAGCTATAAAGCCAGCAATACCTGGTGAAAGTGGGTGAAAAATCATTGTCATCTAAGCTATAAATATGTTCTAAGTAAGCTCTGTAGCTTTAGTATTCCGTTTTTCAGTGGTCCCACGCCGTATGCAAATGAGCAGAAAAGAGTCAAATCTTCATCTGAAAAGAGTCAGATTTTCATTCCTCCAGCATCTCAGAGTGGACTCCACCTCCTTCTTTTTTATTGACAGCTCCTTAGCCAGTCAGGGCCGGACAGGTGCCGGCGGTGGGCGGGGTTAAGAAGCTGAGTCCCAGAGGGAAAACGAATTACCATAAAAGGCGGGAAGAGTTTAAACGACTACATTTACTGACAGAGGAGGACTTCAGGAAAGAAGAGAACAGGAACGCACTCTGGACAGCTGCGGCCATTGAGGGGTCAGGCGAGTTTGACAGGTAAGATGTTGATGACAGGATCCCTTTAAAACCGCTGGAGTGAGATGCATCTAATATGCCTCTTAATAAATTAGGCCTATCTCTGGCCGCCCACGTGTCAGAAATTAAATTTTACGCCAGCTACGAATTTGCATAGATTTCAGCAATAATTTACGCCAGTTTCTGCCGTAAATTTGTCAGGTCGCAGGTGACCCTGCAGTACAACAATTTGCCTTGCACAGTTTTTTAAAAGTGCCGGTGGTGTGCACCATTAGTTTTTTTGAAACCTTTCAACACCATAATACTGGCGTAAAGCCGTTTAAATTCTCCCCGATGTGTATGGGCAGCATGGTGGTTCATACTGTTGTCTTGCCGAGTGGTGTCCTGGGTTTGAATCCGACCAAGGGTAACATCTGCTTGGAGCTTGCATGTTCTCCCTGTGTGTGTGTGTGTGTGTGTGTGTGTGTGTGTGTGTTTGTTTCCTCTTGCATTCCACTTAACCTACTAAATGGCTAACTAGGACAGGGACTGATTTTGAGAACAGAGACTGATGTGAGCAATGACAATTTTTGTATAGCACTGCCAAATGTGTTGGTGCTATATAAACAACACATTCAGATTATGTCAGATTTGATAACCAAATATTTCAATGGGCCTTTGAGCTGTGACCTGCTGAAAAAAAGCAGTAAAAAGAAGAAAAAAAAGTAACAACATTGAAATGAAAAGTGCAAGTATGATATTGATTGACATCCAGTCATGTACCTTTAGGAAAGACATGTCATGATTCCGTTTTAAGTGGGTGATTTCCAGATTTCCAAGTACAACCTGACATCCATTGTACATTCTCTTCATATAGTTGTAGTGTTCTTCAGTTGTAGCTATCTGTGTCAGCTTGTTATCATTTCCTAAACAAACTGTAAGAGAAAACCAGAAATGAACCAACTGAGAAATAAAGCAAAGTTGGAAACATAAACTGGTTCAAACAAAAAGTGAAATATAATTACTTTACCAGAGAAAGGTCCAGACTATATAAGTAGACGGCTGTTATAGGGAAAGGTCCAGACTATACAACTAGAATGCTGTTATTGCGGGAGGTCCAGACTATACAACTAGACTGCTGTTATTGCGGGAGGTCCAGACTATACAACTAGAATGCTGTTATAGAGGGAGGTACAGACTATACAACTAAACTGCTGTTATAGGTGGAGATCTAGACTATACAACTATACTGCTGTAATTGCGGGAGGTCCAGACTGTACAACTAACTAAACTGCTATTATAGGGAAGGTCCAGATTATACAACTATACTGCTGTTATAGGGACGGTCCAGATTATACAACTATACTGCTGTTATAGAGGGAGGTACAGACTATACAACTAGACTGCTGTTATAGAGGGAGGTACAGACTATACAACTAAACTGCTGTTATAGGTGGAGATCTAGACTATACAACTAGACTGCTGTTATAGGGGGAGGTGCAGACTATACAACTAGACTGCTGTTATAGGGGGAGGTGCAGACTATACAACTAGACTGCTGTTATAGGTGGAGATCTAGACTATACAACTAGACTGCTGTTATAGGGGGAGGTGCAGACTATACAACTAGACTGCTGTTATAGGGGGAGGTGCAGACTATACAACTAGACTGCTGTTATAGAGGGAGGTGCAGACTATACAACTAGACTGCTGTTATTGAGGGAGGTGCAGACTATACAACTAGACTGCTGTTATAGGGGGAGGTGCAGGCTATACAACTAGACTCTTGTTCTAGGGGGAGGTCTAGACTATACAACTAGACTGCTGTTATAGTGGAAGATCCAGACTATGCAACTAGACTGCTGTCATAGAGGTAGATGCAGACTATACAACTAGACCTCTATTATAGGGAAGGTTCAGACAATGCAAAATGCTGGTAATGGGGGAGGTCCAGACTACACAGCCAGACTACTGTTACAGGGGGCAGTTGGAGCAGCCCAGATATTTGTTTAGTTTTTACTTAGCTTACTTTATAATAATTACTTATTTTTAATTGTATCAGTTATTACTTAAAAGTCATTTTAAAGTGAGTGTACACATTTTATATCTATATCACTAGAGATATTATAAAATTAAATAGAGAACACAGAGCTCATAGACTTAAATATTCAGAAACCCATTCCTTTTCTCTACTAATAATCATTCTGACTTGACAGAGCACGAACTTTGATCCCTTGAGTGTTAAACAGAATAAAAAGGTAATTGAATGACTGGCATGACAAAGGTTAATACATTATTAATGTAGGAGGTCTCCTATTATACAGTTTTCCTGCACACCAGGCTGTAACCCAAGATTGTTGTATAATTTACTGAGCACTTGTTGATAATGGTTTATGCAAATGGTTGTAAAGATCACATGTATGATATTTTTACATATACACGTATTACAGATACAGTAAATATTTACCTACAAAAGGTAATGGAGGTAAAGGGATATTTAATTATTTTTTTTTACAATGACTAAAACAACTGTTCTTGTTGCTAAGTATCACTGTGTGTAAATGACCAGCTCAGACGATCGTTCCAGAATTGTCGGGACGTCTGACGTGGTGGGAAATCCTTATGAGTAAACCAAACTATCCTGACCCTCTCCATGTACTGTAAGAGGAGTTTAAAGGCCAAACTATCTACAGTCTACAATGCATCCTTCTCTGCCCTAATACTATAAGTCTGAAGTCTGTATTCTTCAGCAGAAATGCGTGTATTGCACAGCTGCTTGCGCTACACAGGAAGTTTACAGATGACTGTGTGTATACAGAGGCTCAATTCTTGAACTGGCATCACTAAAGAAGCAGAATCACAGCTGGAAATGACCTGTTTTCTATCCACCCTTTCGCTGCCTTAAGGGTGGATATTGATATCTTAAATTTACATTTTAATGTGGTGTCAAAGAAGGGTTCATATACCCTTCATACAACTGTGTACTATTATGGGACTGTTAAAATTAATTGGCACCATACACATTTCTCAGTGTAATACTGCCGCATTTTAACATACCTACTACGATCGCAACACCTGAACTTAGATCACTATAAGGTTATTCTAGCCATATTACAGCTTTGCTTAATCGGCCTTAGTGTGGACCTGCATGTCACTACAGGAACAAAGGCGAGGGACACAGGTCTAGTTTGGGTGTAGGTAGCATGCACTACCACGAGGACGTGGTCCCATTATAATTTTTTTTTTTTTTCAGTTTTATCCCCCCTTGTATGTATGCCCCTGGTGTTAGATAAATTCATGCTGCTGCATTATACATTTCTAGTCCAAAGCATGATAACGTTTAATACACAGGAAAACACAAACAAGGACCTTACATTGAATAGTTGTTTATGCTGCAAGATCCATATTTCAAAATTTCTGACAGGTGCATAGTATGCAATGGAGTGTAAGCAAAAAAAGGGGAGAGGACGGTTCATTTTCTATCTTGGAAGGGGTTGTAGAATGACGTACGCTGATCACCTCATGTAACAATTATATGCATAGCTACCACTTACCCCTAAAAACACGGTTCCATTTAAGTCATGCACTCTGGAAATTATAGATTTAAGAAATTCAAATCACCCAGACAGCCAAGTACTGCAACTATTCCGCTCCGACCGTAGAATGTTATTTCAGCTCTTTTCTTTCCCGAGTGCACAGCGTAGAGGGAACATTGCACTTAAAGAGGACCTGTCACTAGGTCATATAAGTTGAACTGGTTAACTGACCTGAATAGCGCTGTCTCCCTGATTCCAACACTATTTTCTTTTTTTCCTGGACCCCCCTTTCCAAATATATGGCCCACTGTTTTGTTGACTCCCTGTATGCTAATTTGCTGTAGTTAGCCAACGAGGTGGAGCTAGCTTCCCTGCCTTGGATGCTGACCAATCAGCACGAGGCAGCTTTAGGGTAGTTCACGCTCTGTTGGCTAACTAGACAGTGCTATTCAGGTCAGTAAACCAGTTCAACTTATGTGAACTAGTGACAGCTTCTCTTTAAATATCCTATAATGACATCTTCCTTTATATAATGTTGCAATATGGTCTAAGGATAACAATACAGAATTATTAAAATTTCTTACATCCCTAGAATAATTTTACTGGATCATTTAGGCTTGAAAAGGCATACCAAAGTATACAGTTAGGTCCAGAATTATTTGGACAGTGGCACACGTTTTGGCATGTTAGCTGTTTATCAAAATATATTGAATATACAGTTATATAATCAATATAGGCTTAAAGTGCAGACTCTCAGCTTTAATTTGAGGGTATTTACATCCTTATTTGAGGAAGGGGTTAGGAATTACAGCTCTTTAAAATGTAGCTGCCTCTTTTTCAATGGACTAAAGGTAACTGGACAATTATCTCAAAAGCTATTTAATGGCCTGCATGGGCTATTCCTTTGTTAATCTATCATCAATTAAGCAGGTAAACGGTCTGGAATTGATTCCAGGTATGGCATTTGCATTTGGAAACTGTTGCTGTGAACCCACAACATGAGGTCAATGAGCTCTCAATGCAAGTGAAACAGACCATCGTTAGGCTGAAAAAAAAGAGGAGAAATCCATCAGAGAGAGAGAGAGCAAAAATGTTAGGAGTGGCCAAATCAACAGTTTGGTACATTCTTGAAAAAAAAGAGTGCACTGGTGATCTCTTGAACTCCAAAAGGCCTGGACGACCACGGAAGACTACAATGGTGGATGATCGCAGAATCTTTTCCAGGGTGAAGAAAAACCCCTTCACAACATCTACTCAAGTGAAGAACACTCTCCTGGAAGTAGGTGTATCAGTATCCAAGTCTACCATAAAGAGAAAACTTCATGAGAGCTAATACAGAGGGTTCACCACAAGGTGCAATCCATTAATCAGCCTCAAAAATAGAAAGGCCAGATTAGACTTTGCCAAACAACATCTAAAGAAGTCAGCCCAGTTCTGGAACAGCATGACAGATGAAACTAAGATCAAGTCTTACCAGAATGATGGGAGGAAGAAAGTATGGAGAAGGCTTGGAACGGATCATGATCCAAAGCACACCACATCCTCTGTAAAACATGGTGGAGGCAGTGTGATGACATGGGCATGCATGGCTGCCAAAGGCACCGGTTCACTAGTATTTATTGATGATGAGACTGAAGACAGAAGCATCCGGATGAATTCTGAAGTGTTCAGGGATATACTTTCTGCTCAGATTCAACCAAATGCAGCAAGGTTGATTGGAAGTAGCTTCACAGTACAGATGGACAATGACCCAAAACATACTGTGAAAGCAACCCAGGAGTTTTTTTAAGGAAAATAAGTGGAATATTCTGCAATGGCCAAGTCAATCACCAGATCTCAACCCGATCGAGCTGCATTTCACTTGCTTAAGACTAAACGTAAGGCAGATAGACCCAGAACCAAGCAACAACTGAAGACAGCTGCAGTAAAGGCCTGGCAAAGCATCACAAAGAAGGAAACCCAGTGTTTGGTGATGTCCATGGGTTCCAGACTTCCGGCAGTCATTGCCTGCAAAGGATTCTCTACAAAGTATTTTAAAAAAAATTTTTATTTATGGTAATGTTAATTCGTCCAAATTACTTTTGAGCCCCTGAAATGAGGAGGCTGTGTAGAAAAATTGTTGCAATTCCTAAACGTTTCACAGGATATTTTTGTTCAACCCCTTGAATAAAACCTGAAAGTCTACACTTCAATTGCATCTCAGTTGTTTCATTCCAAATCCAATGTGGTGGCATGCGGAGCCCAAATCATGACAATTGTGTCACTGTCTAAATAATTCTGGACCTAACTGTATATCAGGGTATTGTTCTTCATGCAATTATGCTATATACATATAAGTAAAGGTTCACTGAGGGTGAACCTCCACCTTAAGCAGTGTTGACACACAGGTATTTTCTAATTGCCTTATGATTCATTTCCTTTAAGTGAAGGTAACGTTGCACTCCTCTACCTTTTTATTTCCTCTTGCATCACTACCTAGTCATACCTGGAATAGTTGATTTAATGCTGAAAGGCTAACATTACAATGCACATTTCTTGTAGCTACCTGGGCTGACTTTCCAAATGCAAACATGATAAAGACGTTATCAGTCCTAGGAGATGCACCCATCATCATGACATTACTACAACCTCTCTATCATTAATTCAGATGTACTATGCTTCTGCCACCAAAGTTCAGATAATTGTACTCTCTTGTCACTCTACTGGTAAACATTAACCTTTGTAAATGTTCCATGAAGAGCAAATATTTATAAGAAAACACAACCGAGGAGATAGTACAAATGCGAATGTTGACACATAAGGTGAAACGGATTATTTATTTTATCAGGCAATCATTTTTAATAACCTAAAAAGGTAGTAGTGTAGCATATTCAACCAATGGACGGTATGCTCATTACACAGACTATTCATCAGTGACAGGCCTAGAGAGAGTCATTTCTGCTAGGGCATTGTTGCTTCCAGACAGTGGTATTACTATAGAGAGTGCAGAGGTTGCAGCTGTGCCTCGTTCCCTGGTATTTGAAGTTGTCCAAAGTCTATTCCGCCACATAAGAGGACAGCCGTACATGGCATGTGAATGTTGTTGGTAAAGATTTTGCATTTGGGCCCAATATTTCCCATTTAGAAAACATCCTTGGAAATGGAAAGATAATGTTTGTTGCCTTCTTCAAAACTTTCCAAATGTCACTGGCTAAACAAAAATAATAACCCTTCAGACAGGTCTGCAGGGCAAGCATGAGGTTTATGAAATATAAATGATTAAATATTAAAACTGGCGATCGTTGGGGGTCCCAGCAGTCAGACCCTCACTGATCTAACATTTATTACCTATCCAGTAGATAGGTGGTAACTTGTTACAACTTTAATATCCCTTTAAGGGGAGGAGGATATTGAAAATAACACTTCTTTCTATGCATTTTCCTATGGACATTGATCTCAAATACAATTTGCCCCGCTACTTTATATACTGTATGATGCCTGTATAGACTGATAAAGATAAAACAATATTTTCTTTATGCTGAATGCTTGAGTTTTGAAGGGAAAATGTACACATCTCAATACCCTTTTAATGGCATGGAATACTTTGCGATGCTTAGCTTTTCTATTTTCAAATATTTCATATTTAATGTTCTTCTATTTTTGAATATTTCACCTTCTTTATTAAATAAGCTTCACAGTTCACCCTGTTTTCATGGTTCAATTACTGTGTTAAATTTTCTGGGGTTAGGAAGAAAGGCCAAATGTGCTGAGTTAGATGTGGTCTGCTCTGCCGTAAAATTACGAGTGCTGTGAAACACAGCTGTTGGCATCCTGTCTAGAGGAAGCCAAAAACCACTACATTTCTAAAGAAGGACATGAAATGAAACATGGAAAATGATAAAGTACTGGAATAAAATCTGAAGAAAGAATACCTAAACATAAAAAATAACAAATAATAAACCAAAGTATAATTAATCATAGTGTAACAGTTCAATAATTATAAATCCATGAAACTCTCATTACTTTTATATGAAAAATGGCTTCTTAAACCTGGCCCTTTATAGCATTTTCACTATGACTGCCTTTGATTTGGGTTCCAGTAGTGATATAAGAATATTTTCATAGCATGAAAATTCAAGGACGTCCATAAACCTCAATTTTTATGGGATGAAGCAATCACCTTGGCACATTATAGGATGCAATTTGGTAACTGCTATAATGAGTATCTCCAACTATGAACCTCATTTAGTCGTAAAGTTCCAAAATTATGTGCTCATTAATTTCAAATCTTTATAATCTAGGTCCTTACTGCATAGGGAATTTTATAGGAGTGTATCTAGAGCTGTATGTCTATATTTAGCAAGCTCCCCCTAGTGGTCATTGCAGGTAGCCAGATTTTTATCATTTAAACGGGTATTTCCATCTTGGACAAAGGATATGCCAAAAGTCTCCAATAGATGTGGGTCCCACCTCTAGGACACACACTTATGTCTAGAACGGGGCAAGCTATGCTGTTTGCAGGACCTCCCGAGCTACGGAAATAGCGTAGCTCACTGTGCTACACTGTTTCCGGAACTCTCATTTACGTTTATAGGAGTTCAGGAAACTGCTTAGCTAAATGTGCTTCCTGAAAATATCGGCCACCGATTAAATCGGTGGCGCAGCCCAACGACAGCAAGAGAAGGTAGGACGAGGGTCAGGGGACCCTGTTTTAGAGATAGGACCGGGTCCCAGAGGTGGGACCGCATCTCCCGGACATTTATGACATATCCTCTGGCTATGCCATAAATGTCCAAGATTGCAATACCCCTTTGGATTTGGAGCACTGTATTAGAAAATTAAACTCATCAGGACAGTATTTTGGACCTGTATGTTGCATTCACATCTTGATTGCTTCAACTTGGCATGTGATGGATATATTTTACCACACAGGTTAGAACCTACTCTGCTATTTTATTTTCCCAAAAAAAAGTATATTGACCTATGCCAGTCTGATGGAGGCCAAATGATACACTTTCGGCCTCTGTCAGACTAATGGAGCCCTATGGAGACAGTTAGCATATACGTCGGGAGCTTTCCCGGTGTACGCGCTAAATACAGGGCAAAAACATAATGTGAACAGGGCCTTATTAGTGAATAATTTAGCCTAAATTTTGACCTCAACTGCTTAAAGATCTCTAGATTATTCAATTGTGTCAAAAAAGTAAGCTATGTATTGGACAGAACTATGTTGTTAAGAGCTTTGATGCAAGATATTTCTGCAGTCTAAAGTTTATAAGACCTTGATTTGGTTGCTTGAAAAATTCTCTATGTCTACAAAAAAATCTGGTGGTAATATTGTGGTTGACAGGATCACAGACTTGTTTTCCCAGCTTGGCATAAAATGGTTTTACTGGAATTGTTATTTTACCACCCACTACTTTTTTTGACTGACATTCAAATTACCATGTAGAACAATCCTTAAGAAAACCTTGACTGGGTTTTCCAACCTACACTCATTTTTCTTACGAGCACTGAAGAAAGCCTTCAATTTCCACTCTTGAAATCAATAAAATAAAAGGGGAGAGTCTATGTGTAGGTGTAGATTTACCGTGAACATTTACTTATCATTATCTGAGAATTTCCATATTCACTGCAGCTTTTTACTTCTGAAGTCTTCTGTCTTCTAAGTATTTCTTATGGCCACAGGTATACTATTATTAGAAGCACTATCATTTGAAAGCATGCAAATCCAATAGTTGCACAACAACAGTTATGTACGGCTATTGCTGAAATATTCAGGAAGTCAAAATTATATTTACAATTTGAACCAGGAAGCCTGTACAGCTTAAAGATCAACAAATACAATTATTAAATGGACATTAACATAAAATACCAGTTAATTTAATATTAAGAGGCATCTGTATAATCATCATTAAAAGACATCTGCAACGTAAGCACAATAAAAATGAAGAATATCTACACTTTCAGATAACCTTGTATAATCATCCCTGCCCATATCCTTGTGTTAATGAAGTTGTCTGCATAGATGATAGATGTGGGTCTACCAATTGAGATTGTCTGTCCCATTAGCTATATTTAAAAGTTGTGATGCACTGATGGACTGCGTGAGATGGTCCTTAACTAGTTACAATAGGTGTAAAGCCATCTTTTGTTTCCCCTGCAGTAGGGAAGTAGGTGAGACAAACATTAAAGGACATACGAACGCTCGTTCCAGATCATTGCCCTGTATAAACAGGGCAAAGATTAGCCAATGAACGAGCAATCGCTCATTAATCGGCTGATTGCATTTTTATACGGCCAAAAAGGGAGATGTTCTGCCGACATGATGCAAATGCATGGGGATGAATGATCCTAGTAACAATCGTTTATCTCCATACTAAACGATCATTGCTCCATTTGAAGGGAGCAAACCAGCGCCGATCGACCAACTGTATTTTCGATCAGTGCTCATTTTAATGGTGGTAAACATGGCAATATCTGCCTGTGTAAAACCATCATAACAATGCAGCTCCTCAGCCACAAACAACTGATAAAACCTGACAACCTGTGTATCTATCTAACACACAATAGAGTTATATGCCATATGTGTACAAAAGGTAAAAACTAGCTGACATAAAAGCCCTACTGAAAAAAGGATATTCATAGACCAAGAGTCTATGTTGTAGCGTCCATGGCCGCACTCACCCCCACCTGGCGGCCGCAGCCATGGATCTGTGAGTCGCATCTCCTTCCCAGGAGACACCAGCGCTCACTTCCGCTCTGGTCTGCTGTGTCCAGTAGGGTGCGCGCACATGGGAATCATCATCATCAATTAGCCCATGATTCCCCTGGACTATAAGAAGGGCGCTGCCCCTTTGCTCATTGCCTGAGTATTGTTAGTATTCCCATGTCAGTCTTGCAAATGGTCCCTTAGTGTTATCCTGTTCCCGTTGTTTCCTGTGCCCTGCTACCTGTATCCTGTCCTGTGTCCTTGTTCCTGAGCCAGTAAGTGTTGGAGTCGTGTCCTACTGCACCTGCTGTCTTCTGCCACGTCCTGTGTCAGCCACATCCAGTGTCATCTGCCACTTCCAGTGTCATCTACCACATCCAGTGTCATCAGCCACGTTCAGTGTCATCAGCCACGTCCAGTGTCATCTGCCACTTCCAGTGTCATCTACCACATCCAGTGTCATCAGCCACGTTCAGTGTCATCAGCCACATCCAGTGTCATCTGCCATGTCTGGCGCAATCTGCTGCACCCACCTCCATCCGTGTTAAGGCCTCGGCCACTGTCTGGACTATTCAGGTACCCTAGTGTGGGACTTTGTATTTGATTGGGTGTTCTGTTGCTTGGCCAGCTGCCT
This sequence comes from Rhinoderma darwinii, assembly GCF_050947455.1. Taxonomy (NCBI): domain Eukaryota; kingdom Metazoa; phylum Chordata; class Amphibia; order Anura; family Rhinodermatidae; genus Rhinoderma; species Rhinoderma darwinii. The sequence goes on from NC_134691.1 coordinate 255,376,460, forward strand.
CCCTGCTATGGTGGTGCGGCCTAGTGGCTACACATACCCACAGACCGTGACATATGTAATTATGTAAAATATCCATACTCTATACACTATTGCTGTATGTTGCTAAGCTTGAGATGAGGTGGGATGGAATAGGTGGGGAAACAGCATCATGTTCCGCCCTCACAGAAGGTCATGGCTTCACAATTTTTTTCTAATGGGTCCTCACCAGCAAGAATATAGTGATGCCTGGGCCTCACCATTGGTCAAATGATGTAATTTGTTTAATCTGTAATTTGTTTCTGGAGCTCAGTATAAGATTAATATAAGCACACAAGGAGTCAATTATCTTGATAAACCAGAGATTGGTGCAGCCGGAGATAGGCCTGTGCAAGATATGATAATTCCTGTGAAATGTGCATCCTCAGCTGTGCCTCACCAACAACTAGTAAGGGGCCTCACCAGTGAGGCCCGTCTCAAAGTTTAAGAAGACCTATGTTAGGTAAAATGGGTTGTCTGAAAAGGCATTTTAAATACCCTATTAGATAAGTTTGTGTTAATGTGTGGGTCGTAGTTCAGGATTCTAATCTATTAGCCAGAGGGGAGATTAACTAAAAAGAGCGTATCTCTTTTTGGAGGACCCAACATGTCAATGCATTACACAGACAGCCCTCTGATTTTAATGGGAATTGTGTAATACCTAATTTCATCTGTGGTGGCGCTGTAGGGAAATTAAATACTTACTGCCCCAGATTCCTACATAGATTATAGCTGATCTTTAGGGGTTCCAGCATCTGGAAACTCTGCACTCAGTTTATTGCCAAGGAACTGTCTTACAAAATGGTACTGTCCAAATCCACCTCTTTAAGGCAGCAATGTACAAAGCCCCCTCATCCCAAGGGTTGTGTGCCTACAGACTCCAGAGTTGGCAATAAGAGGGTACACTGCGTATACTGAAAGAATGTTTCCAAACAGTACACATGATACATTTTTAGAGGTTACTGTGATTAACTAAAATATTTTACTTACACAAGTGCATACAGTGAAGACGTCCAAAACATAGTATTTTTGTTAAATGTAGAAAGATTCATTTTTCTTTTCTCTGTTTATTAGTCATGGCAGCCCTAAATGAATACATGGGAGCCTGGCCACCTGAAATAACAGAATTTAATTTCTTGTTCCCTATAGGAGAAACGTGACTCTAAGGCCTGAGCACAAAGAAAATAAACTGTACTATGCCAAGTAATGAGCTTTTAGATTCTGACAGGAAGGTGACCCAGGCATTGGTGGTGTACCACATATTAAAATTGGTCTTTGTAAAAAAAAGAAAAAAAAAAAAAGGGTCTTTGTCTAGTTCTAACTTTTGCCGATAAAGATTACATATTCCATATATGCAGTGAAGTGAAACATTTTCCTTTAACTAAGTGGTTCTACTATACACCGTGTTCCAAATTATTATGCACATTGGATTTAACTGTCATAAACATTTAATTATTAGTTTTTCAATTAAACTCATGGATGGTATTGTGTCTTAGGGCTCTTTGGATCATTGTAATCAATCTCAGACACCTGTGATAATTAGTTTTCCAGGTGTGCCCAATCAACGGAAAACTACTTAAGAAGGACGTTCCACATTATTAAGCAGGCCACAGGTTTCAAGCAATATGGGAAAGAAAAAGGATCTCTCTGCTACCGAAAAGCGTGAAATAGTGCAATACCTTGGACAAGGTATGAAAACATTGGATATTTCAAGAAAACTTAGGCGTGATCATCGTACTGTGAAAATATTTGTGGCTGATTCAGAGCACAGACGGGTTCGTTCAGATAAAGGCATAATGAGGAAGGTTGCTGCCAGACAAATTAATAGGATTAGGAGAGCAGCTGCTAAAATGCCATTGCAAAGCAGCAAACGGGTATTTGAAGCCGTGGGTGCATCTGGAGTCCCGCGAACCTCAAGGTATAGGATCCTCCAGAGGTTTGCAAGTGTGCATAAAGCTATTATTCGGCCACCACTAAACAATGCTCACAAGCAGAAACGGTTGCAGTGGGCTAAGAAATACATGAAGACTAATATTCAAACCGTGTTGTTTACTGATGTGTGCCGTGCAACCCTGGATGGTCCAGATGGATGGAGTAGTGGATGGTTGGTGAATGGCCACCATGTTCCAACAAGGCTGCGACGTCAGCAAGGAGGTGGCGGAGTCATGTTTTGGGCTGGAATCATGGGGAGAGAGCTGGTAGGCCCCTTTAGGGTCCCTGATGGTGTGAAAATTACCTCTGCAAAGTACGTAGAGTTTATGACTGACCACTTTCTTCCGTGGTACAAAAAGAAAAACCGTGCCTTCCGTAGCAAAATGATCTTCATGCATGGCAATGCACCATCTCATGCTGCAAAGAATACCTCTGTGTCATTGGCTGCTATGGGCATAAAAGGAGAGAAACTCATGGGGTGGCCCCCATGTTCCTCTGACCTCAACCCTATTGAGAACCTTTGGAGCATCCTAAAGCAAAATATCTATGAGGGTGGGAGGCAGTTCACATCAAAACAGAAGTTCTGGGAGGCTATTCTGACATCCTGCAAAGATATTCAAGCAGAAACTGTCCAAATACTCACAAATTTAATGGATGCAAGAATTGTGAAGGTGATATCAAAGAAGGGGTCCTATGTTAACATGTAACTTGGCCTGTTAAGTTTTTTTTGATTGAAAGAGCTTTTGATTTCTGTAAATATGACCTCCTGATGCTGCAAATTCAACAAATTGCCATTTTAATTCTCTTTACAACCTTTAAAATGTTTTGATCTCTGTTGTGCAAAATAATTTGAAACAGTGCATTTTGAGTTTTTTACTTCTAAAAAAAAATCTGTTATCATTAGGAGATTTGTTCAATAAAATTTGCATTATACTCCAACGGTTGATGACTTGAAGATTATACTGACTGTCATTTGCATCGACTATTTAGGAAAATCAGCGAAAAATAACATTTGCATAATAATTTGGAATGCGTTACATAGTTACATAGTTTGTACGGTTGAAAAAAGATACATGTCCATCAAGTTCAACCAAGGGATGGGAAAGGGGAAGTGGGATGGGAAAGGGGAAGTAAAAAAGGTCTACACATAGGAGCTAATATTTTTTTGTTCTAGGAAATTATCTAAGCCTTTTTTGAAACCATCTAGTGTCCCTGCTGTGACCAGCTCCTGCGGTAGGCTATTCCATAAATTCACCATTCTCACAGTAAAGAAGGCTTGTCGCCTCTGCAGGTTGAACCTTTCTTTTTCCAGACGGAGAGAGTGCCCCCTTGTTTTTTGAGGGGGTTTTACATGGAACAGGATTTCACCATATTTTTTGTATGTGCCATTCATATATTTATATAAGTTAATCATGTCCCCCCTTAGTCGTCTTTTCTCAAGGCTAAATAGGTTTAGTTCTTTTAATCTTTCCTCATAACTTAGATTCTCCATGCCCCTTATTAGCTTCGTTGCTCTTCTTTGTATTTTTTCCAACTCCAGGGCATCCTTTCTATGAACTGGAGCCCAGAACTGGACTGCGTTGTAGAAAGAAATCTGGTAAATTTAGGTGTAAACCAGTTGACTTGTCTATACATAGAAAAAAAACTGCTGTTTTGCAAGATGGCTAATAATATTTTAGATTATATAAAACTGTAGCCCATAAATGCACTAGGAGTCAGTACTTCATAAATATAACAAATTGCTCATGAAAGTCTAGCAATGATGCGGCCATTTCACTGATTCTTAGTAAAATCCTAGAAAGAGAAAGATAATTGTCACTCCAATTCTGATTCCAGTTGGGTTTAATTGAAAGCCAAGTTCATAGACTGTGAAAGGTCCAGCAGGGAAGAAGTGGCATTACATATCAGAGGACTGCAGAAGGATTGGTTTGGCACATACAAGAACTGTGGAAGGACTGGTCTGGTGCATAGAATAACTGGGGAAGGAGTGGTCTGGCGCAAAGGATAATTGTGGAAGAAGTATTCTGGCACATAGAGAACTGTAGAAGGAGTGGTCTGGCACATAGAAGAACTGTGGAAGGAGTGGTCTGGTACATACGAGAACTGTGGAAGTATTGGTCTGGCACATAGGATTACTCAGAAATGAGTGCTCTGGCACATAGAGAAGTGGGGAAGTAGTGGTCTGGCACATAGACAAACTGTGAAAGGAGTGATCTAGCACAAAGGATAACTGTGGAAGAAGCATTCTGGTACATAGAGAACTGTAGAAGGAGTGGTCTGGCACATAGAGAACTGTAGAAGGAGTGGTCTGGCACATAGAAGAACTGTGGAAGGAGTGATCTAGTACATAGGAGAACTGTGGAAGGAGTGGCCTGGCACATTCGAAAACTTTGGGAGGATTGGTCTGGCACATAGAATAACTGTGGAAGGAGTGCTCTAGCACATAGAGAAGTTGGGATAGTAGTGGTCTGGCGCATAGAAAAACTGTGAAAGAAATGGTCTGGCACATAGAACTGTAAAGAGAGTGGTCTGGCACATAGGAGAACCGTGGAAGGACTTGTTTGGCACATAGGAAAACTGTGGAATGAGTGGTCTGGCACATAGAACTGTGGAAGGAGTGGTCTGGAACATAGAAGAACTGTGGCAGGAGTGGTCTGGAACATGGAAGAACTGTGGAAGGAGTGTTCGGGAACATAAAAGAACTGTGGAAGGAGTGGTCTGGATCATAGGAGAACTGTGGAAGGAGTGGACTGGAACACGGAAGAACTGTGGAAGGATTGTTCTGGAACATAAAAGAACAGTGGAAGGAGTGGCCTGGAACACAGAAGAACTGTGGAGTGTTCTGGAAAATAAAAGAACTGTGGAAGGAGTGGTCTGGAACATAAAAAACTATGGAAGGAGTGGTCTGGAAGATGGAAGAACTGTGGAATGTGTGGACTGGCGCATAGGAGAACTGTGGAAGGAGTGGACTGGTGCATAGGAAAGCTGGAAAAGCAGTTATCTGAAACACAAGAAATATATTGCTCAGCTACAAAAATGTTTATTCCTTCAGCATTGACTAGTATGGAAACTAAGGCTTTTCTAGAGTAAAAAGTCAAACACTGAAACATCATGGAAATGATATTACTATCCCACCCATGGACAATCTCTGTTGTTGTGCAAGTCTGAAGCATTTCCTGTGAATTTTTTATGTAAAGGTTGTTTCCAGTTGCACCTTGAGGAAGAAATCTATACCTTCCCCTTTAGCTTTTAATATGAAATACTCCTAGATTTCCTGTAAACCACAACTAATCCTATTACTTTGCTGCATAATTTGCATAACAAATATGGTATAGATCTTGTTTTACCTTGAAGATGGCATCTGGCGTTTTACCAGACATGCATCATTTTCTATGCTGCATCTCCAACCAGATAAAGGACATTGATGCTGATGTCAGATCCTTATATTTATGGCTCTGGGACTTGTAATATGTAAAGTAATGGTAAGTGAAAGGGGGAGGATAAGGGACCTCAGTACAGGTGACAGTATTGGATACTTTAGTTCCTTGTAGTCACTTGTTGCGTTAACCTATTGGACAGGCCACATAACAGACCACAATTAATATCCCATAACAATGAGGGGGGGGGGGGATGTGCCAACAATAGTGAGTTTGCCACTGGAGCAAAAGAACATTTAATTTAGTAACATATAAGCTACATTTCTCAAATGTGACATTCAAGAGATTGGATTTTATTAATATATTAGAAGTGGGCTCTGATGGCAGAATCACTGTAGCCTAGAAATGGCATTAGGTGATAACAGTTGCAATGACCGGACATCATATAATCTGGCCTAAGGATGACACAACTATTTTGGCCATATTGCAGCTCTATAGATTTCCTTGGCCCAACCCAATGAACTGAAGGGAAAAATTTTAGTTTTATTTTCCTAATGTAACTGCAGAACCAGACACAGACTGCAAAGATCCCACACAGATTTTCATTTTATTCTTCTCCCTGAGTAAATGACACAAACAGGAAACAGACACTACACATAAGTATACAGCAGCGCAGCTCCGTATTCTGTGCCCTGATGAGGAATCCAGGCCAGGAAAACACAATTTGCCTGTAATGCAAGTACCTGACTACAACCCCCACCAGAGGAAATGAAGATACCAGACTGGCTGGACTACTGCTGTGCTCACAGGCTAATATATTTTTCCTAAGCTTGTACATTTATGGAGGTGCCCTGATTTCCCAAGGAATAGTGGGAGTGTTGACACAGGATAAGTTACATAAACTCCCGTACAATATATCTGGACTGAATCAGCATATGGCTATAACTGACAAAGCAGAAGTTCACTAAAGTCTGCTCCCTTCAATACTATGAATGGTTGAATTGATTTAAAGGAATAGTCTAAATCCACCTTACATGTAAAACATATCTAAATTTATTTATGTATTAACTCTAAAACTGAGCATGATACTTTTTTCCATACACAATATTTTGAAGTTTCCTTTAGGATTTTAAATGTACCTATAATTCTTCTCTAAACGTCTAAATCTTTGGATTATTTCCAGGCATGGTTACAGTGTATCATTATGTACTACAGATCTGAAATATTTTATAATATATGGGATATAAATTAAGGGCATGGCCCCACGTGGCGGTTTTCTTCCACAACTGTCCGCATCAATGCCGCACAGAATCTGCGTTGCAGATTCTGTGGCGGATCTGCCCAAAATGTGCAGTAAATTGATGCGGACTAGCCGTTGCATATTGAGGTGAAAGTACTTCCCTTCTCTCTATCAGTGCAGGATAGAGAGAAGGGACAGCACTTTCCCTAGTGAAAGTAAAAGAATTTCATACTTACCGGCCGTTGTCTTGGTGACGCGTCCCTTTTTCGGCATCCAGCCCGACCTCCCTGGATGACGCGGCAGTCCATGTGACCGCTGCAGCCGTCACTTAGACTGAAACGTCATCCTGGGAAGCCGGACTGGAGAAAGAAGCAGGGAGTTCTCGGTAAGTATGAACTTCTATTTTTTTACAGGTTGCTGTATATTGGGATAGGTAGTCACTGTCCAGGGTGCTGAAACAGTTACTGCCGATCGCTTAACTCTTTCAGCACCCTGGACAGTGACTATTTACTGACGTCGCCTAGCAACGCTCCCATAATTACGGGTGCACACACGTAGTCACCCGTAATTATGGGTGCACACACGTAGTCACCCGTAATTACGGGAGCCCCATTGACTTCCTCAGTCTGGCTATAGACCTAGAAATACATAGGTCCAGCCAGAATGAAGAAATGTCATGTTAAAAAACCAATACGCATCCGCAGCACACATAACATGTACATGACATCTGCGGACTTCATTGCAGAATTTAGAATCTCCATTGAAGTCAATGGAGAACTTCCGCAATGAGTCCCCAACCAGTCCGCCACAGGTCCGCAACATCCATTGTATGCTGCGGACACCAAATTCTGCACCGCAGCCTATGCTCCGCAGCAGAATTTTCCGCCTCGTCTAAACGAAGCCTACTAAAAAGAAGTGGAAGGCAATGGAGAAACGGGTCCACTGCGGATTAACGCTGCGGAGTGTCCGCAGCGGAATTCCAGAGCAATTCCGCCACGTGGGGCTTTGCCCTTACAGTAACCCAGCCTTTAAATCCTACCTGTCATAAGGGATTACTGCAGTCTCAGGCAATGCTACAGTCAAGCAACATCTCTAACATGACATTTTGACATTTTTGGAACCAGATGTTTGCGATTGATTGAAGGTTATTGTTATCCCCAGGTTAGATTCCCATTTTTGCTTGTAAGAATAGTTATCAGAAAATAAGTCATATTAATCATCAAATTCTTTCCGATTTCTAAACGTTATTTAAACAATTAATGCAGTGGGGAAAAAAAACAAGCAAAAATAAGGCATGGGTTTACTATGTAGACTTGGTACCCAGACCAAATTAGATTTAGGGTGCATTCACACCCAGTACTTTCAGGAAAAACGCAATGTTTTTTGTGCCGTTTTTCTGGTGTTTTGTGATGGAGTTTTCTCTCAGCAAAAACGCTGCGGTCAGGTGTTCGCTGGAAGACAATAGGAACATATTAAACACACTACAAACAGTGCAAATTGTTTTCATGGCGTTTTCTTCCCTTTTGTCTTGTTTTTTGTTGGGGTCAGTAGTGGTTTTTTTTTTTCTGCAATTGCAGAATAGGGTTGGTTTGGCATTTTTCCCCAGTCGGTTAGTTTTTTTTGCCAAACTTAAAAAATACGTGTCAATTTGCATTGCATTTTTTAAGGCATTTTTTTTTCAGAATACATCATGTGTTGCAAAGAGGAATCTTTGAATGACATGATTGGCACTGTAAAAAAACACCACACAAGAAACGCATGTTAGGGTATGTTCACACACAAAATAAAAAACTTCTCAAAATATGGAGCTGTTGTCAAGGGAAAACAGCTCCTGATTTTCAGACGTTTTTTAAGCCACTCGCGTTTTTCGCTGCGTTTTATACGGACGTTTTTGGAGCTGTTTTTCTATAGAGTCTATGAAAAACGGCTCCAAAAACGGCTGAAAAAATGACACGCAGTTCTTTTTCGAGGCCATTTTTTTATGCGGCCATTTTGAAAAACGGCCTGGAGAAAAATGGCCCGTCGGAACAGAACGCCGTTTTTCCCATTGAAATCAATGGGCAGATGTTTGGAGGCGTTCTGCTTCAGATTTTTCAGACGTTTTTCGGGACCTTTATAGCCCGAAAAACGGCTGAAAATGCTCTGTGTGAACATACCCTAAGGCCAGAATCCCAAATCCAGCTTTATTGCAGTTTTTGATGCAGTTTTTTTGCTCAGATTGTTTAGCTAAAGAAAGTAGTGGACACAAAGAAAGGAGATACATCAGTGTTTCCTTTCTACCTCTCCTTCCATTTGGATACACTTTTGGCTTTGGCTCAAAAAACGGAGTCAAAAATTGGGCCAAAAGCTGCATCAAAACTGTGTGTGAACCTGGCCTAAAAACGCAGGTAGTAAAACATACTATTTTGACAAAATGCCACAAAAAAAGTCATAAAAAAATATACAATTTTAAAGAAAGCTGTCATTTTTACATGCATTTTTTTTTTTCAAATAAAAAAATGCAAAAACATGTTTGAGGGAGGTCTAAAAAAGTTGTGAAAACTTATAAAAAGAAAGTTTATTCTAATTGTGTAAAACAACTAGTTTGAATTTCTCACTGCTTTCAAAATGTCGGTTTGCTGCTACCGAATAGAAACATATTTAACTATGCCGTAAGGAAATTACACTTTTATGGGGTTTTTGTAAAATTGAGTTCTAGTCAATTCCTGTAAATTTAGAGGACCTTGCCAACTATATGCTTCATCCATGTTTTCTTTTGCTATTTTCTTGCGGGTCCTTGCAGCTGTGTCTGATTGCTCCTCTAGTTTTTGTCATTCTCTTCTCATTTCCAGAAGACAATATGTAGTCTTCCATCCCTGGGGCTCTGCATTGGATTTTTTTTCACTATCTCAAAGGAATGGAATTATGCAGCTGTGTGTTACTCAGGACTCCAACAAGGGCTGAGCAATTTAATGAAGAAAATTATAACATGATGAGTTAATTGAACAGCGTGGTGATAATCTTTTATTATAGTATTTTTTCCGGCCAAGTATTCACTAAATAGTGATCAAGGAGAACTTGCCAATACGAAATAATTAGCATTTTGCTAATGATGGCAATTTCAATTGGATCTAAACAAAAAATAGGAGAAATATTTGCTTCTTCCACCTACAACATTTTCACACCATTTCCCTATTTCCTATTGAGCTTTAGGCAGAAGAATCCTAATATTCTTTTATGAAGTTATGATTGAATCCATTATTTTTCTTGTTAACTCAAATTTAGAGGTTTTATGTGCACAGACTCTATCTATCTATCTATCTATCTATCTATCTATCTATCTATCTATCTATCTATCTATCTATCTATCTATCTATCTATCTATCTATCTATCTCTCTGTCTGTCTGTCTGTCTATCTATCTATAGGTCTGTCTTTCAGTCTATCTGCTCAACCATTATTAATCCCCGAAATGAAATTCCTGTATCACAACAGCTCATAGACTACATACACAAAGAAAAACAAATTGAAACATGAACAATAAAATATTGATAAACACAAATATGAATCAATAACTATAGCTAGAATTATTGACAGACAACAATCCAGACCCCTTTTGAATAATTATTAGAAAGAAAGAGAGTTTCATAGTGTTACTGCTATATATTCAGACAGGAAATCTTAGGCATCTGCCAAACCAAGATTTGCCCATCAGACTTGATACATAATTTATTATTCCAATGAATACATCTCCACCATGCAAGAGTCCAATGGCATGTTCTTTACACCACCCCATTGACACTTGGCATTGTGAATGTTGATCATAGGCTTGTGGGCTGTTGCTCAGCTATAGAAACCCAAATCAATGAAGCTCCCCATGAAAAGTTATCGTGCTGAAATTGTCTCCAGAACTTGGCACAGCTATTCTGTGCACTTGTATGGCATTCTGCTTCGTTGCTAAGCTGTAAGTGCTCCAATACATTTAGATTTGGGCAGATGTGGCAAAGTTGAAATCCAGTGAAATGCTGAAAATCTTCTGGGATTTTGTGTCTATGGAGAGAGGGACTGCATGTTTGGTTTGTATGTCGTGTTTGAGTGGTTAGCGTTCTTGCCTTGTAGCACTGGAGTCCTGGGTTTGAATCCAACCAAGGACAACATCTACATGGAGTTCGTATGTTCTCCCTGTGTTTGTGTGGGTTTCCTCCAGGTACTCTGGTTTCCTCCTACACTCCAAAAATATACTGATGGAATGTTTAGATTTTGAGCCCCACTGGGGACAGTGAGGACAACTCTTGTGCAGCGCTGCAGATTATGTTGGCGCTATATAAGTAACAAAAATAAATAAATATGAAACTGCAGGAATGTGGTTGTAAGCCTTTATATTTGCAGGCCCTAGTAGGTCAGACTAAGTGAACAAGGATTAATCACTTAAAGCCAATTTACATAAACACTTGACGTACTTCGCTTTTTCTGGATAGTGGAAGTCGGGGATGTGGGGCATGACTGTATATTAATAATAACATTTATTGTTATGGATTTATGACAATTATATTTTCACCTTCTTTAACCTACCCTGCTTTTGACTGGTTATATAATTTCAAACAGGTTGTGAACGTAATTAAGTTTAGTGACTCATATGATGACCTTGAAATTCAAGAGGGCAATCATTTTTATTGACTTATTGGTTTTTACTTTCCTTTTCACTATGAAACACACCCAAGATTGATTGCACTTTTACATAAATCTTTCAAACTGGAGTCTCTGTGTCTGTAGCCGATTTATCGAAATAACTATATTTTACACTAAATAAGGGTAACTAAACTTTTAAAAAACTTTTGACATGTCATAGTAACATGTCAGAAGTTTTTATCAGTGGGGGTCTAAGCACTGAGACCCTGCCGATCGCTAAAATGAAGCGACAGAAGGGATGAGCGTTGTGCCGCTTCGTTTCTTATCAGGTTCATAGACTTTCTATTGGGCCTTACACCGCTTTTCCAAGGAAAGTTGATCAGAAACTCAGCGATCGATGGGGGCCTCAGTGCTGGCACCCCACAGATCAAAACTTCACTATGACGTTTTAAAAGTTTTTTAAAAGTTTAGTTACCCTTTAAAGCAAAAAAATGCATGGTCTCAACGGCATAGTAAAGACACTACCTAAAGAATACCTATAAAATATTTATTATATCCATACATTATATCCATTGATGGTCAACCAGTCAAATCATGTTGTCTTAGTAAGTCAGTACCTCACACTGAATCAGTAAATAATTTTGTAGCTGTGTACAAGTACATGCCCAACAGCACATTATCCCAGAAATGTAAATTATTGCTGCCAATGACGTTTCACTTTGGAGCTCCAGAACAGATGCAGTAAAGTACACCCAAGAAATTTACAATAATACATTTTAGTAGTATCATTTATTTTCAAATAAATATTTTTTATAGGGACTGGATAAAAATGATTAATATGTTTGCATCTAGGCAGGATATACATAGATGTATGGCAAATATAGGGTATATATAATTTAGGTCGGCTGGATGCAAAGATTTTTAATGTTCACATTTAACTTATTGGTAGTGAAAAGTACATAAACATAAATGGGTTGTGTAGGCATTATTCTGTATTTTTTTTTATCACTTTTATGATCTGTAAAAATGTATAGGCTTCATCAACAAAAGGCCTGAGTGGTATAACACAAAGTTTATTGACTTCATAAAATATTCTCTCTGTTCTGATCACACAAAGCTGTTCATTGCCTTGTTCATGCAACCAAAGGCCATGGCAGAACTTTCAAGGATGCCCTGAATTATCCTCTTATCAGTCATCAGAGTACAAATATTAACTGTTCTCTGAACTGTCTTTTGTGTAACTTCAAATCATGGGAGAGGGGAGAGTTGCAAGAATAATGAACTCTTTGGCTAGGTGTTTGCAAAACGATTTATAGGTAGGCCTAGCAGGACATTACGCAAAGTGACTAATTACGAGCAGGTAGTAGAGACCACAACAGACGGCTTTCACGACCTTTTTTCTACAAAATTACTTTAAAAAAAAATGTGTGTGTTCACTCAATGTTGTTCTATCCAGGTAAAAAATAATCTAATTTTTGTCAATGTTTAGCCAAGTGTGCATGTATTCTGAATGGAGAGAGTCTGATACCTCTGGCAGCAGATTATCTCCACTGGGAACAAAAGGATCAGGCATCCTTCTCTACCCCGACATCTGCGGTTGAGGAAAAGCCAGGAGGCCACCATACACATTGAATGGTCGGCCGATTCTGCATTTTCAGCCAACATTAATCTAATCTGTATGGCCACATTTACTCTATGGAAAGACTTTTTCTAAATGATCTTGACTTTCCAAAGTGAGGGTCTTGAATGGTGGACCCCCTCTATAAAAACAAAATTCCCTAGGGCCGGGTCTACACGGGTTGGATGATGCACATACATGTCAATCCTTTTTGAAAGACAACATAATATGTTTTTGAAAGGTATTATTTGGGAACGGCTATATTTTGCATTCCTTCACTAGGTGGAACTTAGTCTATCTGAGAAAAATCTTAGAGTCAAATTGTTAACAACCTGCCAAGTTGCACAGTAGTCAGCTCTTTCATTTTTATTTGATATGGAGAAGAACTTATTTAGACCAGGAAACATATTTGGCTTTCATGAAATAGATAGCAAACCTAGAACTGTGATACTTCCTCTTGCAAGGACCATAAAATGTCAGAATGATCTAAAGTTGGAAGGTAAAATCAGGTGATATATAAAATTAATATAAAAATAAAACTTACAAAATTATAAAACTCTGGAGCCAAAGGTTGACAGACTTAAGGAAACTAAATTTGATGACTCCAAAGACAAATTCTGGATGGGTAAATGATAACATGTGAAATAAAAAAAAAAAAGGCTCAGAGGCTGTCATCCCCTGAAATACTTCATGCAAATGATAAATATAGACAGAAGGAGTGGAGTGGAGAAGACCTTGTAAAAATAATAACAATTCCCCTCTTGGGGCCCGTTCATACCTGCACCCCTAAGCCTTGGATAACAGTTTCAGAATTTTATAGAAACCCAACGTCCCCTTTAGGAGAAAAGGCAGATACAGAATAACTAGCAATGCTTGTTCCTTCTTTTTTATTTGCTAAGGGCCGGCTCATACATGTGTCAATGCCATTTGCACATATTTTATGGCTCTGTAGACATTTTATATCCCACCATATGATGCCTCCTTGCTTGCTTGGAGAGAATACCTCAGTAATACAGCATGTAATGATCAACGTACAGGCAGAGGTACAATATGGGCTAGAGCATGCTATTGGTGGTGAATTATGGATCATTGCCACACATACACTTGTCTGAATGAGGTCTAACACAGGGCTCTCCCTTTCCATAGGGAGAGCCCTGTGCAGGGATGGCACCGTCCATATGTACGATGGTTGGTACCAACCTAGGCTGGGCCCCAAATAAGATGCTTCAATTATTGCTTCTATGGTATGTACACCCTTGGAATTTTTTTTAAACTATATATATATTTTTATCTCATTATAAGTATAAAACTGTGTGTCCCATCACAAGGGACATATTTAAACACCTACTAGACTATATAACGTGTTTCCCTGTTTGTAAGAAACACTAGTTTCTAAGAAACACTATAGGGTGTCTTATGATTCCAAGTGGTATGCTTCCTGCTAAAAAAAAAAAATATAATTAAAGGAACAGTCCAATATGATATCTGTTATACCTAGTGCAGAGCATGACACAGTGACTAAAAGGGATATTAGCTGTATCATGCGTTGCCCTCTTAGTCCCCACACTAGGCATAACACAGTATATGCCCAAGGGATTTGTTTAATAATAATGCTAATAATATTGCTAATAATAATAATAAAAAATTAGTTCACAAAACAGCAACACTCAATGTATATATCCCTTTAAATCATATCCAAATAAATCCCAACAGATTAGCCATATGCACTGTACTGTTGAGCTATGGCCAAGAAATGTAACATAAGACAAAGCAATGCATTCCTTTTATACATAACAGCTTACTCTATAAATATGGCACATTTTTATTGGATACAAAGCAAGTATCAAACTGTGTAATAATCATTTGGATCATGTGTTTATCTTCTCTAACACTAGTATTTAAGATCAAGTGTTATTCCATAATGTTATCAGCAGTGATCTGAAGCCCTTACTGTATCTAAATACACCATGCCAGACAACCATTGTTTAAATGTGGAAAACCTACTATATTATGGATGTAAAGACCTGAAGAGATCAACATTTTAGAAAATCATAATAATAAAAATAGTAATGAATAACTACTTTAATAAATTATTTATTAATTATTATTCTCAGGGATACTGTCTCAAAATACTATTTTATATAACATTATAGATAGTCTTATGCATTTTGAATTGTTACACAATATAATTCATAACTGACATTGAAACTAAGACATAAGTGAAATGACGATCAACTTATGTAATTTACATTGTTTGAAATTGAAATCTATACGATATAGAACAATAAGAATATATCACTCGCTAATTATATAATAAGGGGCATATGAACATTTACCTTGAAGCTCTATCACCTGTGTAAAACAAAGGGACCAACGTCATTGTGCTTATATAGACAGAGACATATTTCTTATTGTTCATAGACACATACAGAACTCTAATAACCTTCTATTACAGGGGTAGGCAAACTTTTTTGTATGTCGTGCCGGAAAAATAAAAAAATCAATGATGAAGTACTCAGTGTGCCATACAAATATAAAAGTCATATAAGACAAACTATTACCATGTATGTGACATAAAACAATTAATCAGTTAATTAAACTTACATTTCAGTATAACCCTTGTCCATGACTTTCTTTGCAAAGATGACCCATCTGTAGTACAAACGAGGCTACTGAACGAGAGCCACATAGGAGAGACCGAGACTAACAAACGCCAGCTAGGGGGAACTGCACAGAGGAGAGACCGCAGCTACTGAACACCATCTTGGGGGTGCACATAGGAGAGAGCGATAACAACTTTTGCTAACTTTTTCTTCTACAGAGCAGTTACTGAATGCCATCCTTGCAGTGTTGATCACTAGAAGAGAGCAGCGCTTCATTATGCACTTGGTGACACTGAGCACCAGGAGAGAGTGCAGTGCTGCATTGTGTGCTCGCTAGTGTTCAGCAGCGACAAACACAAAGAAGCACTGCTCTCTCCTGCTGATCAGCCCCGCCAAGCATCTTATGAAGGGTTCGCTTTCTCTCCCTATGTGTAGTGCCGCCAAGCACATAATGGCTCTGGACAGTAGGAGAGGGAAGTGTCCTAGCAAACCATGCCCCGAGTGCTGGCTGTGGCACCAGTGCCATAGGTTGCTGGCCCCTGTTCTATTCAATGGCAGGGTTCGTCATCCCTATTGTCCATAGGCACGTAAGCAGAACTCCAACCAAACTGGGCTTCCATGGGCCCAACAGAGGAAACGATCCCCATCTATACAGAACTTGTGCAAATCCATTTAAAATTTAATTGTAATCTTTGTTGATATCATTGCATACGCAGGTTATATAAACAATTAGGTCTAATTGGGTATTTGTGATCAACCCATAAGAAATACACCCTAGTGACAAGTAAATAGCTCCACCTCTAAGGCTTCGTTCACATCTGCGTTGGGATTTCGTTCATGGGTTCCGTCTGAGCTTTCCGTTAGGGGAACCCATGAACGGAATCCAAACGAAAACAAATGGAAACCATCACCATTGTGCAATGGTTCTGTTGTTTTGACGGAATCAATATCTTAGTCGATTGCGCTATTCATTCCGTCAAAACGACAGAACCCTTATACAACGGTGACAACGGAAACCATTTGCACCGGATCCGTCACCATTGAAAGCAATGGTGATGCAAATGGAAACCTATGGTTTACATTTGTTTCAATTTGGATTCCGTTCATGGGTTCCCCTGAAGGAAAGCTCCGACGGAACCCATAAATGGTGTCCAGACGCAGATGTGAACGAAGCCTAAATGTGTCTATCTTCTGCTAGATCTGTTGAGACCATTTTAGTGTGCCCACTGGAGAATCGGCTGGTACTCTAGTGGGCCAGTTCAACCCTGACTAAAATGTTTATTTTGTATTAGGCTTTGTCATTTCTTTTATTAACAGATAAGTACACTGAACTAAGGGAAAAGCCATAGTGCTAGTATGTGAAGCTACAGAATGATAGTCGTATGAAGATATAACATATATGTTTTGGGGAGGAAGTAGCCAACATTTATTAAATAGAAATGCTAATGAACGAACTAACGAATCTTATATCCTCAAATAATTCATAGCAGACGCTGTATGTATTACACATGTCAATCACGTATTCACATAAAATAATATACACTATAGAGAAAAGGCATTTAACATGTCAGTTTTGTTTGTAGAGATTGTTGATTGGTGCCATTAAATTGTTAATAATGATCACAGACAAAGCTTTAGAATCACCAGGAGCACCTGCAGTCTTGTCATATCTATCTGTTTCTCTGTCACGCAATCACCATGTCACTCATCTAATGAAAAAGTAGCATGAAAGACAATATTCATAACAGATTTCTGCCCCCAAGAGCAATCTGGCAAAATGACTAGTTATTCTACTGGTTTACTGTAACTTCCATGTTTTACTAACCACCACGGTCAGATCAAAGTTGGTGGTGGCCCCTGAGCAGAAAATGTGTTGGAGACCTCATCTTCAATAGAAGTGTCATATAATGTGTGTGTATCTTATACTAGGCATAACATTAGATGATTCCGCTCATGTCAACAGGATCAGATGACAATCTAATGTGTATGAGGGAAGCCCCATTGTCCTCTAATGTCTACTGTTGGGGGATACAAGGTTTGGCAGGTTAGATTTTAACATGCCTCATCTTTTTTTTCAACCTGAAGATAAGCATTTCTAGATATATCTGGCAGCTGCTTATCCCCGTCCCCCTATGGCAATAAGCATACATGCTCAGCCACCGGATTTCATCAATTAGGCAATGCTGGCAAAAAAATGGAGCTTTGGCCTTTATTAATAAATATTAATTAAAGCTGCATTATCCCCTCTTCTGCCACATATTAGATTGTTTATATTGCTGGAGGTACGTCTGGAGCGGGCTGGGCAGGGAAAGTCACTAGGTGGTATATAGACCCCTTTAGCCCTCACTATATTCTGGCCCTGCTACGTCTTGCTGTTGGTAGTGTCTGTAAAGGGCTGGAGGGGACTGGAGGGGACTGGGTAGTAAATATCACAAGGTGCTGGAGGCTCCTGGGCCTATGCCCCTTTGGTTTGACTATAATCTGGCCCTTCAAAACAATCTGCCATATCTTTATAGGACGCACATATAGTCAATAGCACATAAATTTATTATTCTGTAAGTAGTCATATGTGATAGGAAAGGGAATCATTTCTCTACTCAGATGCTTTGTTTATGTGTTACAAAAATGACATCACTAGTATTTAGCTAAGGAGTAGTTCTGACTAGATGAGTATGTGACAGTATGCAAACCTTAACACACCCTGTTCAGTAAGGGACATTGGTTTTCTTATCAATTGATCAACACCAGTACAATAGTCAAAGGACACAGATAAAACATACAGGCTAGACACAGTCAAAAAAGTATGTACAGGCCATATAGTATAGGCATAAAACTAACAGGCACAATGCTAAATTATAGAGAGGTGTATAGATGTTTATAGTATTATGCCCCACAGTG
Source organism: Rhinoderma darwinii (assembly GCF_050947455.1). NCBI lineage: Eukaryota > Metazoa > Chordata > Amphibia > Anura > Rhinodermatidae > Rhinoderma > Rhinoderma darwinii. The sequence goes on from NC_134691.1 coordinate 255,394,750, forward strand.
TTTACAGCTATTTCTATACTATTTAGAGAATCATCAAAAAGTAAAAAAAAAATAATTCTCTGAATTTCTTATGAGCTGTTTTTGTATTTTCAAAAAGTCACTATGGGGACACAAAGGGGATGTTCAAGTTCTCAAGGATCTGATCGGAAGCCAAAACATCTTAAAGGACACATCTTAAGAAACTATGGAGACATAAAATATATATATATATATATATATATATATATATATATATATATATATATATATACACTAGCTAATTTCACAAGAGCAGAAGGAGAAGACTAAATAGACCGAGAAGCTTAAAGAGGCTCTGTCACCAGATTTTCAAACCCCTATCTCCTATTGCAGCAGATCGGCGCTGCAATGTAGATTACAGTAACGTTTTTGTTTTTTTTCAAAAACGAGCATTTTTGGCCAAGTTATGACCATTTTTATATTTATGCAAAGTAGACAGGAGCAAGCGAGCGCCGATCAACGATGTCTTGTTGATCGGTGCTCAGCTGCACCGGCCGCTTATTGGTCGGTGTAAAAGGGCCTTTACTGTCACACACTGAGCACGGCTGAGTGTCAAATGAGATAAGTCATTTAAGCCTTTGGATTGTCTGATTGACCAACTGTATTAATTCCACTTCATCTGTTATAGGTGCAAACCAGCAATGAGTACAGCCAGTTATACAAAACTGCAAGGATTGGAAAAGCTATATGGGTGCGTATTACCCAAAAATGTTTCTATCACATTATGATACAAAATCGCTAATCACCATCAAACTGTGCAGGATGGTTCATAGTTCATACATTTTTACTACAGAACTGAGCAGTGCCTGTGTCTAGGGCCGTATGGATTTCTTAGTCTCTTCACTCAGCAAGCAGCGGAAGCTGTGAAAGTCTAAATAAACTCAGGATAGTAGATAGGGGGGACAATATTACACATGAAGACTTCCTGAATAGCCGAAACAAAAACACAGAATAGATCTTGCTGCTGTGGCCTCCAGGAAAGGAAGTGGGACTAGTGCTGATTTAGGTGGGCAGCTCCCTCTTGTCTTCCAAAATTCAAGACTCTTCTATAGCTCAGCCAGGAAAATAAAAGTGAGCTTTCCATTGTGGGGGCTTGAAGCCCACACATTTCACACATCATTCGTACACGGCTCACCAGCTGCTTCAGCATTCCCCAGTTGCAGTGAGAAGCATTCCAGACAGTGATCTGCCAGCACTAGTAAAGGAACAGAAGGCAGCCAAGGCTCAGTACATGGGGTCATAGAACACACTTCTGCACAAGGAAAACTTCTTCAGAAAGTTCTTGGACTACTGCAGCACTATACGCACTGGTGTCAGATTAGGATATCAAACCTAGGGGTACCGCACACAATTCTGATCGACTGACATTTTTCCATTGTTTATTCCTTTTCTAAGTAAAGATGAGAAAAGCTAATGTACTACACAACACATTTCCTACTGTTATCAACAATACTTGTTTTGCTAAAGTAGGGAATATTCAAAATAATTGTTACAAAAAAGATATACTCAAGTTCTCCTGTGTGTACATATGCATGTATATGTCTGTAACTTTTTGTGTATGAATGGTTAGGAAGGTAGACTAAGTTTAGTCCTAATGAATGAAATAGGTTGTTTCACCAAGACAACCCCTTTTTACAATATATATATTATTTCTTCATGACATGAGCCATTCCTCAGTCACCTTAATTGGCATCATTTGAGAAGTGTCATTAACTGGTTAATTTGGAAAAAAAATAAAAACTCTGCACCATGCCCTCCATCCTCATGAAATAATCTCCAGTCACCTACCCCTGTGTAGAAGTAATGTAGGCATGATCAAATTGATGCCAAAGCTATAAGGATGAGGGCACCCATGAAATGAAGTTTTTGAAAATGTTGTTTTGACAAGTGCCTGTCGCTGTCTATATGTGCCCATGTGTAACATACTAGTGGTATGCTTCACCACAAACCGCTAGTAGATATTACTGATTATAAAACGTGACTAATGGTTGGCCATATAGTAAACAGTAAAAGGAGATTTTTTTAGATGCATTATTTCCACTGGGAAGTATCCAAAACAAAGTAACACTATTATTTATTAAATACAAATGTGAATAATGTAAAGATCCATCTGTAATAAGGCTTGTACAGATGAGCCCAGCATTCCCAGAGGGAACCTCATGTTTGGGTCCACTTTTTCCTGCAATCTGGACTGTGTGGCACTTTCATATCCAGCTGCAGTTTATGGACACAGGTCATCAATGCTCTGAATACATCATCTGAAAAGTTTTGCTTCTTGATGACTAATCACTTTGTGGTTTTCTTACCTCATTATGCTTTCAAGTTTTAATATTGTTTTGACACATTTAATAACATAAAAGCCATTGTTTGCTTTGTATGATTTACACATTATTGAAAGGGTGATCTCATGAATGTCGACAGATGTTTGCAAAACCATAAGTGAATGGACAATGAAGGCTTCACCAGACCTAATATGTTTTGCTCTGGTGAGAATGTGGAGGAGCACCAATCCCCAGTATGGGAATAATCCGCACAGTGCAGCTTAACCAACATTATCTTTACCCAACAACATGCAAGGTTAAAAAATTATTTTCCCATAAACACAAAATTACAATATTTAGATGCAGTCATGGATGCAGGGGCAGAAAAGAGAGGGTTAGAAGTTTAGGAGGAGTTGACCCTCACCAGCTATTGGCTGTGGGCTATGTGGAATCAGGTAGCCTCATCCCAGTAGCAAATAGTGCTGGAAATGCGTGAGAAGGGTCTCTTTGGATACCAAGAATTGTGTTTTTGCCCATCTCTCTCTTTTAGGTACTATTGCTTTGTTTTTATTTTTCTAAATAATACTAATAATAATAAATAAATATTGATATGTTTATAAAAAAAGATATAAATATACATAAATATTTAGATTAGGGGGACTTTTATTGTTTTCTCCTTCTATGTAAAGGCTTTGTACACCTTTGAAACCGTTTTCTTTTTTGTTTTGTTTTAATAAAAATGTCTATCAGTGTGTTTGGTGCAACTTTCAAAGTACTTTTTATTAAAAATGATTTTTATTTTTTGAGATACAGCTGTTTTGTATACTGTAAAAAAATCCATCCATGAGAGGAACAGTACACCGCAAGCAACGGACACCATCGGCTCCCGACGGAACCCATTGACTTTAATGAGTCTTGTCGGGTTTCCATCGGGGGGGGGGGGGGGCATAGTTTTACCAGAAACAATAGCACAGCATTCTGCACTATTTTTTCCCGGTATTTTCGGCTGGATCTGCGATGGATTCCTCTAATGGAGCCTCCAATGCAGATATGATCCTGGCCTGAGTTGGGCTACCTGCGTTAATATACCACCGGGTAACCAGTTTCTGGGCATAGGAGGCTGGTAGCAGTTATTATAGTTATTTACATCTAAGTTAGTTAATGAATACAAGCCATGGCCAAATCTGTTCTAAGGGGCTATGGGTATGTGATATGTAATAAGGTTTTTGGGGAATTAGGGTGAGCCTGAAGAATTGCCATTGGTCTAAGGTAGGGTCCTGCTCACTGCAGTCTAACAAAGATATATATGATGTAAAACAACATAACTTTCCCTTCTTGTCAAATACTAGCCTCTAGATAGCCAGCGTACAACATATATCCAAAAGAGTTTTATAGAAATTCCTTTATGCCGTTGTACGTCAGGTTTGCCTAAATGTATTCAGGGATATAAAGCATGCTCATATATTCACATAGCCATCAGGTAGCCAATATAAATGCGTATAAAGTAAATATGCCCATGCAGTCATATAAGAAGGCACAGGACTATATTACAATTTGGAAACTGTGTGCTCATTATTATAACAACACATGTGCAAAAGACTTGAGACTACATTTAACAAGAAGAAAATATGGAATAAAAACTGAACCTTATATACTATGGTGAAGTATTCAATGTTCCTTCCAATTATCCTACAGGGATACATAGTAATGACATGTTTGGTCTACACAATAGTTCTGGCGACTCCTCTACAAGGAGTAAATCAAGGATCCATATAAAAGCAGTGAGATCCGAAATATCAACAGAATTTCTCCCTGCTCCTACATGTCCCAAATGCTTTCTAGGATGTTTCTTGCAGTTGTGCCCCAACTGTTTTCCCACAATACATCAATGCTTGCAGCAGTGTCAGCAAACACTACCTGAAGTGCAGTTAGGCCTCCTCTATGCATGCCAGGAATGTACTTTTATCCAAAAGAGGCGCTAGGCTCACATCAAACCTTAGATTTGGAAAGAACTATAGAATAACAAGTAAAAATATGCTGACTACAATTCTATCCAACTTATTTAGAGAGTATTTAAACAACTATGCTCTGATTTTTCATTATATTTCCTACTTACACTAAAATAATGATATGAATTGAAAATTATTATTAAATTCCTGTATGTATGTCTATGCCTGAACCATTACCATGAAATAATAGTACAGTGGTTAATGGGAACGACCCTCTGGGTAAGACATACTATTACGTTATGGGGCACAAAGGGGTTGAAGGGGAGTTATATTAAGTTATAACATAACAACTTACTGATTGTTAGGTGTCTGAGCACTGGGACCCAAGAACTTAGGGTATGTTCACACGTAGTCAACCAAAACGTCTGAAAATCCAGAGCTGTTTTCAAGGGAAAACAGACCCTGCTTTTCAGACGTTTTTTTACCAACTCGCATTTTTCGCGCCGTTTTCGCGGCGTTTTTTACGTCCGTTTTTGGAGCTGTTTTCATTGGAGACTATGAGAAAACAGCTCCAAAAACGTCTGAAAGAAGTGTCCTGCACTTCTTTTGACGAGGCTGTATTTTTACGAGTCGTCGTTTGACAGCTGTCAAACGACGACGCGTAAATAACAGGTCGTCTGCACAGTACGTCGGCAAACCCATTCAAATGAATGGGCAGATGTTTGCCGACGTATTGGAGCCGTATTTTCAGACGTAAAACGAGGCATAATACGCCTCGTATACGTCTGAAATTTGGCCGTGTGAACATACCCTAAGGGTATGTGCACACGATAAATGGCTTTTACGTCTGAAATTACAGACTGTTTTCAGGAGAAAACAGCTCTGTCGTTTCAGACGTAAATGCTCCTCCTCGCATTTTGCGAGGCGTCATTGACGCCCGTAATCTTGAGCTGTTCTTCATTGAATTCAATGAAAAACGGATCAAATTACGTTTCAAAGAAGTGTTTTCTCACTTCTTTGACGAGGCAGTCATTTTACGCGTCGTCGTTTGACAGCTGTCAAACGACGACGTGTAAATGACAGGTCGTCAGCACAGTACGTCGGCAAACCCATTCAAATGAATGGGCAGATGTTTGCCGACGTACTGGAGACGTATTTTCAGACGTAAAACGAAGCATAATATGCCTCGTTTACGTCTGAAAATAGGTCGTGTGAACCCAGCCTAAGGGCTACAGCACCAGTAAAGCTCAGCAGCCCCTTTACATTTTTTTCTTCATAGTGCCACTCCCATAGTGCATATACTTCAACACAGCGATATTTACTTCGCCTGGATGGGAGTAGTGCTGTGCAGAATAGTGGGTACTGTAGTTTATGCAATTTCGTAGCAATATTTCCTAACTTATATTGATGGGAAATCTCCTTAAAGTGTATTTTTACATATGGAGGTCTCTAAATCCTTTTTATTGCAGTTTTCATTCAGAAGAATTGGAGTAGATACATGATACATAATAGCGAATGTAAGGAACAAGATAGATCATAGAACATGCTGACGTTGTTAAAAAATGCAATTGTGGCAGATCCACATGTAGCTAAATTCTTGCCAATAAATGTCTCTTAAGGGTATGTGCACACACACTAATTACGTCCGTAATTGACGGACGTATTTCGGCCGCAAGTACCGGACCGAACACAGTGCAGGGAGCCGGGCTCCTAGCATCAAAGTTATATACGATGCTAGGAGTCCCTGCCTCTCTGCAGGACAACTGTCCCGTACTGTAATCATGTTTTCAGTACGGGACAGTAGTTCCACGGAGAGGCAGGGACTCCTAGCATCGTACATAAGTATGATGCTAGGAGCTCGGCTCCCTGCACTGTGTTCGGTCCACTACTTGCGGCCGAAATACGTCCGTCAATTACGGACGTAATTAGTGTGTGTGCACATACCCTCACTGTCCATATGTCCTAACAGAGCGCATGGAAAGTATTGTAAAGAGTTATTACTATCTTAAGTATTTATGGCATATCCACTGGAACCCACATCAATGAGGGCAACAAGTCTCCATAGAGCTCAAGGAGAGGTGGCTGCGCATGCGCATGGTCCTCTCCATTGAAGTCTATGGGAATTACTGGAAGAGCATTGCTTGGTGAACAGGGGTCACTAGATCTCCCAATTCATTTCCTGATTGGTGAGGTTCCCAGAGGTGGGAACCTATCAAGCATTTATAGAATTTTTTACAGCCATAATGCTATCATTTTGTTACAGAGTAATATATTCTTTCTAGATATACACATTCCATGCTCAACTGTCCCTTCGAACCCCATTCCTGTCCTCCGTCTGTTGCTCAGTGAAGGAAATAAGTATTTGATCCCTTGCTGATTTTGTAAGTTTGCCCACTGTCAAAGACATGAACAGTCTAGAATTTTTAGGCTAGGTTAATTTTACCAGTGAGAGATAGATTATATAAAAAAAAAAAAAAAGAAAATCACATTGTCAAAATTATATATATTTATTTGCATTTTGCACAGAGAAATAAGTATTTGATCCCTTTGGCAAACAGGACTTAATACTTGGTGGCAAAACCCTTGTTGAGGTCAGACATTTTTTGTAGTTGATGATGAGGTTTGCACACATGTTAGATGGAATTTTGGCCCACTCCTCTTTGCAGATCATCTGTAAATCATTAAGATTTCGAGGCTGTCACTTGGCAACTTGGATCCTCAGCTCCCTCCATCAGTTTTCGATGGGATTAAGGTCTGGAGACTGGCTAGGCCACTCCATGACCTTGATGTGCTTCTTTTTCAGCCACTCCTTTGTTGCCTTGGCTGTATGTTTCGGGTCATTGTCGTGCTGGAAGACCCAGCCACGAGCCACTTTTAATGTCCTGGTGGAGGGAAGGAGGTTGTCACTCAGGATTTGACGGTACATGGCTCCATCCATTCTCCCATTGATGCGGTGAAGTAGTCCTGTGCCCTTAGCAGAGAAACACCCCCAAAACATAATGTTTCCACCTCCATGCTTGACAGTGGGGACGGTGTTCTTTGGATCATAGGCAGCATTTTCTCTTCCTCCAAACACGGCGAGTTGAGTTAATGCCAAAGAGCTCAATTTTAGTCTCATCTGACCACAGCACCTTCTCCCAATCACTCTCAGAATCATCCAGATGTTAATTTGCAAACTTCAAACGGGCCTGTACATGTGCCTTCTTGAGCAGGGGGACCTTGCGGGCACTGCAGGAGTTTAATCCATTATGGCGTAATGTGTTACCAATGGTTTTCTTGGTGACTGTGGTCCCAGCTGCCGTGAGATCATTAACAAGTTCCCCCCGTGTAGTTTTCAGCTGAGTTCTCACCTTCCTCAGGATCAAGGATACCCCACGAGGTGAGATTTTGCATGGAGCCCCAGATCGATGTCGATTGACAGTCATTTTGTATGTCTTCCATTTTCTTACTATTGCACCAACAGTTGTCTCCTTCTCACCCAGCGTCTTACTTATGGTTTTGTAGCCCATTCCAGCCTTGTGCAGGTCTATGATCTTGTCCCTGACATCCTTAGAAAGCTCTTTGGTCTTGCCCATGTTGTAGAGGTTAGAGTCAGACTGATTAATTGAGTCTGTGGACAGGAGTCTTTTATACAGGTGACCATTTAAGACAGCTGTCTTTAATGTAGGCACCAAGTTGATTTGGAGCGTGTAACTGGTCTGGAGGAGGCTGAACTCTTAATGGTTGGTAGGGGATCAAATACTTATTTCTCTGTGCACAATGCATATAAATATATATAATTTTGACTATGTGTTTTTCTGGTTTTTTTTTAAATATAATCTATCTCTGACTGGTAAAATTAACCTAGCCTAAAAATTCTAGACTGTTCATGTATTTGACAGTGGGCAAACTTTCAAAATCAGCAAGGGATCAAATACTTATTTCCTTCACTGTATATATTAATTTACTTGGTATGTGACTGTCCCAAGCAGGCTGTGAGAATACACAGAAGGTCACAGGGTCTCTTAGCTTTATGTAAAATGTAATAATCATAGATCTACTGTATGTTTTATTCATGATACATATATAACATGCGATACCCTTAGAGAAGAGAGAAAGATTCTTAAAACATCCTAGATGACAAATGTATAAACATTTCCATGACAAGAATTATTAGACTGGAAATAAAGATAAATGCATAAATAATAACTGCACTCAAAGCCAACATAAAATGTATTTGGCATCAATATGTAATAATAATATTAATAATGTGTAAAAACAAGTGGGTTTACTAAAAAGATTTGTGATGAATATCTGAATTATTGAGGGGCCAATTTATGTATAAAGGTTAAGTGTTTGTGGATGAATGATCAGGGGGCATACATGCTTGAACACTGGAAGTAAGCCGGGACATGAAAACAAACAATATGTTGATATACGTGACGTATTTTAGTATAAAAAATCTGTATGTGGAGTAGAATGATTAAATAACCCTTTAAATGTTCTCTAATCCGAAAAAAAAATCCCCAAAATTGTGCCCAATCTAACAAGTGTTCAAAACTTCTTAGGGCTCATACACATGGCCGTATAGTAGTTCTACATTGTACAGATTCGTGTTTTACGTTAGACTGTGATAGACACACATTGTATGCCTAAATTTGCAGGAAATCTCCCCTATGAGCATTGCTTCTAGAGCAGAATATGGTGCCTCATGCAGAGCGACTGATGGTCCGTAATTTGGACCCGTACTGTCGTACAGCCTCTGTGCACATGGAGTATTAGTAGACAGTATTAGTAAATCTGCCCCACTGCTTTAGCAACAACTGTTAATAATTTGTAAAAATAATGGTATGAGATTATATGTTCCAGAAATAGCGCCACTTTTGTTCATGGGCTGTACGTGATATTGCGACTTTACTTACTTGAATAGGACTGGGCTGCAATGCCAGACACAGCCTATGGACAAGAGTGGAGCTGTTTCTGGAAAATACAATTTTCATACAATTATTATGCGTTTAATAAAAGTGGAAGTGGTTGCTATATCTGAGATATCTTCCTGCCAATACAGAATGACTGAAAAGGAAGCATGGATCATCCCTAATGTTAGTGTGAAATCAGCTTTTTGAGTCCATCTGTCTAATATCACTAAAAGATACTGCGTGTATAAGTATTACATATTTGGTAACATTTAATAAGGATAACCATAATCAAATATAACTAGACAATATTATTACATATAGACCGCCATAGTTTTTATTGATATCTTGTAGTTTCTGGTATAGCGGATATTCACTTTTAATACCGACACAGCATCCTTTTTTCACTTTTGCTGCACTGTTCAATCCCATAAGTACAGAGGGGTTTAAATTTGATGCAGTAATAAGTAATTTATTCATTCAGTGCATCATTTGGCTCCTGATATGTCCATATCTCAAGTTAATTATGCGTAAACGTGTTCTGCACTGCTAAAACCATATGGGTCAAATTGAATCCCCTAAGTAGAAATATTTTTATATGTAATGAAAAGAAATGCACACTGCTTAAAACGGGGAAGAAAAATACTTCTCAAATGAGAGGCGGTTTTGGATCGAAATCTCGATATATCAGGAAGTTGAATCGCTTACAAAGCATAGCAAACTCTGCCTCATTGCCAAAAACATCATGGAGAAAAATACGTTTAGAATATCATGCTGTGCCTGCTCTTGATTTGTTTTCCTTGTAGCACTAAAGTTAAGCAGATGCGAACCAAAATCTGATGAGACTTACAGTATATATCTAATTCATAGTCATTGGTGCTTGACCATCAGTTCATTGTTCCTGAAGTTCTTCTTTCACTTCCTTCTAATACATTGAAATGTGATCCTCTTCCCTGTGACTATTAGGCTGTATTCACATGGCGGAATTTTCACGCTTATTCCAAAGCGTGAAATCTATGTCGGAATCAGCATGAAAAACTTTTGGAGCAAACCTCCCATTGTCTTCAATGGGAAACCACCCTGTTGTTCATAAAAGGCCGAATTTTCAGCGAACAGAATTGCAACCCGCCTTGCTGGGGGAGAATAGTGTGTCAGTATATTGTGTGGTACACTTAGAAGGTGCTGGGTAGCCCATCTGATCTAATAGTATGGGCATAACTGATAGGCTGCATGTCAGCATGGTGCACTATGTGTAACCATGTGACTGGCACACTTATAGAAGCTATATCTGTGTGCAGTGATAATACTAAGCAGCCAACCCCTAATAAACAGTAGGCGTGAGAGGGCTGTTCATCAATATATTGCACCTGAGCAATCTCCCTCTATGTAGCATTGTGGTTTGTCTGCATCCTGCTGGGAATTGGTGTGTGTCCCTGCCCTTGTGAGTAATGAAAAGCATTGTTTGTAAAGTGAACATTTAAATTTAAGTATTTATGTAATATAAAACTATTAAGAGACCTTTATCAGTGCTTAAATATCTTACATTGGCATCAGTGGTAGCGCACCCTGGAGTTTCGGTTGCACCTGCATGCTTTGTCCACCTTCTGCAGCTACCTGCAGTGGAAAGAAATGTGCAGTAGCTCCTTGTTCTCTCCCCTGCTCCCTGATCACCTCTCCAATAAAAGGAAGACAGCTCTGCTATCCGCCAGGAAACGAGGGGGTGGGCAGAGTCACAGAGAGCCAAACGAAGTGCACTACTGGGAGTTCAGACAGAAGAGAAGTCACATGTGAGGTCTTGGTGCCCGCCTGCAGACAATGTTGCTAATCTGGGACATATAAGAATAGCATTCAACGAAAACTGTAATAATACCTCAATAGTGTATCTGTCATATAGGCAGACCCTAAGATCCATGGAAAAGAGACCCAGATAAACTCGGTCTAATTGCGCTTCCCCATAGGTGGTTAAAACATGAAAGTAACCCCCCCAACGTACACAATAGTAAATGAGGGGACACCAAGCCAAGGACTATGTTTTTCTTCTTTTCCTCAAGGGATAGAAAAGGGGCAGGAGATTTCAAGTGCTAGGCCATCTGACCCTTGAGGGTTATGTCACCATAAAATGGGGGCATCAGTTTGATCTTTACTATAAAAGACCCCACTCTGTGTACAGCCCTGTTACACATTGTCACAAAATACAGTTAAATAGATGGGGAAGCCATTTCTTGAACATATTTAACTATCATTATTTATAAAATGTTTAGGAATATAAGCCACAGGGGCTGGAATCTGATTGCTGTTGCTATGGGCTGCTCCATGTTTCCATTTAACTAGTTTTTTAAAAGTTTTTTAAATCTATCCCATAGTGTAGGATACAGTATGCTTAAAAAGTTCTATAAAGGATCTTTCAAAATTGAGAAAAACAATTTATTTCTAATTATCATGGTGAACTCAAGAAGATATATATTTTGGTTCAGTACAGTTTGCTCTTAAAACATTTGCAAATTTCTACTGAATTTACGTACAACCTGAATTAAAAAAAATCTCAGCTGGATCTATCTATGTTTACTTTGTGTCCAAAATTTACTGAATGGACTGTTCTCAAATATAACATCTAAAATTAAATACACTCTAGGGTTTAGATTGGTTCTGCCAATTTTTAGCCCACGACATACAGATCTGTTGCCAAGGTTCTAAAAATCTGGAACACAAAAACACTGACATGGCTATAAATCTGGCACAAAAGACGCCAAATGCTCAACTTCAAGATTTAATGATATTGACAGGATACTAGTAAGGGATACAAGTTTCTTATTTATATATTTCTCTTATCTCATTATTAAAAATTAAAGATTTTCCCCATTGAATTAAAGGGGAAAGAAGAAATCCCCTTGTTGTGGGTCTCGCTGCGGATTACCTGCATATCCGCAGCAAAATCCGCAAGTCCAGATGAAGTTAAATTTGAAAAAAACAAACACTTGCCTCCCTTGGCGCCCCCGCAGCAATGTTTGTGTGGGTCCCCGACTGGCTTTGTACATTGGGCCTCCAGCGATGACTTGGAGCAGGGTGTACAAAAGATTGTCAGGGACCATGCTCATTTTACTCCACTTCTTATGTATCACAGTGTATGCAGTACGGCTTCGTGACTATCATGGCAAGCAGTTAAAAACCCACTCTTAACAAAGACTTAGAAAGTCGTAGCCAAATTCAAGCATTTTCTCTACACTCATACATCCAAAAAATGGGATACTTTTAGGGTTGTTTTTGTTGATATTTATGTATGCTCTTATGGCAAGACCATTAAATTAAAACGGCTTCCAAAATAATTGGGCTACTAATCCAAACTCCTAGTCTATCCCTGATCTTGGCATACTTTCATTCAAGCAAATCATGTTATTATCTTTAGCTCTAAAGCAGGGACGCACAAACTTTTTGGTCTGAGGGTCACAGTCATATTGTTCTAATTCAAGGGGCCGAAAATAAATGTCTGCCTCACAACGTTCCGACAGCCATACCGAGTTGCATTATTTAATAGCACCATTTGGGGTACATAAATTTAGCATTTAACTTTTAGAATTTGTTTTGGGGGGTAATGTAAAAACAAAACAAAAAACATACATTGTTTTTGCATATTTTTTTCTGCGCCGTTTCCTGGCAGATGTTGGAAATGGGAGGACAAAGGATGTCAGGACTCTTTGGGGGAGCAGTGTGATGCTAGGCCACAAGGTAGCAGGACTAATTGGAAGAGGAAGAGGCACACAATGTGGCAGGGACTCTTTTTTGTGTGGGCAGAAGAGTCCACAAAGTGGCAGGAGTTTTGTGGGGTGGGCAGGAGAATTACAAGATGGCAAGAGTTTTGTGGGGAGGGGCAAAAGGACAAAAGGAGTCAGGGGTTCTTTTAGTGGGGACAGGGGCAAAAAATTTCAGGGCTCTGTTCAGGATTTTGGTAGAAAATAAGGTGGCAGGGGCTCTACGGGGGTAAGAGAGGGCAGGGGGAATAAAGTGAGGATCTGAAAAAAACAAAAAACATTTAACTGCACTTTGCACTGCCCCTAAGGTGAAATCTGGTGATGGGTGCCCTCTTCTTAAGCAAGGATTGTCTGTACTAGGGGGACTGTACTAGAGTACAGGGCAGGATGAGGTTAGGGTCACAGTTCAGTCTGTAGGTGGAGCACCAAGCAAAGCCGAGCTATGTTCACACGTAGCGGATTTGCTATGGATTTTCCATCCGGATTTGCAGATGGAAAATCCACAGGGGAATACAGTAGCAGCAAAGTGGAGGAGATTTTAACAAATTTACCAAATGTCAATTTCTGCTGCAGAAAGTGCACAGCTTTGTTGCAGATTTTCCCCATTGAATTAAAGGGGAAAGAAGAAATCCCCTTGTTGTGGGTCTCGCTGCGGATTACCTGCATATCCGCAGCAAAATCCGCAAGTCCAGATGAAGTTAAATTTGAAAAAAACAAACACTTGCCTCCCTTGGCGCCCCCGCAGCAATGTTTGTGTGGGTCCCCGACGGGCTTTGTACATTGGGCCTCCAGCGATGACTTGGAGCAGGGTGTACAAAAGATTGTCAGGGACCATGGAAGCATTGCCACGGAAGCGTCAGGGGAGGTGCGTATATTGTGTCTTTTTTAATGCTTGGCTGTTTTCTACAGAGAAATTTGCACGATTTGGTGCAGATTTGAGAATTTGCTACACAATTTGCGAATCCACTAAGCGATCTCTGGGGTAAGTTGAGGTGTTACTTGCTGGACAGAAGACCCCCTTTGGTACCTGCACCCCGATTGGCTTTGTACTCAGGGGTCTCACTCTGTGCAGCCCTTTGTCTGCTCAGTGTCAGGACCTCTGAACTCTTCCAGCATGCTTCTCAACAGTTCTTCTTCTGGCTGCACCACAGCACTCCCTGCTCGTCTTCTGTCCTCCCTTGTCACGAAGACCTCTAGGTCAGCCAGCCACAGCACAAGATTAGCGCTGTCTCACTCTTGCCCTGGTGGTCAAAGCTCGCTTCCAGGGCTACACAGAGACACAGTGGATCGCACAGGCAGGCAGTCAGAGTCTTAATACCAGAGAAACGGGATTCTGAAATACTTTTCATTAAGGTCCAATGGAGAGATGCTTCAGTTGTTTCTGTGCTTGCAGAATCCAAATAGATGAAACAAGATAGCATTTTTACCCTGGTTTTGCTTATAATCGCTACAGAGCCACTATTTTGTTAGGATTGCAAAATAATGTACAAATGACGTCCTTTCCAATATGTGCAATCCCTCTAAGCTGCGCGCTCTCGAAAAATGAAAGCGTCAAAACATTCTAATAAAGATCAAGGTGCCCTATAACATCTCAACCCGTCTGAAAAGCTTGGGATTTTAACTCTATCATCAGTGCACAGTTTAGAGGGAACAATGATGAGAACCCTGCCAAATGGCACCTTAGATCCCAGCTTCTTGTGTGTGATATGGCTAGTTGCGAGAGACTGGGGTTGTCAACTTGAAGTTTATGGTAGGTTACAATTTAACTCTAGATTGGTAAAATATTCTGTTCTACTCTGTTCTGTATAAATACCAGAATATTTAGAATAATCTGTAATAACACAGGCCCACATAGGTGAAAGAGGTAAGGAAATTATTTCCATTCCGGTGCCTAGCATTTGGGAGTCAATTATGTCCATGCTAATACAGACTAATATTCCTTAGCTAACTAAATCTCAGCTGCCCCTTCGATTTTACTTTCTTGTATATTATGAAGTTCAACCCTATAACAAGAGCAAGTTGCTGTCGTTTTTTCTGGTAATCTATTTGAGTACACAAACTCCTTGACTGCCATCCCAAAGTGTTATTTGGCAACCGCAGCCTCCTAAATTATTGTGATTTAGTGTATTTTTGGCATTTTTAGCTTTTTACAGTAAACTGTATATTTTGTTCTAGTCTGCCAAGGTACATGTGTGTTTCTTTAACCGCAAGAAGTGTGTATTTTAACCAATCCAGGGTCTTTCTATGCTATTTCACGTACTAAATACCTAATCTAAAATCAGTGTATACAATCAGTAATATAAAAATGTAGCATCTTCTGAATATTTCTCTATTTCTTCTTTCTGCCTTTTACGCTTCAATTTCAGTTCTTCTCACTCTGTGGATTCACAGGGAAAGAAATGCTGCAGATTTTCCATGTGCAATTTCTCTGCGGAAAAATCCACAGCTGATTACAGTCCCGACCATGTAGATGAGATTTGAACCAATCTCATCCACATGCTGCTGAACATTTTCCGGACGGAAATCAGAGAATGCTTTTTATGTTACACATGTGGATTCTGCTGCAGAAACACTGTGGAAAATCTGTAGAATTTCTGTCCTGTGTGAATCCAGCATAGTATTGGTATGAGGAAGCCATCCTGATTCAAGATTTGCTGTTGACAGATCTTATCATGGTTTGCTTAAACACTGAGAGCAGACCAGTTCCATAGCATGAATATCTGATGCCAGCTAAGTACTTAAAGGCTATATAAACCTTTGAACGCTTTTTTAAAAAAAAAAAACACAAAAAAACAACAACAACGTATCATATTATTTTAAACAACTTTGTAATTGTTTTTTGTTAAATAATTTTTTTACTTTTTGAGAAACAGCTTCTATGTATCCTGGTTACAGAGAAGCTGTATCTTGCACTCAAACCAGAATCCGTCAGGTATGGAGAACTGACGGCTTTGGTGAGCGGGTCCTGTGTGTCTCTAAGATGCAGGATTCATCTTGTGATCTATAACAGGTGGATCATGTTAGATTCAGATTTGAGCGCAAGATACAGCTTCTAGGTATCTTGGATACATAGAAGCTGTAGCTCAAAAAGTTAAAAAAAACTTGTTCAAAATAATGCGTTACATTGTTTTATTAAAAAGAAAAGCATTCAAATTGGGTTTACATAGCAACACTAAACAATTTTAAAAAAAAAGTGTCAACAGCAACCTGTTGGTAGCTTCCATGTAAAAACAGGAGTTTATTATCAATACACTGCATTGATTGACCTGGGAAATAAGTGAAAACAGCAAAAAGATAATGATAACATACATTTCCTGACTATATAGTCAATATTCATCAATAAAGGTGAACCGTCATTTTAAGGAATTTTTGTTCTTGCCATTTTAAAATGAACTATTTAGTCTAAATCCACCTTAAAAAACAGCATAATACGGGAACTTTTTGTTTAATGCACTGCTACATTACACCCCTGCATGAAATGGGCTTACTAGTATGCATAAAAGGCACATTTTACTAGGACATGTAGCAAGAAAGGCGTCCATATCTAATTGTATTGTATCTTTTAATCAGCGGACACAGTTGGTTTCCATGGGGTTTTTTACACAGTCAAGTTAGCACACGCTAAACAGTATAAAACAAAAAGAAACGTCTCAGGCATATTAACTCTAGCAGCAGAGACTGCCACCAAGAAAGTGTTTAGCAGAGAGCAGACTTCAGACAATGTCGAGCAGTGGCTGGGATTTCAAGAAGCAACAATCCACTAAAGATAATCACAATTGGTTTTCGTTATCTGATAATATGCACTACTTGAATTACAAGCATAATATGATTTACATTTTTGGGGAATATGACCTCCACCAACGTACAAGTTTGTTGCCAGTTTGTATATTTCCCTACAAGATCTTTGGTGGTGATAAAAAATCCTTAGATGAAACTTATATGGAAATGTCATCTGCAATAAAAATTCTACCATAAAACTGTAAAAAGAAATAAAACGGTAAAAAATATAGTAAAACTGTAAAAAAATATATAAAAGTGATATTCATTATTGGCTGAGCAGTCAGGACAGACTTCAACCAGCGTGGTTTTCAACCTTGCACAAAGCCTCCCTGTATATACAGCGTTTCTATCTCAATGTTGCAAGAGCCAGCCCTCGTTGTTTGTACACAAGAGTTTAACATTACGAATCTGAAGATGATGTTTAGCAGCCATGCTTGATATGATAGGACACTGCGTGAAACGAAACATTTCCAATTGGCACACATTAGCAAATACTGCAATAATTTTAAATTTACCATTCGTATATGGCTGGCACAAGACACTTCACTTTTGGGGAACCTGTATCAATAAATTAAGGATTTCCTTACATTTTCATAAGTCAATGTTTATCCTCTGTTTGTCTGGAAAATGCAGGCAGTGTAAATGTCAGGCTGATGCCCTACCACTACATTAGGGACTAAATAAGAATGGTGATTTGAGAGTGTTGGGAGTTATGTTTTAACATACCTTCCTATATGACTCATTTAATTTCCTATGTGAAGAACTGTCCCAGGCCTCCTTACTAAGGGTATGTGCACACGATGAGAGGCTTTTACGTCTGAAAAGACAGACTGTTTTCAGGAGAAAACAGCTGCCTCGTTTCAGACGTAAAAGCTCCTCCTCGTAATATACGAGGCGTCTTTGACGTTTGTAATCTTGAGCTGCTCTTCATTGACTTCAATGAAGAATGTCTCAAATTACGTTGCAAAGAAGTGTCCTGCACTTCTTTGCCGAGGCAGTCATTTTACGCGTCGTCGTTTTAAACTTGTTGGATACATGAATAAAAAAAACAGCATAGGTTTGTTTTGAAGTCAGCTTTCGTAAAACATTAACCATTGCCAAGTATACATGGATCACAAATAATAATGGGGTACACATTGACTACACTCAATTTGAGCTCTTGCAAACACCAACGGCGGGATCCAATAGTTACTCCTTGAGCTTCTTCCCAAGGAACCAAATGTCAGTAAGCCAAAATAATTGAATTTCTAGGTGATGTTCACAAACAAAAGACTTATCCTTCACAATCAGAATCATCCTCCAGCTAATGCTTCCTTCTATACAGTGTAAAATTCACTACAAGCTGTTTACACTGTTAATTCAAACAGGAGAAATATAAATATTAGATAATCATTTATATACTGTACATAGGGTTGAAAATATTTATGGTTCGATCAAAAGTAATATAGCTTATAATTGCATTCAATAGTTATAGTGAAAATAAAACTTTTGTGTGAGTAGGTTTAACCAGATTAAAAATGGCAATTTATGACCCCTCCCCCTTCTTTCAAAAATTAAAAAAAAAATTTCTAGGTCATTCTAAAATATCAGTTTTATCTGTCAATGCTACTAAATATGCCCCTGCTAGGCCGGGTGAGCGTCTTTTTCACCTTTTTACACCACTCTGCCGTGTATCTGATGTGAATGTTTAATGTACCTGATGAAGGGCTCAAAACGCGTTGTGCTATAAATAAATCTTGGATGAAACCTCAAGTCTGATATACTCCATTTATTGGGGAGCGTATCTGTCTGAACTTTCAACAGATCCCTTGTATAGTCCTCGTTCTACTTTTGGCGTGAAGCTACAACATCCTCGAGGTTGCAGCATCCATCCTTTAAAGTCAACAATAGTGTTGTGCCTATTCTGGACAACAGAAAAAGCCTAATCCTAGAGATAGGACAACATTTTACCTGTGCTGACAACAGAACTGTACCATGAAGGGCCAAATTAAGCTCTCATACATCTGCGTATATACCTCACAATCAAACTAAATTACAGTTAAACAAGAACTCCGGCAGGAAAAAAGCCTCTTTCCAGCCCAATCTTACCCCTGACTTGTCAATCGACAACTCTATGATGGATCTTGGCCACCATCTTCCCCTCTTTGTTTTCTGGGCTAGAAGTGCTGAAAAGCATGTGAACGTTTACTCAAGTTCTTCACCTCAAGAGCATTCAGCTCTTTCACTGTAAAGGCCACATCTCTTGTCGCTAAGCAGTGGCCCGGCCATATTCAGGCTGCTGCTTAGCAAACAGTGTGGTTTAAGAAATCATTCATTGTTATTCATGAGGAAGTCTCTCTAATAAGAAAAATGACAATAGGAAATTCCAGAATAAGCGCAAAGGGTTACATTTTATAATACACTAGTGATCATTTTCAAAAACTCTCACAACAATTGCAATAATAGGTGTCCTCAGACTACATCAAGATTTGTGTAGCGGACTAAAAATACTGCGTGAGTCTAAAGACTAACCACAATATGAAAAGTATACATTAGTGTGCCATTTACAGCATACAGGATATGCTAAGTATACTGTGCCTTCGGGAATGGACTCATTTAGATATACTAGGGTAGATGCGACAGTCACTACATTCTTCATGTCCAGGAAGACTGGATTCTTTACATTGGGTTAGTCTACCACCATTACAGTTCTTCGTGTGAGTGGTGGCTACAATCATCACAAAAGCTTTATAGGAAGGCTGTTATCAAATGAAAGGATATTATCCAAAAGTATACATTTGTGGTTTCTCTGTTGTTGGTAGACAACAAGTTTTATAGGTACTATTTTCTGTGCAGACTTCTACCAGTGCTATTATGTTAGGAATGTGGTTTATGATGGGTACACAAAAGTAGCAAAAATATTCACTCTTAAGGATATATACAGTTATATCAATCATATAATATTTTGCACGGTGTTCTTGGAACACTATGAATTATGGAGGCAATGTATTATAAACAGCAACACTGGCTAAATTTGAGCCAACACAGGTGCAAGGTGTAGAAGACAGGCAGGTCTATATGTGGAAAACCCTTTACTAGTGGCATAGATACAGGACATCTGTAAGTTGAAGTCCACCAAACATTGTCTATATGTACTAGGTAGCGCCATGACTTTACAAAAACAAGATTAAACTGCCTGGTAATTTATTTTCATAGTGATTCTGAGAACATGCTGAGCTAAGACTCTAAGTCTACCTGTTTCTACTCGTGGAAAAACCTGCCTTTACAGCTTATATTTGAATGGGAAATCAGAAATTAGACGAGAGGTTTACATTAATAATCCTTTAGACGCCAATGAAACATGTAGTGAGATGACATGAAATGCCACAAAAATATTTAATTTTGTTTCATGTACAAATAATAAGAAAACATTTATTCCACGTATCCTTTATTTGATTCTGACTAGAGTTGTTTTCGGTATATCTATTAGGAAGGAATTGGATTGTAAGGAAAATATAAGGGAAAGCATATGTTTTAAAATGTACTGTATGTATAAAAAAGTCCTGTGACATATATGAAATTACAAAAAAGTTACTTATATTGATACATTTTCATACAGGATTTTTTGTTTTCAAGGATTCTGCCACACTGGACAAGGGGCTGCCTTGTTGCTAACAACGCAGTTCCTCTACAGAGGAGTCCTAGACTGGTTTTTACCACCCAATAGCAAAGGGGATGAGCTAGACCCCTCTGCCAAGGTAATATAGCAGCCGCATGGTTTGCATGTATAACCTTGGATTCAAAAAACAATATAAATCTGTATGATTTGTACAGATCAATTGTAACATAAAAGGTGCCACAAAATAACTATAGGTATAAACAGGAATTTGGTCTAATTTCTCCAGAATGTGACAGAGAAGACCAGAAAGAGTTGAGCTTATCTGCAAATCATTAATTTCCTTAGAATTTGCTGAACATCCAAGGAATAAACTTCCCTAGAACTTTTACTGTCAAAAATAATTATTAACAACACAAGGAAAGGTATTTTAGTAAATAAAAAGTTTATAGCTTTATATTTAGTAAATTGATACATTGTAATTATGAGATAGATGGCAACACAGCAGGGTCTGTCAATCACATGTACTATTTAACAGTATTTAAAAACCATTATGGGAAATTTGAACAAGAACTCTCGTAACCCAAGAGGGAGTGCTCCCTGGGGTCATAATGTGACAATCTGATTGTTTCACATCACTGCAACCTACTGTTAAATGTATCCTCTCAGACAATGGAGATGTCAAGATAATTGACTTGGGAAAAAGCAATTAATATGGATTTAACCACTTGATAAATAACGCAGAGCAGACTGCGAGATATCTATACACAACTATTTTGTATCTCAATGATTTTACGTTTTTCCAATAAATGGCATTCTTTGAATAGTATTGTTTGTGTAATTCATTACAAAATATTTCCACTCAAAAATCCTGGGAATCATGGTGATCATTTTTCTACTTGTTTTTGACATAATTCTCCCCTAAAACAGGGTTTTCCAATGTTATCAACATCTACATTCTGACGGGTCAGAAACATTTTAATGCAAGTGAAATGGCGATCAGATCTGATCATATTTGCTTCCTCGAGTAGATGGATATTTTTAATGTAAGAGCATGCATCTGTAATATTTGTTCATTTTAGCTTTCTGTCACGTGCAGCATTAAAAAGTTGGTGGAGAAAGTATATCATGTACATTTACTAGTTAAACTGAAAAATGAGAACAGTATATATTTGTAATCAGCTTCATTTCCTTTTAATGTTGAGAACGTCTTCGAGTTTGCCAAGTTCAAGTCCAATCCTGTCCTTTTCACTTAGCAAATCGACACACAAGTCTGCCAGGTTCTCACTGTCTCTCCATATTCTCCCTTTGTTTCTTTTCCTTTCCCCCGTTTTCTGGCACGGCACACACCTGCTTTTAATTACTTCAGCAGGCATGGAGACGTGTGTACCCCGGTTGCTATGAAATAACGAATAACTCTGCACTGTCACACACTCTCCCAAGAGAAGCCAATTCTCAACATTTCTCTCACTTTCTCCAAGGCCTTTACCCCCAGTTATTTTACTGCCCGCTTCAGATTTAAATCACTCCAAGAAAACACAATATCCAGCTGGAAAATATAAGTAACTTATCGGCTTTGCCAGCTCTCGCAGGGATAAAGAACTCTTTTGCTTGATGTGCTACATTGTTCCATTTTGCCGTTCAGTTTATGGATTCAACCCATACAGCACTCTGCAACAATTTTCGACAAAGACCGGTCTGGCTCTTTATGACATGCGGAGTAGAGTGTCAATTTCTCAATTCCATACCACGTATATAACTAATATTATATAAATGTAATAAAGCAGTTTCACATTATCATTCATTATTCTTTAAGGAGTCTTTCTGACTCAAGTAAATAATTTATGCAAAACCTCCTTGCTAATGGCACATAAATAACCTTTGGATATTGCCTACCACCAATGATATCTTCAAACACCTATGGACACTAGTGGTGTCACTATGGTCCTTAAGTTCTGGCAGTGTGTTTCGATAGACTATATCAGCATTTCAGAGGGGAAGAAAAAAAAAGGAATCTACTCACAAAAAAAAAAAGAAAAAACCTTGTCCAATTTGCTCTAAAATAGGTCGAAATTTCTTTCTGATCTTTAATAGTCATCAGGCTGGAGACACATTTCAGACATTAGAAAGATTGTCTGACATTAAAAGTAATGGTGTGGTGGTTTTTTTTCAGAATCACACCACTTTTGCTAATGGCAGTGAACAGTGTTACATGCAAATTAAAAAATATATAATTTCGGACAACCCTTTTATATTGTACTGTGTGAAGAACTGATCCAAACAGTTCCATGACACCTTCATATATAGGAATCTATTAAACTTAAGCCAGATTCACACGAACGTCAGTTTTTCACATCAGAGTTGCACCCGTGCGGGTCCTGTTTTCACGGATCCCTCATATACTTGAGTCTATCGAGGGATCTGTGAAAACTGAAGAAAATAGGACACGTTCTATTTTTCAACGGACCCTTCACAAAGTCTGTTGAAACAACGGCCATGTGAATGGCACCATTGAAATACATACGTCCGTGTGACGGCCATTGTTTTAACGCCCATCACATGGACGTATACTACGGTCGTCTGAATTCGGCCTTAATGAAATTATCCTATCCCTTTAATCCTGCATCATTTGACCTCAGTGACTTTCTCAGGTTTGCAGTGATTTGTCATTTCTAATTTGTAATATAACGTAGGCATGTTACATGTTGCAGTTGGTGTACCTGTGACACAGGATGAGTAAACTGGGCACAGCCCTGCAAAGTTTGCAGTCAGTTGTACGTAAGCATGACAAATCTGTGCTACTTGAACTCATTTCCTCTGCTGTATAGGGTGCCAAAATCTGTGGTGGAGCTAAAAAGTATGAAGAGCTAACACATGAAGAATGCTATGTCATATCTAAACGGGAACCTGCACAAAAATGTGTATGGTCTTGTAGCATTGGCCATGAAGGTAGAATATTTGCTCAACTTTTCAGAATTGTGAAATATATTTTAATCTGTGTTATACAAACTTTACATTTTGTAAATCAGACATAATTTGTTTATTGCCTATGGCTCTTTATGTTCTCTGCGTGCTTTCTCAAAATATTGCCCTGTATATAACTACTTCATGAGCAGATACAATACACTTCCACTGCACATAGAATAGCTCACACACCCACACATTAAACCCAGTCACCTTACACAAATGAAATTCTCTTTAAAATGAATACGTTTCACTGCCAACATGTATTGACATTTTCCTGGAAAGTACAGCAGGTACCACCTATAGAATGTATAGGAAGTTTACTTGACATAACCCTTTACTACAGTGGTTTTATTTTTGATAAATGGTTGTACAAATACAATCACTAAAACAAAACCAAAACAATTGTTCATAAAAATACATTAAAAAACAGACCATACTACAGACAAAGAAAAGTAAATTTGCCACATTGTAGAAAACAATATTTGGACTCTTCTACCCTAGGAACAGGAACTAATCTAATCCCTTTATGCTTTTATTTGGGGACTGACATATACCAATATAGAGGCAATGTAACTGAGTACCCTCCATTGAAGACTTACAGCAGCATGGAATAAAAGCCTTTACAATCCATCGCTATACCTTCCAGCATATACATGTGTGCCATATTAGTGAAAGGAGATCCTCAAAACGATGCATGTACAGTATCCATACACTCTATAAATCAGAGGGGTATATGTGCAGGCTTTTAAATGGAACCTGTCATCTCTCCTGGAATTTTAGTAAATAATTATATTCCCCATAAAATAACAATTCTGAAAAATATTTTCTCAGAATTCTGTGTTGTGCCATTCCTCTGTTATTCCTTCTAGAAATGTATGAATAAGTTGACAACTGGGTGTTACCCTTCCCCTTGTAAAAGGGGTGTGTCTCTACACAATCTCATTTTTGCAGCACTGATTGGACTTTGTTAGTATTTGTAGGGACACACCCCCCCCCCCAACTGGTAACACACAGTTGTAAAAAATTTTCATAAATTTCTAGGAGGAATAACAAAGGAACGGCACAACATAGAGTGCTGAAAAAAGCTACTCCAAAATTGTTATTTCACGGGAAATACAATTATTTACTAACACGAACATGTCAGGGGAGGTGACAGGTCCTCTTTAATTGCATGTCTTTACTCTTGTCACAGATTTTAGTAATCTATTACCTTTCTATCAGCGATGAGGTGCGTGTCTGGTACAGAATAACCCACAATGTGTGGTCATTAATTGTCCCTTGTATTCAGGTGAAGGCCAATGCCTATGACATTTATTCTATTATGTTTTTGTCATTAATATATCACATGTTCGTGTTTAGCCATGTGAATATGTGACTCCTTTGCTTCTGCTACTAAGAAGTAGAGGTTTCCACTCTTCACACATCTTATACTCACTTTGTATTTCCGGAAAACTTTATTATGTATGCCTATGGGAAAACTATTCTGCAACGCAAGAACTAGATAAATCTGTCCGAGTTGCAGAATATTTTTCCCATAGGCATACATTGCTTTCCGCAACGTATGTTTACAATGCGGAAATACAAAGCAAGTATGCCACAAGTGACTGCACCATTAGGACTGCAGAGCAGAATATCTTTGTGCGTCATGAAAATGTATTTTATTATGTTAGAAACACACATGAATAATAATGGTACCTAAACTAACCTTGTCTAAAATTTACTTTTTTGAACCATATTAAAGTGGATCTGTGAACTGAATATGCTGCCCTATGTAAGGGCAGCATATTTCATCTACAGGTCCATACTCCTATTATTCAAAACAGCACAAAAATAATTACCATTAGGCCGGATTCACACGAGCGTGTGTGTGTTTTGCGCACGCAAAAGGCACTTAACAGCTCCGTGTGTCATCACCATATGATGCGCGGCCGCGCAGCCGCCATCATTATGACACTCTGTTTGTATGTTTGTAAACAGAAAAGCACGTGGTGCTTTTCTGTTTTCATTCCTACTTTTCACTGCTGTTGCGCGAAATGGGTGCGTGATGCGCGAACAATGCAGAAATATAGGACATGTCGTGAGTTTTACGCAGTGGACACAGGCTGCGTAAAAATCACAGACTGTCTGCACGGCCCCATAGACTGAAATAGGTCCGTGCGAGGCGCGTGAAAATCACGCGCGTTGCACGGACGTATTTCACGTTCGTCTGAATAAGCCCTTAGTCAGGGGCATAAATATAGGGGGTAGAGAGCAGTCACATCCAGGTCCTGGCCCTGGCTCAAAGGCCCATCTGTCATATAAGAAGACACCAGTATTATAAGTGGCACATGGTAGGTGGGGGCTCTGTTACAGATTTTGCATTGGAGCACAGGAGCTTCAAGTTACATTCATGGGGACAATGGAAGCAACAAAACTACTTTTGACTGGACTTGTTTGGAAGACCTGGAAGGTTTTTCTAATGTTTCTCTTAATACTAGTGGTCACCTTTTATACATTGCGATTACTAATGGAATATTAAAGAGTTTCTATACTGTTTGGTCAAATTAATAATGACATACTTTTATGTAAATAAGTAGCACACCCAATAAGTAGCACACTACACAGTAGGGGGGAATTTATTAAGACTGTCATAATCGGGGGCAGATAATAATAAGGGCAATCTGGGCAAGTGCCCAGGGACCAAAGCTAACAGGGGGCCCAGTTCGACCTGGTTCTCCCGAACCGGTTGTTAAAAAAACAGACAGTTCAGAGGACCGGGTTGAAGCGGGACAATTGATTATTCTAGCGCTGGCGTGACAGGGAACTATCAGTTCTCTGGCTCACCATTCAATGCTTTAGCAATGACTGTGCCGTTATGCTGGATGACGACAGGTCTTTGACCAGTCCTGCATCGCAGGAGGATGGAAAGGGTAGAGGTGAGAATGTTATGTTTTGTTTTATTCAGTTGGCAGTGTTGGCTGCAACATCTACAGGGGGCACTATCTACAGGGGGCATTGTTATTGGCGCTATCTACAGGGGGCATTGTGACTGGTGCTATCTACAGGGGGCATTGTGACTGGCGTTATCAACAGGGGGCTCTGAGGGGCGCTATCTACAAGGGGCTTTGTGACTGGTGCTATCTGCAGGGGCATCTGAGGGGCACTATCTACAGGAGGCATTGTGACTGGCGGTATCTACAGGGGGCATTGTGACTGGCGCTATCTACAGTGATCTCTGAGGGCGCTATCTACAGAGGGCATTGTGACTGGTGCTATCTACATGGGGCATTGTGACTGGCGATATCTACAGGGGGCTCTGAGGGGTGCTATATACATGGGGCATTGTGACTGGCGCTATCTATAGGGGGCATTGTGACTGGCCCTATCTACAGGGGGCTTTGAGTGGCGCTATCTAAAGGTGGCTCAGTAAGTGGTGCTATCTACGGGGGGTATTGTGAATGGTGCTATTTACAGGGGCATTGTGATTGTGTGTGGTGTTTTACTTTACAGTGTTTGACACAATTTTATTCATGGGGAGAGAATATGGGGCTATTATAATCAGGCGCACGGTGTATAGTACTATTGTATTCAGGGGCACATTGTATGATACTATTATATTCAGGGGCATAGAGTGTGGCACCATAAGAATTTCATCTTCGTTTATAGGTGCGGAAATGTTGTAAAAGTGAGGAGTCAAAGACATCTGAGTGGCAAACTCTGCAGAAATGGGCCATGGACTGGAAAAGTCATCCTAGAGGTCTAGACCAGATGGAGAAGAAAAAAATGATGTCACCCATGTGTCACTAAATGTAAATGTTTATTCTCCCTCTGACTGATCAGTACTGAAATCACTGTGCAATCTGCAGCGGTATGATAGATGGTAGCATTCTTTTTTTCTGAAATAGCAACTCCCAGCATATCCTTACTATTATTCAGGCTATACTGGGAGCTGTAGTTTTATGTGGTACAAACTTATACGGCAGGGGTTAAACTGAATTTGCAAATGATCTCTTTACTGAGCTGTATTTGTGCTGGTGCCGTATATATCTGTACTGAACTTGGTTCTGGTGTATTTATGTACTGAGCTTTGTTCTGGTGTTGTATTTATGTACTGAGCTTGGTTCTGGTGCTGTATTTATGTACTGAGCTTGGTTACGGTGCTGTATTTATGTGCTGAGCTTTGTTCTGGTGCTGTATATTTATATACTGGGCTTGGTTCTGGAGCTGTATTTATGTACTTAGCTTTGTATATATATATATACACTGAGCTTGGTCCTGGTATTGTATTTATATACTTGGATTCGGTTCTGGTGCTCTGTATTTGTACTGAGCTTGGTTCTGGTGCTCTGTATTTGTACTGAGCTTGGTTCTAGTGCTCTGTATTGTACTGAGCTTTGTTCTTGTCACGTTGGGTTTGTGGACCCACTGGGCCATACCGTCTTGACGGTAAGGCAGCTGGCCAACAGGAGGCAGGTCAAAGTCTATAGTTCGTATAGCTACCTGTGGCAGCTTGGACAGTAGCAAGGCAGGCTTGGCAGGAACATGGCAGCAGGTGAACGTCAGGCATAGAGAAGCAGGACAGGCGTGGTATACAGCACAGCACGACACTAGATCAGGATACAGGTATAGGATACAGGAACAGAAACACTGGGAGCAGGAAACACTAGGAGGCCATATGCAAGACAGACTAGGAATACACAACAAAGCTCAGGCAAAGAACTAGGGGGCTGGACCCCTCTTATAGTCCAGAGTACTCACGGGTCAAGGTTCATGAACGAGGTCCGGTGCGCGCGCTGCCCCTTTAAGAGTGGGCATGAGCGTGGGCGCACCCAACGGGATCCGGCTGTGGTGAGTAGACGTGAACGCTGGCTTTTCCTGAGGAGGAGGCTAGGAATCACAGTTTTTTCCAATTCATGCATTATATGGTACTTTAAATAGTGACAATAAAAGCTCTAACTCCTCCTACAACAAATAATCCTTCACACACCACTCCATTGACGTAAAAATAAAAAAGGCTCTATGGCTCTAGGAAGGTGGCGAATGCAAAATGAAATAAAAACAAAACCGAAAAATGTCTTGGACTTTAAGGGGTTAAACAACAGAGACTGGTTCTTTAAGGTTATATTCATGCACAGCAGGTTTTTTTTTACCCGGAAACCACAAGGGTCTCAAAGTATTCTGCCTTTTTCTCTACTGTATGGCTCATTCTGCTTTTACAGCGAACTCAAAACCGTGCCAGATCTGTGGCCGCCTAAACTGAAATCTGCATATATAAGGTGTAGTGTCTTCAGAGTTCAGGGGGCCCCACACTTTGTGAACTGCCCGGGGCCCATCCCATGGTACCCTTAATCCACCCTCGGTCATAATATAAGCAATGGAGTAAAATGCTCCTTATTTACTAAAAGACGCATGCCTCGTAATAAAGGTGCTTTTCTGGCATTTCGTGCACCAAAAGAGAAATCTACGCCATTTAGCTGGAATAGATTTTCACTATAATTTATAGAAGTTTCTGTCATAAATTATAGTGAATTTGGGTGACAAAGCCCCATCCTGCTAGGCCCCGCCCAATTTTTTAAAGTGGTGGAGGTTTTGCACAAATTATTTTTTTGAGAAATGCTTGGCAAATTCCCCCCAGTGTTTCTATCGACTCCTGTATGAACATGCATGCTTAAGCAAACACGTCGCTTCAATCTGAATTGAGAACGTGTAACATTACAAACATGTATAAATTTATGTCTATTTATTTGAGCACAATATATACATTATTTTGAATGCCTATTATTTGTGATTAATTCAAAGATTTTATTATTATAAAACACAGAATTGCAAGGTCAAGTTCACACAGAGATACACACAGTAGAATATTAACTCAGCACTGTAGTAAACCATAGTCCACTGCACTATATACTTCATATACTTTCACTTAATGCTTCTGAAGTATTTAACATAGCTGTTTGACCTGTTCTCAAGGAACATATTCCTCAGGACCTCCTACCTGTCAATATAATTTTGTGGTAAGAGCAAGGTAAAGTTCATTGACAAAAATATGACAACACGCAGTTTTACAGCTTCTATTGAAGGTTTTTTTTTAGCCCTGTCTATATGCCTCATTACGTACTTCATAGAGGGAGGTTCCCCACTTGGGACCCCTATCTATGAGCCAGAGAGGAGAGCCGAGTGGCTCCTGCTTGGACAACTTAGCCCACCCGTTCATTTCACGTGTGTTGCTGGACTAAACTTCCTCTATTAGAGGAGGTGTCTTGGTGAAAAAAACCTTTAATGGCCCAAAATATATTATTGCGTTGAACTTTTTATGGAATATTTGTAATTAATGATAGATATGTATTTATGTGCAGATAAGAGATAGCATGCACTGTGGCCAAATCCCATATCAGCAGTAAAAGAGTTAATGGAAGAAGAAAATAAATGGCTCTCTTAAGAAACCTCAGGAGCACTGGGCAAGTGCCTACTTGTGCAGAGCAGAGGATCTGAACTAAATAAAGCCTCACCTTATTTTAGTGACTACAAGCTTAACACAACTAGTTTTTCTAACTGTATTTGTATTCAATGCATGCAGATGTTTGGAGAGGAGAAACAACAACAATAAAACAATGTTCTCACAGCTTCAGGACTTGGCAACCGTATCACAACCGTGCTGTGTGTATCTGGCTGGAAGGTGTTGCGAAAATGTTCTCTATTTAAATGAATAGGTTGTGATTGTTTTATTATCGTACAATGTGCTTTTTAAAAACAAACAAAAAAAACAACTACTTTTGGGCCAGTTGTATACGTGCTGCCATGATGCAATGCTCCACCGCATTTTGTACTTAGAAAAAACGACGTCATCTAGACCAGCCTGCTGCTATTAAGGCATGCTGGGATTTGTAGTTTTGTAACCGCTGGAGAGCCAAAAGGTTGGAGGCCACTGATGTGAATATATAGTAGTACCCCTTCCCTATCATGTTTTTGCTGTTTTTTTCTTTATTCAATTAATTGTTTACATTTATTTTGTAAAAATATTTACATAATAAACACACCCGTTATTACCATGGAATTGTTATATGCATATTCATATATTGAAATTACAACTGGACTCAGACGGCAACGAAAGGTTAAGAGGGCAGAGACACTCGGTAATGTTTGGTGTAGCGGAGAGGATGGTGGCCTAGGAAGGACAAAACATGGGATGGATTCCTTATTATGGTATGCTCACACGCTGTGTTTTCAGACGTTTTTCTGGGCGTAATCACCTCGAAAAATGCCTGAAAATACGGAAGCTGAATGCCTCGAAGCATCTGCCCATTGATTTCAATGGGAAAAACGGCTTTTCGTTCAGACGCCCCGTAAAAAGAAGTGCATGTCACTTCTTGAGCTGTTTTTTGAGCCGTTTTTTATTGTGTCAATAGAAAAACAGCTCAAAAACAGCTAAAAAAAACGCATCAAAAGACATTTGATGCTTTCAAAACGGCTAAAAATCAGGGGCTGTTTTCCCATATTTTACAGCCGTTATTACTTTAGCGTGTGAACCTACCCTTACACTGACTTTTAACTGGTTTGTTTCCAAACTACACTTGTTAGAAGTTATAATGGCTCTTTTTTAGCAATGCGATAAACAGCTAATGATGGAGGACATATTTTTCATATTATTATTTAATGTAAAGAAAATTTTATTATATTTAATATGTACTGTACAGATATCATTGTATTCCAAAGGTTAAACCGTTTTCCTAGATGACCAATTGTCACATGGTACCGTGTAGGTACTCAACAAGTTAAAGGAGTTGTCTAGGATTAAAAAAAAGGGTCTGCTTTGATTCACCTAGAAACTGCGCCATTTTTGTCTTTGGGCTGCGTTTGATATTGCAGCCTAGCCGCATTCACATGAATAGGAATGAGCTGCAATACTAGACAAAGGTCATTGACAGGAGTGAAAATGCTTCTGAAAATAAAAAATACACATTTTCTAATCCTGGAAATCACTTCAAGTAAATAAATCAGTAAAACAAAAAAATAAATTAACTAAAAAATTAAAATGATACATACAATCAATCCACAACCCTCTTACTTTCACACTCTTCAATTGTGTCCAAGCCAACATTATAATACAATTATATACACATATACATATATATATATATATATATATATATATACACACACATATATATATATATATATATATATATATATGTATATATATATATATATATATATATATATATATATATATATATATATATATATATACAGTGAAGGAAATAAGTATTTGATCCCTTGCTGATTTTGTAAGTTTGCCCACTGTCAAAGACATGAACAGTCTAGAATTTTTAGGCTAGGTTAATTTTACCACTGAGAAATAGATTATATTAAAAAAAAACAGAAAATCACATTGTCAAAATTATATATATTTATTTGCATTGTGCACAGATAAATAAGTATTTGATCCCTTTGGCAAACAAGACTTAATACTTGGTGGCAAAACACTTGTTAGCAAGCACAGCAGTCAGACGTTTTTTGTAGTTGATGATGAGGTTTGCACACATGTTAGATGGAATTTTGGCCCACTCCTCTTTGCAGATCATCTGTAAATCATTACGATTTCGAGGCTGTCGCTTGGCAACTCGGATCTTCAGCTCCCTCCATAAGTTTTCGATGGGATTAAGGTCTGGAGACTGGCTAGGCCACTCCATGACCTTAATGTGCTTCTTTTTGAGCCACTCCTTTGCTGCCTTGGCTGTATGTTTCGGGTCATTGTCGTGCTGGAAGACTCAGCCACAAGCCATTTTTAATGTCCTGATGGAGGGAAGGAGGTTGTCACTCAGGATTTGACGGTACATGGCTCCATCCATTCTCCCATTGATGCGGTGAAGTAGTCCTGTGCCCTTAGCAGAGAAACACCCCCAAAACATAATGTTTCCACCTCCATGCTTGACAGTGGGGACGGTGTTCTTTGGGTCATAGGCAGCATTTCTCTTCCTCCAAACACGGCGAGTTGAGTTAATGCCAAAGAGCTCAATTTTAGTCTCATCTGACCACAGCACCTTCTCCCAATCACTCTCAGAATCATCCAGATGTTCATTTGCAAACTTCAGACGGGCCTGTACATGTGCCTTCTTGAGCAGGAGGACCTTGCGGGCACTGCAGGATTTTAATCCATTACTGCGTAATGTGTTACCAATGGTTTTCTTGGTGACTGTGGTCCCACCAAATAGTGGCGCAGGTTTCGTAAGGCATGTCCGCTGCGGGAATCCTGCAGGGAAAAAAAAAGTTTAGACTTGCCCTGACCGTAGTTTAGGTGACGCATCTCTCTCTTCTGAACGTAGCCCCGCCTCCTGGGATGACGCTGTAGACCATGTGACCGCTGCAGCAGTCACATGGGATGAAACGTCATGACAGGAGGCTGGGCTGCGCTAAGAATAGATGATCGCGTCACCAGGACTACGGCCGGGGCAAGTCTAAACTTTTTTATAAATTTGAAAAAGTGCCTTTTTTTTTTCTCATGTGTGATTTTTGCGGCAGAACCGCAGCATTTCCGCAACAGAGGAGCAGCGATTCCACAGAATAA
This sequence comes from Rhinoderma darwinii, assembly GCF_050947455.1. Taxonomy (NCBI): domain Eukaryota; kingdom Metazoa; phylum Chordata; class Amphibia; order Anura; family Rhinodermatidae; genus Rhinoderma; species Rhinoderma darwinii. Next base: position 255,427,505 of record NC_134691.1, read on the forward strand.
ATTGACATGCTGCGGCTTAAAAAGCCACACTGCAGGTCCATTTTTTTTGCAGCGTGTGGATGAGATTTGTTTAAATCTCATCCACTCGGCTGCGACTGTGATACGGTGCGGATTTTCCACAATAAAATGTGTTGCATAAAATCCGCAGTGTTCATGCCTAGTGTGTTCCTACCCTAAGGCCGGATTTACACGAGCGTGTGCTTTTTTGCATGCGAAAAAACGTGGCGTTTTGCGCATGCAAAAGGTCCATAACAGCTCCGTGTGTCAGCAGCGTATGATTTTCGCGCAGCCGCCATCATTATGACACTCTGTTTGTAGCACGTGGTGCTTTTCTGTTTTCATTTATACTGCTGCGGAAGTGCTGGGCGGGATTTTCACGCACCCATTGACTTCAATGGGTGCGTGATGCGCCAACAATGCACAAATATAGGACATGTCGTGAGTTTTACGCAGCGGACACACGGACACACGCTGCGTGAAAATCACTGACAGTCTGCACGGCCCCATAGAGTAACATAGGTCCGTGCGAGGCGCGTGAAAATCACGAGCGTTGCACGGACGTATTACACGTTCGTCTGAATAAGCCCTAACAATAAGGCCCAGTTGACAGAGTTTTTGGGCCTTGATATTGACTCGGACGCTGCGTCAGAATCAGCACCAAAAAACTTCCAAAACCGCCTCCCATTGATTTAATCTGAAATCAATGGGAGTAAGTCGCGGAAAAAAGAAAAAGCAGCACGTCCTTTCTTGCCGCGGTTCTGCCTCTGACCTCCCATCGAAATCAATGGGAGGCAGAAAATGCATTTTTCCCTGCGTTTTTGTCTGCTGTCCTCAATCGCCGCGGGCAAAAAACGCGGCAAGATAGTGTGGGCAGGTCAAAATCTGCCTCAAAATTCGGTGCGCGGTTCCAGGCGGTCACGGGTGCGCATGCGCGGGAGTTTGCGGGTGCGCGCGATCGGTCGCACGGGCGGCAGTGTTTGACGGCCCCCATGACGACCCCCATGCTACCCAGGGCCGCCATCAGGGGGGGTATTATGGGTACTGATGTGAGAGGCCCGGCCAAACCTAATTGAAAGGGGGGCCCGCAGCTCACGACATTCTTTTGGTGAAAAAAACAGGCCCCATTGCAGGGACCTGTTTTTTTTCTACCAAAGGCAAGTCGCGACAGTTGCCGGGCCCCCCTTTCAATTAGGTTTTGGCCGGGCCTCTCACATCAGTACCCATAATACCCCCCCCTGATGGCGGCCCTGGGTACCATGATATAGTGCTGGACCGAGTACCGTTAACAGGCGGTGCCACGGTAGGGGGGCCCAGAAAATTTAGATGTAGGGGGCCCTGAAATTCCTGATGGCGGCCCTGCAGGCACCAAGTTGATTTGGAGCGTGTAACTGGTCTGGAGGAGGCTGAACTGTTAATGGTTGGTAGGGGATCAAATACTTATTTCTCTGGGCACAATGCAAATAAATATATATAATTTTGACTATGTGATTTTCTGTATTTTTTTTTATATAATCTATCTCTCACTGGTAAAATCAATTCTAGACTGTTCATGTCTTTGACAGTGGGCAAACTTACAAAATCAGCAAGGGATTAAATACTTATTTCCTTCACTGTATATATATATATATATATATATATATATATATATATATATAAAATTGTGCTCAGTATAAGCTTTTGCCCTAACAGTCTATTTTCTTATATATTTTAAACATGGAGGAACTGCGTGTCATTGCATCTACAGACAGCTATGGCCACTGTACATATAGACAAGCTAGAAATATAAAGACAAGAAAGAATTATGTTTTCTCTGCTGTTATCATTGATAACAGTAATAATTATGACATAATTAATAATTGGATTATGTCCAAGTATTCATGAAATCTAAGCTTGTTCCCATTACACATTTATAATGCTTACGGGTAACCCACAAGTTAAACACGTTTCTCATATCTTCTCTCTTAAACTTATCTCATGCAGAAGAAGACAAAGGATATACTTGTTGCAGGGACATGAGGAAGAAACACTCAAGTTTCACTTAGGAGAGATAGTCTGGAAATAGATATTCCAACCATGCATTGCTTGGATCTCACCATTATGACTTTCCACTGTGCGGCATATGAATTTGTTGTTGCGTAGAATGCATATTATATATGGCTTCTATTTACTAGCTTTATGGTACAGAATGCAGAGTAAGTGATGTGAGAACGTAATTGCATTTAACATATATGCTATTTATAAAACATCAACATAGTCTTAAAGAGGAAGCCCAAGATTAGAAAAACATGACTGATTTCTTCAAGAAATAGCGCCACACCTGTCCATGGGTTGTGTCTGGTTTTGCAGCTCAGCTCTATTCCAGTAAATGGGGCGCTCATTTCCCCATCAACAGTATAAGAGACACATAAACAATCTCATTGTAAGGCTCTGTTTACATTATTTGCATTATTTGACTTCTGTCAGGAGCTCTGATATTTTTGGTGGAGAGAATAGCGTAGTCTGTGGCACTATTTTTGCTGTAAAAAAAACGATTTTTATGTGGTTGTCAAATTCGAACTTTTTGTAACAAAAAAAAAACCAACCACAAAAGCATAGTAAGATTATCACATTTATTTACTGCATTTACCCATCACACACTGCAGGACAGAACACCTTTCCGGTGACACCTTCTAGAAGGTGATAACTGCGTCTCGGACTGTAACAATAATCCAAGGATATGTTTGTCTTTGACTAGATGTGTGAGGATGAGGATTAAGATTAATAACGTTCATGATATTAAAACCTTCTCAGCTGCTCTTTAATGGAACCAGAGATGACATTCCTGCAGAGTGACCCGCGAATCAATGCTCCAGTCTTATGCACTGACAGACCCAGACAGCATTTTTATAAGTAAAATAATTCCAGCTGTCTGTCTTTTACGTAACGTCCTCCCTACTATGCTCAATTAATTTCAGACTCACTGTTTAAATCCTCCACCCTCACTTTTTTTCGCAAGTGGAACCAAATATCCAAGTGTTATAGTTCAGGAATGCCAACTGTCTGCATGCAGCCTCACAAACAGAAATACTGTCAAAATAATTTTTACTTTTTTTTTGTCAGTATTAGAGTATTATTATTATTTTTTGTCAGTATTTGGCAGCCATTTACAGACTCCAGGCTAAAGTGTTAGATCTGCAAGTCAGTTACTTTTAATCAATACAATATATAAGGTTTTGACTTTACTATGCTAAAATTTTTGGTCAGCTTATGGCATGAATTCCGTTCTGGAGATCCCTTGCTGTCCTCCACTAGGCCGCAGCTGAAGCCTGAACTGGCAGTGATAATGGAGCAGTCATGAGCCACTTTGGAGTAGGCATAGGAAATATTCCAAATGTTAACTGCACCACACAAAAAACATAATATCAGAACAGGGCGTCCATGACCTGCACAGGAGTTTGCATACTGCCACTACCGATGACCATGGAAGTGGGGGATGATTTACCAATAGTATTGTGTGCAGAGTCACTAAAAATGGCATAAAGTGTGGTAAATTTATCAAATTGGCACATGTGGCATTACATATTTAGGTGCATTTTATGACGATTTTGCACACCCTTTTTATACACTCTGCAGGGGTTGGCATAAAAAATGTCTACACATAAAATTAAGTCCACATCATGTACTCTATTATTTGGCACAATATATTTAGTATATGTTACATAGTGTGTCCATTACATGTATAGACAGAGCTATCACTGATACAAGAAGTCATTGACGGCTGGGTAGAGGGAGGCATCAGAATGGCTTTACTACTAGGGGGCTTCTAAGTTTACCGCTAGATGTGTCAGACTACGATAGAATGCCAAGATGGTAACTTACTACTGCAAAGATACACCCTTCTGATAACAGTGACCTGTGGGAAATGCCACATGAAAGCTGGATCATGCATTCATTTGTGGTGGTTCTGCCCTACCATTAAACACTTCTGGCTAGAATTTCATGGCCTTATTAACCAAATTTGTGAGACATGTCTTCCAGTTACAGTAGAAATAACTCTTCTACCATACCTACCAAATCACTACTCTTGATTAGATCCCTCTTATCCCCAGCAAGGAGACTGGAAACTGTCAAACCCTCCCACATTGGATCACTGAAGTAGATCATATCCATAGACTTGAGGAAAGTGCACATTGGTAAAACCATAATAACCGTAAATATAGAGCTATCTAGACCCCCTAGGTGAATTTTAGAACATTTAATACCTCATAATATATTTCGGCTATCAGCCTATGGTAATTTCCCTTACCCCTTACTAATACTCCTCGCTCTAGGGCAAGAGATTTGCTGTAATATCATAATTTAGAAAATAACTGTTTCAATAACTTTCCCCCTTTCCTATCCTCCCATTTGTTACCTACTTTTGTTAAAACAAATGTTTTATTTTCTATTCTGTATTTTGTATCTCCTGAGGTGTATTCAGGCTATTATAGATAACTATTCTTATTACTTTCTGTAAGGTCGGTTTTTATACTAATCTACTATATTTCTATAATTCTCTCACCAGCAGTGACTTATTTGCAACAGAAAAGCACTAGCATGGAGATTATTTGAGCTTGCTTTTGTCGACCTCCAATTATCTTGGTATACCAAGAATGTATGTGTCTATTACTAAATACTTGTTACAAAACTAATAAAAAGAGATTTCAAAAGATAAGAATATACGGAAGAGAGGATGTGAAGGATAAATGCACAGCAGCTGGTTGTAAAAATTTTTTTATTGTTATTAAATTACAGAAAAAGTGGTCTACAAATAGCATTAGGTTTTAATTAGGAAATACAGAATTGAGAGGAGAACATAAAGAATAGAGTTCTCTAAAATAACATTCCAAATGTGATTACGTACAAATATAAGAGTATATATGTCAGCTATAAGAAAACCTAAGATTTCAACTGAACATGGCACGCAAAGTCTTCACTTCACCTCGGTAGCTGTCAATGAAGTCTATAACACTGTATCTCTTTGTGTACTTAGACTGGAGTTTTAATCTTTACCCTTAAGAATATGTCTTACAAAAAAAGTTTCTGGTGTGTTTCATATATTGATCCAAGACAGGACTAAAAACCCAGGCCAAGAAAGAACACAAACTTTTGTGTGGAAAAAACTGTTTTCAGTGCACAGCAAAGGAAGATAATCCTTTGGAATCCGTTGATGATTGGCGGGGATTAGGCCAAATATTTCGAGCACTGCTAAATCTAAAAGACTCAGCACTGCTAGATTTCTTGACCCTGCTGACAACATGATCACTTTATAACGTGAAAATTGACAACTCCATATCCGGTTTTTGGAAAATGCGCAAAAAAAAATAGGTATTATTTACAGTGTTTAGCGATAGCAATAGGCTTTTTTTTTTTAAACTTGTATAGGAAACTTTGTAGATTCAACTTTTTTTTACAACAATGAGCATTCAGTGGACAGGTTCCTACAACAATCCATTCGATTATTGCTATCATTGAACATCTTCTTACAATTGTTTTAATCTCATCCTTAGCTTATACCAGGCATGGTTCTTTGGTGCATACATATAGGTATGGTGGCCCCAGAAGCCATCATTCTAGTGTCTGATCCTATTTTATGGTCCCGTATTTTGCATTCTTTTCCATACATGAAATGACCCAGTGCAGGGCAATACAGTTTACATGTGCATACCACATGAAATTCTATTTCACAAACTAACCAAAGATTTATTTGAAGATCACATTGTATAATGATATTTCTTGTATTTATATTCAACAACAACCTCGATGTACCGCATACATTGGTCAGTTTATATCCCTCGATCATTTACAGTATTTTTTTTTACAAATTTCTCACTCAAGAGGCTCGCCAGGTCCTCTACTACAGCATTATCAAGGCTTTAATCCAGATTTCAGCAGTTTAAAAAAAAAAAAAAAATCTTGTCTGTACTGACCAGGTGTTTACTAGAGAAGAAGCTAAGCAGGGCAAATGATATTTCTGTATACCTGTTCAGTGCTAACCACACACTAACCATCACATATTTGGGTACTAACAATATTTTAAAATATCTATCTATCTATCTATCTATCTATCTATCTATCTATCTATCTATCTATCTATCTATCTATCTATCTGTCTGTCTGTCTGTCTGTCTGTCTGTCTGTCTGTCTGTCTATCTATCTATAGGTCTGTCTACTTTTTATGTAATTGTATATGATACAAAATACCAGGTAAAGGGTTATCTTCAAACTGCACATTCCACTTCTAGATATAATTTGGTAAAACAGATTTTAGGAGATGTAGATGGACTGGGAACGTAGGAAAAAAATATCATAAAGCTATCCTTTGTCACCTCTAAATGTACCCTAAACTCAATGCATACTTTCACAAAATCAATAGTAAAATAAAATTTTAGAAATGTTTCAGCATGAACGTCATTTGCCTAAGGCCCCATGAACATTTCTAGTTTATACTTTCTAATAAATTCCCCTGCCAGCGAACACAACGTGTGGATCAGATGGACTAAGATCACTGATGCGAATAATACATCCAGTTATTTCAGCCTCTCTGGGACCTAAGGTACCATGTGAAATCACTCAAAACTCAGTCTCATTAGAATCAATGGAGTTAACAACATTTGCTCTTCTAGCAATAAAATGGAAAGATACATTTTATTGATTGACCTTTAGATGATTTGCCTTTAACTATTATTGTTTGTTCAATATCATTTTAAACCGGAGCTACTGGTGTTTATCTTGTCATGAAGGCATCAGTGCATGAGGTTGGGGCTTCACTAAGTGCTCCTGTGTTGTGTTCTGCTCAGTCCTGGTACTGCCATTAATAATTGATATGTAAGCAGAGATAAACACACTCCACAACAAGTTCCCTCTCACAAATGTAAACTATAATGTAACACGTATACCAATGCAGCAGATGTCCTATTGCTTGCTAATGAGTTTTACACCGCAGAAAAAAGGCCTGCGTATAAGTTTTTTGTACAATAGTAAATACAAATTATTTTGTATCATATTGAATATTATTAGTTAGCGGAAACACAAGAATCACTATAAGGCCCTGTTCAGATGGCCAAATTCCGCCTAATGGGAGTAGGATGCTTCTTTTTCCCGCTAGCAGATTTTTTTCAGCTAGCAGACAAAAGAAGCGTCCTGCCCAATCTTCAGGCGGATTCTGCCCAAACCTCTCATTGAAGTGCAAGGGAGAAGGAATCTTCCTGCCTACAGCAGGAATAATTCTGCGGCAGATTTTACGGCGAGACCCACCAAGAAAGATCTGCCGTGTGAAGATAGCCTAAGAATTCCATTGTCAAAAAATGATTATTCAGCTGTATAAAAATGCAAGTTTACAAGTGAACAACTAAGTTCGGTCCTCGTTTAAGACACTCACTAAATTCCAGTCTGATTACTGTAACACCGCCCTGGTAGTCAACCAACAAAGTATCTAACAACCTTCCAATCAATCCTTAAATCCACTGCTCAAATTTTTCAACTCTTCTTTTACTCCTCCAGTGCCGCTCCTGTCAATCCTTTCATTAGTGGCAAATTACAAAACTCTAAATTCTTAAACTAACAACCTCTCTGTTCAAAATTACCTGCACTCTGCCCAACTTTCTTATCACCACTGCACACTCTTACCTCTAGGACTTCTGCTATGTCTCTCCAGTTTTCTGGAACTCTCTGCTGTTAACACTCGCCTTCACTTCAGTCACCATCCTGGCACTATCAAGGTGCAGGCTGCCACAATGATAAATGAGGTTTAAACAACCCCCAAATTTTGCCTTTCTCCCACAATAATTTTAGATTGTAAGCTTATATGGAGAAAATTCTCGCCTGCTGTATCCTGTTCATGTTTTTTGTAACTGTTTTGATTTTTCTTGATTTTTTATTCCACTCCTGTTGTGCATCACATTTTACAACATTACAGAAAATGTTGCTAGATACGTACGTATGATAAGCTCAATAATCTATGAGCGTAATATAAAGCAGCATATAGAATATTTATTTAAGTAGTGACTCCATCCACTGTAAATGGGCTTCCATTGCTTTCAAGCAATGCACCTGGTATGTGGAATTAGACTGCACTCGGGCACAGTAGCAAAGGTTCTTTATAGTCTTATGAATTGTGCATGCACTAAGTATAGCGATAGACAGGCTGGTGTCCTATGAAAAATAGAGACATCCGCTTCACCATACACTTTCTGTGCAATGTAGGGACGTTCTCATGGATCTCAACTGTGTATTACCTATGAACACAATACTTCTATAATCTGAGAAAGAAGAAAAAATTGTCTTCTTTATTGGAAAATTATTATATGTAATAATAAGCTCCACTTATGTGCATAACCCAAATGTAATCATAGACACATAAAAATAATTATATATATATATATATATATATATATATATATATATATATATATATAATTTGTGCAGGTTTACACAGTGCAGTCAACATTATGTCCCCTCTTAATTAGAATTAAAAAATGGCAGCAAAATTGCTTAGTTGACAGCTATTTTATGTGTATGGCTTTCTGTAAGGGATGGTCCGCTTTGGACAACCTCTTTTTGTTAGAAGGGACCTTGGCAATGCACTGATAACAGGGTGCCTCCCTGCTGTGACCCTCAGTGATCAACAGTATTCTTTGGGGTAACTAGATAACAAGTTTTCAATTTCCCTGCAGTGCAACCATGTAATACACAGTTACCATTGAAATCAATGGTCTGTCCATGTAATGCATGAATGTGCTAAGTCCTCCAGAGTGAGAAACAATCATGATGTGGCTAAAAGATGAAGGTCCTGAACAGAGGGCTCACCTCAATGAAATCCAAATTCCCTAATTTGGTATTTCAAGGTGGGTTCTCTAACCCCCCTTAAAAGATACAGGCACTTTCCATTCACGTGTGCAGTATACTTATTTTGATTTCTAGGCACTGCAGTCAGGTGAGTTTTATGATCTTGCTGATTTTGGCCACAACACGGGGTGTGAAGTGTGTGAAAAGCCTAATAAAAGAAGCAATGACGGAGAGTTATGTCATTTGTGTTCTGTTCTTGTAGGTCTGTTTACAATAATATTGCACAACCAGTCTTTGTTTTCACAGTAGGTGTGCTTTCATCAACATCTACAAACCTAGATATCAAACTTCGACACGGCAGAGAAAGCAAAATATACAGAGAATCATAGAAAAGAAACCGGAGGAAGTCTTAATGGTCACACTAGGGAGGTATTGTCGAGAGAAAAGAAGTTACATGTCCCGGTGCAACTATTTATAAATATTTTATATAGGTCACATATAAAGGCCAATCGCAAGATTAACCATATTCAATAAGAAGGTGCTTAGTTCCAGTATCTTGTGAAAACAAATTGTATTTGAGATTTGTTTAGCTGGCAGGGAAAGTGAGGCTGTATTTGCTTAACTACTAGGCCATAACTGAGGTCACTTTGGGATAAACCACTGTTTTTGTTGATTGCCATGTACCGTATTACTTTCCAAGTAGATTACCAGTAGAAAAAGTTTAATCCTATCTTCTATCTATCTATCTATCTATCTATCTATCTATCTATCTATCTATCTATCTATCTATCTATCTATCTATCTATCTATCTATCTATCTATCTATCTATCTCCTCCATAGTTCACGCTCCACAGCACACAAACACTTTATAAGCAGTGCGAGTATAGCATTATGATATATTCTTTTAACTGTTCAAATTTCTGGCACACACTGGGTGTGACCTAACAGGATGAGCACCAAACGTGACTGAGGTGTTACCTGAATTTATCAAATTGTGGCCTACTTTTTAGTATCCATATCATTCAGCATTAAAACAGACAACATGACTTGAGCCCACATTCAACATGGCCACATTTAGTTATTTAGTTGATAGTTATTTGATTAAATCGATGTTGGACCTAAAGTCCTCTTACACGGTCCGTCCTGGGCCGTGTAAACGAGCGCCGATCAACGAGACAGCTCGTTGATTGGCGCTTGTTTGCTCCTTTCACAAGGAGCTAGTATGGGGATGAGTGCTCGTTAGTCCGATCGCTCGTCCCCATACATTATTATCATGTCGGCAGCTCGTCTCTCTGTTTACAGGGAGACGTGCTGCCGACAACGATAATAATTTTCATTTCTAAAACGATACGATCAGCAGATGACCGAGCATTTGCTCGTTCATCTGCTGATCGCTGCCCTGTTTACACAGAGCAATTTTCGGCAACGAGCGTTCTATGAACGAGTGTTTGCCTGATAATTGGCCCATGTAAAAGGGTCTTTACCTATAAAGTATTAACTGACTAGTTTAGTAGTCACAACGGAAATTGGTTTATGAATTTTTTTGAACTGGAAATAATTGGTAATATGCCATTACCTTGATTTATAACGATAAAAGACGTTAAAAGTTCAAATAGATAATCAATTTATGCTTGGTTGGTATATTTAAACATATTATTAGAATTGGTTTTAAAGCATCATTTTTTATAAATTATACAATTTGCTCAAACTTTCCACATTAAAAGATATTTCCCATTTTATTTAATCAATTTAGTTGTTCAATTCCACATCCTCTATACAATTCTCCACCTCTCTAAAGTCCTTTCTGTAGTGTGATCAAAACTATACCCCATATTCAAGTTGTGGAGTCAATTGTGCCAGACTTGTGGCATTTAGTCTTTTTTTTTTATCATGTATATTTCCTTTTGCAGCTGCTGCTTGGTATTGAGTGCTTACTATACTAAAATCAATGTATAATATGTAATGGAGATATCTTAGTTCTAATGTCTTTTCATGTTTAGAACACCAGGAAGAGTGACAATTTATCCTAATCTGAAGTGTCACTGTTCTACTACTTGATATTTAAGTTGACATTTTTTTGCCCTTGTTTCACTGTAGGTTTTGCAAGTATAGATGGATTAGTTTGTGTTATTATAGGGAAGAGCATGCTAGAGTAGATTCTTGTACGTGTTATTATGTATGCACATAGCAAGTACATATTTTTTTGTCACGTATTTAAACTTTCACTACAACTTTCAACAAGTAGATAATGAAGCAACATAGGTTGAAATGTGTGTAGTACAGCAATAATAAATATATATAAATATATATATATATATATATATATATATATATATATATATATATGCATATATAACATTATACTTTATTATAAAAATAGTGGAACATAAATGATAGGTATTCTCTTATGCTTTGCAACCTACTTATTTGATTGATTAAGTTGAGCATATGATCTGCCCTACTGCTTGCCTGTTGCATAACGCCAAGGGTGTATCTAGATATAATCATAAAGGGTTCTAATTTAAAAGTGAGGTAAACAGATTGTGAACTACAGCATTGGAAAAGCAAACATGGCCACTGTCCATTTACATGAGCAGATAGTCAGATTCGGACGATGACGAGCGAGCGTGCAGAATAATTGCTTAATATAAATAGATGAAGCGACAGTGGAAAATCGTTTATGTGAACATAAAAATAATGGTTGGTGCTTATGACATTGGGGTATGTAAACATGAATTGTTTGATCTAGGTGACAATTATTACAGGCGTAAATGCAGTGAACAACGCTTAGAGGCCCTTTTACATGGGCCAATGATCGGGTGAACGAGCGTTTGTACGAACGCTAGTTCCTGATAATTGGTCTGTGTACAAAGGGCAGTGATCAGCCGATGAACAAGCAAACCCTTGTTAGTCGGCTGATCGGATCTTTAATGTGGTCAGAAAAATGGTCGCTAGTCGGCAGCACATCTTTTTGTGTATTTAGGGATGTGCTGCCGACAAGATGCAAAATGTATGGGGACGAAAGATCAAATTAACGATCATTTGTTCCCATACTTGCAATCATTGCTCTGTTTGAATGGAGCAAATGATCGGTGCTCGTTACGGGCAGAATATCTGCCCATGTGAAAAGACGATATGCGATCAAACAATGAATAAACAATTATTTAGCTAATAATGTTTTGTGTCTGTAATCATTTAGGTTGCTTACAGCGATGGTATACGAATACTTGTTTGTGGGGCTATTACTTTTTTTGCTCATGTATGCTGCTTGATTTTCAACAGCTTGAAAAAAGTCGTTTAGTGATGCTACACAGACCCCACAGTGCTCATTCCTAGGATGTTACAGAGGACAAAATAAACACCAGAATTATTTCTCCTAGGCCTCAGCTGTCAGGTCATGTTGGGAGTTGTAGTCTCACAGTTGCTGGAGGACTACAGGTTGGAGACCACTGGTCTACATAGTGGTAGTAGTGCAGCAGGGAGCCGTCACCTTAAAGAAGCAATTTTCAGAAATGTTACTAGCACTGCTTTTATACCGTAGACATTTTTTTTTAAATTTGAGGAGAAAATCACATATATACTACAAAACTATAAGGCATAGGGCTTACTACAATTTGAAAAAAAGCAGCATGCCCTATTAACTGCAGAGTGTGAATTGGATGTTTTACATTTCTACTGTGTCATTTCTTTCAGCCTGAAAAAACATATAGGAAAAATGTGCTACACGCATATAAATGCCCATATATCAACTTTTAATTCTCAATATTCCACAAAAACAAAATAACATCTCATGCCACTCATATTTCATTGCAAGCAAGGCGATCTGGATGCAATTATGCAGGTTGAAAACAAATTGCCTTCTGCAAGTTTCTTACATAAGTACCCTGCAATACAAGATCAGCAAGAAAACGCCCCAGTAGAACATGCGATTCCTGTATTTCTATCTTAATATGCCAGATGTATGTCACTAACTCAGGGTAAGACTGATTGAGCATATCTTTTACTGTACTACTAACAATTGTGTTAATCGTCTGAAAATGTGTGCCTCTGAAGGCATGCTATGCGCAACAAACACCATATAATTAAGATACGAGAAGATCCAAGAAAAAGGTAACCAGTGGTCAATACTAGCTGTTCTATGGATGTGATAGCTAGGATATGACCATAGAGAACTATGGATGCATCCCACCCATACAGCAGCCACTGTAGCATGGACACAATGACCCCTGCAAGAGAGGTCCTCGAGAAGAGAGGTCCTCGAGAAGAGAGCTCAGAGACCAAATTTTAGCACAGTGTGTGTTTGTATTGCCTTGGTTGTTAACAAATTTCCTTTATTCATACTGAACGAACCCTTAAAGACTACTTTTAAGTGTAACCTTGATCAAAAATTTGAAAAAAAAAAACCAGCTCTTGGCAACACCCATGTCATGCAACATTTTCCAAATAAAATTTAGTTTGTCATTCCGAATATTCGACACTGTCCTCTATAAGACTGCAGCTGAAGCCTGTGTTGGCCCTGACAATATAACAACAGAGCAGCACTGGCATGAACCACATGGCAGGCACCATTGAAAATGTTAAATGTGCCAACTACTTCACTACCTGTGCTACAGTACCTGGTAATTAGCTCATGCCATTGCTGCTCGGTTGCCATGTTGTCATGGTCAGCATAGGCTTCAGCTGAAGTCTAGTAGAGGTCAGTAGGCAATCTATGAACTGGCAACATCCAGGTAAGTAAAATTTGGGGAGCTATGGGGCTCCATAGGACTGACCATGAAAATTTATTTTTCTTTAGGGTCCACTTGAAGGTAAAGAGCAATTTTATTAATGATCCAGACAGATGTGTTTGCAGATTTTCCCACTGTTTTGGAACATTTGAGCATTTCAGTACAAATCTGCCTCTTGTATGTGTTTTTGTTGGCAGACAAGAGCAGTAAGCTGAATAATACCTGAGGCAAAAAGGTTGATTTATATAGGGATTGTGTTTCATGTGAAGAAAGAGGTAATAGTAGGCAGCGTGAAAAGACATGAACAAGCATGCACAGACGGCAACGGGAGGGGCTCTCTACATACATATTTTATAGATTTTTCACTGTTCATATGTAGCATTCACATACAGGCCTTCATCTAATAGCCAATTTTGTGAAATCATATCACACTTTGCATGTGAAAACTAGAATTCCCACATTCTCACACATTCTGAGGGTAACTAACAGGTACAAGGTTTTCTTAGTGTTTTTTCTAAGGTCATGATTTTTAGCTACCTGCTCTTTTCTTCATTTTTTTAGTACATCACCATGAACATGTACATGGCATAATCTTTTAAAGGGACACTCTGGCCAAAACGAGACTTTCCCATGTGTACCTTTATGGTATTCCATGTTATTTTTCTTGCTGCTTCTATCTCCATATATCAGACTGTTATGGTTGCTTAGCAACAGTGTGAATCGGGCTCGGTGACACACTTTCTCTACTTGAGTCTATGGAGATCTGTGTGTCACCCGTCACAGGCTTCAGCTGTTCCTGTACCACGCTAGTTTAGCACAGGGGAGACAGAAACTTCTATTATCAGCTACCACTGATACTTAGACAGGTTACTGTCACAAAGGTATAAAGTAGAAGAATATAGTGCAGCCTCCCTGTCTGTATACTTATGGTTTCTCAGCTTATTTAGGAGAATATAGAGAGAATGACAATCAGTGTCCCCCAACATGCAGAAATGGTATGGTCTTTAGCTGGTCATGTGATGCTGTGCGGAAGAATCATGGGATTGATAGCAAAGCAGAGAGAAAGGAAAGCCGGGGAAATCTAAGAATCAGGATGGAGGCTTTTTTAAAGCACAGAAAAGTACAGGATACATAAAAGAAGTGTAGAGTGTGGCATACAGTCAGGAATGCAGACATGGAAAGTTGTGTTTTCACTGGAGGTCTTCTTTAAAGAGGCTCTGTCACCACATTATAAGTGCCCTATCTCCTATATAAGAAGATCGGCGCTATAATGTAGGTGACAGTAATGATTTTTATTTAGAAAAACGATCTATTTTAAACCACTTTATGAGCGATTTTTAGCTTTATGCTAATGAGTTTCTTATTCAAAGCTTCACTTTGTACAGGGCTTCCTAATAGAGGTACCTTAAATGCCCCTTTAGATGCCCTGTGTCTGATTTCATATTGGGTATTTTTCTGTTGGAATCCGACAGAAAAAGGATGGTGGTAAAGACCGTTAGACTCCATATATATGGAGATATTATCCTCCTGACCTCTGCTTCTAGAGGAGAATATCTCTGTACATATGCCGCCTGACAGAGTCTTAAGAATGCATGAAAAATACAAAGGTTGTCGACCCTAATAAGAAATAAATCGTAATGCTTCCTAATTCATTAAAACTATAAAACCCATTTAAAGAGGATCTGGCGGCTCCCCTGACATTGTGTAGAGGTTCAGATAGCACCAGCTCGGGGGTGGAGGGGTGCACGGATAGGGATCCAACCCAATTCTGAATAAGAAAAAAGTATCCAGGACACCAATTGGAGTAGAGATTTTTTATTATTGTTATTTAACTTAATGCCAGTGGCGGAGTGCACGTTTCGGACTTAGTGACCTTCCTCAGGCACTGAGCCGTGCTGGAACCATCCTCCTCTGCTACTTGAGTATTGCCTCTTTTTTATATTGTCTTTATGCCTTCTAGGATAACGTTTGATGTTGCACCAGAATTTTTTACTTTTGCATATCTTGTGTTCATTTGCTTATTTTCACACACAACTTTTTCCTGTTTCTGGTGTTGTATTCTCTATAATATAAAATTTCGGAAGCATCTTTTCTTAGAACTTTGCGTTGTGCCATTCCTCAGTTATTCCTCCTAGAAATGTATGAATAAGTTGACAGCTGGGTGTTACAAGTGGGGCAGTGTCCCTATACCGTCTGACACTGTCCAATCAATGCTGACAGAGTACGACTGTGTAGGGACACACCCCTCTGACAAGGAGAATGCAGCCCCCCCCATGACATTTTGCCATGGGGGCACACATGGTATTACAGACCTATTAGATCCACAAAAATTTTAGTAAGCTGCATTAAGCTGGTATGCACTATGCCCCCTCCCTTCTGTTAATGGTTTCAATATCTTAATTTAGGGTCAGCTGTGGAATTCACGAACACGTTCCAGAACTTTCTTTGAGAAACTCGTGCCGGGAACCACATCCAGTGATTAGTCCAGAATCTCTGCCGGCAGGAAAACAGCGATTTTGGCGGGTTGCGTTCGCCTCAACAAAAAATACTCTCCCTTTTATAGTAGTGGTTAGCCGCCCAGTTAACCCTGGGTGGACATGATATATAAATTCTAGTTTGAGTAATTAATTTATCATACAATGTTATTATTAATTTATTAACTCTGTTACCCTTAATAAACAGTGCGGCCTAATTTATCCACTGAAAAGGTGTCTGTGTCTTTATTTTATATGGTTTATTGCCTTCATTGATTGGGGCTTGTGTTACTATGGTAACACCTAATTATCAAATTATTCATAAATTTCTAGGAGGAATAACAGAGGAATAGCACAATGCAGAGTTCTAAGATCATATGTTCCATAATTCTTATTTCATGGGGAATACAAATATATACTGAAACAGACATGTCAGGAGAGCTGACAGATCCTCTTTAAAGTGGTTCTTCGGAAGTTTAACAAGACAAATAATGCAGTATGGTATATTATAGTAAAAAGGGCAACTGTGATTTTGAAGTAAGAAAATACCTATTTATTGTGTACTGAATCCTGCTGTTACTCCTGTTATTTATACTGCTGATGGCTCATTGTTGGCATTACTGTCGCTCAGGCAATGTGATTGATGGCTCCGAAACTATAAGTCCTGTTTACAGCTGTCCTGTGTTGGGTGATCTTGTGAATCAGCCTCAACGTGAAGAAACAGATCAGATCTGGAATACCACATACACTAGTATTTTTTTTTTAAATTTCTCTTTATGCTTGCTGATTATTACAATTTGTTACTTAAATTTGCAAAACCAATTTAAGCAACCTTTTAACTTTCAATGACCGATCTATTAAGTCTCGCTTTGTTTTCAAGTCGTTAGATGGCTATTCCTTTATGTTATATGAATAATTGTGAAATAACAGAGGCTTATGCCCCTATATATATGACTCAGTATATAATAGACAGAATTTAAAGTAAGAGCAGGTGCCGTGCATTGATAGACACGGAGAACATGTCCATACTCCAACCAAAAATAATAGTAGCTCACTTCACTAATGTGTGTCACTTTGGTTCACTGGCTTTTTTTGCCTCCAAAATTTTATGGCAGAACCACAGGTTTAATAAATTGTAAAAATTCATGTGGGTGATTGGAATCCTGTTTTCGACATTACATCTGGAAATTTGTCTTCCTGTAATGGATCCTTTCTTAGGGATCCTAAAAATGTGAAATGAAGAATATAACAGTGTAACGTGACTTTTATCCTTCAATACATTCAATGATTATAGCAGATCCTGTATATAGACCTGCAGATTCATAAGGCAGCTGCTTTTTCCAAGAACACGCAAAATCCTTCCTGTGTGCTTTTATGTAATGAGGTTACTTCACGGCAAGCTGCATTGTCCATCATGCTATTGTCTGTCTGGAGAATTTCATTGTAGAAAAACCAATGTTCCCCAATTATGTACACTGACAAACATTCTCCATAATTCCTTATATCAAGAAGAAAGTCAACAGTTATATGTTTTGAATGTAATACTTTGCAATGTTGTGAACTATAGGTAGACATCCAGCGTCAAGTAATATAGTTCATGCAACACCAAGGGACCCATTGTATTTACCTTTGAGCATTAGAGGAACCCACAGACTAAACTAACATGTTGTGCCTAGTATTGCCTGAGGAGTTGTAGATGACATTCTTCGAAATGCCACCGCCAGAGGCCCTGCACAAGTCATAACACATGGTACACATTACTTTATTTCCAGAGGAGCAACTTAGGCCTCTTGAATCCCAATGCAAATTATTTACCTGGGCTCCTTAGCAAATTGTCAATGCTGTTGCACGTTGTTGTATACAAAGAATTTGTTATAGGGTGAATTTATTGTAGGATATATATATATACACTACCGTTCAAAAGTTTGGGGTCACCCAGACAATTTTGTGTTTTCCATGAAAACTCACACTTATATTTATCAACTGAGTTGCAAAATGACTAGAAAATATAGTCAAGACATTGACAAGGTTAGAAATAATTATTGTTATTTGAAATAATAATTTTCTCCTTCAAACTTTGCTTTCGTCAAAGAATGCTCCATTTGCAACAATTACAGCATTGCAGACCTTTGGCATTCTAGCTGTTAATTTGCTGAGGTAATCGGGAGAAATTTCACCCCATGCTTCCAGAAGCCCCTCCCACAAGTTGGATTGGCTTGATGGGCACTTCTTGCGTACCATACGGTCAAGCTGCTCCCACAACAGCTCTATGGGGTTGAGATCTGGTGACTGCGCTGGCCACTCCATTACAGATAGAATACCAGCTGCCTGCTTCTTCCCAAAATAGTTCTTGCATAATTTGGAGGTGTGCTTTGGGTCATTGTCCTGTTGTAGGATGAAATTGGCTCCAATCAAGCGCTGTCCACAGGTTATGGCATGGCGTTGCAAAATGGAGTGATAGCCTTCCTTATTCAAAATCCCTTTTACCTTGTACAAATCTCCCACTTTACCAGCACCAAAGCAACCCCAGACCATCACATTACCTCCACCATGCTTGACAGATGGCGTCAGGCACTCTTCCAGCATCTTTTCAGTTGTTCTGCGTCTCACATATGTTCTTCTGTGTGATCCAAACACCTCAAACTTCGATTCGTCTGTCCATAACACTTTTTTCCAATCTTCCTCTGTCCAATGTCTGTGTGCTTTTGCCCATATTAATCTTTTCCTTTTATTAGCCAGTCTCAGATATGGCTTTTTCTTTGCCACTCTGCCCTGAAGGCCAGCATCCCGGAGTCGCCTCTTCACTGTAGACATTGACACTGGCGTTTTGCGGGTACTATTTAATGAAGCTGCCAGTTGAGGACCTGTGAGGCGTCTATTTCTCAAACTAGAGACTCTAATGTACTTGTCATGTTTATCAGTTGTGCAGCGGGGCCTCCCACTTCTCTTTCTACTCTGGTTAGAGCCTGTTTGTGCTGTCCTCGGAAGGGAGTAGTACAAACCGTTGTTGGAAATCTTCAGTTTCTTGGCAATTTCTCGCATGGAATAGCTTTCATTTCTAAGAACAAAAATAGACTGTCGATTTTCACATGAAAGCTCTCTTTTTCTAGCCATTTTGAGAGTTTAATCGAACCCACAAATGTAATGCTCCAGATTCTCAACTAGCTCAAAGGAAGGTCAGTTTTATAGCTCCTCTAAACAGCAAAACTGTTTACAGTGGTGCTAACATGATTGCACAAGGGTTTTCAAGTGTTTTCTAATCATCCATTAGCCTTCTAACACAGTTAGCAAACACAATGTACCATTAGAACACTGGAGTGATGGTTGCTGGAAATGGGCCTCTATAATCCTATGTAGATATTGCATTAAAAAACAGACGTTTGCAGCTAGAATAGTCATTTAGCACATTAACAATGTATAGAGTGTATTTCTGATTCATTTAATGTTATCTTCATTGAAAAAAAATGTGCTTTTCTTTCAAAAATAAGGAAATTTCTAAGTGACCCTAAACTTTTGAACGGTAGTGTGTATATATATATATATATATATATATATATATATATATATGCACACTGAAGCAAAAAGAAAGCAGCACTGTGTATTTGAAGACCTGGGTGCAAGCCCTTGAACACTGATCCAGTATCCAAACAGTATAAAATAAGCCAAAAAATGGCAGAACTCAGGTAAGGTTAGTGAAATAGGAGGTGGACTTTATTGACCGCTGCAAGCTTGAGAAAGGCCCCACTGAGCTGGGCTGAAATGTTGCAGAGGTGAATAAAGACCACTTGCTTTTTCACTAACCATACCGGAGTGTTGCCATTTTTTGCTTTTATATATATATATATATATATATATATATATATATATATATATATACACATTAGTAAAAGTACCCGGCGCTGCTCGGGTATAACGTGTCGGTCTGTCTTTTTGTGTGTTCATTGGATTTGTTCCAAGGGTGCCTAGGAGGCTAATCCATGCCCTCGTATTTTCTTGGTTTACGGGGAAATCGGTAGTAGTCCTATATACCCCGGCAGTTACACACTGCTCATTTCAATTTTAACTTCCTAAATACCTAACAGCTAAACTGGTAGGAAATGAAGTCATAAGACTGTGACAGAGCCTGTTGACATTGGCAGTATATTACCACTTGGCCATAGACTATGGTTGGATCATAATTGAAAACAGCATCATGCATGGAAGCCCACTCATTAGCACGTTAAACATAAACATGATGCGCTCTATCAGCTTGCTTTCTGGCCTGGGTTCGGGCAGGAGTCTCTGCGCTTCTGAGAGCCACCTGCCTGATCTGTTGCTGAGAAAGCCCGAGTTTGCTGAGGAGTTTCAGCAGCTCGAGCAGCAGTATGACACATTTGATTAGTTTGCAGTTGGGCAAGAGGAGACTGCAGCTAGTAATCCAGCTTTCCTCCTGGCCATCAGTAATCGGATTGGTTGCTATGGGTAACCACTCCTCTGTATCTTCCCATCTAGGATGATCTTGTAAGGTGCACTACCTGCTGCTGCCAGATAAAAACAACTTTACTATAAAAGCGAATGTCTGTATTCGCTTTTATAGTATTGAATCGTGACCATGTGATAATGGCTGATAACAGAGAACAACAGCAAGGTCGGGACCATTACGAAAACCTTCCCGGACACCCAATGTACCTATGTGCCAAATTTGGGGTCAAATGGTTCAGGTGTTTGTATGCCTAAGGAGGACAGACAAACAGACATTGACTTTTATAATGTAGAATAGAAGTTACCCGACTTCACACTGGTCCATTTGTTTGTTTCTTGTGTGTGTGGTTAAAAACTTAATTTTTTACCGATGTGAAGCCAACATATCCAAAAAAGTCCAAGCGCAGCGTTCCTTTTTGGAGGCATGACTGGTATGAAAGGGTCTTTTGCTTTTACCTAGGAAAAGGGGTCCAGGTGTGATTACACATTCTACAACTCTTATAATTAGACCATTGAATAAGGATGTATTCCTACAAGCAGGTTTTGTGCTGTTATGCAAAATCACAGCAAAAATGACAACATTTTTACCAAAACCACGTCTTTTGGACGCAATACTGCAGCATTTGCTTGTTGCAATTTTGAAACAATACCGGCTCATGTGAATAGACCCTAATAGGTGCTTTTTTACATCTAATAGCTATGGTTAATAGAAGGAAGATTTATATTCACAGCATGAACAAACAAACTGATGTTATGATGTGATGAATTGAATTTGAAAGAAAATGTGTCACCGACCTTTATGATTAGTTAGTGGGTACTACTCTCTGATTGTCAAAAGACGCAACTTTTCCAATTCGCTAATTGGTCAAGAGTAATCACATCACGTTAAAATAAAGGCGAAATGAAGCTTGTCACATGATCCCTTTCAGACAATTATTTGAGATGAATGTACGGTTTAACATACAGCATACACTATTTCATAGGAGGCTGTGCAATGATGGCACCCACTAGCTTACTGTCTGATGATCAGCATATTACACTTCAGTAAGGCTCTGTTCACATCTGTGTTTGAGGCTCTGTCAGGGGCCTCCATGGCAAAACCGACAGAGATTACTGAAAACAATAGCGCAGGCTATTGTTTCCGGTAAATCCACGGACACACCAAAGGAAAGCCGACGGAACCCTTTAAGTCAATAGGTTCTGTCCGCCACCGGTGGTGTCTGTGGTGCAACTAAACCATCTCTCCCGGTTTTCCCTTGTTCTGCTCTTCTGACGGAACAGAACAATGGAAAGCGGCGACGCAGGTGTGAACATAGCCTAATTGACTACGTTTTATACCCATAAAGAAAAACATTTTAAAAAGCTGTATTAAACAGTGAAAGAAAATTCTGAGCATATTTACAAGATAAATATTCCAAATGGTGTGAATGAATAAACACGATAATTTAACAATGCAGAAAGTAAAAACAGTGTGATGAATGGAAATGCTTTCTCAGTACTGTGGAGCCAGATATCTGATTCTCACTGCCATACAATTCCTTTGTAAACAAAACTTAAATGGGAGGGCGTAATTATGGATTGGAAAAATGTCACTTGCTCTTGCACGAAAGCCTTCATGTTTAATGATCTGGGTGCGCCTTTAATACTGAAGGGAGGTTGCAGGATAAAAACAGTAGCATGTGCTAAAGATTATGCACTTTGCAAAACATATAATTCCAAAGATACTTTCTAGAGCTCCACCAGCTCATGCCATTTACATAAAAACACATTGGTCAGGGTTGAAGTTATCTGAATACTGAAAAGTAAATATGCAAGCGGAATAGTGTTTAAATATACCACTTAGAAGTCGCTCAAATGAAAGAGAATGCAAGATTAGCATGCAATAACCTTCACTATGCAGTATTATCTTTTCTGCTTGGATTTTGTAAACCATTGCTTGTATAACTTATGGTTATTGTAAGCATATGCTTGCATCATGGAGTAAAACTGCACAAACACAATGGTATTTGGGGAAATCGATTTAGTAAGGTCTTGAACACATATTTGCTTTTAAATCAGCGATGTACAAAGTTCTTGGCTTGAGGGTGACATTGTCAGATTGTACTGCTCAAATGGGTCACAAAAAATTCATTTGAATGGGTCTGTGCTGCAGTTAAAGGGGACGCAGTGCTAAAATGACATTTTGCTGTATCAAAAAAAATTGTGTCACATCCACCTGTGCTAAAGAAGGTGCTATATGGTTTGCACACGATAGGCACATTCAGGAGACGTTAATGCATTGGCCTTTACTAGGTGCTAGAAGACTACTGTAATATAATGGTAATTAAAAAATGCTCATTCCAGTTTAAAACCAAATAAAGGTGCTTGGGCTATGAAATGTGTCCCATCGGGCAACTAAGTAAAAAATTATGCTCACCTCCCCGCTCCTCTTCTCACCTTCCTGTCCATTCAGGCAGTATCAGAGTGTGGTGGCTCATACAAGGTCCTTACGCCGAGCAGCGTCAGGGCCTTATGTGCAACGCAGAACTCAAGTTATCAGTGCTGTGTCACGTACAACGTCACTTCGCTGACTGATGACCTTGTATGAGTCGCCACACGTTGAGGGAGTCTGAAGGGACACAGAGGGGAGAAGAGCAGCGGTGAGGTGAGTATACATTTTTTTTATACTTAATTGTCCTACGGGAGACATTTTTCGCCCCTAACACCTTTACCTGGCCTTAAACCGGAACGAGCATTGCTGAATTATCATTAAATTACAGTAGTCTTCTAGATAGTACTGAGCCACAGCAAAAATGAGTCACCTAATAAGTAATTTATCAATTTACTAGTCTAACCAGTATGAGAAGTTTTAGTTGTCGGTTCCAACATCGAGATCGATACAGAATTGGCGATCATGGTGTTCTTAGATTTATGTCCACAATTTAACAAATAATGATCATGGATAAGAAGTTGTGTCTGGGTTATACATAATGTAGCATTGAATGATGTATAATTGATCTGGGAGAGGTTGTACTTGATAGATCTGTGTCTTTTTATTTTTTTTTAAATGAAGGAACTGTGTAAATATTTGTGAAAGATTGGGGTGGTATATCCAGAACAGAACTAGAAAAAGATGAAGATGAGTTTCTAAAACTGATGACTCTTCAAATACACCAACCACCAACGAAATACTAATGATGACACTACACCGATAGCTCCTAATGTCAAGGACCCCCCCCCCCCCCCAAAAAAAAAAAAAAACAAAGCTTGAAGAACACTGTAACAATAAGACCCAAACAGAAGACAGTACATTTTGGAAAAACTTTTTTTATATGATGTCAAGAGGACCAATTTATCTTGATGTGATAAACCCTGACCTTATGAAATATAGGAATATATTGGAAAATGTTATTATAGGTCCTTTTATCTGTTAGAATAACTGCACATCTCTTAAGTAATACATTTTAGATAAAATTAAAGGCATACTATCATCGAGTAGGAATGTAAAACTTTGTACTTGCAAATAAGACTAACAACTTTAAATTGAATTTCTTTCAGTTTGCCAAGTAACATAGCTCAACACTTGGCACTACTAGTAAATATTTATCAAAGAAATAGACATAGCTGCAAGCACTTGCCAAATACTATACCAGGATTATTCGAGCTAACAAACATAAGTTACTGCAGCTAATGTTTATTGCTATGCTGGTTTCTTCAGAGATTTTTTTACATAATTTTGCACAGTCTTAATTCGCTAAAGAAAAAAAAAGAAATGAAAAAAATCGATATATTTTGTAAAGACATTATTACTAGTTTACACTGCCTATTTTAGGACATTGTCCATTCCCACTGCTTCCTGTCTAGGTTTCTACTTTTTCCAAATCTATTGATGAGGCATGAGCGGGGGAGGATTAAAATAAATATTTGTAGCCAGGTCATGGAAGCTGATGCTAGAATTATTTTACTTATTAAGTTCTGACAAGTTGATTTCTTCAGGAATGCTGTGTTTTCAATTTCGGAGCTTAAGGTAACATTTTAATACTTTTGCAAATTGTTGACCTTCCATCCATAAGGAAAGATCAATTAAATGAGGACTCAATCTTCTGTAACACCTAAAGGGTCATCCGAGATTGGGGAAAAATCTCTGAATCTGTAAAAATCATTATACTTACGATCAAAATCCAGGGGCACCACTCGCTTCCCATGCCCATCTTGCTGATTATGGTGTAGGCCTGGTCTACACGTAATGTCACATGGCCTCAATGTCCAAATGGTGCAGACCTAGTGATGTTATGTTTAGACAATGTGGCCACTTGACATTATGTATCCACAGGTCTGATGTAGACCAGAAGAAAGTGGTTTACTTGGAATTTAGCATAATTTTGACAGTAAGTATATTTGTTTTTTCTATTTTTACAATTTTTTTTTACAGGTCAGGCCTATTTGGATCTTAGGCAACCCATATAAACTATTATATCCATGTGCTCACTATGTAGAGATATGAAAATATAATGTATTGTGCCATCTTGAGCCCACAAAAAAACAAAACAAAAGAACAAGCATTACATACCACATACCATAAATACTGGTGCCAATCTTCCGTAAAGAAGAGCTAAGGGAAGGAGTGCTGGTGATGTTTTACCAATACAAGCCCTCCAGCACTTCTACAAGATGAGTGGTCACAAAGCCGGTCACTCAGACGTAAGGCACCTATTCCTGCTGAACCTGTTGCAATGCTCTTTACATGTTTACTGGCTGCTGGGCCAATGAAGACAATAAAAAAAAAATCACTTTAGGGAGTCCCATATAAATTGATCTGATGGGAAAATACAGTTTTCACTGCAGTTGTTTTTTTATATATATATTTTCATATTAATACAAATATTATTTAAAATTCTATTCACTCCTTTTATTTTTGTATTTGTAACCACTCATAACCAAACACAGTTATTTAAAGGCTGCAAAGTGTCTGATAATGTGTTTCCTTGGTGCATTATTTTACAAATCGACTTAAAGTTATGTGTAGATACATATCCCATTAGAGTAAATTGTCCCTACTTGAAAAAAAGCATTGAAAATATAATAAATAGAGAGAAGGGTGATAGGCCCCATGCACACAAACTTATTTTTGCAGCCGCTATTCACCCACAAATCTGCGGGTGAATTGCGGCCCCCCCCATTCATTTCAATGGGCCCGTGCTCACGACCGTGGTTTCCACGGTCCGTGCATTGCAAAAGAAGCCTGGACCGCAAAAAAACGGACATGTCTTATTACGGCCATATTTTGCAGTCCAGGCTCATAGAAATGAATGCCACATGGCCATGTGCACGGCCCGTGATTTGCGGGTGGCCGTGGGTGACACTCTGCGGCCGTCCGAGCCGCAAGTCACAGCCCGGGCACATCACTACGGTTGTGTGCATGAGGCCTTAGTCTATAACATTTATCAAAAAGATCTATTTCTAGAGAATTTTTTTTTTTTTTTTTTATGTAACTGCAATGTTTTCTCAGATGGCTACTCTTGAATTGAAATGTAGTACAAAGGAATGGTTAGGTCACAGGTAATGGGTCACTAAATCCTGTACTATTTAATCAATAGCAAGCAGGGATCAAATGAATAAATGTTATTAAGAAGTGTTGAGTTGTGCTTGGAAAGGGAGAAAGACTATCACCTGGATCTCACTCACTGTAGCAATTGTTCACAAAGCATCTCAAACACGTTGGACATTTTATTGCATCTCATACTTGAACATTTAATGGGAAGCCATTTGTAAATGCCTCATAATAACACTTTCTAAAAAAAGCTAATAAAAATCTAAAAAATAATATAGCGCTTTATTTACAATGGGCTGCTTTTTACCTTTACTGGGCTTACTGCCATTTTCAGTTGCTGCAAAATGTAGTGCTTATTATGATATAAAATGACTGTGAATGACTGAATATAGCTGTATATTTAAGCAATTTGATGTCTGTCCATATACACTGAAGCTGCTGTATATATCAAAAATGATCATTGCATCCAACAATCATTGGGTTGATCATTATTTTGTATGTGTGAAACCATAGATCAACAACCCCCATCAAACTTTTCGTGTGTCTACTGACCGCATATTCCAGGGTTGGCCGGCTAACTGGCTGGCTAGCTACCAATCATGTGCCTAAATCAGGCATAGAAGAAATGTATAAGGCCCCATGCACACAAATGTATTTTTGCGGCCGCAATTCACTTGCAAATCTGAATTGCGGCCCGTTCATTTCAATGGGCCCATGCACACGAACGTGGTTTCCATGGTCCGTGCATGGCCCAGGAGCCTGGACCGCAAAAAGATAGGACATGTCTTATTACGGCCGTATTTTGCAATCCAGGCTCATAGAAATGAATGTACATGGCCATGTGCACGGCTCGCAATTTGCGGGTGGCCCGCCGCGTCCGTCCAAATCATGGCAGTGCACACCACTACGGTCGTGTGCATGAGGCCTGAGTGCTCACAGCAGACTTTCTCCATACTAGGGCCCCATAGTATATACACAGTGGTGCTACCTGTACCTTGAAGGTATTTCACACTGCAGTGTCCACACAGTAATGTAGGCCAAATAATAAAATAGAAGTGCAAGTACAGTAGTAACATCCACATGGAATTCAACATACAGATGTGCCCACCACAAAGAACTACCGATAAAGGTGTGCCAGCAACATAGCAGTAACCGCATTTGTATGACCCGTACACAGTGCTCCTATGCAACATTTCTGTCTCTTTTATGGTACTGCACGGCTATCTAATACATTAACAGCAACTTATATTTGAGCAGCGAAACAGCAGCCACTTATAAGTACCTTATAAGCGATCTATGACTAATCTCTTATATCAGGTCAAATGTCGCACATTATGGGACAGATCTCTGAATTTCATTTTTGTTATGGGTTTGGAGAGTCAGGAGATGTGCAAAAGAAACCACAAAACTCATATTGCTCCACATTTTGGTCACCCAGGACATATATATATATATATTCTACACATAAATGGAGACAATTTTTCCTGTTCACATGTAGTTTATGAATGGTTTTACTTATATTCCACTTGTCGTCTTTTGAAGATGAGAGAAAGGGCACAAAAGAACACGTAACACACATCAATGTTGCAGTGCCCATTTTATACAGAAAAGGATAAGAACGTCTACTTTCAACACTCTTTCCCGTAACATACTTCTTAATAATTGTCGCATTTTAACAGCTATTGAGTGTTTATAGCAAGACAATGAAATAACGGAAGAGCTGATTCAGAGACACACGTCAGCACCCTGCTTCACCCTGTTTGTAAACAGCGTATTGAATAAATCCCCTCTGTGTTTAAACCATGTGCGTTGTTTTCAACCTCCTCAAGATGAATTATAATCACTGGCCTCCAAGCTTTTCCATTTTTGGTGTGGAGCTGAGAAAACATCTTTTTGTAGCATAAAATCAACACCAACCAAATAAGAAAGAGAACTGCTATGATGATCACTGAATCACCTCTTTAATCCCAGATTCTTGTAAAGAGCTTTGTCAAATGAAGACATTACTATAATCTTTATCAGTTTATTAGGCATGATGCAAATTCATTTAACTTTGATTTTTTTTTTAAGATAAAGAATCCCGTCCTTGATCTCTGCTCTACATCTTCATTCCATTTACAAGAGCTGAGAGTCCCCGAGGAAAAAGTGAAAAAAAAACCAGTGACCTGTTACATCACAGTAAAAATGTAAGCTGTCAAACCGGTAATAAGTAAAGTATACGTTAAAGTCCTAGCTGACTACAGACTGCCATAAAATTAAACTGCAGGTCTATAGTTGGCAGGGGAAGGGCAGTAAGGAGAGGTTTGAAAATGTTAATGCAGTCATATGTATTGCTTGCATATATTGTTGTATTGTATAATAATTGAAATAGTATAGCTGATATTTTTTCTTTTGCCCTATTACTCACTGTGTAATATTTTGATGTCCCTCTGTATAAATAATAATAATAATAATACTGCACATTACTACAATATCTAAGAGGAAGGATGCGCACCTAGGAATGAGAGAGGACAGCCCCTACCCCATTGTTTCCTTTAGTGGACCTAGCAGTTGACCCACAAAAACAAATGTATCTGTGAACAATACTTGAAAATGTATGATATATTATATACCTTATAAGAATGTCTTTTTTTTTCAAAACAGAGGGGGGTCCCCCATTCAGGACCCTCACCTATTACCCCAAGCGATGGCTACAAAGAATGTCTCTCACTGTGGAGGACCTGGAACCAATTGATTTCAATCAGAATGGTGAAATGCTTCAATTATCCTGTGGTGGCGCTGCAGAGAAATAAAACACTTGCTGTCAGATTCTCCAACAGATTACAGCTGAACACTGGAGTCCCAGCAGCGAGCTGTGATCAGCTTAAAGAGGCTCTGTCACCAGATTTTGCAACCCCTATCTCCTATTGCAGCAGATCGGCGCTGCAATGTAGATTACAGTAACGTTTTTATTTTAAAAAAACGAGCATTTTTGGCCAAGTTATGACCATTTTCGTATTTATGCAAATGAGGCTTGCAAAAGTACAACTGGGCGTGTTGAAAAGTAAAAGTACAACTGGGCGTGTATTATGTGCGTACATCGGGGCGTGTTTACTACTTTTACTAGCTGGGCGTTCTGATGAGAAGTATCATCCACTTCTCTTCAGAACGCCCAGCTTCTGGCAGTGCAGACACAGCCGTGTTCTCGAGAGATCACGCTATGTCGTCACTCACAGGTCCTGCATCGTGTCAGACGAGCGAGGACATTGGCACCAGAGGCTACAGATGATTCTGCAGCAGTATCGGCGTTTGCAGGTAAGTCGATGTAGCTACTTACCTGCAAATGCTGATGCTGCTGCAGAATCAACTGTAGCCTCTGGTGCCGACACGATGCAGGACCTGTGAGTGACGTCACAGATCTGCACTGCCAGAAGCTGGGCGTTCTGAAGAGAAGTGGATGATACTTCTCATCAGAAAGCCCAGCTAGTAAAAGTAGCAAACACGCCCCGATGTACGCACATAATACACGCCCAGTTGTACTTTTACTTTTCAACACGCCCAGTTGTACTTTTGCAAGCCTCATTTGCATAAATACGAAAATGGTCATAACTTGGCCAAAAATGCTCGTTTTTTAAAAATAAAAACGTTACTGTAATCTACATTGCAGCGCCTATCTGCTGCAATAGCAGATAGGGGTTGCAAAATCTGGTGACAGAGCCTCTTTAAATGTTGGTGTACCCTTGTAACAAAATGGATAGTCCAAATTGGATAACCCCTTTAAAACGAAATAGCTTGAAATAGTAAACTTTACGGAAATTTTACAAATGTTTTAATTGGATCTACAAATGAGATACGGTAAATAAGCAATACATAAAACTACAGAGTTAAAAGGTTAACCCTTTGCATCTACTATTTGCATTCCACAATTGACATTAATTTGTGAAGAAGAAATTCTGTTTTACAAGCTCAGTAAGCCCAGCGTAATGTAGGCGCAGCCGTAATGAAGCAAGCGCATGACTAGGTGTTTGGGAGTTCTAGGCTATTATGTATTAGGTATTATGTGTTAGGCTATATTTGTAGGGATGGGAGGGTTATGTGAAAAGGGGCATGGGGCAAAATGTATCTATATGTGGTGGGTGGAGAATAAAGTATATAAGTCCATGCGGGGAAGAGGCAGCCCTCTTTCCCGCTGGACAACAGGAGAAATTTTTGTCCTGTTATTATATTTAAAAGACAAATATACAGATTAATATTTCTACTTACCTGATGGAAGCGGCGATGGAGACAACGATGGCCAGGATCCGCGATGCAGCGATGCAGCACGGCGTGGGATGGCTGGATGCGCTGATTGCCGGGGCTCTTCCTCCGGTTCCAGCGGCTGGAGAGGAGAGTGAGGGACGCAGCAGCAGGCGTTCCAGGCCTCAGGAGAGGCCTTCATCTGCAGAGACGCCTCGGTCTGGTCGGCGCCGAGGGAGCCCCTCCAGGGACCCTCCTCCTCCTGCTGGTCCGGAGCTGCACCCTGGCGTCGGTCCACGGAGGTTTGGGAGGAATCCCATCAGGCGGGCGAGACCGGAGGTGACAGGAGGGGGGGGGCCGCGGCGGCCATCTTCCTCCCTCCTGTCTTCAACAACAACGCCGGAAGTGGAGGCGGGACCGGATGCGCGCGCAAGACCGGATGCGCGCACAGGACCGGATGTGCGTGCGGGGCCGGATGCGCGCGCAGGTCCGGAAGTGACGGCTTTCTCCGGCGCCGATGCTCCAGGTGCCGGAGGAGCTCAGCGGACAGACATCAGGACACCAGCGCCGACCCGCAGGAAGAGGCGGGCGGCATCTAGATGGGGAGCGAGATCGCCTCCTGCAGGAGCAGGGAGGCGTGCGGCGGCGACAGCGACCGGAGGTACCCGGGCAACTTCTTGGAATGACGCCGGGCCCCATCCGGACGAGGGGGGGCAGCGGTCTGCTATACAGGCAGCGACGACTACAAGAAGATTTTATTTTGACAGCCCTGCAGAAGGACTGGATCGGCAGGGCTGTCGTTCTGAATATGCCACGCCACCAGGGGGTGGCAGGATCGTGGACGGGCCGCATTCCGCGGAGCCTAGAGCAGCAGCGACTGGAAGTGCGGGGAGCTACGGGGAGCGTGGGGTGCAGGAGCACCACTCCCTAGGATCGTCACGACCGACGCCTGGATTATCTGGAGTGATGGACGCGTCCGCTGGGAGGTCACCTCAGGGACGTACGGGTGAGTCTACCACTGATGTGGTGCCGGGGATGTGTGGGGGGGATGTGGGGGGGATATTGTCAATGTCACAGATGCAATTGTTGTTTAGAGGGATGCAGGAGTATTTTATGAGAATTGTGCCAGGCGTAGAGCAGTCGCCAGCGAGGGTATGGGGCGCTGCTAGTGAGGCGTCTGCTAGTGCGGCAGGGAGTGCGGTTGCTAATGAGGCGATTTCTGGTGCAGCTGCGGCAGTGATTGCGGGTGTTAGTGAAGTGGCGCCGGTTGTGGGTGCCGTAGTGGCTGTGGGAAAAGCAGTTGACGAGGCGGCTAGTACAGCTAAGAAGGTGGTGGAGGATGTGCGTTTGGCTGACGCCGCTAAAGGTGAGGTTTATGTGTGTTTTGAGGGCCCGCTGGGGGCACATTTGAAGGTGGAGATTAGGGAAAAGATATGGAAAGATGAATATGTTGAGATTTTTTCTTTGCTGCCGTTAGAGAAGTTTAATTTGGACCGGTGGAAACCGGATGAAAGTAAGAAGGAGGAGGAGGAGCGGCGGCGGTATCGTTTGATTCCACGGACTTTTGCGAATTGGCTGCAGGCCTTCGCTATCTTGGCTAGTGTGGTGGGTGAGAAGGCGCCGGAGAACTGTTCGGCGCTATTCTGTTATATGGATTCGGTAGGGGAGGCGTATCGTGTATACGGTGGTAATGCGTGGTTGCGGTATGACGAACAGTTTCGTCAGCGGAAGTCGGTGCGCCCGTCGTTGCGATGGGATCACAAGGATATCAGTTTATGGATGCGTCTGATGTCTGCGCCAAAACAGGGGCAGCAGCCCTTTCGTGATGCGGCCGGCGGTCAGGGGTCAGCAGCGGGTCGGTCAGGATCCTCAGGAAAGGGGTGTTGCTGGCAGTATAATGAGGGGCATTGCAAGTTCGGCCCAGATTGTAGGTACAAGCACGAGTGCTCCGGTTGCGGAGGCGCCCATGGTTTGTCCAGATGCTTCAAGAAGCATAAGGGCAGGCAGGGAGATGCTGAGCAGAAGAGGGGCGACGCCGGTGAGGGTGGAAAGGATGCTCCCGTTTTTAAGGGGCTATCCAAATAAGAAAGTGGCGGATTTGTTGTGGTTAGGATTTTCAGAAGGTTTTCGGATTCCTTGTACGTCGGTTGGACGTGACGGGGTAGTCCGTAATTTGTCGTCTGCTTTGGCGCGGCCTGATCTGGTTACGGATAAGCTGCTGAAGGAGGTGGCTTTGGGCCGCATGGCGGGGCCGTTTTCCTCCCCGCCTGTTCAGAATTTGCGTGTTTCCCCGTTAGGTTTGGTTCCAAAAAAGGAGGTGAATAAATTCCGCCTTATTCATCACTTGTCTTATCCGGAAGGCGAGTCGGTGAATGACGGCATTGATCCGGCCCTGTGCGCGGTCAGTTACACTAACTTTGATGCGGCGGTTGTTTGGGTTCGGAAATACGGGAAGGGCTCTCTGTTAGCGAAAACTGACATTGAGGCCGCTTTTCGTTTATTGCCGGTGCATCCGGATAGTTTTTGTTTGCTGGGATGTTATTGGCAGGAGGAATATTTTGTGGATTGTTGCCTCCCGATGGGCTGCTCCATTTCATGCGCTTATTTTGAGATGTTTAGCACGTTTTTGGAGTGGGTGGTCCGTCGGGAGGCGCAGGTGCAATCTGCCCTACATTATCTGGATGATTTCCTGTTTATCGGTCCGCCGGGTACCTATGTGTGTGCAGGATTGCTACACACTATGGAGAGAGTGGCAATGGATTTTGGGGTACCTTTGGCGCCTGAGAAAACTGAGGGACCCACGACGGTCATTAAGTTTTTGGGAATCATGATTGATTCAGATAACATGGAGTGTCGCTTGCCTGATGATAAGTTGCTGGAGATGAGAGAGTTGGTGGCGAGTGCGCTGCGCAGGAAGAAGATACAATTGCGGGACTTGCAATCCTTGTTGGGGCATTTGAATTTCGCTTGTAGGATTATGCCCATGGGGCGGGTGTTTTGCAGGCGGTTGGCGAATGCTACCGCAGGGGTGCATTCCCCTCATCATTTCATTAGGTTGTCGGCGGAGTTGAAAGCTGACTTGTTGGTGTGGGGGGAGTTTTTGCAGACCTATAATGGGCGGTCGGTGCTCATGTATCAGCCGGTGTCTAGTGTGGACTTGGAGCTGTATACTGATGCATCAGGTGCATGTGGATTTGGGGCTTATTTCCAGGGGCAGTGGTGTGCAGGAGTTTGG
Organism: Rhinoderma darwinii; assembly: GCF_050947455.1. Lineage (NCBI taxonomy): Eukaryota > Metazoa > Chordata > Amphibia > Anura > Rhinodermatidae > Rhinoderma > Rhinoderma darwinii. Next base: position 255,460,953 of record NC_134691.1, read on the forward strand.
CCTGATACATGGCATGAATGTGGTTTTGTCCGTAACTTGGCTCTGCTGGAATTGTTCCCGATTGTGGTGGCTGCGGAGTTGTGGGGGGATTGTCTGCGGGACCGGAGAGTGCGTTTCGTATGTGACAATCTAGGTGTCGTTCAGGCTGTTAATGCGCAGACAGCTAATTCTCCGCCAGTCGTGCGACTATTGCGACATTTAGTTTTGAGAGGTCTGATGTTGAATGCGCATTTTGTGGCAGTGCATATTCCTGGGGTGCTGAATTCTGTGGCTGATTCCCTTTCTCGTCAACAGTGGGACAGGTTTCGTCTGCTGGCGCCGGGGGCGGAGTCTCATGGCCTGCCTTGTCCAGAGCATCTGTGGAAGGTGGTGTGACAATGGCGATGTCGCTTGTGGAAAGGTCGGTTAGTGCGGTCACGTGGCAGAGGTACAGTGCGGTGTGGCAAGTATGGGAGACGTTGTTGGAAAATGCGCAGGCAGGTATTGCAGATCGGCAGGCGTGTGTGCTGTATTTTATAGGAAATGCGTACAGTGAGGGGTCGTCTGCAGCAATGGTCGCTCGCAGTTTGTCGGCCTTGGCTTTTTGGTTTAAGAAGAAAGGTGAGGAGGACGTGACTAAGTCCTTTCTGGTGCGGCAGGCAATGAAGGGTTTCAGGAGGGGTTCCGCAGTTAGGGATCTCAGGAAGCCGGTGTCATTTGAGCTGTTGGTAGCGATTTGTGAATTGTTGAGGGAGGTTTGTGTTTCAGCATTTGAAGTGCGGCTATTTACACTGGCCTTTTCTTTGGCTTTCTTTGGGGCGTTCCGGATATCGGAGTTGGTGTCGGCCAGTAAGAGTGTGGCAGGGGGTTTATTGTATGCTGATGTGGATTTGGATGGCTCCTGCCTTTCTTGTTTGCTCCGTAGATCTAAGACAGATCAGGAGGGGAGAGGTTTTGTGGTGCGTTTGTATGAGTTACCAGGGTCGCGGGTGTGCCCGGTCCGCTGTTTTCGGGAGTTTGTTGCGGTGAGGCCTGAGGGCCCGGCATCCTTGTTGGTTCATGCAGACGGGCTGTCTCTGTCAAAATTCCAGTTTTCACAGGTGTTCAAAAAATGTATCCTGTTGTCCGGCAGAGGGGGAGCAGGTTTTAGCTCTCATTCCTTTAGAATTGGCGCAGCTACGGAAGCAGCTCGGTGGGGTTTATCCCCGGCGATGGTTAAGAAGATTGGTAGGTGGGAGTCAGACAGATACAGGTTGTATGTGCGGCCTCACTTGCTTTGAGGCGGTGGTGATAAGATGTGCTGGAGGTGGATATGGAGTAGTTACGTTGTTGTTTTGTGTTGTTTTAGGTGCAGGTCCCTGCTTGATTTGGATCATGGGGCACTCCTACGTACACTGGGGAGGTGTGCGTGCTGATGTTCGTCCGGCCGGACGGCAGTTGGGCATGGATCACGCAGAGGTGCAGGTCAGATGGTTGGGCCTGCGGGGCATGCTGTGGTGTAGGCTGTTACCAGAGGTACAATTTTATGCGGGATTGGACAGGGCGCCGGATATCTTAGTGGTGCACCTTGGCGGCAATGATTTGGGCATTCGGTCGTCCAGGGATTTAGTGAGGGATGTGAAGATTGACCTTTTGCGGTTGTGGTCGGCGTTCCCAGGAGTGGTTATTGTATGGTCTGATATTGTGGCTCGCAAGGTGTGGCGGCAGGCACGTTCCATACATAGCTTAAACAAAGCGCGAGCAAAGGTCAACAAGGTAGTTGGCAGGTTTGTGGCACGCAATGGCGGTGTTGTGGTGAGGCATAAGGAGTTGGAGGGTAGAGAGGTAGGTTTCCTCAGGGCGGATGGTGTTCATCTAAACGAGGTGGGTCTGGATATGTGGACCTTGGACATTAAGGAGGGCATGGAGAAAGCCCTGCAGTTGTGGAGGGACAATCATGTGTAAGGGGTCACACATGATTGTCGTGGCGGTAGGAGGAGGGGTCTTTGGAGGCACGGAATGAGAAGGAGAAGCAACAATGGAGATTGTTGCAAGAGAACTCGGGGCGTTTAACCCGGGATAGTATTGGAGGGGCTGGGGAGTGGTTACCCAGCTCATATATATTCCTGATGGGCAGGGTCCCCAGGAAGGGAGAGAGAGGTCTTGGACATGGTTGGTGCCCTCGGGTCAGGTGCAGAACGGCTGTAGGGTAAGGGGTCCAGACCTAATAAGGAAACGATGGAGTTTAATGATTGAAGTGCCTTCAAGGATCCTTTATCTGGAGTTGGGAAATAGAGCAGGATGTTATCATGGAGTTATGATGTGTTTATGGTTATGCTCTTTTTCAGAAAAAAGGTGTGTTTAATAAATGGCTGCTGTGGCCTTTACACCAAAATTCATGTGTGGTCTCTTATTGGGGTTTGGGGTGTAAGGTCGTAGATAGCGGAAGCATCAAACATACCTTAAGTCAAGTAAGCCCAGCGTAATGTAGGCGCAGCCGTAATGAAGCAAGCGCATGACTAGGTGTTTGGGAGTTCTAGGCTATTATGTATTAGGTATTATGTGTTAGGCTATATTTGTAGGGATGGGAGGGTTATGTGAAAAGGGGCATGGGGCAAAATGTATCTATATGTGGTGGGTGGAGAATAAAGTATATAAGTCCATGCGGGGAAGAGGCAGCCCTCTTTCCCGCTGGACAACAGGAGAAATTTTTGTCCCGCCCGCCCTCCCAGTATTTTCTCCTGTTTATGGGAATTTGTCGGTTGGGGTTTTGTTTTGTCACAGTAGCAATGGCGGTAGGAGGAGGGGTCTTTGGAGGCACGGAATGAGAAGGAGAAGCAACAATGGAGATTGTTGCAAGAGAACTCGGGGCGTTTAACCCGGGATAGTATTGGAGGGGCTGGGGAGTGGTTACCCAGCTCATATATATTCCTGATGGGCAGGGTCCCCAGGAAGGGAGAGAGAGGTCTTGGACATGGTTGGTGCCCTCGGGTCAGGTGCAGAACGGCTGTAGGGTAAGGGGTCCAGACCTAATAAGGAAACGATGGAGTTTAATGATTGAAGTGCCTTCAAGGATCCTTTATCTGGAGTTGGGAAATAGAGCAGGATGTTATCATGGAGTTATGATGTGTTTATGGTTATGCTCTTTTTCAGAAAAAAGGTGTGTTTAATAAATGGCTGCTGTGGCCTTTACACCAAAATTCATGTGTGGTCTCTTATTGGGGTTTGGGGTGTAAGGTCGTAGATAGCGGAAGCATCAAACATACCTTAAGTCAAGCAAACATCACCTGTAGATACTGAGCAAACACACATGTAAAGGCTCATGTTTACCAAGTCAACATCAGAGCGGCAATAGGTATGTTACTTTATAATTAAACTAATTAAAACACTGGTCCCACTTAGAAGGACAAACTAAAAGTTGCAATAAACCAATACAAGTTGTACTAGGACTTCTCTGTGTAAGTTCATAAGTAAGATGTTTAATCCATGTTTATTAGGCTAAAGGGTTGAAAAGCAAAGATATAAATTCCATATACTCTATAGAGTAACCAATATAAATGTAGTGCTGGAGCTTATAGCAATAAGTGATCTATATGGTATGTAACATATGGTATGTGTGCCTGTTCTATAGTTAGAACATTTCCATTAACTTCTATGGGTGTTCAATGGGAGCTCCGTAGCTCCCATAGAAGGGAATGGAGAGAGGATGGCCACCTCTCCATTCATTCTCCACCTGGATACGATGGCCAGGCAGCCACCTCACCAGGCGACGGCGTTTGAGAACCCCCTTTCACAACATGGGTGCAGGTCACAGAAGTGGGACCAACATCTATCAGACCAAATCTATCTGTTAAACAAACAAAAAACTTCATAAAGAATCGGTTGACAGATTCTATCAAATCCTATGAAACCCTAACAAATGGCAAACTGCATCAGAGTGGATATATTTAATTAGGGTCGATTGTTTTTTTTCTTACAGCATCTGTCAACATCTGTTTTTTATTTTTTTTATCATTGAGGTGAATAGGAGACAAAATTATGGAAACCATGTGTAAATTTCTTATTATTTTTTTCATCAGTTTTAGGCCTAACGCACACGACTGTTATGTGGGGAGCCACGAGTCCAGGCCACAAAAACTCAGAACATGTAATTTTAATGCCCATATTTGTGGATCATATGACCTACTCAGGGGGTTGGGACAAACTGGTGACATCAATTCCAACCTTCCTTTTCTTTGCGGATCCGTGAATACTGATGACACACGGACAGACCACAAATACAGACAAAGGATCTGTGGTTTTGCGAACCATAAAGTCACCATGCACATATGCATTAGGCCATAAACAGTTACAAAGCAAAAAATATATACTGCAAAACAATGCAAGTGTGAGCTCAGTTTTTAGTCTATGGTCACATTCAGACTACAACAGAATCCAGTTGTAACACATGTATTTTCTGCCTATAGGTTGAGATTAAACATGAGATATGTACATGGAAACAGTTGGGAAAATAGTTAATAAAGTGTCCCTTGTCCAAGTAGGTCATTAGGGTAAATTGTCTATGCTGTAATTCAGGACCAATAGTCTTCAATGAATGCTCCCAGCTTATTGTTATTTTTACTATTATTATTATTTTCTGTATAGCACCAACATATTTGGCAGCTCTGTACAGAGATAGTCATCACTAACATCAGTCATTGTTTCCAGTGGGGCTCATAATCTAATATTCGTATCTTACACACTAGAGCCAACTTGATAGAAAATTGGTTAACCTAACAGTAAGGCCCCATGCACACAAACGTGCTTTTGCGGCCGCAATTCCCCTGAAAATCCACGGAAGAATTGCGGCCCCATTCATTCCTATGGGGCCGTGCACACGACCGTGGTTTCCACGGTCCGTACATGGCCCCCGGAGCACGGACCGCAGAAAGAACGGACATGTCTTATTACGGCCGTGTTCTGCGGTCCGGGCTCATTGAAAATAATGGCCGCGGCCATGTGCACGGCCCGCGATTTGCAGGCGGCTCGCGCCTGACTGTCCGCTGCCGGCCGACCCGAAAATCACGGCCGTGCACATGGCTACGGTCGTGTGCATGAGGCCTAAGTTTTTGTGTCAGTGTCAGAGGAAACCAGAATTCCCAGAAAATATTCACCCAAACACGGTGAGAATATACAAACACCATACAGATGTTGCCCTGGTCAGAGTTGAACCAGGACCCCAAAGGTGTTTTTACCCTCATGTGATTCTAGTAGGCCGAACTCAGATCATCATAAGGTTCTATGGCCGTAATATGGCCTTCTGAGATAGTTATAACTTAGGTTAACAATTCCATCTATTTGCTAGTTCTAGCATTACGATGAAATAATATACTTAGATTTTGTTAACAATAACAAATAAATACCTGAATAATTAAAATGTAGAGAACGTAAAGAAAAAATGAAGCTGGTGTGAGTTCAGTCTATTACTGATTATATTGCGCTCCAGATGTGTGTGTAAGTGAAATGACAGACACAGTGTAGGAAATGTAATATAGTCACAGTAAACCCTTTTAACAACACCAGAAGAAGATTTAGCGGAGTGCTTGTAATGTGACTCCAGGTGTATTTGTTCAGCAGACTGCAGTCCATAGCTGCTTGTAGCCGGATAGTTATTGTGGCACTTTGGGGAGTGTGTACAATGTAGTACAGCGGAATCAGGGAGAACTATATTTTTAGAGAAGAGATACAAATAGAATGAGATAAGAGGAAAAGCATGAGATAGGAATAGCAATTCCTATATGTATACATGGCCTATGCAAAGTGGAGGCAGTCAAGAAAACAGTATAACTATAGTACAACACACTTTAAACATAATGCTAATAGCCAAATTACATATTAAAACATGTGTAACTTTTTTAATGCTCTAAATAATATCTGTGTGTCAGTGAAAAATGCACTAGAAAAAAATGCACTTAAAGAGGACCAGTCACCTCTACTGACACGTCTCCTGCAGTAAATAATTGTATTCTCCATGAAATAACAATTCAGGAGCATCTTTTCTTAAAACTTTACATTGTGCTGTTCCTCTGCTATTCCTCTTAGAAATTTAGCAATACATTAACAACTGGATGTTACCAATTGGGGGGGGGGGGGTACTCACACAGACAGACCAATTAGTGTTGACAGACTAAGACTATTCAAGGACACCCGCCTATGACAAGGGGAATGGTAACACCCAGTTGTCAATTTATTCATAAATTGTGAAGAGGAATAAGAGAGGAATTATACAACTAAGAGTTCTAAGGAAATGTATTCCAGCATAGCATTTTTTCATGGGGAATACAAAAATGTACTGAAATAGGCATGTCAGGACAGGTGACAGGTGCTCTTTAAGGGGATATTCTCATCTCAGACATTTATGGCACGTCCACAGAATGTGTGTATTGTAGTCTATGTAAATTATGCTAAGAGCTGTGTACTCCTGACACTCTATTCAGTCTGTGGCTGGATAAGGCTACTGCCAGTCATTTTGCCTGGCAGAATGGAGGTCAGTAGCCCTATTAATTGTTCGGAGTTTTAAAGGTCAGAACACCCCCTATCAGACATCCTGTGGATATGCCATAGATGTCTGAAATGGGAAAAACACCTTTACTACGATGTTTCACATTGATCAGGATCATAGATTATGGATACTGTAGCTACAAACAGGACCAGAGTTATGGAATACATTTTATAGACCTGTCATTGTTAACATGAAGATGTACAGGCCAGAAAGGGTGTACTCAAGATTGCTGCTGGTGCTCAGTGTATAAAGTAGACAGTCAATCTGTAAATGAAGATATAACCATGGTACTAACCACTAACCAATGCATAAAATGTTCCAATGACTGGAGACACCATGAATAAAATGAGAGCTCACTGGTCTTTGGGTATCCCGTGTTAGGGCCTGAAGATTTTATGCTCTAGTGTGGTAAGAATATGACCCAGGCTCCCCAGGTGTATATGTGACTAAAATGTATCATGGAATTAGAGTCAAGATCTAATAAGAAAACATAAAAAATAAAATTATATATACAGTGTATATATATGAAAAGCATATATGAAATTCAAGGGAGAAGGACTGTGATCATGTGATGGTTGTTTTCTTGCACAGGGATTACGCCTTGACTAAGGTGGCACTCAAGAGATTAAATTGACACACCTTTAATTTAATATTAATATTTAATTACACATGTCACATCCAAAAGTATATACCATGGTGCAGTCTCTTCTGCTCTAGAACGAGTTAATAAATCCTTCTACACTATGATAGTTATCTGATAAAGACCTGATATGGGCATGCTCCAATGCAGGAGAAATAGGTCACAATGTGACTATACGCTAGTAAGTGTAATACACTTTTTTGCCACAAGAATTGTCCATTTTGCTGTGCTTTTCCTGCTTTTCAGACCGCAAGAACCACAGAACACTTTTTGCCTAAAAATCTATAATCAAATTATCATAGGTTACATAGGTCTTCAACTCAAGTAGAAGTGCCACTGAATTAAGGGTAAGGAAAGGGCTGGAGACTTGGTAGACCTTACACTGGCCTTTCTCTATATATCACTGCCACATTAACCATACTTTTACCAAATAAATGTGGAAACAATATAATACATGTTTCCAATGGTCTAAAGATTTAAATTCTAACTCCATTCAAAATCTGAAGGTGTAACTGTAGTCAACTCAAAAATGACTCTCCCAAGAGGTCACCCTCTAAAAGGTCCAAGTAACTAAACAGGCTCTGTCACCACATTATAAGTGCCCTATCTTGTACATAATCTGATCGGCGCTGTAATGTAGATAACAACAGTGTTTTTTACTTAGAAAAACGATAATTTTTGACGGAGTTATGACCTATTTTAGCTTTATGCTAATGAGTTTCTTAATGGACAACTGGGCGTGTTTTACTTTTTCACACTTCTCATCCACAACGCCCACTTGGTCAAAAAGTAAAACACGCCCAGTTGTCCATTAAGAAACTCATTAGCATAAAGCTAAAATAGGTCATAACTCCGTCAAAAAGTATCGTTTTTCTAAATAAAAAACACTGCTGTTATCTACATTACAGCGCCGATCAGATTATGTACAAGATAAGGCACTTATAATGTGGTGACAGGGCCTCTTAAGATATAAGGAGTTGTTTGCTAGGTTTCTCACACTATAAGGCCCCATGCACACGACTGTAAAAATTGTCCGTAATTGCAGCCCGTATAACGGTCCGCAATTATGGACCCATTCAGTTCTAATGTCCGTTCTTTTGCATTTTACGGGCCGTACTCCCATCCTTTGTATCGCGGGCCGTGATTATGCAAATAGAGATAAACGAGCGCTGATCGACTTGCTATATTGTCAATTGGCGCTTGTTACAGGCAGAAAATCTGCCTGTGTAAAAGTACCTGTAGTGTTATAGATTTTACTTGAAAATGACAAGAGACCTAGTAATAGCTGTAAATAAATATGTGAACCCCGGCTCCATCTGGCTAGTGAATGGTTAATTAAAATAAATGAAATGATAGCTGGAAGCATTATACAATGCTTAATTAAGAACATTAAGCCATCTTTGCTCTTCATCAGAAGACCAAACCTGTATCTAATCCTGTGATGTGAAGTAACCATGGTAACATGCTTTGTTCTTAAAAAAACAATGGAGAAAGACGAAAGTCTGGCACGCTGAAAATTATTAACTGTGATCGTTAAATACGGGGGCTGACGAAACTTGTATTTTGCAAGTTATATTCTTGCTCTTCTGTGAGAAAAGAAAAAAAAAGAATGTATCTTCTAAATGGAGAATATGGTTCGGAAAGCAAATACTGCGAAAGGCCTAATTTACATGAGCGTTTTTCTTGCCGCTATAGGTTCTCTATTTGATAGGTCATGTATTGAGATTGTATTCTCCCTGCAGAAGTCAATAAAGCCAAATATACAGCGTCTTATTTTCACCCATATTCACATCCATATTTGTAGCTGGGTAATAACAGACTATATGTCTGAATAAACACTGACAAGATACTATAAGGAGCTTAAAAATCAAGACACAGACAATATGGACTCAATATGGTCAAAATTAAGGAGATAGACATGGGAAAATCAATCCATAGGCTGTATTGGCATTTATTTGAGGAGTTTAAAGGTTTTTCTGCTTTGTGAAATCTCTTTTTATTAAAAGAACATCTGTAATCTGTGGGGGAATTTGACAACAAGTGTTCAATTCCAATACAGCACCACCGCAGGAGAAGCAAAGCATTACACAGTATCGATAGAAAGATCATTGATTTCAATGTTTTACATGGGCGTGTCAGGTCCCCCAACGAGAGAGAGAGAGGCGCTTTTCGTAGCTACTCTCTGCTTTGGTTAATAGATAAGGGTCCTGAACAGTAGAATCTACTACACTAACTCAAAATCCCCTTATAATGTATTTGAAAATAGGTTTTCCAAAATAGACAAATCTTTTAATCCAAATAAATCTTTACCTGTGCTGATAAACAACCCTGTTTCTAAGGTGGCCGCACGCCTTTAATATTTGTCGGGCGAACGCTTGTTCAGCCAATAGCTATTCCTCCCGACCCCCCCATACACCTGCACGCTCGGTTCGGCCAAGCGTGCATGTGTTCTCAATGGGGAGAGGGAAATAAGCCAGACACCTCTTTGCTGTTGCTTAGCTTCTATGCACGCTACAGACAACAATTACTGGGAATGTATGCACCATCAATAATTTTTTTTCAACATTAGAGACAAACTGGTGCTGTTTAATAGAAGAATAAATAAAAAGCCTTGCCATTGGATTTATAATGTGGTGAATACCTCTATGTAAAACAACCTCATGGCAGAATGTCTACTGGGTTACTTTATATGCAAACAGAAGAGCACAAGATTAATAATTTAACTTTGTGGGTGGTCATGTGGAACAGTCCAATGGTTATATTAAGATAACATATTTGTCTGCATTGTATCCAACAAATAGTGCTGCAACCCTGAATGTTCTGTTCATTTATGCATGTCGAAACTGTACTGAATGGAAATAGCCATTGTAACTGAGTGTAGACTGACGGATGATATTGTGTTTACAGGGCATTGAAATGAGCACTTTCCTATAAAAACAAAGTCAGAGCACCGCGGTAAAGAACATTTCTACCTCCAAACAACCCGAACAACAAAGTGCAGTTGCTTAAGTCTGAGATAACAAAGTTATTCTTTCACTTTGTATGGACAACCTTGAGCAATCATTCTAAAGAACAGAACTTGCTCTTTGAGCACTTGGTTTGAGTTGTTAATATACAGTATCACAGTGGTCGGACTCATCAATAATTCATCAGCTTCATAATTAGAGCAGCTTGCATACAAAAGACACGGGGCAGCGCTAATTAATAGTTAATTGGTCTCCCTTACAATCTTGTTGGCAGCCAGCATTAGATGGAAGATGGGGATAATATTTTTGGGAGCTTCAAAACATTGTGAAATAATGTCTGATAGACAATAGCCAGAAACATCTGCTTTATTCAGGTCCTTTGCTAACATTTGCTACGGATGATGTGATTTAGGCGTCATGCATACGGCAGAGCTGTGTGGACAGAGCCTTTATGGAGGCACATGGAGTCTCTGCGGCTACGTATTTTGGAGCTATCGGCACTCTGTTTGAAGCCATATAGTGCCTCTGTACAGCCCTGAATAACAGATATATTCTCTTCTAGAAGCAATGGAATTGGTGGTCTCCTGTGCCCAGAAAGATAATCAATATTAGGGCTATTTAGTTTAGAAAAACAGAGGCAAACTAATAACTAGGTATAAATATATAAAAGGTCAATACAGAGATCTCTCTCATGATCTATTTAAACCCAGGACTATATCTATAACAAGGTGTCATCCACTACGTCTAGAGTAAAGTGGGTTTCCAAGGTACACCAAAAGAGAAGGTGGTATGAGAGAGAACTGGTTGCACTTATGTCTTTTTTTAGACTTAGAAGATATGTTACTATGTAGCCAGAGCTCTCTGCAATATCTCTATACTCTATCTAATAGTAGCACCAATCTGGGGATCCCATTCTATTAACCACATATGCCCTAACAAGGCATACAGAGAAAGGTTGTCCAAAGAGGAGAACCCCTTTAAATACAGACATATATATCATTATACTCTTTAAAGCAAGAAATAAATCTAAAAATATTAACTAGGCGGATGTACATTATCTGTTTTGCTGAAAGGCCCTGTGAAAATTAGCACTTATTAAAATTAGCATATTATTTCTGCACGTAATGGTTTGCAATTTGCCTTTTGGAAACAATCCGGTCCAGTGCAAAAAAAAAATATTACTACACAAGGTTGTAAGCAAATGCCGTTGAATTACTTTGAAGAGAACCTGTCACTAGATTTTAGGGCACTAAACCACCAGCATTACGTTATACTGCGGAGATTTAGCATACTTAACAAGCCCCTCATAAAACTGTCCGTTTCAGCTATTTGTCCAAAAATAAATGCTAAAATTGACAGTTTTGAGAAGGAGCATATTTAGGACACTAAACCTTGGGATAATGAAATACTGGTGGTTTAGTGCCCTAAAATTTAGTGACATGTTCCCTTTAATCTACCATTATTTAATTTGGAATAGTCCGATAGCACATAAATCACAAAGTTGCCTGATGGTTAAATTTTTTTTATGAGTCAAAACAAAAACCTGTATGCAGGGTAGCAAGTAGGAACATCAGAAATATCTGCAAATGTGTTTGACGGGCTGGATATGTCCCGGAAAATATCTTGGAGTTGACCCATGTATTTCAAAATTTAGGCAAACTTTGCTCAAGCTTTGTCTAAAATATATTGATATTTAAAAATTCACATGTAATTTTCTCCCACATCCAAATTTATTCCTTTGTTTATAATCTACCAGGTAAAACATGGAAGAAAAAAAAGAATAATTCCAATTGAATAAAATTGAAAGGGGTTAGCCAGGTTTGTGCACTTTTGGCTTAGGTTGTGGATCATGGGGGATAGTATAGCTTGAGGTTTTGTGATCAACTATTACTGTCAGAGGAACTTTAAAAGTTGGGTAAAATATATTTAAGTCTTTTGGGTCCACAAGAGCCAAGATTCATACTAGTTTCAACTTTAGGTGCTAGAAAGGGTTTATGATCGGCGTTCCCCTCTACGCTTTTATATCCCTAATAGGGTATATAAAAAGGATCAGCTGCATTAATTTAACCTCTTTATTTGTGGCAGATTGACACAACTGGAATGCTACTGTTTAGTTGTTTTATTTTTAATGATATATAATGCTTCTATGTGAAAACAAAACATTGCTTCTACCTGGGAAGAAGTGGTAGTTTTGGCAATATTTAAAAGCAGTAAGGATGGGTTCACACGACCTATTTTCAGACGTATTGGAGGCGTTTTATGCCTCGAAATACATCTGAAAACAAGCCTCAAATACGTCGGCAGACATCTGGCCATTCATTTCAATCGGTTTGCCGACGTACTGTGCCGACGACCTGTAATTTTACGCGTCGCTGTCAAAAGACGGCGCGTAAAATGACAGCCTCATCAAAGAAGTGCAGGACACTTCTTGGGACGTAATTGGAGCCGTTTTTCATTGAATCCAATGAAGAACAGCTCCAAATTACGTCCGTAAATGACGCCTTGCCAAACGCGAGTACTAGCAATTACGTCTGAAATACAGGAGCTGTTTTCTCCTGAAAACAGCTCCGTAATTTCAGCCGTAATTGACGTTATCGTGTGCACATACCCTAACTTATACTGCTCCTTTTTTAGTAAAGTCTGAGTCATGCAAGAGCAGACATCCATCCAAAACATTAGGGGCTTTTTGGGCATCTAAGCACAGTTAGGGTATGTTCACACGACAGCGCAAAATACGTCTGAAATGACGGAGCTGTTTTCAGGCGAAAACAGCTCCTGAACTTCTGACGTAATTGCATGTACTCACGTTTTTTGCGGCGTCTTTTACGGACGGAATTGGAGCTGTTTTTCATTGGAGTCAATGAAAAATGGCTCCAATTATGTCCCAAGAAGTGTCCTGCACTTCTTTGACGCGGCCGTAATTTTACGCGTCGTCTTTTGACAGCGACCCGTAAAATGACAGCTCGTCTGCATAGAACATCGTAAGGTCCATTGCAAGCAATGGGCAGATGTTTGCAGACGTAATGGAGTCGTCTTTTCAGGCGTAATTCGAGGCGTAAAACGCATCCATTACGCCTGAAAAATGGTCGTGTGCACATACCCTTAGTCTATATACATGTCCACTTAGTAATGTAGGGGTATTTTTGACATCCCCTACAAAAGAGCTCTGCACTACTCTGCAGTCTAATCCTTATGCAATACAATATTTTCTTACTCTACATGTCGCACCTTGCCTTTCTACAGGGCCTCTCTGGAAAAGTGAATTTACAGGCTCAATTTTACCAAGGTAATAAAAACCATCAATCAAGTAGTCGCAACAGATAAAATGATTGAAGGGGTGAACACAAAGTGGTAGGAGGTTGGACTTAGCAGTGGTAGAAAGAGCAGGCTCAAGTGAGCACATTAAGACCACATATAAAGACTTATGGCGTTTTTTTTGACCACTGTAGTTTACTGCCGCAGATGCTGCATCCAGGCGGAGAATGAATGATGTACGCTGCTTTCTATTTAGTTCTTTATTTACAAAAACAGCTGAGTACCTCTCCATTCACTCTCCAACGCGATGCCGGGGCCAGGAGCCACCTTAACAGGCAGAATGGGGTTTGGGGGATCCCTGTTCTCCACATAGGTGCGGTTCCCAGTGGTGGGATTCCCACCTATTACGCATTTCTGGCTTATCCTGTGGATATGCCCTAAATGTGTTAGTTGGATATACCCCTTTAAATGTAATATTTTGAGACAGTTTTAAACCATGTCTGGAGAATTAAGTTTTGTCTCCATTAGTAGCATATAAATCATATGTATTACTTCGAAAAAAATCCCCCTTGAGGCCCCATGCAAACGACCGTAAAAACACCCGTAATTACAGGCCGTAATTACGGGTCGTAATTACGGGCCCATAGACTTCTATTGGTCACGGGTACCATCCCGTTTGCGTACGGGAAGTTGCCCGGGCCGTTGATAGATATAGAACATATCCTATTTCAGGCCGTAATTACATAATTAAGAAGTCTATGGGGCTCCCGTAATTACGGGTGGCTATGTGTGTGCACCCGTATTTATGGGAGCATTGCTAGGCGACGTCAGGGGATTTAAATTTTTGAATAAAGAGAAGCAGAGAAAATGGCATTTGAGCGATCATGTGACTCTTTGGACCTGATTGTGACATCATTTCCAGCCCTCCTTTTTTTATGGGTCCGTAAATACAGGTGGAATACGGATGACAACAGACCCGTATTTACGGGCATGGGTATGTAAATACGGGTTAAAAACGTGTGACAAAGGACCAGTATTTATGAGAGGGAAAAAAATACGGTCGTGTGCATGGGGCCTTATTAGGGATAAAGTGCAGAAGACATATATAGAAAGCTAATTTTTACAGAGGACCTATGGCTGCTTTGCATTTTGTTGTCTAAATACATACTTGTTGGCGATCACCTAATCTCTACAGGACCGGCAGCTGAATATTTAAAATGTAGTATTACATGCCACCTACTCAAATGAATGGGTAACCATGTAATATATTTCTTGCTCCGAGTCCTCCGGAGTAGGAGCTAACTGTTCTTTCCATAGAAAAGTAGCAAATACAAGGGGGACTTCCCTGTATATTGTCAATATGCCCTAACGGAGCATATGGGAAGGGGTTGAACTGAACATGTTCCAAAAATGCTAGAATTCTAAAGCTGCATATAGTGGTTTCAAAGAGATATATGTACTCGTCTTTCTAGTTAGTCTTATTATCATTTTTATGAAATCTGTTTGTTTGTTTTTTTGCTTTTTTTAAATAGAAAAATTCATTCATCAGTATGGGGATGTGAGTTTTTTTTTTTGTACATTTATATAGTAACTGTGGAGAAGGGTCATCAGCTCACTTGACATGGTATGTTGCGGGAAGGAATGTGCTTTGCCCTAGGGCACATACAGCACACTATCTGGAGTATTTTGCTGAACCAGTGATCAACAATTATACTGTAAAATGGTATTTGCATGAGTTTTATACCCAGTGATTTTTAACAAATGAAATCATTTTAAAGGTAAGTTTAAAGTAAATAAATAAATAACACCCCTATCATTCTGTACAAACAAACCTACCATTCCAATTTTTCCTCTTGACATCACTTGAAGTCACTTGAACTGATTTCCATTTAGGGAGGGGACACACCAAATTATCTATACATCATTAACCTCTTGTGTCAATTTGTTTTCGACTGGGCTGGATTTACATTGAATTCACTTTACAATACTTATACAATACTGTATACGGAAAATTAAATGTTTTAAACGACTATTTTCTTCTTAGTGATAGTTATTGATGCCTTAGGTTGTTAGTATCCTGGTACAATTTACAGGGTTATTTATATAATATACAATAAATATACAAATCTTATGAAAATCTCCAGATCGTTTATGTTGCTTGTCAGTGAAGAAAAATCTCATACACGGCACGTGGTATCAGAGGTGTAACCAGAAGCTCCTGGGCCCCAATGCAAAATCTGTACACTTACCATGTGCTATTTGTAATACTTGTGTCTTCTTATGTGGCAAAGGGGTCTTTGAGACACCAGGGGCTAGGTGGGACTGCTACCTCGGCACCCCCCATAGATTCACCCCTCAAGCGTATTAGGGCTATGTATAACTTTTGAGTACAACTGTTATTGGTAATATAGCACGTATAGGCTCTTATAAAGCCCTACTGTACCGCTGTTTGCCTCTGATTTCCTATGTTTTTTCATATAGAATCCGACAGAAACAAAAACTGTGACATGCTCCATTGAATACCGTATTATGGAGATATTACATACTGCTTGCGTTATAAAAGACAAGCTATTATAATGATCTTGATATAATAGATCCTGCAATTCTTATAAACACTAACTTTATGCACAGATTTGTACAAGAATTCTTCTAAAAAAACTTTAGCTTCGGACCACACAACATAAAATCCCCTTTGTACTGAAGGCTATGTCCCAACGTGCAGTAAGAACATTTAACATACCATGACAAAATACAAAACTACAGAACTAGCAATGAGTATCTGACAATTTTAACACTACATTGTCTCACACAATGTCTTGTCTATACTCAACACCGCCAACACTCTCTATACAACACTTCAATATATGTTACAAGGTACTAACCCTTTAAACATCCTATAAACTATATGAGTAATGTTTTCGGTTTGTTTTTGATGGTCTGGTGGTACATGTATGTACTTTATGCAATGGTTGAATTCTGGTGATACTTTGATGTGTGAGTGAAAATGAACCATACTGAGAGTTTCTATGTAATTCCACTAACTGAAGAAGGAAGCATAGTTTCCAGTTCACTTCAGAAATCCACCAGTCCAAACATGTCCTCTCATTTCAAAATGAACAAAAATTTTCATTAGCTTCTACCCCCTGCCTCCAAAAAGAAAAGACAAAAAACAATAAATACTTCAATCTCACGCCAGTAACAGTACTGTCAAGTTAAGAGGAAATACCCGTGGTCTACTTGACTATCAATCAAAACCATACAGGTTAGACAAACAACAAAAATACATTTTTAATCTATAGGTGACAACTGAAATGAAGCCATGAAGAACAACATGCAATGGCGTGTGTGCTCGAATGTGTGCGCTCGAATGTGTGCGCTCGAATGTGTGTGCTCGATTTTTTACTCAAGTTAGCTTTTATAAATGTGTCTAATTGTCTTTGTAGCAGAGCCCTAGGGAAACGTAGGTACGCCTAGTATTATTTCTTGTCTAACATCTAACATGAGCATTGTCCATATGAAAGGTAGTGACATCAGTTCATCAGTTACATCTGTGTTTGTAGCAAACATTTGATATATTTCCTAACCATGGGATGACCTCCTATTAAATGCAAAAATCCAAGGTTTTGTCACATGGAGCACATACACACAATGACAAATGGCCTGGACTTGGACAGCACTTTCTTGTACTTAGGCATACAAGAATAACCTGTTAATCTGGTGGATGAAGTTCAGGGAAAGCAACAAAGTAATACAGACAACCCCAAAAAATATTTGAGGAATATTGAAATGTTTAATACCCATTTATTTCAAGGTTGCAGTAAATAATACCATCAATAATACAACAGCATTGAACTTAATGGAACATTTTAAGCTAAATCTCAGCGGATCTGCGTACTTCTACTGTAACAGCCGCATGTTACATTGCAGTGGAACAGATTTTCCAAAAATTCTATTCAATGTGGCACAAGACCTCCCTATCCCTCTTGTTTTTTTAAGCTTTTTTCCCGGCAGTGACTGCTGCGGAAAAGGTGTCCATCAACCCTGCATGTAAAAATAATGCTTTTATATGATATAGCATCATAATGGTTCGCCATAGAAGCAGCTCCAGGACCATATCATACCATAAATCTGGACCACACCGCTATGTTGATACTGTACCAGCTTTACTATCTGTCACAATCCATTGGTGAAAATACATAACCTACTATTCTCTGTTTGATGAGTCAAAGATCATCATTTTCCCAATTTTTAAAAATAAAATGGGGTATGTTGAGCTTATGGGGGACTATAACGGCTCATACACACAGCAAAGCCGTGTGCACGGGGCATCCACAGCAGGATATAGAGTCCCAAGGGAGGAACACAGGTTTATACATGCCCTGTCCCTTGCAGGTTTGTCACATTTTTATGACTTTAATAATGAAAAACAGTTTTTTCATAAAAACAGTTCTAGGAACATCTCCTAGTATCGTGAAGAAAAAACTGCAGCACAGCTTCTTGCCACGCCATGACCATGTGTGAACATACCCTAAGGCTCACACACGCAGTTTTGATGCAGTTTTTAAGCCATACACAGAAATGGACACAAAGAAAGAAGTCTTTTCATTATACCTTTCCTGCTTTTTAGATTTACTTTTAACTGCATGTGTGATCCTGGCCTTAAAGAGACATATTAGATGTGACTGGCGCCGATATTGATACAAAACCAAACTATGTGATCTCATTGAAACACATTGGCTTTGCTACTAAAAAGAAGTTCAGAATCAGGCCAAAAAAAAACAGAAGCGGGCACACACACCATTAAACAGTTCTTCTTTGGCATAAACACAGAAATATACCTAAGGAAAGTCCCAGAAAACATTGAAGTGTTTAGCTCCGTTTCTGCTCTAAGCTTTGCCTCCTAGCCAGAACAAAAGAAGCTGAAGTCACATCCCTGACGATATTGCGTTGGGAAAGCAGGTAGGGACTTGCAGGTCAGGAACGTGACTTTAGCATTCAGACAGAGGTGTGTTTCTGCCAGTGGCTCATTTGATAGTGCACAGTCACGGAAAGGTATACTGGAGTCCAAGCTTTGCAACCTTGCAGGGAACACATGGATAGAGAACTGTAATTTGGCTAGTTTAGCCGCTGGCACCTAGCCAAGCTTCTGCTGGCAAATATAGGAGTGTTAGACAATAAGAGGGAAAGAGAGGGGGGAAGAAAGTGAAAGGTTTATGTCATGGTGAGAACCATGGTGAAGGGGTTAACATTCACATCCTAATTGTACCTATGATCATATCATCGTCGTCTTCACTGGCCTCCAAAAGTGTCTATTTGGCTTTTCAATTTGTGCAAAGTCTATATAATTACTTATAACATTCCTTAAAGAACATATGTATTATCTACCTTTGCTGTGCATTAAATATAGTCCTCAATGGGATCAGCGACAGGGGGTCTAGAACCCCCCCCCCTCACCGTCAATACTTTATTTTACAGATCTAGAGTTCTGAGAAGAGTTACATCCATGTTTCGGAATATAAGTAGGTCTTTTCAGGGGCTGTACGTGTGTAAGCTTTGCTTCAGGCTAAGCGCTCCTTTAAAGAATGTACATAAAAAAAAATACCCCGCTCTTTTGTCATTATGAAATATGTATAATACAGTATACCTATGGCTTAACACTCCCTGTACTCCATCAAAAATAGAAAGAATCATGACATAGCTCACAGCCACATTTTCCATTTTCTAAGTATTGCTACAACTCTATAGACATAACATATAGTTTGAAGCCATGCAGTTCACACCGCTATAGTGTCTTTATGTTCTCATAGGAGCGGGATGGCTGCGGCCCTATCATTTCGTTTGTCTAAGACAGTATAATCTTTTCTTGTCTCATTGGTAAAGTACCTATAAAAAAGTAATGCTGATGTATGTACTGTATGTCACCAGGTTACATTATTAGGCTAAATTATTACCATTATATAAGGGGTAATATATGACAGGTGTCAGTGGTGGAAAATATACCCAAATGGCGCACTCTACCATATGCATAAAGACATTCGACGTTGTACTGAGACTTCCGTCACAAATTTGATAAGATGCGTCTGTCATTCTGTGTTATGTAAAGTATTTTCTGATTTTTTTCAAATATAAAATGTATTGAAAATGTAGGATAGGGAACAGCTGCCCTATGTGCCCCCCTAGGCAACTTATTCTCATACACTTACGCACATGTCACATGACTGAGACATTCTCCATACAAAAAAAATGATTTACGGAAGATAATTTAACACATAATCCCCAATACATTGTATAAAACGAACAACATAATACTGAGATGCGATTGAGATGTGTCTGCGCTATAAGACTAGTTTCACATTGACATAATATGACAATAGGATCCCTATAATGGCAGCAAAACCCAAACCCCCACATGTCTACTGAACCAAACTAGATTACTGTAGAACCATATTGTGATCTAAGATCAGCTTGGTAGAACCACAGAGGGTCTGGGTGTGATGGGTAAAATAGGGACCCTAACATGTGCCTCTATTGTAACTATATCATACCGCCCTAAAATAAAATAAAGTCCCCACCAGATTCTGGCAATGATCGTGGCGATCATGAAGATCAATGAAGATGACAGTAATGCCTTCTCATAATATAAGGTCACACGTCCGTACATATGAAGGAAATAAGAGAAACATTATTAAACTGCACATCACGTGCCTGGACTTTAACGTGGTGACCTGTTCACTTACTATATGAGGACATTATGACAAGCCCGTGTAATCCATGTCACTCATGTTACATAAATGTAGTATGGACTGTATATCAGAAGACCCTCACATGTTCACTTTCCCTGTCATACTCGATGTCCCAATCTGATCATTAAAGGGACATACCGTATAAGATATCTGCAATGATGGGATTACATTTCCATATGTCAAGGTTTTATTCATGTGCAATGCTGCACATTTTAGTGCTCATATGAGCGAAAAAATGAAGAATAAGTTGTGTATTTTATATGACCAATTATTTTACAGAATATTAATGGCCATCGGTTGTTATGTCTATGGTCAGCTTTATTGTGGAACATCAATGATGTCACGTGTATAAACTGGAGATGCGTGGGTATCTGCCACCAGAGATGCCTCTTAAATTATGGCATCTATTATACGTCCACAAAATATAAAAGTGTTTTATACCCATTTAAGAGCCCGCTCGGCATTAGGATGAGTTGGATCACATGACACCTTTAAAAGATTAGTTGAGGGAAGATACTTTGTGAGGGACGTGCTGTTCAATATACAGCGCCCACTCTCCTACAGCCCCCTGATCAGGCGTTGGGGGATTATTCCGCGGGTGCAATAATATCCACTCTCTTATTAGGCCATTATTAAATGCCAGAATTGTAAGAGATCTTTCTGGTGACAGATTTTGTGCGTGGCACTCCCCAAAATGTGGCACAACAATTCTAGCTACTATATAATTATATAAAATGAACTTGACTACGACTCGTCTAGCGTGTTAATCATGTGACTAAAGAAATAGTGCATCACCTTGATAATGACATTACATGCAACCATCAAATGCCAAAAAGAACATGAAGAATATTCCAAGTGGCAATTTTTCTGCTGCCCTTCCACTGTTTCATGGAGTGCGACACAACTGACACACGCGCTCCGCCGGTAAATGATAACATTTCTTACAAAAAGACTCACACCCATTAATGAGAATAGCTCCTATATTTAACATTGAATCCTCTCCTTCCTTGAGACTGAGTAATGCATTTCTTCATTATCTCAGCACAGATCTAAGCTGTAAGGAAGAACAAGTCACCTATTGCCCCTTCCTTGACTTCACAAGACACAGGCAGTCACGTGGAGCAGGTAATTAAAGGGACATGCTCACCTAAGTGCTATTACAAGGTCCTAGTATATAATTGAAGCACAATACAACAAATACATCGGGAAACACACATTCTTACCAACTCTGTCGTCTTGGGCGTCACAAGTGATGAAAAGAAAAAAAGTGAATAGGAGTAAAGAAAGTCCTTGTTGTCCCAAGTCCAGACCAAGTATCTTCATCCTGATGTCAGGTTGTCACCGAGAAGACAGAAGGAACTCCAAGATCCTTGGTGGGATCTTTTCCTTTTCCCCCTTATCTCCAGCACCTAGGTAACTAAACTTAAAATCCCGATGTGTTGTGTGTCTCTCTGGTCACAATGCATCCCATATTACAGATCCCGGGAGATCGGCAGGTAAAATCCACAGTAGTGAGGTGAGGCTGATCTCCTGCCTAATATCTGCAGCGAGAGCCGGCTCCTTCTACACACACACACACACACACACTATAGTCCATGAGTTGCACAACTTTTGACAGTTTCAGCCGGGTCCGTGTCTCCCAGTCTGATCACAATACGAGGGGAATGTGACATGCCTGGGTGGTGACGTCACGGAGAGGTGTGTCCCATTCCACTACCCTTCCCAAATCCTCCCTCTTGTATTATTACCAATGTACTATATGATTTATAGTGCGGGTGTCTGCACTGCCACCTATTGGTCACTTGAGGAAGTCACTGGAAAATCAGTCCTGTTTCGTTCAGTTGACAGGTCATTGCGATCCTCTGTTCCGTCTGTTTTCCAGGAACTGCGGCATTATCTGTTCTGTACACAGAGAAGAAATCCAGAACACAGCGGGGTTTATATAATCATTACACAGGAGCAGACGTTTAGATGTAGCAGAGCTAAATGTGTCATTGAAATATTTGCTGCTCTGTAAATTAATGCAGTAGGTCTGTCTACAGTCCTATATAAAACTGCAGATATCACATAATAAATATCATGATAATTGTGCCCAATGGCAAACTGAGCTCTGCTTCATCAGTAGTGGGACTGGTCTGTTGACCATTATTGGGTTATTCACAATTTTCACAAGTGCTAATGTTGGAATTTAGGACTATTTAGGACTATTCTAGCTGCAAACGTCTGTTTTTTAATGCAATATCTACATAGGTGTATAGAGGCCCATTTCCAGCAACCATCACTCCAGTGTTCTAAGGGTACATTGTGTTTGCTAACTGTGTTAGAAGGCTAATGGATGATTAGAAAACACTTGAAAACCCTTGTGCAATTATGTTAGCACCGCTGTAAACAGTTTTGCTGTTTAGAGGAGCTATAAAACTGACCTTCCTTTGAGCTAGTTGAGAATCTGGAGCATTACATTCGTGGGTTCGATTAAACTCTCAAAATGGCTAGAAAAAGAGAGCTTTCATGTGAAAATCGACAGTCTATTTTTGTTCTTAGAAATGAAAGCTATTCCATGCGAGAAATTGCCAAGAAACTGAAGATTTCCTACAACGGTGTGCACTACTCCCTTCCGAGGACAGCACACACAGGCTCTAACCAGAGTAGAAAGAGCAGTGGGAGGCCCCGCTGCACAACTGAGCAACAAGACAAGTACATTAGAGTCTCTAGTTTGAGAAATAGATGCCTCACAGGTCCTCAACTGGCAGCTTCATTAAATAGTACCCGCAAAACGCCAGTGTCAACGTCTACAGTGAAGAGGCGACTCCGGGATGCTGGCCTTCAGGGCAGAGTGGCAAAGAAAAAGCCATATCTGAGACTGGCTAATAAAAGGAAATTATTAATATGGGCAAAAGCACACAGACATTGGACAGAGGAAGATTGGAAAAAAGTGTTATGGACAGACGAATCGAAGTTTGAGGTGTTTGGATCACACAGAAGAACATTTGTGAGACGCAGAACAACTGAAAAGATGCTGGAAGAGTGACTGACGCCATCTGTCAAGCATGGTGGAGGTAATGTGATGGTTTGGGGTTGCTTTGGTGCTGGTAAAGTGGGAGATTTGTACAAGGTAAAAGGGATTTTGAATAAGGAAGGCTATCACTCCATTTTGCAACGCCATGCCATACCCTGTGGACAGCGTTTGATTGGAGCCAATTTCATCCTACAACAGGACAATGACCCAAAGCACACCTCCAAATTATGCAAGAACTATTTAGGGAAGAAGGAGGCAGCTGGTATTCTATCTGTAATGGAGTGGCCAGCGCAGTCACCAGATCTCAACCCCATAGAGCTGTTGTGGGAGCAGCTTGACCGTATGGTACGCAAGAAGTGCCCATCAAGCCAATCCAACTTGTGGGAGGGCCTTCTGGAAGCATGGGGTGAAATTTCTCCCGATTACCTGAGCAAATTAACAGCTAGAATGCCAAAGGTCTGCAATGCTGTAATTGCTGCAAATGGAGCATTCTTTGACGAAAGCAAAGTTTGAAGGAGAAAATTATTATTTGAAATAAAAATCATTATTTCTAACCTTGTCAATGTCTTGACTATATTTTCTAGTCATTTTGCAACTCATTTGATAAATATAAGTGTGAGTTTTCATGGAAAACACAAAATTGTCTGGGTGACCCCAAACTTTTGAACGGTAGTGTATATATATATATATATATATATATATATATATATATATATATACACACATACATATATGGATAGATATATACACACACACACACACACATGCACACTGTATATGTACACACACAACATGAAACTCCCGGGTGCCACTTCAGAATCTGTAACTTGCACCCATTCTATCAAGCACTATTTATAACACTAATTATTTTTTATTTTATCTCTTTTCTGAGGAAACTCCAATTGATGCTGTTACTGGGGAACCCTCCGTAGTCCTCTTTCACACAGGAATTTTGTCTGCCAATTTAAACTGCATAGGATAACGCCAGCGGTTTTTAAAAGTAACATGTATTTTGATTGGAGCTTTTACATGCATTTATAGTGGTGTTTTTATTTAGTGTTATTTTGTATGTGCAGTTTCTCTTGCATTTTTGAAGTCCTACAGAGAATCCTATGGGTATAATACGTCATACCCAGCGCATGCTCTATTTAAAAAAAAAGCCAGACCCCAAAAACACCACAAACCAAAATGCTTTGTATGTAGTGTTTTCTATATTTTACTATAGATGTTAAAGTAACATCTGGCCGCAACGAAGATGCCACGAAAAATGCAATACAAGGGCCCGTTCACATGGCGCTAAAAAAATCTGACGTGTAAACGTGTCAAATACGCTAGCAATTTCGTGAAGCGCTTTTTAAAATACAGGCGTTTTTGGGCACATAATTAGGATTCCCAATGACTATGGGAGAATTGACATGATGCTTTTTTTATACAACGTGTAATTTAATACGCATGTACTAATAGCGTGGTTTCCCATTGATATAAATGGGTAGCTTAATCCAGCATTTTTTAACACGGTTTTCGGAGCGTCAAATAAGCGTCGTGTGAACAGGGCCTAACGCTGTGCATGAATACAGCCTCAATTACCTGGTTAAATGACCGCAGTATTTAAAGAGGCTCTGTCACCACATTATAGGTGCCCTGTCTCCTACATAAGGAGATCGGCGCTATAATGTAGGTGACAGTAATGCTTCTTATTTAAAAAAAACGATCTGTTTACATGTTTGTATTAAAACTAATAAAAAACTTTGAATTGAAAAAAACGATCTGTTTTCACTACTTTATTAGCGATTTTAGATTTCAAAATCCACAGCATGGTCATTATTTTGCACTGATTTTTTCCACTGCAAATGAATACCCCTTCCCTTGCATTGGATGTGGAACATCAGCAAATTTGATGAGGATTTAAGAGAAGAATCCACTCCTAAATCCTTGTCAAATCCTGAACATGAAAACATGTACTTAGAGAGAAAGATATAGATCATATGCCAGCATCAGAAATCGCCAGGACTTGATATGCAGCAACCGAAAGCCGCCATGGAGCCCTAGCCCTACAGAGGACTCTGCACTGGCATCGCTAGTAGGGCATTGTGGGTGGAGTCTGTAGTGGCATTGTATAGGGGCCCACTGGTTAGCACTTTTATTGAGAAATATGAATGATTAAACCTACATTTAATTAAAAAACAAAGAAATATTTACAGAAAAAAACAGCAGGGTTATTTCAGTATTTTCTTCAGCAGCGCAGCAGCGCAGCCTGGCACTTCACAAGAGGTAGCTTCTCTCTGCACTCCGCTCAGTCGTCAGCCCAGTACTTGTCCTGTCTACACCTGAAGTTTCATGCTATTGGTGCAGACTCCAGGACAGATGACTCCAGTCAGTCAATCATAGCGCTGCTCTGCACGCAAGGCCTCTCTGTGATTGGCTGATCGAAGATAATGTGCAGACTCACTTAATGCAGTTTATGATTATTTACATGTTACAGTTTGTGGCGGCTTTTGCAGCAATTTGTAAAAAATTGCTGTAAAAACGCAGCGATTTTGCAAAAATAATGGCCCCCAAGAAAGCGACGTGTGAATAAGATGGGGGTGGGGGACCAACACATGAGCCATAGAAAAGAGCAAAGAGCATGATTAGGACCTTTCCATTCCGATGGGTGGTGTATGCAGAATTTATGTAGGGGGGCAAAAAAAACAAAAATGTTTATTGAATATCTGTCACATGATTGCAAACACTATTTACATATTTTGCATTCACATATCCATAACAATCCATACAATAAGGCCGGATTCTCACGAGCCTGTGCGTTTTGCGCACGCAAAAAACGCGGCGTTTTGCGTGCGCAAAAGGCACTTAACAGCTCCCTGTCTCATCACCATATGATGCGTGGCTGCGTGATTTTCGCACAGCCGCCATCATTATGACACTCCGTTTGTATGTTTGTAAACAGAAAAGCACGTGGTGCTTTTCTGTTTTCATTCATACTTTTCCCTGCTGTTGCGCGAACCACGCGCGTCCCACGGAAGTGCTTCCGTGTGGCGCGCGTGATTTTCACGCACCCATTGACTTCAATGGGTGCGTGATGCGTGAAATACGCACAAAGAACGGACATGTCGTGAGTTTTACGCAGCGGACTCACGCTGCGTAAAAATCACGGACTGTCTGCACGGCCCCATAGACTAATATAGGTCTGTGCGAGGCGCGTGAAAATCACGCGCGTTGCACGGACGTATTTAACGTTCGTCTGAATAAGCCCTAAGTTTAACAAATTATATATGGTTATTGGTAAATGACCAACAAAAAAATATGAATTAAAGTTCTGTATGTTTTTGGCTCAGTTTTTTTTAGCCAAACACGGGAGTGAGCACAAAAGAAAGGAGATGCATCTTTTTTTTTTTTTGCCAAAAACTGCACCAAAACTATGTGTGGCATACGTTATAAAGATTTCCTCAGTGCATTTTTTACTCTGCGGAAATATGAGGCACATACGTCACGAGTGACTACACCCTTAGGCAGCCATGCAGCTACAGGAGGGTTGTATTTACACATGCAAGTTTCATCCATGTTTTATTTGTGGTTGTATTTTATTGTGTGTTTGCACAAGTTTTTGCTGCGTTTTTTGTAAAAGTGACAGAAAAATTCAGTTTTCTATACTACTTACAAAATGCATACCAAAAATACGTAAAATTCCTAAAAACCGAGGCAAAACCGCATAAGAAAACATCAAAACAGAAATAACTAAATGCTAACCTAGCTCTTTCTATTGGGTGCTACTTTACAATATTTAGGCGATACTGCATGTATAGGTTCAGACACTGTCTGACATTTTAGACTTGTAAGAGCTTTTCCCTCGCTTTTCCTTTTTTCCCCTTCTGAAATGTATAATTGTATGATAAGTTGCAGATTTGTATAGTAAATCTGTAGTAAAACGTTAGTAAAACAGCTGAATTGATGTCCAGAGAAATTTACATATGTATATATATATATATATATATATATGTATATATATATATATATATATATACATATATATATATACACACACACACGCACGCGCACGCACACACACACACACACACACACACACACACACACACACACACACAAGCACACACACAGTGCCCACAAAGTGCAAATCAGTGCCCACATTAGCTACGAAACACTGCTCTCTTCTATATGAAAGGTGTACGTAATGCTCTGTACAGAAAGTCAATAAAATATAGAACATTAATAAATCTTGGCATTTGCACAGTATTGTGTCAAAGCAAAGCACCTCATGTACACTTCCATCCGCCATTAAACGGCCGCTAATGACGGTTCCGTGAATCACGTACCGCACACGGATGGCTTCCGTGTGCGGTCCGTTGTTTCACGGACCAAATCACTGCAAAGGCCGAGACTGTTCCGTCAAAAACGGGCAGGAGTAGATCTACCCTCTTTTTGATGGAACAGCCGCACAGTTCCTTTAAAACAACGGAAGTGTGCATGGCCCCATTGAAATGAATGTGTCAGGGTGCTATCAGTTAACAAAACGGATTGTACCCTGATGAAAAAAACTGATGTGGGCATGAGGCCTGAATGGTTAACATGACGGATATTCTGTTGTATTTAATTTAGAACAGCAGTCATAGACACGGGAGCAGGATGATGCACTCCCAATAGAGTGAAAAAAACACCATCTCACCAACGCAAACTCACCAGTAAGCACATCCCTATGTAACAGTGTGGATCTGGAAGACTCTCTATAGGAAACAATTAAAGTTACAGAAACCACATGGTCAGTTTAAGTGACTTATTTCCTATGGGACTCTTGTAACTGTGACAACGAATTGTTGGTCAAAAATGCTGCACGTAACTGAGCAATAGGAAATTATTCATCCTTTTTGGTTGTATTAAATTATTCTGATTATAGTTAGATAAACTACAGTCTACTGCAGTGGTTCCCAACCGGGGTGCCGTGAGAACCGTCCAGGGGTGCCACGGCACTCCGCTCAGCCGCTGCAAAAACACACGCACGTCTGCTACAAGCTCCGTCCCCGACGCTTGTTTTGTCTATACTTGTAGCAGATGTGACGCACGCATGTCTGCTACAAGCTCCGCCCCCGACGCTTACTCCAATTATCCTTATAGCAGATGTGATGCACGCACGTCTGCTACAGGTACAGTCTCCCTTTTCCCACTAGAAGAGCCTGACAGAGGGAGAGGAGCCAACGCTGCGGACCTGGGCAGGATAAGTATTTCTTATATAGTTTTTCAGCAATTGTGTAAGAACTGGAGCCAGGGGAATGTTGTGAGTTGTAGTTCTCTCCTCTTATACCGACTCCCTGTAATGTCCTCTGATATCCCATAATAACAGCCTGGACACGCTGGGAGTTGTAGTTCTCTCCTATTATACCTCCTTATTTATTCCTTCCCCAGGAGTAAGCACACTTTCTGTCTGTGATGGTCACTTCACTAGAGGGGGGCTGATGGTCATTTTACTGTGAGTGGGGAGCTGTTGGCCATTTTACTGTGAGTGGGGGGGATTATGGTCATTTTACTGTGAGTGGGGGGCTGATGGTCATTTTACTGTGAGTGGCGGGCTGATGGTCATTTTACTGTGAGTGGCGGGCTGATTGTCATTTTACTGTGAGTGGCGGGCTGATTGAAAATTCTTTATTCACAATCAATTGTCATCATACAAACATTACTGCGACATGAAGCAGTAAATAATAAATAATAACAATCGCCGAACATAGCATGAGAGAATGACACAGAGTAAAGGCTAACCTATGCTATACATCACACCACATGCTACACTAACATTCTTCCATTCACTAAAATCAGTCAAAAAATCATTACAGACAAGTGATGGGGTGAGGGAGTTGGAAAGAGGGGATAGGGAGGGGAAAACACAGGCCCAAAGCCTTATTGAGAGACAAAACACAAGAAGGGAGAGTGGGGAGTAAGGGGAGTATCAGTCCTCTTCCTCATCGACGTCCAAGCTGTCCCACGACAACTGCGGCTGCTACAGTGGTAGCTATCCGGGCTGTCCAAGGTATCTTCCTGCTCTGCTATTTACTAGCGCCACTGTAGGTTCCTGAACGGGCGGAATCCCCGTGTGGCCGGTGATTCCGCTCCTGGATGGAGCGCTTGAGGTTTCTGTCCATATATGGACAGTGACATCAGGGGCAACTCCTGAAACTGAATCCCCGTCCACAGCATTGCCGACTCTGTGACCGGGGATTCCACTCCAGGAGATGCCCTTGACATCACTGTCCATAAATGGACAGAGTTGTCAGGGGCTTCTCCTGGAGTGGAATCCCCAACGCTGTGACCGGGGATTCCACTCCAGGAGAAGCCAGTGACGACACTGTCCATAAATGGACACAGACGACAGGGGCTTCTCCTCGAGTGGAATCCCCGGTCACAGCGTCGGCAATGTTGTAGATGGGGATTCCGCTTCAGGAGTTGCCCCTGATGTCACTGTCCATATATGGACAAAGACATCAAGCGGAGTGCTCCAGGAGGAATCCCCGGCCACAAGGGGATTCCGCTCCTTCAGGGAGCTACAGTGGCGCTATCTACAGGAAGGGAGGGTGCTATCTACAAGGAGGCTGTGAGCTGTATGGCACTACCTACAAGGGGGATATGTGGCACTACCTACAAGGGTACTGTGAGGCACTACCTAACAGGTGGCTGTGTGGCACTACCTACAGGGGGCTGTGTGGCACTACCTACAGGGGGCTGTGTGGCACTACCTACAAGGGGTCTGTGTGGCACTACCTACAGGGGGCTGTGTAGCACTATATACAAGGGGCTGTGTGACACTATCTACAGGGGGAATGTGTGAGTGGTGGGCTGATGGTCATTTTAGTGAGTGTGGCGGGCTGATGGTCATTTTAATGTGAGTGGGGGGCTGATGGGTCATTTTACAGTGTGGTAGGCTGATGGCTATTTTCCTTCGAGTGGGGGGCTGATGGTCATATTACTGTGAGTAGGGGGCTGATGATAATTTTACTGTGAGTGGGGGGGCTGATGGTCATTTTACTGTGAGTGGGGGGCTGATGGTCATTTTACTGTGAGTGGGAGGGCTAAAGGTCATTTTTCTGTGAGTGGAGGGGCTGATGGTCATTTTACCGTGAGTGGGGGGAAGATGCTCATTTTACTGTGAGTGGGGGGCTGATGGTTATTTTACTGTGAGTGGGGGCTGATGGTCTTTAAATGGTTTTCGCCTCTGACCTCCCATTGAAATAGGAGGCAGAAAAAACCTGCGGCGCATTTTTGGGCTGCTTTTTTGCCTGCGGTGTTTGCATTAGCTTCAATGGCTTAAAAAAATGTGGGCAAAAAACACTGCAACGAAACGCGAAGAAAAAATGTCAAACAACGCTGTCAATTCAAAATCTGCCTCAAAATTCCCAAAGGAATTTTGAGGCAGATTTTTTTTTTGCCTTACAAAAAAACACTGTGTGAACATACCCTAAGGCTGGGTTCACACGACCATGTTACGTCCGTAATGGACGGAACGTATTTTGGCCGGAAGACCAGAACCGAACACACTGCAGGGAGCCGGACTCCTAGCATCATAGTTATGTACGATGCTAGGAGTCCCTGCCTCGCTGCCGGACAACTGTCCCGTACTGAAAACATGATTACAGTACGGGACAGTTGTCCGGCAGAGAGGCAGGGACTCCTAGCATTGTACATAACTATGATGCTAGGAGCCCGGCTCCCTGCAGTGTGTTCGATCCGGGTCTTCCGGCCGAAATACGTTCCGTCCATTACGGACGTAATGTGCTCGTGTGAATCCAGCCTAAGGGTATGTTCACACGGCCTATTTACGGACGTAATTACGTCTGAAAATAGCGCCTTAATAGCGTTGACAAACATCTGCCCATTGAAAGCAATGGGCAGACGTTTGTCTGTTCACACGAGGCGTAATTTACGCGCCGCTGTCAAAAGACGGAGCGTAAATAGACGCCCGCGTCAAAGAAGTGACCTGTCACTTCTTTGGCCGTAATTGGAGCCGTTATTCATTGACTCCAATGAATAGCAGCGCCAATTACGCCCGTAATTGACGCGGCGTTCAAGCGCCTGCACATGCCGTTACGGCTGAAGTTACGGGGATGTTTTCAGGCTGAAACATCCCCGTAATTTCAGCCGTAACGGATGCCCTCGTGTGAACATACCCTAAGGCCCTGTTCACACGGAGTTTTTTGACACGTTTTTTGACGCGGAAAACGCGTCGGAAAACGCGCCAAAAACGACCCAAAATGACTCCCATTGATTTCAATGGGAGACGGAGGCGTTTTTTTACCGCGAGTAAAAAAAACGCCTCGCGGCAAAAAGAAGGGACATGACCCTTCTTGATGCGGTTTCCGCGTCCAAAACCGCATTGAAAGCGGTTCGAGGTGTTTTTTGACGTGTATATTGTGTTTTGGAGGAGTTTCTTGCAGGAGTCGTCTCCTGCTGCTAGTCCAGCCCAGCAAGGGGCTGTCATTTCCTGTCTGCTCGTGGAGCCTGAAAAACATCGTGGACAGAACTCAGGGATACAGAAAACCGAAGTCCTGCATCCAAATCTAATACAAGTAAGTGCAATTGCTCCTATGTTCCATACATGCTATACATGTATGGAGCTGTGCATTTTTTTTTTTATATTTTTTTTTTTTATTTTTTTTTTAGATTTTTTTTTTAGATTTTTTTATTTTTAATTTTTTAATTTTGTTATGCAGTTGTTCATGTATGTCATCTCTTTTTTATTTTTTTTTAACATTTCAGGAACAGAAATGACGACAGCAGAGGTGTACCACCGAATGGACATTGATGTTGGGAAATTGATTCAAGAAGTAAGTATACTTTTTTTTTTTTAATGTGGGCCTGTTCACATCAGCGTGGTTTCCGCTGAGGGGTTCCGTCGGTGCTTTCAGTCAGGGGAACCCCTCAACGGAAAGGCAAGTGTGAAGTGGTGACAGATCCGTTGCTAATGGTTTCTGTTTGTCCCCGTTGTGGAAAGGGTTCTGTCGTTTCGACTGAACCAATACCGCAGTGTAGGGAATCCCATTAGCAACGGATCCATCAGCATTGAAGTCAATGATGATGCAAACAGAAAACAATGTTTTTTTTAATGTGGGCCTGTTCACATCAGCGTGGTTTCTGCTGAGGGGTTCCGTCGGTGCTTTCAGTCAGGGGAACCCCTCAACGGAAAGGCAAGTGTGAAGTAAGTTCCGTTTGCATCACCATTCATTTCAATGGTGACAGATCCGTTGACAGAAGGATGTCAGGCTGGGTTCACACGACCATGTTACATCCGTAATGTACGGAACGTATTTCAGCCCGAAGACAGTGCAGGGAGCCGGGCTCCTAGCATCATAGTGATGTACGACGCTAGGAGTCCCTGCCTCGCTGCAGGACAACTGTCCCGTACTGTAATCATGATTACAGTACGGGACAGTAGTTCCACGCAGAGGCAGGGACTCCTAGCGTCGTACATCACTATGATGCTAGGAGCCCGGCTCCCTGCACTGTCTTCGGTCCGGGTCTTCCGGCCGAAATACGTTCCGTACATTATGGACGTAACATGGTTGTGTGAACCCAGCCTCATGCGTGTGAAAACCTCGGCAAAAACAGCCTGAAAAACCGCCTGGAAAACCGCCTCAAAAACCACGTCAAAAACCACGTCAAAAACCACATCAAACATGAAAACCTCCAGGGTCAGTTTTTACAGGAGGAATTTTCCTCCTGCAAAAAACTCCGTGTGAACAGGGCCTTAGAGTGTAGTGCTTAGTTTTTAGCAGTTTTTTTCTTTTTGTTATTGCTTTTAGTATGTTATTAAAATAAATTTTATTTATTTGTGTTTTTGTGTTTTACTTTTTTCTTTTTTCTTTCTTTTACTTCTCTATGGGGGCTGCCATTTTTTTTTAAATCTCTGTATGTGTCGATTAACGACACATAGTGAGATGGAATACGGCACATACATCCCCATAGAGAATGTGAACGGGAGTCGTTCCATTCACTATAGTGTACGCCGTCTGTGCGTCACTCCCACACAGTCCAAAAGGAAGGTCTACGGCAGAGCGACATCCGGCGCCATTTTCATGTGGACCGGAAGCCGCAGCCGGACAGTAAGATGACTACTTCCGGTCGCGGCTTCCGTCCATATTTTCAGAAGCAAGGACTAGGAGCGGAGGGAGCGGCGAGAGCGGCAGGGACAGCGGCGGTGGCAGGAGCAGGTAAGTTATGTTTGTGTATGTGATGTGTGTGTATGTTCATGTTATACTGTGTGATTACCACTGTATCTAATCCTCCTACACTGTGCATTTGCTCAAAAAATGGCGGCACACAGTGTAGGAGGTTTGAACATTCAACCCCCTCCTTTCTCCTGGCACTAGCCAGGATAAAGGAGGGGGGATTGTTTGAGCACACTAGAGCAAGTGTGTCTTCTCCAATTTTGCAGCATAAAGCAATGAGGTTGCTTTACCACATGCCAATGCTGCAATTTTGGGAATTGCTCCCTCTAGTGACCAGCACATGGAAATGTTATAAATTAGAATCTAATTTATAATATTTCCTGACTAGTGAAAAAATTAAAAAAATTAGAACAATGTGTAATCATTTATATACTAACTGTTTAATTAAAAAAAAATTAAAAAAAAATTTCTAGCGACACATTCCCTTTAAGTGGCACAAATCCCACCAGTTGACACCCCACCACTTTCTTTTTTTCCTGCTTGTATTTTTTTCCTGCCTGCTAGTGGTACTTTCTTGGTAGGGATAAATGCTGTATAATCTTCATCAGGATAGGAAATATTGGATGTACTTACATATATAGGCAATTTGTCTGCACCCTGTGGTGTTCATGACATTGTCCTGCCTGTTTCTTTTACTTTTTGCTTTCTCCACTCTGCATTTTATCTTATCAAGTGTCTATCTGCACAGGGAATTATCAGGGTCATTTATAATAAGTAATGCAATAAAAATGAAGTGTGCTGTTTATAAAAACTTTAAAGATTGAATCCATTTATGAATTACTTTGCTGTCTTTCTTTCAGTAGTTTATAAATGGATATTAATTGCTGTGATATTAAAATTTATTCTACACCCATTTATCACAGGTCTGAAAGAAACATGAGTCCCGACAGGGAGTTGTGTGCAAGTATCCAGTTTTGGATAACGAATATTTAAATGGTCATCCATCTACATCAGGGCCTCTTTTTTTCCGGTGCCTCACTAGCCAGAATATGATAACTCCTGGGAATCACTAGTCGTTAACGTCCATGCCAAACATAAAAATAGTGCTCCACTTTTCTTTTATTTGCTTACTAAACCCAGATAACATTAAAGTGGAGTCATTTCTGAGGTCCTCCACCATTCAGTTTTATGGCATGTCCACTTAAAAACACAAACATACCTTCAATATATATTTTGGAAATTCATATATAACATATTTTTTTCATTCATATACGTATAACCTAATCCACTACAAGAAAAATTAAGTAATATTGCTACAGATGTGTCCTTTTATTTACCTTTACTCTTATCTCAACATATCCTGACATGTGTGGCGCTAGATCACAACCTGAAAAAAATTCATAATTTTGCGATACTCAAATGAGATACTGTCACGAGTTATCTGATCTATATGTGTTATTTGTAGCAACCCAGTGGTTGTAATGTGAATTGCAGCCTGTCAAGTGTTTTGCTAGCATGTTGCGATATTGCATTGAACTGGTTTCATGAGAAATTGGAGTCCTTAAAGTGTACCTGTACTTTTATAAAACTTTTAACATGTCTTAGTGACATGTCGGACGTTATGATCGGTGGGGCTCCGAGAACTGAGAGCCCCTCCGATCGCTAAAATGAAGTGGCAGAAGCGCTCAGGTGAGCGATGTACGAACTTATAAACTCTCTATTGAGACCGTACACTGCTCGCTCGATCTTCCTCGGAAAGCTGAGCAGAGCCGCTTCATTTTAGTGATCGGAGGAAGTCTCAGACGCCGGACCCCCACCGATCATGAAATATATTGGAGTCATGTAAATAAAGATTATTTATCATTGTTACTATTATTCAATGGACCATTATTCAATGGAAAATTTTGAGCTAAAAATGTAGTAGGAAGGAGCCATCATTGAGGAAAGGTATAATGTTGGCTGCATCAAAGCCAACACTGGCACCAGAACCAGCTGTAATATGTTTTATGATTACTTCTACCAATTCCCACTTTAAATTGTCTAAATTATCTCCAGGTCTGAGTGTTGTAATTTAGATTCCAGGGGAATCCTGTGGCATCAGCATCTACACATGGTGCGACCTGGTTACATGGTGGAATCAAGGGAAAAAGGTAGAGAACAAAGGTTTTACTCTGTGCTACATGATTGTTGATCAAATTTGTATTCACCTTAAGTATTATATTGCACAGTTTAGAATCACACTTATCAAATAGTGGTATGTTAAAATAGTATATACTGTCTCTTCTCACATTTTGCGATTCAATTATGGATCATACACTTTTTGCTATATGGTTTTCGTTGTAGTGATTTTTACTGTAACTACCTATTCACTGAAGAAGGGGGTATTTCAGGGGGTGGATTTGTCAGGGATCAATACTATGGATATTGTTTGAAAAATATTATCCTCACACATATGTATATACATTTCAGTTCTTTGTGTAATATACTGATATATATAACAAGTTCTTTGTTCATGTCGGACACACCTATGGAAGACACCGCCCCCTGGAATGCAAGAAGAGTGAGTCTGAGAAAATGGTGGGGGCTTGGGCACTCCCACATCTCTGGGGAGGAGGCATGTGTCTCTTTCTGTGTTTCTTTGTTCTGAATAAAAAGTTTTCAGTCTTCCTCCTGGCTTTGAGAATAAAGCTGTACCAAACATTATACTGTGTGGTGTACTTCTCTCCAGGCATGCCTTCAGCTTTCAATTTACAGAGGTGGTTATTCGGTGTGAAATACGGACCTGACATTTGGCACCCCAGATGGGACCCCACTCGAGGAAATATCAAAATCCGGACAATCGACAATCACAGGGTGAAACAGATAACTCAAAGTTGCCCACTGAAGGAATTTGATCACCTCCGCAATAACACGGTAAGTGAATTGATTTTATAAATCTTCGTCTTATCTGTGTTAGTGGACAGTCTTGTGGCGATCTGTAGAACCCTTTTGTTGATTTCCTGGATTATCTCTGGCGACAGAGGTGATATTTTCCGCTGTGAGGTCAAAAACCTGTGAGACCTTAGTCGCGCCCGACTAACCATCCTCTGGGTAATTAGGGACTAGATAGAAAATACGCGGACACAATATATATGTGTGATAAGTCGTGGATTGTATTATAACCTGTCTTATACAGGGGCACGCGGGCATAAGTACATGTGTGATAAGTCGTGGATAGGCACGCGGGCATAAGTACATGTGTGATAAGACGTGAGATGCGGGCACGCGGGGTGCAATGATGCACTGATAAGACGTGTGATAAGACGTGAGACAGGTGCACGCGGGGTGCAATGATGCACTGATAAGACGTGTAATAGATTTGTAGGTAAATATAGTGGCCAGACCAGAGAGTTGTAGACCGAAAATTGTTATATAAGTTACGTGTATAATATAGACTGTTAGAATGGATGGTTTACGGTCCATATTCAAATCATCAGGATCACCCGATCCTATTCATGATTTGGTGAAGTGAATGGAAGTTAGGAATAAGAAAGGTATTGTATGTTATATGTATTAGAAAACACAGGACCAGCCGACGCCCGGTAATGGTGTCCGTACCTCATGTTGATTGTGTCCTCATTGTGGGTGGGAAACCTCCCCCCCTTCACAGCTGCGCAATGTGTTTCCAATGGGAGAGGCTGCCCCCCACCACCCACCCCTGATGTGGCCACGCCCAGCCCAACCAAATCAGTATGAAATAATCGCCTTGTTAATTTTGTCATTTGTAGTGTCTTCTATTTTTTAGGTTCCATGCTAGACGCTGTTCACTGATGAAGCAACACGTCATCATAATATAGAGATGGTGGCCGACAGATTGTACACTGTTACAGATTATGTGGTTGATGTTTTGAACGTAGATAATTCCTATACAATGGTGTGATGAATGATTGCAGATACGTATGTTGTTTTGCCGGCATTGAAAGTGTTAAGATTGTGAGACTAGACGCTGTTAGAAGCTGTGAGTGTGTGACCCCCCTCCCTCCCCCCTGTAGTATGCTGTGTTTGGGAGGAGGAGGGGGGGCTGACTGGGTGCAGTCTGCAGGGCTGATGAGACAAAGGGATTTCAATATGCACTGCTGAGAGATATATATATATATATCAGTAATGTCTACAAACCTAAATAAATTTCTTCTCTTTGCGTATGAGCTGTTGTTTATAAAAGTTACGATATTTATGTGTTCTGATGTGATCAGATTTCATGTGTTTTGATGTTAATTCAGATGTATTAAACTACAGATACTGTGAGACACGGGGTTTTGAAAATGTATGTGCCCCCACCGTTCCCTATTTTTATATACAGTTTATTGGTTTGCAGTAATTAATGTTATCAGAGATAATATTTTCTGTTTTATTGAATAACTAACTACAATTGTTTTGTTTTTGATTTCACACATAAATTATGTCATTGTAAAGATCAAATGTATTTTCGTCAGGAAAAATACATTTTTGTTCCAGGCTGTTGTGTATTACAGGGGGTTAAACTAGTGCCGCACAGATAGAGTGCCAGACTTTGTTATGTTGAGATGTAGTTTTGAACTCTGCTACATTACTTTCGCAGAGTCCACAAAGGGGGGAATGGTGAAGGAACTGATCAGGTACAATTTTGGTTTGTTTTGAGTTAATTAATTTGGTTTCAGGAGATCTAAAAATGTGTAAGAGACCCCAATGAGTAATCCAGATTA
Organism: Rhinoderma darwinii; assembly: GCF_050947455.1. Taxonomy (NCBI): domain Eukaryota; kingdom Metazoa; phylum Chordata; class Amphibia; order Anura; family Rhinodermatidae; genus Rhinoderma; species Rhinoderma darwinii. Next base: position 255,498,956 of record NC_134691.1, read on the forward strand.
AATGTGTATGAGAGTAACCTACATTTTAAGGTTTTTCTGTGTAGATGGTTCCAGATCTTTCCAGAACAGTAAATATGGCACTGGGTAAGCTGTGCTGTAGTCTCCACCCAATATGAGGTATTGTGTAAGAGACCATCCCCCTCCAGCAAATTTACACAGGAGGCAGAGGTGACGTCACTCACACGAGTCTTTATGGATTTAGATGAGGGAGAAGGCAGAACAAAAATTGTCTGGACATTGTTAATTTGATGTAAAGTTTTTAGGAATGTTTTATTTTTATTTGTTTTTGTATTAATCAAGTATTTGCAGAACCTGATAAAAGTGAGATTCTCAAAGTATTCTGGATTATCAGATGAGTGTGGAGAAGTGTATAACATTTGGTTTTATTTTAGAGGATGAAGACGCCACCCCTTTGAGATGTTCTATCTATATGTGACATGGGTTTTTTAATGTAAATTTGTAATAAAGAGATATTTTATTATACAATATGTACAAGACAGGATACGAGGCACCAGGTAAATCATCCAGAAACCACTCTCACCTTCTTGTTCATCTCAAGGAGCGGAGCTGGAGGTGCTCGCTGAGGCTGTAACCTGGCAGAAGGTAAGACGGCCGACATCTACACTGACTCTAGGTACGCTTTTGGCATCGCCCACAATTATGGGCCCATTGGTAGTAGGAACTTTATTGGATCATCGGGTAAGCCAATTGAGAGAGCGAGAGAAGACAGACCTGACAACAAGGATATGTGCAGCCAGGTGTCAGTAAATTTGGCTTGTCCCTGGATACAATAATGCCACCACTAGGTTTGTAGCAGCCGGCATGATGTGCGTACGGCATGACATAGGTAAAACAGCAAAGGTACCTGTGAAAAGTGCAGCCCGGCCAGATTACCCGTCCCAGCGACTGCAGAACATACAACTACCCGAGGTAGAAGTGTATGACAATGTGCTCGTATATGTGTAGATCTGTTCTCAGGGGGGCCTGAAGCCCGGCCGGTATCTTCCCCACTGCAGACGTTGTGTGTAAGTGACAGGGGAACAGTGTTATCCCAAGTATTGACCTGATGTTTGTACAATGATAAGATGTTAGCAGTTCTCTAGACGTTGTCCCAAAGTTAGTTTGTTTAATAACTGTATTTAAGAAGTGTTGTGGGAATATTAAATTCTGAAGTTAAGTTTTATGTAAAGTTCTAAACCAGCCTTAGCATTGGACTATTAGAGTCATGCGTCAGATAAAAGGTACAGAAGCGGAATATTCCCATTCGAAAACATTTTTATTTGTTTATTTTTATTTTTGTTGTGAAAGGGAAATTTTAGAGCAGAGAATTCTGTGCAGTGTATATGTGTATGTATAGATATGTATATGAAGAAGAAGAATCAGTTTGTACGTTTTAGTTACTGACCAGTGTGAACGTTTAAAATAAATCTGTCATTGTTAATGTTTTCCTTCAAGTTAATTATCTGATTAAGATCAATTACTGATTAGGCTATGAAAAGCTTGTTCTTCACAGGAAGAGTCCAACTGGGAGCGGAAGGCGTGAGAACCAGATTCTGACAGAATGTGGACGGATAAAGGAAGGTAAACCGGTAACACCCAAGGCACTCTTGATGGCACTTGCATTGATGGTGTATGGCCTCACATATGCCCCAAGACTGCAAGGATCGATTTGGTAAGATCTAATTGGTATGTCCCAGGTTTTACAGCTGTCGCTGCTAAATTCTGTTAGAGCTGTTTGATTTGCCTACAGAACAGTCCTGACAGACCGGTGTCAACCTTATCATACCTGCCTCCCACGAAGAGAACCGACCTTGAAGGCCTTCCCAGGTAGAACGAACCAGATTAGAGTAAGAAAAAATTGGTTTGAGACACTTGTCAAATAAACATGTGGAATCTGTATATGTTTCTGTGAGGTGGAGATGTTCTAGGCAATCAGCTGAGATCAAGGTACAAATCCTGCTGAAAGAGTATCACCAAGTGCAAATGAAATGTACCCAGTAATCACACATATTCTAGGTGCCCTGTCCATTGGAATATATACAAAGGTGTTTGATGTCATTTAAGGGCCTGACATTATTGTATGTACTTAGAACAACGTTTATAGTGTATGCGGATGATGTTATCACCAGATTAGTATTTATTTTAACAATTGACAAGAGTTGGTGGTCCGCAGCAAGTGCCAGTAAATATGAACTAAAAGACTTTTAACACGATGAACTCCATCACTGAGATGCGGCAGGCGCAGGCTGAGCCACTACAACGCATTTATCATGAACTGACGGCAGTGTCAAAATTCTAAGCGGCCGCCCAGACAAGTAACTTACCAGAGGAAGAGTACAGATGCGGAGGGTTTGATAGTCACAATACAACTCCACTATTCCGCCTACGTGGGATCTCACCCCAGGCTCACAGCATGAGGTGCTATGTACAGCCTGATGACGTAAACTAAAGGAGACGGTGTCGGACAGATGAGAACGACCAAACCGAGTCCTGATGACATCAGCAAAGATCAAAGTAAAGACCAAAGACCTGAGTGAATCCGTCAGCAGGATCAAGTGTTTTGATAAGTAAGTGGCTAGGAGGGGGTAATAATAACTCCCCCACTGGACACCAACGTAGTCTGACTCCACAATTGTGTGGGTTACCCTGAGGGTGACAGTCAGTGAAGAGCAGAAGACAGGAGAAGAAAAAGACGATGGTGTACAGGACTGGCAATGAACTGATGGGACCCGAAACCTGAGGGTGATAGCATTATGATTATTAGTTGAGGCCCTATTGTTTATAATGTCTGAAGTTTATAATTATAATGTGTGTAAATATGCCACGGTGCTGCAAATTACAATCTGAGGAGTTTTATGTGGAGGTGTAAGGTGAAGGTCACTGTGCTGCCCATGACCTGTCATATCTGCAGGGGTAAAGTCCCATTAGGACAGTAAGTGACAGTGCGACAATTATTACTGTTAATAAAATGTAGACCGGATTAATTATATATATATATTACAACCAGCAGCGGTTTGTAGATTATATCAAGACAACCATCCTGTATCCAGAGGAGAATAGGGAAAGTTAGGACCACTCCGACACCTTGGAAGTCCAGGTACAATGGGCGGTTACTCATCAGGAGTAGCTTGTATCAAGCTGGTGAAGAAATCCAAAACCCCTACCCGCCTGGTTCGAGTGGTCAGTGGTAGGTTGCTAGGCAAGACTCAGGGATAAAGTAATAATATTTTTAGGGGGGACTGTCAGGGATCAATACTATGGATATTGTTTGAAAAATATTATCCTCACACATATGTATATACATTTCAGTTCTTTGTGTAATATACTGATATATATAACAAGTTCTTTGTTCATGTCGGACACACCTATGGAAGACACCGCCCCCTGGAATGCAAGAAGAGTGAGTCTGAGAAAATGGTGGGGGCTTGGGCACTCCCACATCTCTGGGGAGGAGGCATGTGTCTCTTTCTGTGTTTCTTTGTTCTGAATAAAAAGTTTTCAGTCTTCCTCCTGGCTTTGAGAGGGAAGCTGTACCAAACATTACTCTGTGTGGTGTACTTCTCTCCAGGCATGCCTTCAGCTTTCAATTTACAGAGGTGGTTATTTGGTGTGAAATACGGACCTGACAGATTGATATGGTAACTACTTACCCCCATGACATATATATATTCTTTTTATATTCAGTCGATTTATGCATCCCGCTATCCACATCTTTTTCCGGGGGTGCGTCCTGGGAGCGGAGCATGCGAAGATGCGCCTGATGGTTTAGATTTGAATTATCGCGTCATTTCGACAAATCACGCGCATGCGCCATTGACACAGGTCACGATTGGTCCAGGATCTACCACATGTCCTTACACAACTTCCTATTTAAGGTTTGGTTATAACACATTGTCATTACCCCTTGATTAAGCTACACGCGAAACGCGCGTCAGAGCGTTTCTCTGAGCCACCTGACTGCACTCCTCCCCATGGGTTCGGCACTTTGCTTTTGATATTCCGTTGGGACTCTGTCCATATGTACTTTTATGTGGGGAACTGCACCATTGGCAGACTATTTTAGATCTCTCCATCTAAGTGCACTTTTTATCACATACATAAGTGTATATCCCCTTCTTCTGTGGACATGCCATTGACAAAGTTTGCATTGTATATAATTCATACTAGCACGAATAATAGTTCATATTAATGGTAACTATCTGGCTACCCATTTGTCCCAAATAGGATATCTTTCTAAATAGATTCAATGCATAATTGACTATTTTATCTTTAACATTGTGTGATACGGCCTTATTAGAACTGTTATTATCTGGTGACCTATAAATTCGATAGTGGCTCATATACCGTTAAATCCTGTTTAGGATCCTCTGTATTTTTATATTTTCCATTTATGTGTAATAATAAAGAATCAGATTTTCTATTTTCATACTATAAATAGGATATGACTCCTTGTTCTCTTTTGTGTATATGTGATATTTTTGAGTTTCTATTTTTTGACCTTTGGAGATGTTATGTCGTACACGAGAAACACCTAGCCATTTGACCTATTTGCCTTGTGAGACTAATGTTTATTATATTGCATTCTGTGTTTTTCACAGCTTCTGGCTCCAGGCCTAATATGGATTTCAGGATGCAAGATTAGTCTTGGCTCTCGCAATTGAATGATATTTTTAAAGAGGATTCAAACTTGTTTTTAGATACCAATGGCAGAGATTTTAGGGAACTGATCAGAAGACTTATCAAAGAAAAGGACCAAGGTTTGGTGGGACAAAGTCTTCTTGGAAAAATACCTAACTAAGGGTTTAATACCTAGGGGGCTGAGAATACAGGTCTTTCCGTCATTTATAATCAACGACGAAGGATTTAAAACTAAATGGGAGGAGATAGCCTCCGGCTGCTCAAGAGGTTTTATGGATCTCCTAATTCAATCCAATCAGAATACTTTGACTGAAATGGAGATTGAGATTGAGGAAGTACAGATTAAAATTAAAAAGGATCTTTCTAGTGAGGCACTTGACAAATTAAATGCCGATTTGGATAAGGAGTTCCAAAAATGGAAACAGGAAATATGCTCGATTAAAACAAATTCCAAAGAGATATTGGTGACTTACAGCCAGATCGAGTATATAGATGGCAAAAAAATATGGTGGCGATCTTTTTCACGTTCAAGATCGGGTTCTGTCTCATCCCTTGCCTCAAATGATGAACATACAAGAGTTAGACGGACAGGGGATATGGCCCTGATTAATCAGGAACCCACCTACCCACGTAGAAACAGAGAAATTTGGAGGTAATTAACTTATCCTCGCATATCTTCTCTGACACCCAGTGTGATATCTTGAGGGGATTTACATTCTCTCTGACTAATCCATTAAATTTTTTTCACAGCACTGAAAGACTTATACATTTTTTCCCGAAAAAACTGATGCCATAAAAACTGCACAGTAGGGGCGGAAAAGATTTGGGACTAAATAGTGAGATGGAAAGAGAGGCCTTGAAGGCTCTTTTGGACCTATTGCAGGAACAAGCCTCCATTGAACAAGGTAGGTTCCCAGTATCAGAGTTGCCAAGATCAACGAAATTCCCACCCTTGTCTATATGTCCACAAGTGGAGATATTCCCCAAAATGGTGATTAATGAATTCAAACTGATCTCTGCAAAGAAACATAATGATAACCTAACAGCAACCCAATGTGAAGCTTTGAGGGAATTACAATCTTACGACGATGTTGTCTTTAAAGCTGTAGACAAGGGTGGGAACGTCGTGATCTGGCCCATTGACAAATATGAAAAGGAAGCATTTAGTCAACTAAAAGATAAAGAAACATATACCAAACTATCATATAATCCAGTGGGTGCTTTTTTATCTTAGGATCCTCAATGTGGTTCACGAAAAGGGGATAATCCCCCTAAAAATTCTAGATTGACGGTAAAATACCCCAAGATTCCGACACTATATTTCCTCCCAAAAGGTCCATAAAAATTTGACAGACCCTTTGGGACGCCCCATAGTGTCAGGTTTGGGAGGGCTTTGTGATCCAGTCTGCAAATTCATTGATTACTATTTGAAACCTATGGTTGAGTGTTTGCCCTACTTTGTGAAGGGTACCACAGATGTGCTAACTAGAATAGACAGGATTTTTTGGGGTCCAGATGTGTTTCTGATTATGGCCGATGTAGAATCTCTCTACACCAGTATTCGACACAAGGACAGTGTTGATGGGGTTCGCCTCTTCCTGGGGATGAGCAACTGGGACAGCCATGTTTGTGAACTTATAGTAGAACTCCTACAATACATTTTGACTCATAATTTTTTTGTGTCCAGGGATGTGTTCTATCTACAAAAACAAGGCACTGCCATGGGGGCGGAGTGCGTGCCATCGTATGCGATCCTGTTTCTCGGGCTATGGGAGAGGCAGGTTTTCCATTGCGATGGAGCCTGCGCCACCGACCATGTGCAGTGCTGGTTGAGGTACATTGATGATTTATTTATAATCTGGCAGGGTACCGAAACAAAGCTGCTGCATTAAATTGACGTACACTTTTAATAAATGTAAAGTGGACTTTTCGCATGTTGCCATTGAGGTGGATGAGGGGTGAGGTTTACAAACAGATATCTTTAAGAAAAAGACATCTGTGAACTCCCTGATACATGCCACATCAGCACACGTCCAGTCCACGATCAGAGCTCTCCCAGTTGGTCAATTTCTCAGGATGAGGCGAATTTGCTCATCTGAGACCAAATTTGAAAGTCAATCGAGGGATTTAGAGGATAGATTTTGGAGAGAGTATATAGTAGATGTATAAAACAAGAGTATAGACGTGCAAAAGCTAGTGAACGTAAATCTTTACTATACCCATCAAAAAATAATTGGGTCATAATCTCACCAAATTTATCTCGACATTTAACTACTATCCACATTTTCACGTACAGTTACGTGATGGGAAATGGTGTTTTAACGCATTTCCACGTAACTGTACGTGAAGGAGATGGATCTGGCACAGGAGCTGAGCCAGCAACATCACCGCCGGCTGGCAGTTGTATGTTACAGCTGGTACCCTGAGGTATCGGCAAGGACCGGAGCTAGCCTCTGATCCAGCCGATTAACCCCTCACATGCTGCGTTCAATAGAGATCGCAGCATGTGAGGAGTTTATAGCCACTGGCACCCCAGCAACGTGATTGCTGGGTTGCCGGTAGCTGCAAAGGCGATCGGAGGCCTAATACTTACCTCCCGGTCTGCCAGCAACGAAATCCTCCTATGCCCCGCTCGTCGGCGGGGCCCAAAAGGCTTCCGGTAACATTGGCAAGATGGCGCCGGCTCAGCTTCCGGCTCAGAAGCTGAGCTGACGTCATCAGCAGTGGGTGTCCACTGTATGTTACAGCGGACATACCACTGTAAAGGCAGGAACCGGAGATAGCTCCGATTCCTGCCATTAACCCCTTCAATGCAGCATCCAATGCGATCGCTGCATTAAAGTGGTTTGTAGCAAATCGGCAGCCTGCCATGCGATGGCAAGGCTGGCGACTGCTACTATGGCAACAGGAGGCCTAACAATGGCATCCTATATGCCATTAAGGAAGCTGATTAGGCCCCGTCCGGAGGCGGAGCCTGATCGGTTTGCTGTCAGTGATCAACTGACAACTCTAATACATTGTACTACATAGGTTCTAATGATGTTCTGATGAACATCAAACAAACAGTTGGAGCTTCAAGTCCCTTAGTGGGACTAAAGAAAAGTGTAAAAAAAAGTGTAAAAAAAAAAAAAGTTAAAATAAATGTTGTAAAAAATACAATAAAAGTTTCAAGTAATAACATAAAACCCAATCGCCCTTTTTCGCTTATCAATTAATTTATTATTGAAAATAATAAAGCCATACATATTTGGTGTCGCTGCGACCGTAATGACCTGAACTATAAAAATATTATGTTATTTATTCCGCACAGTGAACACCGTAAAAAAAAAAAATATCTAAAAAAATACTGACATAATTGCTCTTTTTTTGGTCACTTTGTCTTCCAAAAATGTAAATAAAAAGTTATCAAAAAGTGGCATGTACCCAAAAATGGTACCTATAAAAACTATAACTCATCTCGCAAAAAACAAGCCCTGATACAGCTCCGTCGACTAAAACATTAAAAAGCTATGGCTCCCACAACTTGGCAACAGAAAAACTAAATTCTCTTTACAAAAGTTATTTTATTGTGAAAAAATTTGTAAAACATAAAAAAGTGCCATAAATTAGGTATCGCCGGAATCGTACTGACCCACAGAATAAAGTTAACATGTAATTTATAACGCGTAGTGAACGCTGTATAAAAAGAACTATAAAAATATGCCAGAATTGCTGTTTTGTCGTCACCTTGCCTCCAAAAAAAAAAAGAATAACACGTGATCAAAAAGTCGCATGTACTCCAAAATGGTACGAAAATAAAATACTACAGCTCGTCCCGCAAAAAAACAGCCTTCATACCACTACGTCTATGAAAAAAAAAAATTAGTCAAGGCTCCATTAAGTCAGGAAAGAAAAAATATGCAGTTGTGCCGACCCGAGGGGGAACATTTTTTCTGTTTCAAGTGTCGAATTATCAAGGCCCCTAAAATTAGGGAACCAGGAAGGGGAGGAGGCCCAAACATATCTGCTGGAAGCGACGGCACCCGTATTATACCAGGACAACACTTCCCAGCAAAATTCCCCAAACTGCAAAGGTGCAGAGTGTGGACGAAAAGTGAGATAATCAAGGACATTTATCAGTGCGACACCGGCCTGTGCAGACGGGATTGTGTCACAGCGTAATACACATCTATGGTTCATTTGATTGTTTACCCCATTATTATACCACCTGACTATGCCCCTTATATACTCCGCCCGGCTTACATATGCCCCCACATTATAAACGGAAACACCAGTAAGACTCCAAATAAAACTACTACCAAACAAAATCCACGCTCCAAAAGCCAAATGGCACTACCTCCCTTCTTAACCCTACAGCGTGCCCATACAGCAGTTTACTTCCACATATATGGCATCACCATACCCGGGAGAACCCTTTTAACAAATTTATGGGGTGTGTGTCTCCAGTGGCACAAGCTGGGCCCGACATATTTGCCACTGAAATAGCATATCTAGGGAAAAACGGAAATTTTTACTTTGCACCTTCCGCAGCGCAATCATTCATGGAAAAGTCCTGTGGGGTGAAAATGCTCACTACACCCCTTAATAAATGCCTTGAGGGGTGCAGTTTCCAAAATAGGGTAATTTCTCAGCAGTTTCTTTTATTATTTCACATCAAAGCCTCTGCAATTGTGATTCAATACTTTTTAAATTACCAAATTAAGTCTTCATTTTACATGGTACTGTTTCACTCCTGAGCCTGGTCTAATGTTCAGGAAAAAGATTAGGGCCACACGTAGGGTGTTTCTAAAACTGGGAAACACAGCATAATAATAAGAGAACGGTCTTGTTATGGTGGCACAAGCTGCAACATCGAGTGCACACCAATTTCTCCCAATCACCTGCGGAATTAATATGCTCACTACACCCCTAGGTAAATACCTTGAGGGGTGTAGTTTCCAAAATGGGGTCAGCTCTGGGGCGGATCCACTGTTTTGGTCCCACAGGGACTTTGCAAATGCGAAAAAAAAAGTGCCCAGAAACTAATCCAGCAAAAGCTGTACTCCAAAAGCAAATGGCACTCCTTCCCTTCTGAGCCCTACTCTGTGCCCAAACAGCTGTTTATGACCACATATGGGGTATTGCCGTACACAGGAGAAGTTGCTTCACAAGTGTTGGGGTGCTTTTTTCATTTATTTGTTGAGAAAATGTAAATTTTCAGCTAGAACCACGTCTTATTGAAGAAAAAGGATTTTTTTTATTTTCACTGCCCAATTCTAATAAAATCTATGAAACATCATTCAAAATCCTCACTACACCCCTAGATTAATTCCTCAAGTGGTGTAGTTTCGTGAATGGAGTCACTTTTGGGGAGTTTCCACTGTACTGGTACCTTAGGAGCTTTGCAAAAGTGACATGGTGTCAAGAAACCAATCCAGCAAAATCTGTGCTCCAAAAGCCAAATGGCGCTCCTTCCCTTCTGATCCTTGCCGTGTGCCCAAACAGCAGTTTATGACCACAAATGGGATATTTCCGTACTCCAGAGAAGTTGCTTTACAAATGTTGGGGTTCTTTTATTCCTTTATTTGTTGAGAAAATGAAAAATTTTGAGCTAAAGCTACGTCTTATTGGAAATTTTTTTTTTTTTTTTATCTTCACTGCCCAATTCTAATAAAATCTATGAAACCCCTGTGGGGTCAAAATGCTCACTAGACCCCTAGATGGATTCTTCAAGGGGTGTAGTTTCCTAAATGGAGTCACTTTTTTGGCGTTTTCACTGTTTTGGTTCCTCAGGGGCTTTGCAAATGCGACGTGGTCTCCGCAAACCATTCCTGCTAAATTTGAGCTCCAAAAGCCAAATGGCACTTTTTCCCTTCTAAGCCCCGCCGTGTGCCCAAACAACCGTTTATGACTACATGTTGGGTATTGTTTTACTTGGGAGAAATTGCTTTACAAATGTTGTGGTGCTTTTTCACCTTTAGTCCTTGTGGAAATTAGAAAAAAATTAGCTAAACCTACATTTTCTTTGAAAGAATGGAGATTTTCATTTTCACGGCCTTAGTCCAATAATTTCAGCAACAAAACTGCCGAGTCAAAATGCTCACTATATCCCTAGATAATTTCCTCAAGGGGTGTAGTTTCCAAAATGGGGTCACTTTTGGGGGATTTCCACTGTTTTGGCACCGCAACAGCCTTTCAAACCTGACATGGTGCCTATAATAAAAAGGAGGCCCCAAAATCCTCTAGGTGCTCCTTTGCTTCTGAGGCCTGTGCTTCAATCCATAAGCGCACTAGGACCACATGTGGGGTATTTCTAAAAACTGCAGAATCTGGGCAATAGATATTGAGTTGCATTTCTCTGGTAAAACATTCTGTGTTAGAAAAAAAATTGATGAAAATTTATTTCTGCAAAAAAAAAAAAATTTGAAAATGTCACCTCTACTGCCTTAATTCCTGTGAAACTTCTAAAGGGTTAAGACACTTTCTAAATACTGTTTTGAATACTTTGAGGGGTGAAGTTTTTAAAATGGGGTGACTTATCGGGTGTTTCTAATATATAAGGCCCTAAAATCCGCTTCACAACTTAACTGGTCCCTGTAAAAATAGCCTTTTGAAATTTTCTTGAAAATGTGAGAAATTGCTGCTAAAGTTCTAAGCCGTGTAACGTCCTAGAAAAATAAAAGGATGTTCAAAAAACGATGCCAATCTAAAGTAGACATATGGGGGATGTTAATTAGCAACAATTTTGTGTGCTATAACTGCCTGTCTTACAAGCAGATACATTTAAATTGAGAAAAATGCTAATTTTTTTAATTTTTCGCTAAATTTTGGTGTGTTTCACAATTAAATTCACAATTAAATACTGAATGTATCGAGCAAATTTTGCCAGTAACATAAAGTCCAATGTGTCACGAGAAAACGATCTCAGAATCGCTTGGATAGGTAAAAGCATTCCGAAGTTATTACCACAGATTGTCAGATTTGAAAAAATTGGCTGTGTCCTTAAGGGGTTAACAATCAGTGGCAGTCAATGAGAACTATTTTAAATAGGCATTGGACTATATTACAGACAGAACCCACCTTCGAATTGACCCTGTCAAAAATACGCCTAAGGACAGCAAGGAGAAGTAGGAACCTTAAGGACTTTCTGTTGAAAAGCCATTATGTACCTAAACAACAGAATCCTTTCTCCTCAAGAGGTCCAGCTTGGGGCTGTTACCCATGTGGTGAGTGTGGGGCATGTGCTAACATAAAACGGGAAACCACTTTCGAATCAGTGAGTGATGGACGACAATTTAAAATACAGCAATATATATCCTGTAATACCAATTTTGTGATTTATTATGCAACGTGTGGTTGCTCAAAAGTGTACGTAGGTTTGACATCTCAACAACTACGAATCAGAATTAGGGAGCATGTGTGGGATATTGTTGCCGCAAAGGAGGTGAAGGATCTAACCCTGCTCAAAACAATTCTGAAACACTTCAAATTACATCATGGATGTGACCCCAGAACCTTTAAAGCATGGGGGATTGATAGAGTACAATGTGGAGTCAGAGGAGGGGATTCGAGGAAGTTATTGCCTCAAAAAGAGTGTAAATGGATAATAACCCTTGGTACAATGGTCCCCACTGGCCTTAATGAAAAATTTAGTTTTGCGTGATTTTTGTAGTTTCTCTGCCTTTTTAACTATGTCTGTATTAATTTATGTCTATGTTCAGTTTCTATTTTTAGCTATTGCCTCATTGCCTTACTGATTTATTGGCGTTGGATGTTGTGCTCTCAGATATGTACTTCAACTGGACCCTTGAAAATTGAAACCATCTTCCTCTACGTGTTCACTGAAATGACAGCTGAGTAAAAGGATATCTTTAATAGTAACTAGTTTAAAAACAGGGGTAACACACCACTGTGACATAAGCCCCACCGTGAAAATTAAAAAATGTATTAAACAGAAAAACACTGAGTTATTATGATACCTATATCTCTGTGTTTAAACGATATTTGTAGGAATCAGCATATACCCAGGGCACAACAGTAGTACAAACCCTAGTTGAAGCATAGGTGTCCGACAAAATCGGATCTCCTAACGCTGGGTGTAACACAATATAATTGTCCCCAATGCACACATTCCATAGACATTAAACGACCCTACGCGTTTCAGATACTCATCCTCAGGGGTCCGTATCTTGGTAACTCTGGCCTCATCACCAGCGATATTAGTATTCAACAGCGGATATTCCGCTGTGCGTCACGGGAAGATGCACGTATCGATGTCAACGGCATACTTCATTGCAGGCGCTATGTTACTATAAACGCTAAACTCCACCCATCGTATTCGGCGGCAACACATGAATTGACCAATCACAACACCCTCTCGATTCGTGACACCTGCCCATGTGACCCCCCGCCGTCAGCTGACAGCCAGGGGTCATCATCGGCCGCATCATACCGAACGCGCAGGCGCAGTGGAAGCCAAGGACGTATCGCCCGGACTGCCAGACACGAGGAGGTAAGCGCTAAAAGATGATGTATTATAAGTATATCTTGCGGGACAGTATAACACCGCAAGTGGGCAACCTCACAAAGCAACTCAAGAGTAAATAAACACATATAAGGTGGACGAAGTTGCTAAAGTCCCTATTACTTAGAAAAACTGACAAAACGATCTCTTTATGTGTTGGCTGATCAATATAGCCATCTCGAATAAGTAATGCAAAATGCAGATAAACACTCACCCACCCCAAGGTAAACCACCTATAGGGGGATGGTATCACACATTTAGATAAAACATGTATAATTGGTCTGCTCATTTAAACCTGCTGGTTGTATACATTCCAGTCTATGGATCCATTGCGCTTCCTTCCGTAAAATCAGGTTGTCCCAGTCCCCTCCTCTTTTGGGGGGTCTGACAAGTTCAATTGCTTGAAACTTTAACACTGCTGCCTGGCCTTGGTGTTTAGAATGCACGTGCTTAGATATTGGGGTGTCCCTACCATGGATAATATCTCCAACATGCTCCCTAATACGACGACGAAATTGTCGTGCTGTTTTGCCCACATAATTTAGGGGGCATGGGCATGAAATAAGGTAAACTACTCCTGCTGTCTTACAATTGACATAATCCCGAATATTGTATTTTTTCTGTGTGACAACACTGGTAAAACTATTCCCTTTAAGAATGAAATCACAGGCTTTACAGCTACCACATCTGAAAGTGCCTGGTATTTGTCTATCCAGCCATGTACCCCTAGGTGAAATGGGGTCGAAACAGCTGTGCATGACTCTGTCCCTTATATTTTTTCCTCTCCGATACGTGACAGATGGCCTCTGTGTGATCTGGTCTACTAAATCTATATCAGAACTGAGAATACGCCAATACCTATTCAGTATCTGCATAATGTCATTTTGTTTTGAGTCATAGGTGCCTATGAGTCTGGTAATTTGTTCTTCTTTCCGTTTTTTAGGGACCAGGAGACATTGCCTATCTGCATCCCTTGCTCCCTCATAGGCCTTCCTAATGACACTCTCGGGGAAGCCTCTATCCTTCAATCTTGTTTTGAGTTCCTGGGCCTGGCACTCAAAATCACCCATAGAGCTACAATTCCTGCGTACTCTCATGAATTGGCCTTTCGGAATGCCACGTTTGAGGGAATAAGGATGACAGCTATTCCATTGCAAAAAACTATTAGTTGCTGTTTCTTTTCGATGTACCTTTGTGCGGATTGTACCTCCTTCCGTTTTAGTGATTTTCAAATCTAAAAAAGACAGTTCGTTCTCACTGATCTCACATGTAAACCTAAGTCCTACATCATTTTTGTTGAGGGCTGCTACGAACTTATGGAACTCATCTGCTGTAGAGTTCCAGAGAATCAGCACGTCATCAATATATCTAATCCATAATCCAACGGATGATGTCCAATTGACAAATTTGTCCCCAAAGACAATTGTCTCCTCCCACCAGCCAAGAAATAAATTTGCATAGGTGGGAGCAGCAGGACTCCCCATTGCAGTACCACATTGCTGATGAAAGATCTTGTCTTCAAAAATAAATATATTTTTTTCAAGAACAAACTGTAATAACTGCAAAACAAATTGGTTATGGGCAGCAAACTGTGTACCTCTTGATCCCAAATAATACTCGATCGCTTTATAACCACATTTGTGAGGTATGGATGAATACAACGCCTCAACATCCAGACTAGCCAGGATTGTATCTTTCTCCAGAGAAATACCATCAATCTGTTTCAAGACATCCATGGTGTCACGTACATATGATGTAAGACTTAAGACGAACGGGCGCAACACCTGATCAACATAAGTACTCACATTTTGAGTTAAATTATTAATGCCTGAAACAATGGGTCTGCCACGTAAGGGAGGATACCCTTTGTGGATTTTGGGCAGGCTATAAAAACACGCCATAACAGGAAATTGTGGGTACAGGAACCCAAACTCTCCTGCACTAATCAAGGATCTGCTCTTTGCATCACTCAGAATGCTCAGCAACTCCTTCTTGAATAGTGCTGTGGGGTTATCCTTTAAAATGGTGTAACAGTTATGGTTAAACAATATGTCCTCACACATTTTTTTATAATCATCCCTACTCATGACCACAATGTTCCCACCTTTATCAGATGCTTTTAGAACGATGTTCTGTTTTTTCTCTAGAGTGGTCAGAGCTAGTCGTTCGGACCAAGACAAGTTGTTATCCATGCCCCTACTGTCCTGACTAAGATTTTTGATCTCATCTCCCACCATATCCACAAATAAATCCACATTGGTAAAATCTCCTATAGGTGGCAGTTTTCTACTCTTCATTTTTAGGTTGGTGAAGGGACCTAGACCTGGAGCTCTTCCAGATTCCTCTAATAACCCCTCCAAGGCTGCAAGGCCTTCCATATCAGACTCTTCCAACCCTAGTTCCATACATTTTTTTCTATTGTGGTGTTTGAAAAATTTGATCCATTTGAGTTTACGAGCAAATAAATTAAGATCTTTTATCCACGAGAAAGAGTCAAACTTAACTGTGGGGACAAAGGAAAGTCCTTTTTCTAATAATGTGTTCTCTGATGCACTCAAAATATATTCAGATAGGTTGATAATTTGTAGCCTATCCATATTTTTTCCCTTCACTAATCCTATTGTCCCCTCAGCATATAGCGGGAAATGGGAGGATTGTTGGCTAAAAAATTGTTGCCACTATTAGAAGAGGCTCTACCACGGCCTCTATTTCTACCTCTAGCTCCTCCCCTAAATATTTGTTTCCCACCGCTACCACCGAAAAATGGGCCCACTCTTTCAGAGTCTGTGGTTTCACTCTCTGATGTGGAAGGGTCAGATTCCCTCGGCCCCCTATTGGTCTGTTGATATTGTTGTTGTTGTGTATGGACAAAATCATACGCTTTTTTCTCCCTAAATTCCTGTAGATCTCTCTGGAATTGGAAGTGTTTACGTTCCTTAAGATGATTGGTAAACCTCTCTAAAGTTTGTTGGAGAATTTTATCCCGTTTATCAAAACCAGGGGTATCTACCAAGGACTTGGCTGCCTCAATCTCTTTTTTAAGCTCAGCACTAATAGAGTCGAACTGAATTTTTTCTTCCTCTACCAAAATCTGCATCAACCTAAGTGAACTCCCTGTAATCTCTTGTTCCCACCTTTCTTTTATATTAGCAGTTTTTAATCTTAATGCTGGGACAATGGGGACCCTGAGGCCTCTGGGAACTATCTTGTTCTTTAAATAGTTTTCCAGACTCTGGATCTCCCACCAACTTCTAGTATAATCTTTATGCAATCTATTAAGGTTTTTAAAGGTAGATTTAAGAGACGCACCCTGAACTGTATACACCAGTTCACATTCAGAGAAAACGCTTTTAGCCTCACTCATCCACCCTTCTGTGTTTAAATCTGAGAGTGCAAAGGCTGCCATACCCAGATAAAACAAAATAATTAACTGTATAAATTAAATATAATTTCACTGTATAGTTAGATAGAAATCTAATTGTGCTCCCACAATATAAAGAAATTTAATTATAAGGTTCACTGAAATGACAGCTGAGTAAAAGGATATCTTTAATAGTAACTAGTTTAAAAACAGGGGTAACACACCACTGTGACATAAGCCCCACCGTGAAAATTAAAAAATGTATTAAACAGAAAAACACTGAGTTATTATGATACCTATATCTCTGTGTTTAAACGATATTTGTAGGAATCAGCATATACCCAGGGCACAACAGTAGTACAAACCCTAGTTGAAGCATAGGTGTCCGACAAAATCGGATCTCCTAACGCTGGGTGTAACACAATATAATTGTCCCCAATGCACACATTCCATAGACATTAAACGACCCTACGCGTTTCAGATACTCATCCTCAGGGGTCCGTATCTTGGTAACTCTGGCCTCATCACCAGCGATATTAGTATTCAACAGCGGATATTCCGCTGTGCGTCACGGGAAGATGCACGTATCGATGTCAACGGCATACTTCATTGCAGGCGCTATGTTACTATAAACGCTAAACTCCACCCATCGTATTCGGCGGCAACACATGAATTGACCAATCACAACACCCTCTCGATTCGTGACACCTGCCCATGTGACCCCCCGCCGTCAGCTGACAGCCAGGGGTCATCATCGGCCGCATCATACCGAACGCGCAGGCGCAGTGGAAGCCAAGGACGTATCGCCCGGACTGCCAGACACGAGGAGGTAAGCGCTAAAAGATGATGTATTATAAGTATATCTTGCGGGACAGTATAACACCGCAAGTGGGCAACCTCACAAAGCAACTCAAGAGTAAATAAACACATATAAGGTGGACGAAGTTGCTAAAGTCCCTATTACTTAGAAAAACTGACAAAACGATCTCTTTATGTGTTGGCTGATTAATATAGCCATCTCGAATAAGTAATGCAAAATGCAGATAAACACTCACCCACCCCAAGGTAAACCACCTATAGGGGGATGGTATCACACATTTAGATAAAACATGTATAATTGGTCTGCTCATTTAAACCTGCTGGTTGTATACATTCCAGTCTATGGATCCATTGCGCTTCCTTCCGTAAAATCAGGTTGTCCCAGTCCCCTCCTCTTTTGGGGGGTCTGACAAGTTCAATTGCTTGAAACTTTAACACTGCTGCCTGGCCTTGGTGTTTAGAATGCACGTGCTTAGATATTGGGGTGTCCCTACCATGGATAATATCTCCAACATGCTCCCTAATACGACGACGAAATTGTCGTGCTGTTTTGCCCACATAATTTAGGGGGCATGGGCATGAAATAAGGTAAACTACTCCTGCTGTCTTACAATTGACATAATCCCGAATATTGTATTTTTTCTGTGTGACAACACTGGTAAAACTATTCCCTTTAAGAATGAAATCACAGGCTTTACAGCTACCACATCTGAAAGTGCCTGGTATTTGTCTATCCAGCCATGTACCCCTAGGTGAAATGGGGTCGAAACAGCTGTGCATGACTCTGTCCCTTATATTTTTTCCTCTCCGATACGTGACAGATGGCCTCTGTGTGATCTGGTCTACTAAATCTATATCAGAACTGAGAATACGCCAATACCTATTCAGTATCTGCATAATGTCATTTTGTTTTGAGTCATAGGTGCCTATGAGTCTGGTAATTTGTTCTTCTTTCCGTTTTTTAGGGACCAGGAGACATTGCCTATCTGCATCCCTTGCTCCCTCATAGGCCTTCCTAATGACACTCTCGGGGAAGCCTCTATCCTTCAATCTTGTTTTGAGTTCCTGGGCCTGGCACTCAAAATCACCCATAGAGCTACAATTCCTGCGTACTCTCATGAATTGGCCTTTCGGAATGCCACGTTTGAGGGAATAAGGATGACAGCTATTCCATTGCAAAAAACTATTAGTTGCTGTTTCTTTTCGATGTACCTTTGTGCGGATTGTACCTCCTTCCGTTTTAGTGATTTTCAAATCTAAAAAAGACAGTTCGTTCTCACTGATCTCACATGTAAACCTAAGTCCTACATCATTTTTGTTGAGGGCTGCTACGAACTTATGGAACTCATCTGCTGTAGAGTTCCAGAGAATCAGCACGTCATCAATATATCTAATCCATAATCCAACGGATGATGTCCAATTGACAAATTTGTCCCCAAAGACAATTGTCTCCTCCCACCAGCCAAGAAATAAATTTGCATAGGTGGGAGCAGCAGGACTCCCCATTGCAGTACCACATTGCTGATGAAAGATCTTGTCTTCAAAAATAAATATATTTTTTTCAAGAAAAAACTGTAATAACTGCAAAACAAATTGGTTATGGGCAGCAAACTGTGTACCTCTTGATCCCAAATAATACTCGATCGCTTTATAACCACATTTGTGAGGTATGGATGAATACAACGCCTCAACATCCAGACTAGCCAGGATTGTATCTTTCTCCAGAGAAATACCATCAATCTGTTTCAAGACATCCATGGTGTCACGTACATATGATGTAAGACTTAAGACGAACGGGCGCAACACCTGATCAACATAAGTACTCACATTTTGAGTTAAATTATTAATGCCTGAAACAATGGGTCTGCCACGTAAGGGAGGATACCCTTTGTGGATTTTGGGCAGGCTATAAAAACACGCCATAACAGGAAATTGTGGGTACAGGAACCCAAACTCTCCTGCACTAATCAAGGATCTGCTCTTTGCATCACTCAGAATGCTCAGCAACTCCTTCTTGAATAGTGCTGTGGGGTTATCCTTTAAAATGGTGTAACAGTTATGGTTAAACAATATGTCCTCACACATTTTTTTATAATCATCCCTACTCATGACCACAATGTTCCCACCTTTATCAGATGCTTTTAGAACGATGTTCTGTTTTTTCTCTAGAGTGGTCAGAGCTAGTCGTTCGGACCAAGACAAGTTGTTATCCATGCCCCTACTGTCCTGACTAAGATTTTTGATCTCATCTCCCACCATATCCACAAATAAATCCACATTGGTAAAATCTCCTATAGGTGGCAGTTTTCTACTCTTCATTTTTAGGTTGGTGAAGGGACCTAGACCTGGAGCTCTTCCAGATTCCTCTAATAACCCCTCCAAGGCTGCAAGGCCTTCCATATCAGACTCTTCCAACCCTAGTTCCATACATTTTTTTCTATTGTGGTGTTTGAAAAATTTGATCCATTTGAGTTTACGAGCAAATAAATTAAGATCTTTTATCCACGAGAAAGAGTCAAACTTAACTGTGGGGACAAAGGAAAGTCCTTTTTCTAATAATGTGTTCTCTGATGCACTCAAAATATATTCAGATAGGTTGATAATTTGTAGCCTATCCATATTTTTTCCCTTCACTAATCCTTTTGTCCCCTCAGCATATAGCGGGAAATGGGAGGATTGTTGGCTAAAAAATTGTTGCCACTATTAGAAGAGGCTCTACCACGGCCTCTATTTCTACCTCTAGCTCCTCCCCTAAATATTTGTTTCCCACCGCTACCACCGAAAAATGGGCCCACTCTTTCAGAGTCTGTGGTTTCACTCTCTGATGTGGAAGGGTCAGATTCCCTCGGCCCCCTATTGGTCTGTTGATATTGTTGTTGTTGTGTATGGACAAAATCATACGCTTTTTTCTCCCTAAATTCCTGTAGATCTCTCTGGAATTGGAAGTGTTTACGTTCCTTAAGATGATTGGTAAACCTCTCTAAAGTTTGTTGGAGAATTTTATCCCGTTTATCAAAACCAGGGGTATCTACCAAGGACTTGGCTGCCTCAATCTCTTTTTTAAGCTCAGCACTAATAGAGTCGAACTGAATTTTTTCTTCCTCTACCAAAATCTGCATCAACCTAAGTGAACTCCCTGTAATCTCTTGTTCCCACCTTTCTTTTATATTAGCAGTTTTTAATCTTAATGCTGGGACAATGGGGACCCTGAGGCCTCTGGGAACTATCTTGTTCTTTAAATAGTTTTCCAGACTCTGGATCTCCCACCAACTTCTAGTATAATCTTTATGCAATCTATTAAGGTTTTTAAAGGTAGATTTAAGAGACGCACCCTGAACTGTATACACCAGTTCACATTCAGAGAAAACGCTTTTAGCCTCACTCATCCACCCTTCTGTGTTTAAATCTGAGAGTGCAAAGGCTGCCATACCCAGATAAAACAAAATAATTAACTGTATAAATTAAATATAATTTCACTGTATAGTTAGATAGAAATCTAATTGTGCTCCCACAATATAAAGAAATTTAATTATAAGGTTCACTGAAATGACAGCTGAGTAAAAGGATATCTTTAATAGTAACAAGTTTAAAAACAGGGGTAACACACCACTGTGACATAAGCCCCACCGTGAAAATTAAAAAATGTATTAAACAGAAAAACACTGAGTTATTATGATACCTATATCTCTGTGTTTAAACGATATTTGTAGGAATCAGCATATACCCAGGGCACAACAGTAGTACAAACCCTAGTTGAAGCATAGGTGTCCGACAAAATCGGATCTCCTAACGCTGGGTGTAACACAATATAATTGTCCCCAATGCACACATTCCATAGACATTAAACGACCCTACGCGTTTCAGATACTCATCCTCAGGGGTCCGTATCTTGGTAACTCTGGCCTCATCACCAGCGATATTAGTATTCAACAGCGGATATTCCGCTGTGCGTCACGGGAAGATGCACGTATCGATGTCAACGGCATACTTCATTGCAGGCGCTATGTTACTATAAACGCTAAACTCCACCCATCGTATTCGGCGGCAACACATGAATTGACCAATCACAACACCCTCTCGATTCGTGACACCTGCCCATGTGACCCCCCGCCGTCAGCTGACAGCCAGGGGTCATCATCGGCCGCATCATACCGAACGCGCAGGCGCAGTGGAAGCCAAGGACGTATCGCCCGGACTGCCAGACACGAGGAGGTAAGCGCTAAAAGATGATGTATTATAAGTATATCTTGCGGGACAGTATAACACCGCAAGTGGGCAACCTCACAAAGCAACTCAAGAGTAAATAAACACATATAAGGTGGACGAAGTTGCTAAAGTCCCTATTACTTAGAAAAACTGACAAAACGATCTCTTTATGTGTTGGCTGATCAATATAGCCATCTCGAATAAGTAATGCAAAATGCAGATAAACACTCACCCACCCCAAGGTAAACCACCTATAGGGGGATGGTATCACACATTTAGATAAAACATGTATAATTGGTCTGCTCATTTAAACCTGCTGGTTGTATACATTCCAGTCTATGGATCCATTGCGCTTCCTTCCGTAAAATCAGGTTGTCCCAGTCCCCTCCTCTTTTGGGGGGTCTGACAAGTTCAATTGCTTGAAACTTTAACACTGCTGCCTGGCCTTGGTGTTTAGCATGCACGTGCTTAGATATTGGGGTGTCCCTACCATGGATAATATCTCCAACATGCTCCCTAATACGACGACGAAATTGTCGTGCTGTTTTGCCCACATAATTTAGGGGGCATGGGCATGAAATAAGGTAAACTACTCCTGCTGTCTTACAATTGACATAATCCCGAATATTGTATTTTTTCTGTGTGACAACACTGGTAAAACTATTCCCTTTAAGAATGAAATCACAGGCTTTACAGCTACCACATCTGAAAGTGCCTGGTATTTGTCTATCCAGCCATGTACCCCTAGGTGAAATGGGGTCGAAACAGCTGTGCATGACTCTGTCCCTTATATTTTTTCCTCTCCGATACGTGACAGATGGCCTCTGTGTGATCTGGTCTACTAAATCTATATCAGAACTGAGAATACGCCAATACCTATTCAGTATCTGCATAATGTCATTTTGTTTTGAGTCATAGGTGCCTATGAGTCTGGTAATTTGTTCTTCTTTCCGTTTTTTAGGGACCAGGAGACATTGCCTATCTGCATCCCTTGCTCCCTCATAGGCCTTCCTAATGACACTCTCGGGGAAGCCTCTATCCTTCAATCTTGTTTTGAGTTCCTGGGCCTGGCACTCAAAATCACCCATAGAGCTACAATTCCTGCGTACTCTCATGAATTGGCCTTTCGGAATGCCACGTTTGAGGGAATAAGGATGACAGCTATTCCATTGCAAAAAACTATTAGTTGCTGTTTCTTTTCGATGTACCTTTGTGCGGATTGTACCTCCTTCCGTTTTAGTGATTTTCAAATCTAAAAAAGACAGTTCGTTCTCACTGATCTCACATGTAAACCTAAGTCCTACATCATTTTTGTTGAGGGCTGCTACGAACTTATGGAACTCATCTGCTGTAGAGTTCCAGAGAATCAGCACGTCATCAATATATCTAATCCATAATCCAACGGATGATGTCCAATTGACAAATTTGTCCCCAAAGACAATTGTCTCCTCCCACCAGCCAAGAAATAAATTTGCATAGGTGGGAGCAGCAGGACTCCCCATTGCAGTACCACATTGCTGATGAAAGATCTTGTCTTCAAAAATAAATATATTTTTTTCAAGAACAAACTGTAATAACTGCAAAACAAATTGGTTATGGGCAGCAAACTGTGTACCTCTTGATCCCAAATAATACTCGATCGCTTTATAACCACATTTGTGAGGTATGGATGAATACAACGCCTCAACATCCAGACTAGCCAGGATTGTATCTTTCTCCAGAGAAATACCATCAATCTGTTTCAAGACATCCATGGTGTCACGTACATATGATGTAAGACTTAAGACGAACGGGCGCAACACCTGATCAACATAAGTACTCACATTTTGAGTTAAATTATTAATGCCTGAAACAATGGGTCTGCCACGTAAGGGAGGATACCCTTTGTGGATTTTGGGCAGGCTATAAAAACACGCCATAACAGGAAATTGTGGGTACAGGAACCCAAACTCTCCTGCACTAATCAAGGATCTGCTCTTTGCATCACTCAGAATGCTCAGCAACTCCTTCTTGAATAGTGCTGTGGGGTTATCCTTTAAAATGGTGTAACAGTTATGGTTAAACAATATGTCCTCACACATTTTTTTATAATCATCCCTACTCATGACCACAATGTTCCCACCTTTATCAGATGCTTTTAGAACGATGTTCTGTTTTTTCTCTAGAGTGGTCAGAGCTAGTCGTTCGGACCAAGACAAGTTGTTATCCATGCCCCTACTGTCCTGACTAAGATTTTTGATCTCATCTCCCACCATATCCACAAATAAATCCACATTGGTAAAATCTCCTATAGGTGGCAGCTTTCTACTCTTCATTTTTAGGTTGGTGAAGGGACCTAGACCTGGAGCTCTTCCAGATTCCTCTAATAACCCCTCCAAGGCTGCAAGGCCTTCCATATCAGACTCTTCCAACCCTAGTTCCATACATTTTTTTCTATTGTGGTGTTTGAAAAATTTGATCCATTTGAGTTTACGAGCAAATAAATTAAGATCTTTTATCCACGAGAAAGAGTCAAACTTAACTGTGGGGACAAAGGAAAGTCCTTTTTCTAATAATGTGTTCTCTGATGCACTCAAAATATATTCAGATAGGTTGATAATTTGTAGCCTATCCATATTTTTTCCCTTCACTAATCCTTTTGTCCCCTCAGCATATAGCGGGAAATGGGAGGATTGTTGGCTAAAAAATTGTTGCCACTATTAGAAGAGGCTCTACCACGGCCTCTATTTCTACCTCTAGCTCCTCCCCTAAATATTTGTTTCCCACCGCTACCACCGAAAAATGGGCCCACTCTTTCAGAGTCTGTGGTTTCACTCTCTGATGTAGAAGGGTCAGATTCCCTCGGCCCCCTATTGGTCTGTTGATATTGTTGTTGTTGTGTATGGACAAAATCATACGCTTTTTTCTCCCTAAATTCCTGTAGATCTCTCTGGAATTGGAAGTGTTTACGTTCCTTAAGATGATTGGTAAACCTCTCTAAAGTTTGTTGGAGAATTTTATCCCGTTTATCAAAACCAGGGGTATCTACCAAGGACTTGGCTGCCTCAATCTCTTTTTTAAGCTCAGCACTAATAGAGTCAAACTGAATTTTTTCTTCCTCTACCAAAATCTGCATCAACCTAAGTGAACTCCCTGTAATCTCTTGTTCCCACCTTTCTTTTATATTAGCAGTTTTTAATCTTAATGCTGGGACAATGGGGACCCTGAGGCCTCTGGGAACTATCTTGTTCTTTAAATAGTTTTCCAGACTCTGGATCTCCCACCAACTTCTAGTATAATCTTTATGCAATCTATTAAGGTTTTTAAAGGTAGATTTAAGAGACGCACCCTGAACTGTATACACCAGTTCACATTCAGAGAAAACGCTTTTAGCCTCACTCATCCACCCTTCTGTGTTTAAATCTGAGAGTGCAAAGGCTGCCATACCCAGATAAAACAAAATAATTAACTGTATAAATTAAATATAATTTCACTGTATAGTTAGATAGAAATCTAATTGTGCTCCCACAATATAAAGAAATTTAATTATAAGGTTCACTGAAATGACAGCTGAGTAAAAGGATATCTTTAATAGTAACTAGTTTAAAAACAGGGGTAACACACCACTGTGACATAAGCCCCACCGTGAAAATTAAAAAATGTATTAAACAGAAAAACACTGAGTTATTATGATACCTATATCTCTGTGTTTAAACGATATTTGTAGGAATCAGCATATACCCAGGGCACAACAGTAGTACAAACCCTAGTTGAAGCATAGGTGTCCGACAAAATCGGATCTCCTAACGCTGGGTGTAACACAATATAATTGTCCCCAATGCACACATTCCATAGACATTAAACGACCCTACGCGTTTCAGATACTCATCCTCAGGGGTCCGTATCTTGGTAACTCTGGCCTCATCACCAGCGATATTAGTATTCAACAGCGGATATTCCGCTGTGCGTCACGGGAAGATGCACGTATCGATGTCAACGGCATACTTCATTGCAGGCGCTATGTTACTATAAACGCTAAACTCCACCCATCGTATTCGGCGGCAACACATGAATTGACCAATCACAACACCCTCTCGATTCGTGACACCTGCCCATGTGACCCCCCGCCGTCAGCTGACAGCCAGGGGTCATCATCGGCCGCATCATACCGAACGCGCAGGCGCAGTGGAAGCCAAGGACGTATCGCCCGGACTGCCAGACACGAGGAGGTAAGCGCTAAAAGATGATGTATTATAAGTATATCTTGCGGGACAGTATAACACCGCAAGTGGGCAACCTCACAAAGCAACTCAAGAGTAAATAAACACATATAAGGTGGACGAAGTTGCTAAAGTCCCTATTACTTAGAAAAACTGACAAAACGATCTCTTTATGTGTTGGCTGATCAATATAGCCATCTCGAATAAGTAATGCAAAATGCAGATAAACACTCACCCACCCCAAGGTAAACCACCTATAGGGGGATGGTATCACACATTTAGATAAAACATGTATAATTGGTCTGCTCATTTAAACCTGCTGGTTGTATACATTCCAGTCTATGGATCCATTGCGCTTCCTTCCGTAAAATCAGGTTGTCCCAGTCCCCTCCTCTTTTGGGGGGTCTGACAAGTTCAATTGCTTGAAACTTTAACACTGCTGTTAAACTACTAACATCTTCCTCTACGTGTGGACTAGAGGGATGCAAGATTTGAATAACAGTTTTATTTTGTACTTATGACATAGTATATCTGTAATACTGTCCCCATTTCTGATCGGCCGCCTTTCCTTCTTTTCTTCACTTTTACATTTTTTCTTTTCTTTTTTCACTATTATTATTCTCTTTTTTTCACTTGTGATTTGTATTTTTTCATATAGATCTGTTTACAATTTGAGCATTGCTACACATGCACCTCCCTTCCACTTTACATGTGTTTGTGGAAATATTATACTTGTTGAAGATGGTATTACTCTTTCTGTGCTCCATCTTTCATCTTTCCTTATTTCAGGGGGTGGATTGATATTGTAACCACTTACCCCCACGACATATGCACACACACATATATATATATATATATATATATATATATATATATTCTTTTTATATTCAGTCCATTTATGCATCCTGCTATCCACATCTTTATCCGGGGGCACGCATGCGCTGTGAAACGATTTGCGGAGTTTCCACTCTAAGCTGTCTTCTTGACGCTCTGCACCTGTGCTGTCTCCTGGGAACGGCACATGCGCAGATGCGCCTGATGGTTTAGGGCGGTATTCTCGCGTCATTTATACAAATCACGCTCATGCGCCTTTGACCCAGGTCATGATTGCTCCAGGATGTACCACATGTCCTTAGACAACTTTCTATTTAAAGTTTGGTTTGAACACATTGTCATTACCCCTTAACAAAGCTACACGTGAAACGCGCGTCGGGGCGCTTCTCTGAGCCACTTGACTGCACTCCTCCCCATGGGTAAGGCACTTTGCTTTTGTTATTCCGTTAGGATTCTGTCCATATGTACTTTTATGTGAGGAACTGCACCATTGGCAGATTATTTTAGATCTCTCCATCTAAGTGCACTTTTTATCACATACGTAAGTGTATACCCCCTTCTTCTGTGGATATGCCATTGACAAACGTTGCATTATATACACTACCGTTCAAAAGTTTAGGGTCACTTAGAAATTTCCTTATTTTTGAAAGAAAAGCACAGTTTTCTTCAATGAAGATAACATTAAATTAATCAGAAATACACTCTATACATTGTTAATGTGCTAAATGACTATTCTAGCTGCAAACATCTGGTTTTTAATGCAATATCTACATAGGTGTATAGAGGCCCATTTCCAGCAACCATCACTCCAGTGTTCTAATGGTACATTGTGTTTGCTAACTGTGTTAGAAGGCTAATGGATGATTAGAAAACACTTGAAAACCCTTGTGCAATTATGTTAGCACCGCTGTAAACAGTTTCGCTGTTTAGAGGAACTCTAAAACTGACCTTCCTTTGAGCTAGTTGAGAATCTGGAGCATTACATTTGTGGGTTCGATTAAACTCTCAAAATGGATAGAAAAATAGAGCTTTCATGTGAAACTTGACAGTCTATTCTTGTTCTTAGAAATGAAGGCTATTCCATGCGAGAAATTGCCAAGAAACTGAAGTTTTCCTACAACGGTGTGTACTACTCCCTTCAGAGGACAGCACAAACAGGCTCTAACCAGAGTAGAAAGAGAAGTGGGAGGCCCCGCTGCACAACTGAGCAACAAGACAAGTACATTAGAGTCTCTAGTTTGAGAAAAAGATGCCTCACAGGTCCACAACTGGCAGCTTCATTAAATAGTACCCGCAAAACGCCAGTTTCAACATCTACAGTAAAGAGGCGACTCCGGGATGCTGGCCTTCAGGGCAGAGTGGCAAAGAAAAAGCCATATCTGAGACTGGCTAATAAAAGGAAAAGATTAATATGGGCAAAAGCACACAGACATTGGACAGAGGAAGATTGGGAAAAAGTGTTATGGACAGACGAATCAAAGTTTGAGGTGTTTGGATCACACAGAAGAACATTTGTGAGATGCAGAACAACTGAAAAGATGCTGGAAGAGTGCCTCACGCCACCTGTCAAGCATGGTGGAGGTAATGTAATGGTCTGGGGTTGCTTTGGTGCTGGTAAAGTGTGAGATTTGTACAAGGTAAAAGGGATTTTGAATAAGGAAGGCTATCACTCCATTTTGCAACGCCATGCCATACCCTGTGGACATCGCTTGATTGGAGCCAATTTCATCCTACCACAGGACAATGACAAAAAGCACACCTCCAAATTATGCAAGAACTATTTAGGGAAGAAGCAGGCAGCTGGTATTCTATCTGTAATGGAGTGGCCAGCGCAGTCACCAAATCTCAACCCCATAGAGCTGTTGTGGGAGCAGCTTGACCGTATGGTACGCAAGAAGTGCCCATCAAGCCAATCCAACTTGTGGGAGGGCCTTCTGGAAGCATGGGGTGAAATTTCTCCCGATTACCTCAGCAAATTAACAGCTAGAATGCCAAAGGTCTGCAATGCTGTAATTTCTGCAAATGGAGCATTTTTTGACGAAAGCAAAGTTTGAAGGAGAAAATTATTATTTCAAATAAAAATCATTATTTCTAACCTTGTCAATGTCTTGACTATGTTTTCTAGTCATTTTGCAACTCATTTGATAAATATAAGTGTGAGTTTTCAGTTAAAACACAAAATTGTCTGGGTGACCCCAAACTTTTGAACGGTAGTGTATAATTCATACTAGCACGAATAATAGTATATATTAATGGTAACTATCTGGCTACACATTTGTCCCAAATAGGATATCTTTCTACATAGATTTAATTCACTATTGAATATTTTATCTTTAACATTGTGTGATACGGGTGTATTAGAACTGTACATATACATTCTATAGTGGCTCATATACAGTTATATCCTGTTTAGGATCCTCTGTATTTTTACATTGTTCATTTATGTGTAATAATAAAGAAACTGATTTTCTATTTTCATACTATAAATAGGATATGACTCCTTGTTCTCTTTTGTGTATATGTGATTGTTGGGAGACAGCAGACATGGTCTGATGTTGAGGAGGTGAAGTTTTAACAATTTTGGTTCAACTTGAAGGACTCGTCAGTGTGATGGAACTCCTTCCGTTCCTCTTTTCTTTCCTAGCATACTTGGGATGAGTTTGGTAGGAAAGAATACTTTTAGTCATATCTACATATACAGTCTGTACCTTAGCCTTTTAATCCTGCAGCTAAGCGATTACATAAACACCATTGCCTACATATTACACTGTAATGCTTTATATTATCTTGTAGATAGTCAGGAGATATGTATTTTTATATATATTTGATTGCTGATACCTTATAAAGATACAGCTAAACTAATCCTGTTTGTACATAAATGTAAGAAATTCTTGTTATAATAAATAGTAAAAGTACCCGTGCCAAACCTATTGGTGAAATATGAACTGATTGATTTATTTCTCGCATTATAAAGACATTGCCATCACTCACATCAGTCTTTTACATTCTAATTTCTATATCTCATACACACTTGGGTCCATTAATCTATTCCTATGAGGGTGAGAGGACACCTGTGTACCCATAGGAAACCTATGCAAACACAGGAAGAACATACAATCTCCATATAGATGTTGCTGTTCTAAGATTCCAACCCAACAACCTAGATTAGAGAAGAATGGAAGACATCATCTTTAAAGGAGTATTTCCAAGATTAGCATTTGTCAGCTATCAAGCGGAGGATAAGCATGCACCCTGATGTTCCATGTAATGTCTAAAGGGCTGACGGAAACAGCTGAGCGCTGTACTCGGCTTTCTCAGTCTGTGCTATAGATTTTGAATAGAGAGGTATGTTCGTCCTCTGCTCCATTCAAAGTTTTCCACACTGCAAGAGTGCAAGGAGGAAGAACGGAGGGTTTATAGTTCTAGTTCCATTCTAGTGGGTCCCGTCAGTGGGGCCCCCAGTGATCAGACATTTATATATGGATAGGTGATAAATGTTAATCTTGGGTATACATTTTATCTGATATTTGAAAAGAAACACTAGAAAAAACAGCGAACCTGTCATCAGAAGATGTTGTTTAAATCCACTTTTTATTTTAAACGTATTTTTAAAGCATTTTGTAGTGGTGGTATTTGCTACTATGTTTAAAGGCAATGTACAACTTTGAAAGCGTTTTAATTACTTTTTTAAATAAAAATGTCTATCAGTGTGTTTGGTGCAACTTTATAATTAGTTTTATTAAAAATTATGTTTACTTTTTGAGATACAGCTGCTTTGTATTCATTCTGTATACAGAGCAGCAGTATCTTGCACTTACTCCTGTATCCGTCAGATCAGCAGGACTGACGGGTTCAGTTACAGCGGGTCCTGCGTGTCTCTGTCATGCAGGATCGAGCTGTTACTGATTGCATCTAAGTTCATAACTTAGATGTGATCGATTACAGGTGGATCCTGCATCGCAGAGACACGCAGGACCCGCTGTCACTGAACCCGTCAGTCCTGCTGACCTGACGAATACCAGATTCAGCGCAAGATACAGCTGCTCTGTATACAGAATGCATACAAAGCAGCTGTATCTCAAAAAGTTAAAATTCAAAACTAATTTGCAAGTTGCACCAAACACACTGATAGACGTTTTTATTTTAAATTTTAAAAATCACTTTCCCTTTTTTCCCCTTCCTCCATCTTATCTCTCCCCTCCTTTCCTCTCCTCATCTACCCATTTCTAGAAAAGGGATCAGTGAACTCCTCCCACTCCTATATCTTGATTATATTTACCCTTCTAAGTGTTGTATAGGTAAATTACCAAAACTAGGGTCCTCAACACAATCACAATACCTCCCTATTCAGCTATTAATTATATCGGAGCAAATATTTAATCCCATTTTCCCTAGCCTACCTTGGAATCACAATACAATGAAACATATTTTCCACAACCCCTCTCTAACATGTAGCAGGAGAAATACTGTACTGTATCTCTCCTGCCAACATGTAGCAGGAGAGATACATCTCTGCTAAGCTGTTTATCTCATTAATCACCTAAAGAGAAACTTCTCCAACAGCTCAGCAGCAAAATCACAATGGTCACTGGAGAAAGGGGAAGAAAAAACAAATGAAAAAATAACACCACAACCCCACCCACCTCACTCGATCCACCAGATCTCCTCCCATCTCCCAATATGGGCGGTCTTACTAAACTTAAGTTTCCCATACTTCTTTCTTTTTTTCATGAGGTTCCCTGCTCCTCGACTGTGTGTGTGTGTGTGTGGGGGGGGGGGGGGGGGGGTGAGGCAGCGCCCCATTTCCTGACAATAAGTACCCTGGCCGTATGCAACAATCTAGTAATGACAACTATTTGTCCCTTATTATGTTTACCTTCTTCCATTTCTTTTGTACAATTAAGGATTGCTAGAATCGGAGATTTAGGAATGTCTCTCCCCACATAATTTTCAATTTCCTCAAAGATGTTAACCCAAAATATTTTGATGTACAGACATGTCCATATAACATGGATAAAGTTAGCCATTGGGGATTGGCATCTAGGACATTTAGAGCTGTTGTTAGTATCAAATTTACATAAAATAGAAGGGGAATAATACAGTCTATGCATGTTGATTTGTATGAATTGATGGTTTACACTGACCGACACATTTTTAAAATTTCTATAACAACTTACCCACCAATCATTATTGATCAGACCTAAGTCTACAGGCCATTTTGCTTGACTTGGGGGCAGCATACTTCCAGAAAGTGCACCATTTATAATTTTATATAGTGACGAAACACTCCTTTTACCTAGATTATTGTGAATAAGCCTATTGATCCCACTGTGACTTTGTACAACAATTTTTTCTTTATTTCTACAGATGTAACCGTCTTTATCTTGTCTTTTAACGCATTAAATACACATGGGAAAGATCCATTATCTTAATTTTTTCAATGACGTATCAATTACTTTTGTGGTGTGATATCACGCTGCAGCAATTTATCAGAGTCAAGATAAAGATGGCTACATCCGTAGTTATACTAACTGCGTGCTGTATTTGAATATATCAATATCAATAATTTTCTCTTATTTAATAAATAATTTTAAGTTCCTCAAAAGTGATCAGTGTCCCATTATTGAATAAATCTTTAATATGTCTAATACCATATTTTATCCTCCCCCTTACATCCTGAATATTCTCAAATTCTTTCAAATTTTTATTATACCACACTGGTGTACATGGAAGTGCTCCCTTAATCCCTAAAATTTTTTGCAATGCTACCCAACTCTCCATCAACAGCTTACATATCGGCCGACCCTTATAGGTGCCTACACTTAGTTGCCCCGACTCCAACAACTCATATATGTTACTTATTTGATCTTCTTTCTCCCTCACCAGCCTCCTCAAAGTACTTACTTCATGCCATCTAAATAAGGGTTTAATCTGAAATGCTATAAAGTATCCGAAGAAAAAGGGCATTGCCATTCCACCCTCACTCACTGGTCTCCATAGAAATTTTTGTTTTATTCTCACCCTCTTCCTGCCCCCAATAAAGTCATTTAATATAGTTTCTATTAATTTTAATATTTTTTCAATGATCTAGACCGGGCTGGCAGCTAAAACATAGAGTATTTGTGGTTGTAGGATCATTTGAACCAATGCCACCCTGTCTGCCTTAGATAATGACATCTCGACCCAGATAGAGATTCTAGACCGTATTATAGCAAGAAGAGGCATAATATTTAAGGGAATAAAGTTCTCAATATCTGCGTCGATTTTAATACCTAAATACTCAAAATTTTGAGTTGGTTGCAAAACCTTGAGTTTACTAGTTAGTTCAAAATTATCCAGAGGAAGGAGCGTAGATTTACTCCAATTGATACTTAATCCAGAAAATCTTCCAAAGTCCTCTATTACATGTATAATCTTAGGTACAGTCTTTTCTGAATTATTGAAACATAGTAATATATCGTGAGCGTAGAGTAAAACTTTATCCCCCCTTCCTCCGCTGCCGAAGCCCACTATATCCTCCCTACTTCTTAGCCAAACTGCTAGGGGCTCTATAAAAATAGCAAACAGCAGCAGAGGGATGGGACATTCCTGCCAAGTACAACGAGTCAGACAAAAAGGGGCTGTAAGTCCACCATTAAGTCTCACTCTTGCACTTGGTCTAACATAAATTTTCCTTACCATATCGATGTATTCCTGGCCCAGATCAAACTTCTCCATTACTTTCCATAGGTATGCCCACTCCACCATGTCGAATCCTTAGTAGCATCCAATGACAGGATGGAGTGGGCTCCACCTTCACCCATCTGTATATTTCCAAACAACCTATCAAGATTATCATTTACATTTCTTCCTCCGATAAACCCACTGTCACGTAGCGGGTTAGTGGACCCACTAGGCCGTACCGCGTAGCGGGGAGGCAGCTGGCCAAACAACAGGAAACCCCAGCAATACAATGTCCCGCACAAGGGCACCTGGATAGTCCAGACAGTGGCCACAGCTCTGGCACTGATGGAGATGGGTGCAGCAGATAACGCCAAATGTGGCGAATGACACAGGTGCCGCAGGTTGCGCCAGACGTGGCGGATTCCTCCGGACATGTCAGATGACACAGGATGTGGCGGATTCCTCTGGGCATGGCAGATGACACAGGACGTGGCGGATTCCTCCGGATGTGGCAGATGACACAGGATGTGGCACCACTCGATACTAGAGGGGCCTTCTTATAGACCAGGAAATCGTGGCAGTTGATGATGATGATGATTTCCTTTGTGCGCGCCCACCCTACGGGACACAGCAGGCCGGAGCGGAAGTGAGCGCTGGACCTAGGAAGGAGATGGGGACCAGCGGTCACGGATCCATGGCTGCGGGCATCGGGAGGTGAGTAAACCCGACAGCCCGCGGCCATGGATGCTACAGTATCTCCCCTCTTACACCTCTTCTTCTTGGGGCCAGAGCGAGAGAGGAACTTTTTAATAAGAGCAGGGGCACTGAGGTTCTCATCTGGCTCCCAGGACCTCTCCTCAGGACCAAACCCTCTCCAGTCCACCAAATAGAAAGTCCTACCTCCTACCCTCTTGCAGTCCAGGATCTCACTCACCTCGAATATATCAGAAGAACCGCTGAGAGCAACTGTGGAACTAGAAGTCTTGCTGTAGCGGTTCAGGACCACTGGCTTCAGGAGGGACACATGAAAGGAGTTGGGGATTCTGAGGGTAGGAGGCAGACACAGCTTATAGGAAACAGGGTTTATCTGTTGCAGAATCTCGAAAGGACCAAGGAACCTGGGAGCAAACTTGTATGAGGGTACCTTCAAGCGAATGTTCCGAGAGGACAGCCAGACTTTAGTCCCCAGAAGATACTGAGGCGGCTCCTATTATCTGCTTTTCGCTTCATGCGATCGACTGCCAGTAAAATAGAGGACCGGGTCTGTTGCCAGATTTGCAAAAAGTCCCCATAAGCAGAGTCAGCAGCGGGTACTTGAGATGTGGTCGATACTGGGGGAGGGACTCTAGGATGTTGACTGTACACAATGTGAAATGGAGTAGAAGTGGTGGATTCACTTGTGTGGTTGTTGTATGAGAACTCGGCCCATGGAAGAAGCTATACCCAGTTATCGTGCTGTGAAGAGATGAAGTGGCAGAGATAATTCTCCATGATCTGGTTGATCCTCTCAACTTGCCCATTTGACTAGGGGTGATAAGCTGAGGAAAAGTCCAATCTCACATCCAGGAGTTTACAGAGGGCTCTCCAGAACTTTGAAGTAAATTGAACCCCCCGGTCGGACACAATGTGTAGAGGCAAGCCATGCAAGCGAAAGATGTGTAGAATGAAGAGAATCGCCAGTCGAGGAGCAGAAGGTAGGCCGGTCAGCGGGATAAATGTGCCATCTTAGAGAACCGGTCCACCACCACCCAGACAGTGTTTCATCCTGCTGAGGGGGGAAGGTCTGTGACAAAGTCCATCACAATGTGCTGCCAGGGGGCATTGGGTACAAGCAGAGGTTGAAGCAGGCCGGCAGGCTTGGAGTGAGTAACTTTGTTAGAGGTACACACCATGCAATAAGAGACAAAGTCCAGAACATCTATGGGTAGCGTAGGCCACCAGAAGTGACGAGCAATCAGGTCTCGGGTTTTACGGATACCAGTGTACCCAGCCAGTTTAGAACTGTGTCCCCAGTGGAGAATTCTTCTCCTGTCTGCCAACCGAACAAAAGTCCTCCCAGGAAGGATGTCTCTAACCTGCAGAGGATAAGCAGTGACAATGCAGGACGGGTCTATGATAGTCTGAAGGGACTCCACCGTGTCTTTCGTTTCAGCAGAAGAAAAAAGTCTTGAGTAGTAGCCACATACTACTGCCTTTCCAGAAGTGCACCTGCACCAACAGAGGAAGCGTCCACTTCCAGTGAGAACTGCCGAGATACATCAGGATGATGGAGGATCGAAGCTGAAGTGAAGGCTTTCTTGAGGCTAATAAATGCGGACTCTGCCTCTGGAGTCCACACCTTGGCGTTCACACCCTTCTTGCTAAGGGTAGAAATGGGAGCCGTAAGAGAAGAGAAGTTAGGAATAAACTGCCAGTAGAAATTGGCGAATCCCAGAAACCGCTGTAGGACCCTTAAGCCTTGAGGACGTGGCCACTCCAGGACAGCTTTCACTTTCTCAGGATCCATCTTGAGGCCTTGATCCAAGATGATGTAGCTCAGGAAGGGCAGAGAACTCTTCTCAAAGATGCACTTCTCCAGCTTGGCATATAAATGATTCTCCCTTAATCGTAATAGAACCTGATGGACATGCCTCCGATGAGTCGTCGGATCTAGGGAGAAAATCAAAATATCATCGAGATAAACAACAACACAGACATAGAGGAGATCTCGGAAGATATTATTAACGAACTCCTGAAACACTGCAGGGGCATTACACAGTCCGAAGGTATTCGTAGTGCCTGTCCCGGGTGTTAAATGCCGTCTTCCATTCATCACCCCGGCGAATCCGGACTAGATTATAAGCCCCCCGCAGGTCTAGCTTAGAAATTTTTTTGCCTCCTCGTATGTGATCAAACAGCTCAGATATAAGTGGCAACGAGTATTTGTTCTTGACCGTGATCTGGCTGAGACCACGGTAGTCAATGCAGGGACAAAGGCATCCGTCCTTTTTAACGAAGAAGAATCCAGCCCCGGCCGGGGAGGAAGACTTTCGTATGAAACGCCTCTCCAGATTCTCCTTGATATAGGCCGACATGGATAGAGATTCAGGCAAGGAGAGAGGATATACTCGACCACAGAGGAGGGAGGCATTAGGAACCAGTTCAATGGGGCAGTTATAAGTCTGATGTGGAGGCAGCATCTCAGCCTCCCTTTTGCTGAAAACATCTGCATACTGAGGAAACTGGGGAGGCAGTCCCGCCAATGACTGAGGCAGAGGAGGCTTGACAGGATGGATCTGCAACAGACAATGACCATGGCACTTGGAGCCCCATTGGAGAACCTCTCCAGAATTCCAGTCCAGGACTGGGGCATGTAGTCGAAGTCAAGGCAGGCCCAGTAGAACAGGATTTATGGCCTTGGGCAAAACAATGAAAGAAATGAGTTCAAAATGAAGGACTCCAACCTGGAGCTTCAACGGCTTGGTTTTAGAAATGATGGGATCAGGCAGAGGCAGTCCATTAACTGAGGCAACAGCCAAAGACGTCTCTAGGGGGACTATGGGCAACTGAAGATGATCCACAAGCTCTCTCTGGATGATGTTTGCAGCAGAACCAGAGTCAAGATAGGCAGAAACTTGATGCGTCCTCTCGCCGGATACTGGAGTCACAGGAATAGTCAGCTTGGAACAGAATGCCTTATTAGGTACCGTTCCATCTAGGGTTGTCTCTCCAATAAGTCCTAGGCAATGGGGTCTCTCTGGCCTCTGGGGACACAGGTGCACAATATGGCCTCCGAGGCCGCAATACAGACAAAGTCCAGAAGTGCGTCTGCGTTGTCTCTCCTGGGTAGACAATTGGACATAGTTACTCTGCATAGGATCCTCTGGTGGGACGACTGAGGAGGATTGATGAAAAGTAGAATCCAGCCTAGGAAGTTCTCTCTCCCGGAGAACTTCCTGGGAACGCTCCCGGATCCTCATGTCAACCCGGGAGGCGAGTAGGATAAGATCGTCCAGGGTAGTTGGCAGATCACGACCAGCCAGCTCGTCCTTGATCCCTGAAGACAGTCTTTGCCAGAATGTGGCCACCAAAGCCTCGTTGTTCCCGGTCAATTCAGCAGCCAGGATATGGAACTGAATGGCATACTTGCCCACGGAGAGGTCTCCCTGATGTAGGGTCAGCAAGGATGCAGCAGCTGAAGAAATTCTCCCAGGTTCCTCAAAGATCGAGCGGAAGTTCTGTAAGAAGCACTGCAAGTCACGGGTCTCTGGTCCCTGATGTTCCCACAGAGGGTTAGCCCATGTCAGGGCTTTGCCAGTGTCAGGGTAGCTTCCTTCTCCCTGTTATTTCACACCGAAAAACCACCTCTGTAAGTTGGAATCTGAGTGCAAGCGTGGAAAAAATATACCAGGAGACAAGTTGGTACAGATCCTCCCTCAGTGCAGTAGGAAGTAAGAACTGGACTTTTTATTGAACAAAGAAACACAAACGTTTCCTCCCTAGAGATGTGGATGAGCTTAATCCCTATTGGCTCTATTCAGCTGTAAGTTCTTCTGTACACTCCTCTTGCATTCCAGGGGCGGTGTCTCCATAGGTGTGTCCCTCATGCAGGCTCCTTTGTGTTCCATAGATCCAATCTCTTTGTGAAATATATTGATATATATATTATATAAATAAGTAAGGATAATATTTTTGCAAACAATATACATGGTAATGATCCCTGACAGTCCGCCCTA
Source organism: Rhinoderma darwinii (assembly GCF_050947455.1). Taxonomy (NCBI): domain Eukaryota; kingdom Metazoa; phylum Chordata; class Amphibia; order Anura; family Rhinodermatidae; genus Rhinoderma; species Rhinoderma darwinii. The sequence goes on from NC_134691.1 coordinate 255,536,894, forward strand.
AAAATATTATTACTCTATCCCTGAGTCTTGCCTAGCAACCTACTACTGACCACTCGAACAAGGCGGGTAGGGGTTTTGGATTTCTTCACCAGCTTGAGACGAGCTACTCCTCATGAGTAACCCCCCTTTGTACCTGGACTTCCAAGGTTTCGGAGTGGTCCTAACTTTCCCTATTCTCCACAGGATTACAGGATGGTTGTCTTGGTATAATTTACAAATCGCTGCTGGTTGTAATATATATAATTAATCCAGTCTACATTTTTATTAATGGTAATAATTGTCGCACTGTCACTTACTGTCCTAATGGTACTTTTACCCCTGCATATATAACAGGTCATGGGCAGCATCTTCCCCAAACCTAAAGACACCCAGGTAACATAACCTCCGGGCTCTCATTGCTGCCATGTACTTCTTACATATGAGTGACAACAACCAGTGACCTTCACCTCACACCTCCACATAAAACTCCTCAGATTGTAATTTGCAGCACCGTGGCATATTTACACACATTATAATTATAAACCTCAGACAATATAAACAATAGGGCCTCAATTAATAAATTAATGCTAACACCAATCTCATGCTATCACCCTCAGGTTTTGGGTCCCATCAGTTCATTGCAAGTCCTGTACATCATCGTCCTCTTCTTCTTCTGCTCTTCTGTGGAGTCAGACTGCACAGTGGTGTCCAGTGGGGGATTTATTATTATCCTCCACCTGGTCACTTACTTATTAAAACACTTGATACTGCTGACGGATTCACTCAGGTCTTTGGTCTTTACTTTACTTTGCTGATGTCATCAGGACTTGGTTTCGTCCTTCTCATCTGTCAGACACCGTCTCTTTTAGTATACGTCACCGGGCTGTACATAGCACCTCATGCTGTGAGCCTGGGGTGAGATCCCACGTAGACGGAGTAGTGGAGTTTTATTGTGACTACCACAAACCCTCCACATCTGTCCTCTTCCTCCGGTAAGCTACTTGTCTGGGCGGCTGCTTGGAATTGTGACACTGCCGTCAGTTCATGACAAACACGTTGTACTGGCTCAGGCTGTGCCTGCCGCATCTGAGTGATGGAGTTCATAATATTAAAAGTATTTTAGTTCATGTTTACTGGCACTTGCCGGGGACCCCCAACCCTTGTCAATTGTTAAAATAAATAGTAATCTGGTGATAACATCATCCGCATACACTATAAACGTTGTTCTAAATACATACAATAATAATGACAGGCCCTTAAACTACATCAAACAAACACCTTTATGTAAGAAAAACTTCTCTGTTCCACTGGACAGGGCACCTAGAAGATGTGTAATTACTAGGTACATTGTATTTGAACTTGGTGTCACACTTTCCAGCAGGATTTGTACCTTGATCTCAGCTGATTACCTGGAACATCTCCTATTCACAGAAATATACACAGATTCCACATGTTTATCTGACAAGTGTCTCAAATAAATTTTTCTCCCCCAACTCTTCTTCGTTCTACCTGGGAAGGCCTCTTAACGTCTGTTCTCATCGTGGGAGGCGGGTATGATAAGGTTGGCACCGGTCTGCCAGGACCGTTCTGTAGGCAAATCAAACAGCTCTAACAGAATTTACCAGCATCAGCTGTAAAGCCTGGGACATACCAATTAGATCTTACCACATCGATCCTTGCAGTCTTGGGGCATATGTGAGGTCATACACATCAATGCAAGTGCCATCAAGAGTGCCTTGGGTGCTACCGGTTTACCTTCCTTTATCCGTCCACATTCTGTTAGAATCTGGTTCTCACGCCTTCCGCTCCCAGTTGGACTCTTCCTGTGGAAAACACGCTTTCCATCGCATAATCAGTAATTGATCTTAATCAGATAATTAATTTGAAGAACATTAACAATGACAGATTTATGTTAAACGTTCACACTGGGCAGTAACTAAAACTGATATATACAAACTGATTCTTCTTCTCTTTATATATATCTATACATATACATATACACTGCTCAGAATTCTCTGCTCTAAAATTTTCCTTTCACAACAAAAATATTTTCAAATGGGAATCTACTTGCACTGAGAAGTTATAATTTACACAAACATAATACTGATGCCTCCAATAGTCCAATGCTAAGGCTGGTCCAGTACTTTACATAAAACTTAACCTCAGTATTTAATATTCCCACAACACTTTCTGAATATCGTTATTAAACAAACTAACTTTGGAATAACATCTGGAGAACTGCTGACAGCTTATCATTGTACAAACACCAGTTCAATACTTGGGATAACACTGTTCTCCCGTCACTACACACAACGTCTGCAGTGGGGAAGATAGCGGCCGGGCTTCAGGCCCCCCTGAGAACAGGTCTACACATACGAGCACATTGTCATACACTTCTACCTCGGGTAGTTGTATGTTCTGCAGTCGCTGGGACGGGTAATCTGGCCGGGCTGCACTTTTCACAGGTACCTTTGCTGTTTTACCTATGTCATGCCGTGCGCACATCATGCAGGCTGCTACAAACCTAGTGGTGGCATTATTGTATCCAGGGACAAGCCAATTTACTGACACCTGGCTGCACATACCCTTGTTGTCAGATCTGTCTTCTCTTGCTCTCTCAATTGGCTTACCCGATGATCCAATAAAGTTCCTACTACCAATGGGCCCATAATTGTGGGCGATGCCAGAAGCGTACCTAGAGTCAGTGTAAATGTCGGCCGTCTTACCTTATGCCAGGTTACAGCCTGAGCTTGCACTTCCAGCTCCGCTCCTTGAGATGAATAAGAAGGTGAGAGTGGTTTCTGGATAATTTATCTGGTGCCTCGTATCCTGTCTTGTACATACTGTATATGATTAAGTATTTCTACATTACAAATTTACATTGGAAACCCATGTTACATATAGATAGAACATTTCAAAGGGGGGCATCTTCATTCTTTAAAATAAAAACAAATGTTACACACTTCTCCACACTCATCTGATAATCCAGAACACTTTGAGAATCTCACTTTTATCAGGCTCTGTAAATACTTGATTAATACAAAAACAAATAAAAATTACTTAAATCTTTACATAAAATTAACAATGTTCAGATAATTTTCACCTCCTTCCCTACTAAATCTATAAAGACTCATCTGTGAGTGACCTCGGCCTCTTGTGTAAATTTGCTGGAGGGGGATGGTCTCTTACACATTTTGTAGATCTCCTGGAACCAAATTCATTAATTCAAAACAAACCAAAATTGTACCTGATCAGTCCCTTCACCATTCCCCCCTTTGTGGACTCTGCGAAAGTAATGTAGCAGGGTTCAAAACTACATCTCAACATAATAAGGTCGGGCACTCTATCTGGGGGCACTAGTTTAACCCTCTGTAATACACAACAGCCTGGAACAAAAATTTTCTCCTGACAAAAATACATTTTATCTTTAAAATGACTTGCAACCATTTACCTGTAAAACATCTCACATTTTCCAAATAACATTTAGGCAGCACTATAGCACGTGCCTCATGTGTGAAAATAAAAACAAAACAATTGTAATTAGTTATTCAATTAAACGGAAAATAATATCTGGTAATATTAATTACTGCAAACCAATAAACTGTATATAAAAATAGTGAACAGTGGGGGCACATACATTTTCAAGACCCCGTGTCTCACAATATCTGTATTTTAATTCATTTGAATTAACATCAAATCACATTAAATCTTATCACATCATAACACATAAATATGCAGCGTAACTGTTATATCTTTTTGCAGACATATCCAGCGGTCTGTAATATTTTCCTCGCTTGGTGAAGTTACTGGACAACAGTGCATGCGCAAAAATAAGAAACTTTCCTTTACACAGAAAAAAAGAAACTGATTTTAACCCCATACACAAAACACTAAGAATTTTGTTTTTTAGACATTGGTGCTGTTAAAAATAAGAGCATACAATATAGATCTAAAATCAGTGCAATATTGTAATCACTTGTCTCATCAGCCCACGCCCTATATACAAACTTACACCAGTCTGCTTTTCAGACTGCACACAGCCCCCCTCCCCCACACAATCTATCACACACGGTACATCAAATTCAACAGGAGGGGGTCACACACTCACTCCTCACAGCTTCTATTCTCACAATCTTAACAATTTCAATGCCGGCAAAAATTCTCCCATACAATGAACCTCCAAGAGTCACACATCTGTAACAGTGTCCAATCTGTCGGCCACTATCTCTATATTATGATGACGTGTCTTTTCACCAGTGCACAGCGTCCTGCACCCCTGGGACGGAATCTAGAATAGAAGAAAACACTGCAGCATGTGTTACTGGCAACTCTTTACTGAGGGAAATGACAAAATTAACAAGACTATCATTTCATACTGAGTTGATTGGGCCGGGCGTGACCTCATCAGGGGGTGGGGGGGCAGCCTCTCCCACAGGAAACACAGCTGTGAGGGGGGTTTTTCTGCCCACAATGAGGACACACTCAACATGAGGGACTGCCGCCATTATGGGGCGGTGGCTGGTCCTGTGTTTTCTAATACATATAACATACAATGCCGTTCTTATTTCCAACTTCCATTCACTTCACCAAATCATACGAATAGGATCGTCCGGGTACGGGTGATCCTGATGATTTGAATATGGACCGTAAACCATCTATATTTTTCACATAATTTATATAACACTTTTGGTCTGTAACCTTCTAACCGAGGTCTGGCCAAAATATTACCTACGACTTATCACACAACTTATCAGTGCGTTACACACCCCGCGTGCACCTGTCCCATGACTTATCACACGACTTATCACACATGTGCCCGCATGCCCGCGTATAAGACAGGTTATAATACTACCCACGACTTATCAGTGTTTACACCCCGCGTGCGCCTGTATAAGACAGGTTATATTTTCTATCTAGTCCCTAGTCCCTATCTAGTCCCAGAGGATGGTTAGTCCTTTTTGCAAACAATATACATGGTAATGATCCCTGACACCAGTAAGGAGAGAGATGATGAAGGCGATCCTGACGTCATCCGAAGAGAAGGACCTGGCATGTAGTCTGAAGTGGATCAGGCACTGATTCAAAAATCCCCTGCAGGACCTCGGATCTCCGTCATAGCATGGAGGTAGCGGCAAGAAACACAAGGGATTGGCACCGGTACAGACAGGAAGTGTAGCAGGAGGAACAACAGGAATGGGTGCGGTGACGACTGTGGTTGGAGCAAGCAGCCGATGGGCAATAGCGTTCACCGACAGGAGGAGTTGGTCCTGTCGTGACTAGAGATCCTCCATCTCGGCCAGCATGGCTTGTGTCGTCAAAGTCTCAGGTTGACCAGCGGGGTCCATGGCCTGAGTGTACTGTCACGTAGCGGGTTAGTGGACGCACTAGGCCGTACCGCGTAGCGGGGAGGCAGCTGGCCAAACAACAGGAATCCCCAGCAATACAATGTCCCGCACAAGGGTACCTGGATAGTCCTGACAGTGGCCGCAGCTCTGGCACTGATGGAGATGGGTGCAGCATATAACGCCAAACTTGGCGGATGACACAGGTGCCTCAGGTTGCGCCAGACGTGGCAGATTCCTCCAGACGTGGCAGATGACACAGGATGTGGTGGATTCCACTGGACGTGGCAGATGACACAGGACGTGGCACGACTCGATACTAGAGGCACAGCACGGAAAACAGGAACAGATAACAAGGCACGGGTAACAACTGGAACGGGAAAAACTAAGGGACCATTTGCAAGACAGACTGGGAAAACTAACAACGCTCAGGCAAGGATCAGAAGGCCTGGGGCCTTCTTATAGACCAGGAAATGGTGGCAGATGATGATGACGATTTCCTTTGTGCGCGCGCTGGCCCTGGCACCCTACGAGACACAGCAGGCCAGACCGAAAGTGAGCGCTGGCGTCTGCTAAGAAGGAGATGGGGACCAGCCATCACGAATCCATGGCTGCGGGCGTCGGGAGGTGAGTAAACCCGACGGCCCGCTGCCATGGACGCTACACCCACTTTGATCAGGGTGCATAATTGATGAGATTAGCTTAACTAAACCTCATTGCCAATGCTTTAGCATATATTTTTACCTCCGTATCGAGGAGTGAAATGGGTCTATATGACTCAGTTTCTATTGGATCTTTAACTTTTTTTTTAATATAACAGTAATAATAGCCTCAGTCATTGACAATGGGAGACCCTTCTCCTTATTCGACTCCTTGATGGTTTCCAATAGTAAGTGGAGTAGCTCCTTTCCACACTTTCTATATATCTCAAACGGGAGACCATCAGACCCTGGGGATGTATTCCTAGAGAAGGATTTCACTGCCTCCCTAAGATCCTCTACTGTTATAGGAGCTCCCAAGGTTTTCCTCTGTTCTTCTGTCAAAGTAGGGTGTTTTATCCCATCAAGAAACTGACTTAAAGAGGCTCTGTCACCAGATTTTGCAACCCCTATGTCCTATTGCAGCAGATCGGCGCTGCAATGTAGATAAGAGTAACGTTTTTATTTTTTAAAAACGAGCATTTTTGGCCAAGTTATGACCATTTTTGTATTTATGCAAATGAGGCTTGCAAAAGTCCAACTAGGCGTGTTTAAAGTAAAAGTCCAACTGGGAGTGTATTATGTGTGTACATCTGGGCGTGTTTACTTCTTTTACTAGCTGGGGGTTCTGACGAGAAGTATCATCCACTTCTCTTCAGAACGCCCAGCTTCTGGCAGTGCAGACACAGAGCGTGTTCTCGAGAGATCACGCTGTGTCGTCACTCACTTCCTGCCCCAGATCCTGCATCGTGTCGGACGAGCGAGGACACATCGGCACCAGAGGCTACAGTTGATTCTGCAGCAGCATCGGCGTTTGCAGGTAAGTCGATGTAGCTACTTACCTGCAAACGCTGATGCTGCTGCAGAATCAACTGTAGCCTCTGGGTGCCGATGTGGCCGACACGATGCAGGACCTGGGGCAGGAAGTGAGTGACGTCACAGAGTGATCTCTCGAGAACACGCTGTGTGTCTGCACTGCCAGAAGCTGGGCATTCTGAAGAGAAGTGGATGATACTCCTCGTCAGAACGCCCAGCTAGTAAAAGTAGTAAACATGCCCAGATGTAACACACATAATACACGCCCAGTTGGACTTTTACTTTAAACACGCCCAGTTGGACTTTTGCAAGCCTCATTTGCATAAATACAAAAATGGTCATAACTTGGCCAAAAATGCTCGTTTTTTAAAAATAAAAACGTTACTGTAATCTACAATGCAGCGCCGATCTGCTGCAATAGCAGATAGGGGTTGCAAAATCTGGTGACAGAGCCTCTTTAATTCTGTATCACTAACTCCTAACTTGGTCCATTGAAAAACAGCTCCAATTACATCCGTAATGGACGCCGCGAAAAACGCTTCCGGTCCACATGAAAATGGCGCCGGATTTCGCTCTGCCAAAGACCTTCCTTTTGGTCTGTGTGGGAGCGACGCATGCGCTGTTCCCACACAGACGGCATACGCTATATTGCCGTTCGCATTCTCTATGGGGATGTATGTGCCGTATTCCGTTAATCGACACATACAGAGATGAAAAAAAAAATGGCAGCCCCCATAGAGAAGTAAAAGTAAAAATAAAGTAAAAAGTACAACACAATAACACAAATAAATAAAATTTATTTTAATATCAAACTAAAATCAATATTATATATAAAAAAAAATTAGTGACACCTTCCCTTCAAGCTCTATTTTAACCATGGCATGATCAGATATGCCATTAATTTCATAGTCCATTCTCGCTACGTTCTCAACAAATTCCGGATTCGATAAGGCCATATTAATACGAGACATCGACTTGTATGTTGTACTAAAACACAAAAAGACCTTTCTAGGGCCATACTTATTTCTCCACATATCTACAAATCCGGTTTTTGCTACAGAACCTAGTGAGAGGAGACACTCTCATCGAACATGGGTAATTACCTTCTGTTCCCTTAATCCTATCCAGTTGTTCCTCCATTATGGAGTTAAAGTCCCCAATGATGAATACTAATCCTTTATCGATCGTATTCAAAAATAATAGTACTTGATTTAAAAAAAGATCAGGTTTATAAGGGGGTGGGATATATATAGGTATATATATATATATATATATATATATATATATATATATGTGTGTGTGTGCATTTAGTACCTTCTAGTATCCCGTGAAGTATAATAAACCTTCCCTCTTTATCAATTTGTGATGTTATGATTTAAAATTTAATGTGTTTGTGTACATATACACTGACTCCCCTAGAGTATGCACATGATACTCATGTCCTGCCCATTTTCTCCTAACTTGATCTATCTTTTCCCCTATTCAGTGGGTTTAAACAATTTATTGCTGGGAGATGGCGATTGATTGAATCGAACACTGAACATCTATCTCCCATTCCCCTAACATTCCAAACTAATATATTAACCATATCTTTGGTAAAGAAAGTAAGAATTTATATATTATTGTTGTGTTGTACACTTGGGAGAATGGTAGGATCCAGCAACCGAGTAAGATCGGGGAAAAACACCCCCAAAAAAAAACGAAGAAAAAAAACCCAAAAACCACAACCCACCCAACCCACTCCAATCCCCCTTCATGATCTGCCATTTTCTCATGCAGATCTCAATTCTAGGGACCACCCTCCCCACCACCTCCACCCCCTCCATCAACCTCCCACCAATGCAGAGATCAAGAATAGACGCTAGTTAATTAAATAAATAAAGCTATTTCAGTAAATGCTGAGCATTTCAGTTCTAAGCAAAGAACATAAAGTCCGATACTATCTAGCCAGTCCATTGCTTCCAATATTGTTAATTATATAAATGAGGCAATTACGATATACACTATGCACTTAAGATCCGTGCTAAGAACATCAGAGTCCGACACTATCTAGCCAGTCCATGGATTCCTGAGGAGAAAGAAAAAACATAGTACTATCTTTATATACTAATCAAACTTTTGCCGGAAACATCAAAGAAAATACAATTTGAGCTTGATGAAGTCACATCTTCACATCCCTGAAGATACGTATTTTCAGCTGGGTTACCCGTGAAAAGTCGGGAAAAATAGCGATCTGATTTACATTATATTCACATGTTGTAATTTCTCTGCTTCTCCGGAGACTAATAATTCGATCTGTGCAGTTCAAAATCTTGAGCAATATAGGGCGCGGAGGTATAGTTTTTTTTTTCTTAGAACCCGATGAGCTCTTGCAACTCCAAAGGAAGGAGATAATATTTCCTTTCCTGTCAGATCGGTTAACCAGGAAGAAACACAATCTTTCCCTTGTAGGCCTTCCGGAAAACCAATTATGGTTATTCCTCCTTGCTCTGTCTTCAAGTTCAACTACTTTATTTCTTAAATCTTTATTTTCTGTGTACTCTTTACTTCCTTTTTTATTGTTGACATATCTTTAACCCCTTAATGACCGCCGATAAGCCTTTTTACGGCGGTCATTAGTGGACTTTATTCTAGAGCGCCGCCATTCTACGTCGCTGCTGTAGAATAAAGTAAACAGAGCAGGGAGCCGTGAAATCTCCCTGCTCTCAGCTGCCAGAGGCAGCTGAGGGCTGGGGGCGTCCCTGCTCTGCTGGGTGAGATCGATATTAGTATCGATGTCACCCGTTTAACCCTTCAGATGCGGTGCACAATAGCGAGCACCGCATCTGAATGGTTTTGTAGAGAGGGAGGGAGCTCCCTCTCATCTCACTGACACCCGGCGATAAAATCGCAGAGTGTCTGTGTCTTCTATGGCAGCCGGGGGTCTAATAAAGACCCCCAGGTCTGCCTGGAGCGAATGCCGGCTAGATCATGCCGCAGGCATGACCTAGCAGATGCCTGTCCGTTTTAAACGGACAGGCAGTAATACACTGCAATACAAAAGTATTGCAGTGTATTATAATAGCGATCGGAGGATAGTGAAGTCCCCTAGTGGGACTAGTAAAAAAGTAAAAAAGTTTAATAAAGTTAATAAAAAAAAAAAAGTGAAACAAAAAAAATGAAAAACCCACTTTTTCCCCTTACAAAATGCTTTTCTATTAAAAAAAACTACAATAAAGCAAAAAAGTTACACATATTTGGTATCGCCGCATCCGTAACGACCCGACTATAAAGCTGTTACATTATTTAACCCGCACTGTGAACGCCGTAAAAAATAAAATAAAAAACAATGGAAAAATTGCTGTTTTCTGTTAATCCTGACTTAAAAAAAATGTGATAAAAAGTGATCAAAAAGTCGCATCTACTCTCAAATGGTACCAATAAAAACTGCAAGTCGTCCCGCAAAAAACAAGACCTTATACAGCTATGCCGACGCAAAAATAAAAAAGTTACAGCTCTTTGAATGTGACAATGGAAAAATGTAAAAAATGGCTTGGACATTAGGGCCCAGAATGCAAGCAGGGGGAAGGGGTTAATAAAACTCTCTATTTGTGCTTCCGCAGCTATAATTTTCTCACAGATTTTGCCAACTTCATCTCTTAGTAGCACAATATCATTGCGTACCACTCCCATCAGAGTTGAGAGCTCCTCTAATGCATGATTGCTCTTTTTGACTTCAGATAAGCTCTCAGCTAACATGCTCTCAGGCGCTTCCTGCTCATCTTCCACTGCCTCCAAGATGTCATATCGTGTGCCTGAGGGCTGATCAGTAACTGAGTCAGATTTCCCATCTCCAACTATAGCCCTTTGAGCTAATCTGTTAACACACCTTTATCTCTATCTTTATCTTTTGGAGATATACCACCTCCTCCCGATTTCCTGTTGGCAGATTTTGGTGCCATCTGTTTAACCCCTTCCCGCTCCTGGACGTACTATTAAGTCATGGTAGCTGTATTGTTCGCGCTCCATGACCTAATAGTACGTCACGGGAGTAACGGCCATTTCGGCCGTCTTCCCGACACATACAGGAGCTGTGACAGCTGCGGTCTCGTACAGCAGTTGCCGCAGCTCCCACAGTGGGGACCGATCGCTGTGTCTCCGCTGATTAACCCCTTAAAAGCCTCGTTCAATAACGATCGCGGCTTTTTAGGGGTTAAGCCACCATCGTCGGCCTGCTACACGATAGCTGCAGGCGATGGTGGCTATGGCAACCGGACGTCTAACAATGGCGTCCGGCTATGCCATCTACGTAAGCCGAGTGGGTCCTGACAAAGTGAGGACCCACTATGCTTGCTGTTAGTGAGGAGCTGACAGCTCTTGTACACTGCACTACGCATGTAGTGCAGTGTATTAGAATAGCGATCAGGGCCTCCTGCCCTCAAGTCCCCTAGTGGGACAAAGGAAAAAAGTTTAAAAAAAAGTAAAAAAAGGTTGTGTAAGAATAAGAAAATAAAAGTTTTAAAAGTAATAAAAGTAAAAATCCCCCTTTTTCCCTTATCAGTCCTTTGTTATTAATAAAAATAGATAAATAAATAAACTATACATAATTGGTATCACCGCGTCCGTAACGGCCTGAACAACAAAATGATTTTGTTACTTATCCTGCGAGGTAAAAGAAAATAACAATAAACCATACAAGAATCCCAAGTTTTTTGTCATTTCACCTCACAAAAAATGGAATAAAAAGAGATCAAAAAGTTGCATGTACCTAAAAATGGTAGATCGAAACTACAGTTCGTTACGCAAAAAAATGGCTTTTTTGATGGAAAAATAAAAAAGTTCTGGCTCTTAGAATATGGTAACACAAAAAGTAAATGATTTTTTACAAATTGTATTTTCAAACGCCATAAGACATAAAAAAAACTATAAACATATGGTATTGCCGTAATTGTATCGCCCCGCAGAATAAAGTGAATATGTCATTTATAGCGCACGGTGAACGCTGTAAAAAAAAATTTGAATAACAAACAATAGTAGAATTGCTGTTTTTTAGTCACCACATCACATAAAAATAGAATAAGAACTGATCAAAAAGTCGCATGCACCCCATGAAAACTGCAATATATTCCTCAAGGTGTCTAGTTTCCAAAATAGTGTAACATTTTGGGGATTTCCACTGTTTTGGCACCACAAGACCTCTTCAAACCGGACATGGTGCCTAATAAAAAGGAGGCCTCAAAATCCACTAGGTGGTCCTTTGCTTCGGACACCGGTGCTTCAGTCCATTATCGCGCTAGGGCCACATGTGGGATATTTATCAAAACTGCAGAATCTGGGCAATAAGTATTGAGTTGCAATACTCTGGTAAAACCTTCTGTTTTACAGAAAAAAATGGAATAAAATGGATTTTCTGACAAAAAAAATATATATGTCAATTTACCCTCTACTTTGCTCTAAATTCCTGTGAAACACCTAAAGGGTTAATAAACTTTCTATATGCTGTTGTGAATACTTTGAGGGGGTCTAGTTTCTAAAATGGGGTGTTTTATGGGGGTGTCTAATATATAGGCCCCTCAAAGTAACTTCAGAACGGAACTGGAACCTAAAATAAATAAATTTGGCAATACTTTGCTTCTTACATTATACTGATAATGAGCAGTGCCCACCCTGAGATGACCCCAGTTTTGACCGTTTGTATAAATGGAGACCCCTATTAGACGGTTTCAGTGCCCGGTTTTCCCAAGCATACACCCCCGAGAAGTGTATTTCTATTGAGGAGTCCTTGGTAGATTTTAAAGGGAGACTTCAATTCCGCCAGTACCTGCCGATTAAGAGGGCAAGGTATGGCGTGAAGATGTATAAGCTGTGTGAGAGTGCATCAAGGTATACCTACAAATTTATGATAAGTGAAGGGAAGGACAGCAGTATTCAGCCCCCAGAATGCCCCCCCTTACTGGGAGTTAATGCAAACATTGTGTGGGATTTGGTGCACCCACTGCTGGACCAGGGTTACCACCTCTACCTGGATAATTTTTATACCAGCATCCCACTCTTCAATTGCCTCACTTCCAGAAGTACTGCGGCATGCGGCACTGCTAGAAGAAATCTGAGAGGCCTCCCTAAGACTCTGCTTGGGCAAACACTCAGAAGGGGTGAGAGCAGGGCACATTCTAGCAGCAACATATTGTGTGTCAAGTACAAGGAGAAGAGAGATGTCCTTGTATTGACAACAATACATGGCCACAATAGTACCCAAGTATCTGTACGAGGTACCAGTACAGAGACCCCAATCCGGACTGCATCCTGGACTACAATAGGTACATGGGAAGGGTGGACTTGTCAGATCAAGTCCTGAAACCCTACAGTGCCATGCGGTGTGGTATAAGAAGCTGGCCGTGCACATCATACAGATGGCATTGTATAATGCGTACGTGCTACGTCGATGTTCAGGCAAGACGGGAACTTTCCTGGAATTTCAAGAGGTGGTTATCAAGAACCTAATCTTTAGGGACCAAGAAGGGGGCACCCAGTACTTCTGGAAGCGAGGCCACACACATTGTACCAGGGCAACACTTTCCAGAAGAAGTTCCCCAAACTGGCGAGAAGGGAAAAAGTCAAAAGAGGTGCAAAGTCTGCTATAAGATGGGGCTAAGGAAGGACACAATATATCAATGTGACACGTGTCCCAAAAAACCAGAGCTCTGTATGAAAGTGTTTTAAAGTTTATCATACATCCTTGATTTTTAATCTACCCTGATGCACTCCGCACAGCTTATCCCCCTCATCTTTCCCTTCTGAGCCCTGTTGTGTGCTCAGGCAGCTGATAACAGCCACATGTAGGGTATTGCTGTACCCAGGAGAACCCACATTACAGTTTATGGGGTGTATACCTCTGGTGGCGCATGCTGGGCACAATATATTGGACACTGAAATGGCATAGATATATAGAAAATTGCAAATCTCACACTTCACCATCTGCTGCGCATTACCTTTTAGACAATACCTGTGGGATCAAAATGCTCACTACACCTCTAGATAAATGCCTAAAGGGGTGTAGATTTTAAAATGGGGTCACTTCTTGGGGGTTTCAACTGTACTGGTACCTCAGGGGCTTCTGCATTCACGACTTAGCACTAGAAAAGCTCCAGTAGGCTAAATGGTGGTCCTTTCCTTCTAAGCCCTGCCGTGTGCCCAGGCAGCAGATAACAGCCACATGTAGGGTACTGCCGTACCCAGGAGAACCCACATTACAATTTATATGGTGTATATCTCCGGTAGCGCATGCTGGGCACAATATATTGGACACTGAAATGGCATACATACATAGAAAATTGCAAATCTCACATTGCTCCATCTGCTGCGCATTACCTTTTAGACAACACATGTGGGATCAAAATGCTCACTACACCTCTAGATGAATGCCTTAAGGGATGTAGTTTACAAAATGGGGTCACTTCTGGTGGGTTTCCATTGCTTTGATACCTTTGGGGCTCTGCAAATGCAACATGGCACCCGAAAACCAATCCAGCAAAATCTGGACTCCAAAGAACACATAGCTCTCCTTTCCTTATGATCCCTCCCATGGGCCCAAACGTCGGTTTATCACCACAAATGGGGTATTGCCACACTCAGGACAAATTGGGCAACAAAATGGGGTATTTTATTTCTTGTGAAAATAAGAAAGTTTGTTAAAAAATGACATCTTATTGTAAAAAAAATAAATTTTTTTAATTTCACAGCCCAATTCAAATACGTGCTGTGAAAAAACTGTGTGGTCAAAATGGTAACAACAACCATACATGAAGAGTGTAGTTTCCAAAATGGGGTCACTTTTGGGGGATTCCTACTATCTATCTATCTATCTATCTATCTATCTATCTATCTATCTATCTATCTATCTATCTATCTATCTATCTATCTATCTATCTATCTATCTATCTATCTATCTATCTATCTATCTATCTATCATCTATCTCATTTCTATTGATATATATAGTATAGTTTTAGGCTGGGGCTACACGGCGATTTTGGCTGCGACACAGGTCGCACGGCCAAAGATGACTATGTTCCGTAGCCTACATGGCAATTAATGACAGTGAATGTGGTCGCAGTCATTTTACTTGTTATGTAGGCTACTGGACAAAGCGATTTTTGGCCATGGGACCTGTGTCGTGGCGAAAGTAGTCGCGTAGCTCCAGCCCAGAACTATACTATATATTAATATAAATTAGATAGATAGATTGATAGATATGATATTTGAGATAGATAGATAGATAGATAGATAGATAGATAGATAGATAGATAGATAGATAGATAGATAGATAGAGAAACAGACAGACAGACTGATACATAGATAGATACATGGATAGATATAAAGATAGACAGACAGACAGACGTATACATAGATAGATACATGGATAGATAAATACATGGATAGATAGATAAGAGATAGATATGAGATAGATACAGGGGCGTAACTAGGAAACACTGGGCCTCATAGCAAACTTTTGACTGGGCCCCCCTCCCCTGGGTGCCACACACAGCCCACCCTTTAGATAGTGCCTCCCTGTAAATAGTGCCATACAGCCCCCTCCTGTAGACAGTGATATACAGTCCCCCATGGACAGTGCTATACAGCCCCCCCTATAGACAGTACTATACAGACCCCCCTGTAGAGTGCTATATAGTGTCCCCTGTAGACAGGGCTATACAGCCTCCCTATATCGTGATATACAGCCCTCCCTGTAGACACTGCTATACTTTCAAGTATCACAAAGAGGGACAATCGATGCGGTGCGCAGCTGCAATTTTTTTTCTCTTTTAAGCCATGCCTCTAATCCCACCCAATCCCTGCCCATACACACCCGGTTCAGCCCAAACAGTATCATGCTCCCATAGTGTCCCCCACACAGTATAATGCCCCCATAGCTGTCACCATACAATATAATTCCCCATATAGTATACGGACCCATAGATGCTCCCATACAGTATAATGCCCATACAGATGCCCCATACAGTATAATGCCCACACAGATGCCCCATACGGTATAATGCCCACACAGATGCCCTCATACAGTATAATGCCCACACAGTATAATGCCCTCACAGATGCCCCCATGCAGTACAATGCCCAAACAAATTCCCCCATACAGCATAATGCCCCATAACTTCCCCATATAGTATAATACCGCCCATAGCTGCTCCCACACAGTATAGTGCCACCCATAGCTGACCACCACAGTATAATGCTCCCCATAGCTGCCCCCACACAGTATAATGCTCTCCATAGCTGCCCTCACACAGTATTATGCCCCCCATAGCTGCCCCACACTATAATTTCCCCCATAGCTGCCCCACACAGTATAATGCCCCCATAGCTGCCCTCACAATATAATGCCCCCACATAGCTGCCTACACAGTATAATGCCCCCATATAGTAAAATGCTCCTATAGCTGCCACCATATCATCCCCCCTTCCCTACCTAGTATAATGCCCCATAGTGCCTAATAGAAAAATAATAAAATAATTACTTTGCTATCCCTACTCCTCCAGACTGCTGTGGTAATACCAAGTTGTCAATTTAGTCATATATTTTCAAGAGGAATAATAGAGGATTGGCACAACGCAGAGTACTAAGAAAAGATACCTCAGCATTGTTTTTTTTTACCGGGAGTTCAAATTCTTACTAAAATAGACATGTTATGAGAGCAGACAAATCCTCTTTCAACCTCCAGGCAGTTACAAAAAATGTGAATATTTTAAATCACATCAATAAAACAAGAACATTTTTTAAAAATAAATTAAATCTATGCACACCCTGTTTATGCATTTAAAAAAATAAACACAGCAGCTGACTACAGAAATCATGCCTTAGATCACGTCTTGAGGACCGAATTTAAACTTCAAATCTCTAAATACAATATATAACCAATTTGTAGCACATTCAGTGCTATTCAACACAACCACATATGTAAAATTATATATACACTCCGATATCTGAAAGTCTGCACTGTGGACATTGAACATGTGCATTTAGATCATGGGAAAAGAAACAGAAATAAACAGATTATAGAAGAATGATGTGACCAAGAAATCTGCATAACATCATAAAGGAAATGTTCAATGTATAAACAAGATGACATTGCCAGACCTTACTATCTTGCTTAGTATAAAAAGACTACATTTCCCCTGTATTTGCTGACTTGCTTCATTTAAAAAAATAGCTTGTCAAAGTACCTTGAAGGCCAGGTTTATGAATGACATTAAAAACATTGTCTAGTATAGGTAACTCCAGGTTGTTGGAATAGGGAGAGTTGGGAGGGTTCCTATTCCACTAGCCACTTCAGGTATTGCATTGTGGCTAATTACCTGCAGAGCTGAGGTGTGCTTTAGGGTATGTTCACACGAGGGCGTCCGTAACGGCTGAAATTACGGGGATGTTTCAGCCTGAAAACATCCTCGTAATTTCAGCCGTAACGGCATGTGCAGGCGCTTGAACGTCAATGAATAACGGCTCCAATTACGGCCAAAGAAGTGACAGGTCACTTCTTTGACGCGGGCGTCTATTTACGCGCCGTCATTTGACAGCGGCGCGTAAATTACGCCTCGTGTGAACAGACAAACGTCTGCCCATTGCTTTCAATGGGCAGATGTTTGTCAGCGCTATTGAGGCGCTATTTTCAGACGTAGTTCGGGGCAAAAACGCCCGAATTACGTCCGTAAATAGGCCGTGTGAACATACCCTTAAACAGAGGCAGAGTTCACAGTCTCTCTCTCTCTGCTCCCGGCAAAGCTGGATGTGAGTAAAAAAACTGTGGTGTTGTGTTTGGGAGCTGGAGCTCTAGGCTCAGCTCTAAGTAGTTAGGAACTGCATGTTTAGTTAGTGGCTAGACGGCCTAGGATTTACTCTATGTTTTCATTTGTTTTCTGCTGCAGCTTTTTTACCTAATAAAACTGGCTGAGGCCAGTAGTACCACACTGTGACTGGACTGTAGTCTGTTCTTACTGTGCCAAAAGTGCCTGTCTACCCCAGGAGACAGCGATCCGATGGGCTGCCCCCTTACAAATGGTGCGAGAATGCGGGCATAGTAAGATCAGTGTTGGCACAAGAATCTTGCCAGTTTGATGTCCTGGGTTAAATCGGCTGTGCTAGTTAAAGGAAGGTTGTCGTGGAATTTTTTTTTTTTTATATCAATTTGCTTTTAGTGTTTTATTAAAATACATTTTATTTATTTGCGTGTTTTGTGTTTTACTTTATTTTTTTCTAACTTTTTCTTCACTATGGGGGGCTGCCATTTTTTTTTTCATCTCTGTATGTGTCGATTAACGACACATACAGAGATAGAATACGGCACATACATCCCCACAGAGAATGCGAACGGGAGCCGTTCTATTCACTATGGTGTACGCCGTCTGTGTGGGAACGCCGCATGCGCCGCTCCCACACAGTCCAAATGGAAGGTCTTCGACCGAGCGACATCCGGCGCCATTTTCTTGTGAACCGGAAGCCGCGGCCGGACAGTAAGATGACTACGTCCGGTCGCTGCTTCTGGACATGTCATTAGGAGCGGATGGACTGGAGGGAGCGGCGGCAGTGGCGGCGGCAGGAGCAGGTAAGTTATGTTCGTGTTTTAGTGTGTGATTACCACTGTATGTAAGCCTACTACACTGTGTATTCGCTCAAAAAATGGCGGCACACAGTGTAGGAGGTTTGAACATTCAATCCCCTCCTTTCTCCTGGCACTAGCCAGGATAAAGGAGGGGGGATTGTTTGAGCACGCTAGAGCGAGTGTGTCTTCTCAAATTTTGCAGCATAAAGCAATGTGGTTGCTTTACCACATGCCAATGCTGCAATTTTGTGAATTGCTCCCTCTAGTGACCAGCACAGGGAAATGTTATAAACTAGAATCTAATTTATAATATTTCCTGACTTGTGAAAAATGTAAAAAATTAGACCAATGTCTAATCATGTAAATAATAACTGTTTAACTAAAAAAAAAAAAAAATTCTAGCGACACATTCCCTTTAAAAAGTCAAACACGGCAGATATGGAGGAAGTTGTTAAATAGCTGATCCAAGCAAATGCTCTGCAGCAAAAGACTAATACTAACCAGCAGGAAACAAATCGTTTTCTTCTAGAGTCTACACAAGCAGTGGCGGATTAAGTAGACCATGGGCCCTGGGCTGTTACCCAAACTTGGGCCCCCCTTCCTCACCGCCGCCCTGCCATAACTATTTTTAACACTACTTTTTTGGGCAAGCATTAACAGTGTTACGATTTCCCTTGTCACAGGGCTGTGTCCCTACATACTGAGAGTATCACACTGTGCAGGGACACAACCTCCTGACAAGGAGAATTGTCTATCAGTCCTGGACTGCAGAAAGACTTTTTGTGAAATACAAGGATTCCTATAATAAACATGTCAGGAGAGGTGACAGATTCTCTATAAATCTAGTGACTCACAGGTGACGACGTCTCAGATTCTAGTAGTTTTTTTCCTCTTTTCTTCTCCAGCCGGTCCAGCGCTCATGACGACTTCTCCCTGCCATGACTCATTTCTGCAGAATTTGCCACTCAGACGTCTCCTCACTTTTCCAACATTTCCACACCTATAAACGAAAATAAAGTTATCATGGTGCCACATACTGTGCCCCTAAATATAATAGCACGAAACACTGCGTGCCTGAATATAATAATACCACACACTGTAAAACACCACATACACACAGCCCCCTGTACATAGTGCCACACACAGCCCCTGTAGATATTACACACCCCCATAGATATCGCCATACACAGCCCCCTCTATATATCAGACATCCCCCCGTAGAGAGCGTTACACACAGCCCCATATAGATAGTGCCATACAGCCCCCTGTAGAGAGCGCCACACAGCCCTCCCCCTCTTGTAAATAGCACCAAAAAGCCCCCCCTATAAAGAGCGCCACACACATACCACTGTGGATAGCACAACAAAGCCCCCCCCTTGTATATAGTGCCACACAGCGCTCCCCCTTGTATATAGTGCCACACAGCGCTCCCCCTTGTATATAGTGCCACACAGCGCTCCCCCTTGTATATAGTGTCACACAGCACTCCCCTTGTATATAGTAGCACACAGCGCTCCCCCTTGTATATAGTGGCACACAGCGCTCCCCCTTGTATATAGTGGCACACAGCGCTCCCCCTTGTATATAGTGCCACACAGCGCTCCCCCTTGTATATAGTGACACTGTTAGGGATCTGCCAGGTACTACGTCTAGGTATACTCCTGGGATTAATCAATCCACACCTGAGGCCAGACCTGTTCGACTGACACCATCTCCCACCAACCAGGGTGGCAGGCTCAGGAGTGGGAGAGCCTATCGCGGCCTGGTCTGTCGGAGTTAGCTCCGCCCCCTGTCCTTTATTACCTGCCCTGTTCTCTTCCTCAGTGCTTGTAATTCTTCTGGATTCCTGGCCTCACTGCTGCTTGCTCCAGCCTGCTTCTGCCGTGCTTCTGCCTTGCTGCAGTTCCACTTGACCTGCTTTGCTTTGCCCCTGGCTTGCTTCTGTCTCCGTGCCCGCTTGGGTGTACTCACTTCGTCCTGGTCCTGACTGTTCGTTCGCCGCTCCGTTTCCTCGTGGCGTTCCGTGGCTACTGCCCCTTCCCTTGCGTGTTCCCTGTTTGTTTTCCCGTGCACTTAGACAGCGTAGGGACCGCCGCCCAGTTGTACCCCGTCGCCTAGGGCGGGTCGTTGCAAGTAGGCAGGGACAGGGCGGTGGGTAGATTAGGGCTCACTTTCCCATCACCTCCTTCCTGCCATTACACAATTACAAGCCCTTACCTAGTCTACCATTTCTCCTACGCTGACGCTATCATGGACCCCCTTGAGACCCTGACCCAGCAGATGCAGGGCCTCTCCCTACAGGTCCAGGCCCTGGCCCAAAGGGTCAACCAGGGTGACGCTCCTTTAGTAGTACCCCTCACCTCACCTCTAGAACCCGACCTCAAGTTACCTGACCGGTTCTCAGGGGACCGTAAGACGTTTCTCTCCTTCTGGGAGAGTTGCAGACTGTATTTCCGCCTAAAGCCCCACTCCTCAGGTTCCGAGAACCAGCGGGTGGGTATCATCATATCCCGACTCCAGGAAGGGCCCCAAGAGTGGGCCTTCTCCTTGGCTCCTGACGCCCCTGAACTTTCCTCTGTTGATCGTTTTTTCTCTGCCCTCGGACTCATTTACGACGAGACTGACAGGACTGCTTTAGCCGAGAGTCAGCTGGTGACCTTACGTCAGGGTAGGAGACCGGTTGAGGAATACTGTTCTGATTTTAGGAAGTGGTGCGTAGCTTCTCAGTGGAACGATCCGGCCCTAAGGTGCCAGTTTAGGTTAGGATTATCTGACGCCCTGAAGGATCTGCTGGTTAGCTACCCCTCGTCTGACTCCCTTGACCAGGTTATGGCCCTAGCAGTACGACTTGACCGACGTCTCAGGGAACGTCAGCTAGAACGCTTCAATGTGCTCCCCTCTGACTTTTCTGCGATCCCCTCCGAGGTCCCGTCTCCTCGCCCCTCCACGGAGGACTCGGAGGTACCTATGCAACTCGGGGCCTCCATGTCCCCTCGACAACGTAGGGAGTTTCGCAGAATGAATGGTCTCTGCCTCTATTGTGGGGACGACAAGCATCTACTGAACACCTGTCCCAGGCGCAAGAATAAGAAGCCGGAAAACTTCCGCGCCTAAGTGATCATCGGGGAGGTCACTTGGGCGCACAGGTATTTCCCGTTAATGTGAGACGCAATAAAATTTTGCTTCCCTTTCAGGTCTCGTTTGCTGGCCGGTCTGCCACGGGCAGTGCTTTCGTGGATTCTGGCTCATCTGCTAATATCATGTCTGTGGAATTTGCTATGTCTCTAAAGATGCCTTGTATTGATTTACCTTATCCTATCCCTGTAGTAGGAATCGACTCAACTCCCCTTGCTAATGGTTATTTTACTCAGCATACTCCTGTTTTTGAACTCCTGGTTGGCTCCATGCATTTGGAGCAGTGCTCTGTACTGGTGATGCAGGGATTATCGTCTGATCTGGTATTAGGTCTTCCCTGGTTGCAGTTGCATAATCCCACGTTTGATTGGAATACTGGGGATCTCACCAAATGGGGTAGTGAATGTCTTATGTCATGTCTTTCTGTTAACTCTATTTCTCCCCGGGAGGAGGTAAACACGCTTCCTGAGTTTGTTCAGGACTTCGCCGATGTGTTTTCTAAGGAGGCCTCCGAGGTGTTGCCCCCCCATAGAGATTACGATTGCGCTATCGATTTGGTGCCTGGTGCCAAGCTTCCTAAGGGTAGGATATTTAATCTTTCATGTCCTGAACGTGAAGCTATGAGGGTGTATATCCAAGAATGCCTGGCCAAGGGTTTCATTCGCCCCTCGACTTCTCCTGTAGGTGCTGGCTTCTTCTTCGTGGGGAAGAAGGATGGTGGTCTTAGGCCGTGCATTGATTATCGTAACCTGAATAAGGTCACCGTAAGGAACCAGTACCCACTTCCCTTGATTCCGGATCTTTTTAATCAGGTTCAGGGAGCCCAATGGTTTTCTAAGTTCGATCTACGGGGGGCATATAACCTTATCCGCATCAAAGAGGGGGATGAGTGGAAAACTGCGTTCAACACACCCGAGGGTCATTTCGAATACCTGGTCATGCCCTTTGGGTTGTGTAATGCCCCTGCTGTCTTCCAGAATTTTATTAATGAAATCCTGAGAGAGTACCTGGGTAATTTTCTTGTTGTGTACCTTGATGACATACTGGTGTTTTCCAAGGACTGGTCCTCCCACGTGGAGCATGTCAGGAAGGTGCTCCAGGTCCTTCGGGAGAATAATCTGTTTGCTAAGACTGAAAAATGTGTCTTTGGGGTACAGGAGATACCATTTTTAGGGCAAATCCTCACTCCTCATGAATTCCGCATGGACCCTGCCAAGGTTCAGGCTGTGGCGGAATGGGTCCAACCTGCCTTCCTTAAGGCGTTACAGTGTTTTTTAGGGTTCGCCAACTATTACAGGAGATTTATTGCCAACTTCTCGGTCGTCGCTAAGCCTCTTACGGACCTTACCCGCAAGGGTGCTGATGTCCTCCATTGGCCCCCTGAGGCCGTCCAGGCCTTTGAGACCCTCAAGAAGTGCTTTATCTCGGCCGCCGTGCTGATTCAGCCCAACCAAGAGGAGCCATTTATTGTGGAGGTTGACGCATCCGAGGTGGGAGTGGGGGCCGTCTTGTCCCAGGGTACCAGCTCCCTCACCCATCTCCGCCCCTGTGCTTACTTCTCTAGGAAGTTTTCGCCCACGGAGAGTAACTATGATATTGGCAACCGCGAACTTCTAGCTATTAAATGGGCTTTTGAGGAGTGGCGACACTTCCTGGAGGGGGCCAGACACCAGGTAACGGTCCTTACGGATCACAAGAATCTGGTTTTCCTAGAATCGGCCCGGAGGCTTAATCCTAGACAAGCTCGGTGGGCACTATTCTTTACCAGTGTTAGGGATCTGCCAGGTACTTCATCTAGGTATACTCCTGGGATTAATCAATCCACACCTGAGGCCAGACCTGTTCGACTGACACCATCTCCCAACAACCAGGGTGGCAGGCTCAGGAGTGGGAGAGCCTATCGCGGCCTGGTCTGTCGGAGATAGCTCCGCCCCCTGTCCTTTATTACCTGCCCTGTTCTCTTCCTCAGTGCTTGTAATTCTTCTGGATTCCTGGCCTCACTGCTGCTTGCTCCAGCCTGCTTCTGCCGTGCTTCTGCCTTGCTGCAGTTCCACTTGACCTGCTTTGCTTTGCCCCTGGCTTGCTTCTGTCTCCGTGCCCGCTTGGGTGTACTCACTTCGTCCTGGTCCTGACTGTTCGTTCGCCGCTCCGTTTCCTCGTGGCGTTCCGTGGCTACTGCCCCTTCCCTTGCGTGTTCCCTATTTGTTTTCCCGTGCACTTAGACAGCGTAGGGACCGCCGCCCAGTTGTACCCCGTCGCCTAGGGCGGGTCGTTGCAAGTAGGCAGGGACAGGGCGGTGGGTAGATTAGGGCTCACTTTCCCATCACCTCCTTCCTGCCATTAGAGACACACAGCGCTCCCCCTTGTATATAGTGCCACAAGGTTATGTACACAGTACACATTTAAAAACGTTATATCATATATATATATATATATATATATATATATATATATATATATTAGTATGTGTGTGATTGATTTTATTAAAAAATATTTTCACTTTTTGAGATACAGCTGCTTTGTATCCTGTATCTGTCAGGTCAGCAGGACTGACAGGATCAGTGACACGCAGGATCCACCTCAAATCTATCACATCTAAGATTATAATTTAGCGCAGGGCCCGTTTCACTGATCCCGTCAGTCCTGCTGACCTGACGGATACAGGATACAAAGCAGCTGTATCTCAAAAAGTGAAAATATTTTTTAATAAAACGTAATTACAAAGTTGCACCAAACACACATTTTTATAAAAAAAAAAAAAAAAAACGACGTTATTTTTGCGACGTTTTTTCCGTAGACAATGCAGGTTTCGTTTTTTATTTTTACCTTCTTTGCTATTTTAGAATTTTTATTCATAAAGTTTGAAAATAATAGTAAAAAAATAAGCTTTTTTAAGTTTCAGCTATTTTTTTGGGTAATAACATAGTTTTACCCTAAAATAGACCTTTTATTTGTAATCGTCATTGTTTATATTGTAATCGTCATATGGTAATTGGGTCAGCGCTAGCGTTACAACAATGATTGACGGGGGGAACAATTTTTTTGGGGTGGGTATTTTATGTGTATTTATTATTTAATTTTTTTTTGCACTTTACAATTTTTTTATTACTATGGTCTGTCCCCCAAAGGTCAAAAAAGACCTTTGGGGAACTTTATATATATTTTTTGTTTCTTTTACACCAGGCTTTGCCCCTGTAACTGGGGCTGCACAGCAGCCCCAGTTACAGGGGAAATCAGCCCTCTCATAGTGACGATTGTCACTAATAGGGCTGTGCTGGGTTTAGTTAGACCCAGCAACAGTCTGTCACTAACGGCACCCGGCGATCATGTGACCAGTCACATGATCACCGGGAGGAATAGAGACAGCGCCGCTGCTGCTGTCTCTATTCCTATACACAGCGTTCTGTGTAAGAAGACATTGGAGAAGACAGAAGCAGCTAAAGCTGCTTCTGTCTTCTCCTCAGGGTCCCCGGCAGTCACTGACAGCCGGAGACCCGACATTCAGCTGCCCGATCGCGCGGGCAGCAAGTTAAAACCCGAGCCGTAGAAAGTCTATGGCTCGGGTTTTAAGTACCTGTCCCTGACCGATGGCCGTAAAAATACAGCCAGCGGTCGGGAACCAGTTGGGCAGGAGGATAAGCCAACTAACCTCAGCGCCGGTGACCGCCCGCCCGGCTCTTCTCTTGCAGCTTTGGAGTAACAGAACAGCCGTCCGTCGCTGTTCTGTTACTCAATGGCGGCGCTCGCACTTGTCAGGGAGGCGTGTCCTCCCCTTTTCCCGGCCAATTCCCTGCTCCTCCCCTCCTCATCTTCGGCAGTTAGCAGCGCTAGCGCGCTGAATAGGTTTGTAAGATGATGTGCGGTTCGGGCTGCCATGGGCCCCCTGGGAGCCTCGGGCCCCGGGCGGCCGCCCAAATCGCCCATATGATAATCCGCCACTGTACACAAGTCGCCTTCAGAGAGCAGTAGGTGATTAATTAAAATCTGGTGGAGAAGATAAAGGTGCTGGCTGAAAAACCTCAAGTCCAGGCAGAAGTGGCAGGTGCTGGAAGGAGAGTGCAAGCCTCGCTCCAAAAAATGACACCAGAGGATGATGTGGAAGCATTCCTCAGTATTTTTGAAAGGGCTGCAGAGAGAGAGAGAGAGAGAGAAAGAGAGACTTTCAGCAGATCAGTGGGCGGATAAAGTTGCTCCGTTTCTCACTGGAGAGCCCCAAAAAGCCTACTTCGACTTAAATGAGCAAGAGGCCAAGCAATACCCAAAGTTGAAAGCTGAGATTCTGTCTCGCTTGGGAGTGACACCTGCGGTTAGAGCCCAGCGGGTACACACCTGGACTTTCGACCTGGATAAACCAGCAAGGTCCCAGATGTACGACCTAATCTACCTGGCTAAAAAGTGGCTGCAGCCAGATGTCATCACTGCTGGACAGATCGTCGAAAGAGTGGTCCTGTAAAGGTTTTTTCAGGAGATGTAGAGGAAGACCCTGCTGAAATCGGTCTCCCTGACTTGCCAGTCTCCAGAGATAACTTTGGCACTGCTCAACTCAGACCCTACAATAACCCATGCCAGGGAAAATGTAAAAGTAATAAATGGGGTAACCCAAGGGCTGAGAAAATATTTCCCCATTTTGCCCTGGAAAGGGACCTACTATATAGAGTCCGTGAAGTAGGGGGCCAAGTGGTAGAACAATTGGTAGTGCCTAAGACTCATCGCCAAAATGTGTTAGATCTAGCTCACTCACATGTGCTAGGGGGACATCTGGCCTATGACAAAACAAAAGACCGTATCTTGCAAAGGTTTTATTGGCCAGGGGTACATGAAGAGGTAAAAAGATATTGTGAATCCTGCCCACAGTGTCAATTACACAACCCTGTAGCAAATTTTAGAAGCCCTCTCGTGCCTCTACCGATTATTGAAACCCCTTTGAGAGGATTGCAATGGATCTGGTAGGACCTCTGGGAATGTCCGCCCGGGGACACCAGCATTTTCTGGTGATCCTTGATTACGCTACCCGCTATCCAGAGGCTATCCCACTAAGGAAGGTGTCCGCTAAGACCTTTGCCAAAGAGTTGTTCTCTATGTTTACCCGGACAGGGATTCCCAAAGAGATACTCACAGACCAAGGGACACCCTTCATGTTAAAAGTTACAAAAGAGTTATGTAAATTGTTGAAAATCACGCACTTGCGCACCTCCGTCTACCATCCCCAAACAGACGGGTTAGTGGAGAGGTTCAATAAAACCTTAAAGGGGATGCTTAGAAAAGTGGTGGCCCAGGATGGAAAGGACTGGGATTGTCTTTTACCTTACCTTATGTTTGCTGTCCGGGTGGTATCCCAAGCGTCTACAGGGTTTTCCCCTTTCAAGTTAGTTTATTGCAGACACCCCCGTAGTCTGTTAGATATTGCCAAAGAGACTTGGGAGCATGAACCTACCCCATGCAAATCTGTGATTGAACACATTGCGCAGATGCATGACCGAATCGAAAAAGTAATGGCCCTGGTAAGAGTCAGTTTATAATAGGGTCGCTAAGATAAGGAGCTTTAGCCCTGGGACAGGGTCTTGATACTAGTCCCCTCCGTGGAAAGTAAATTCCTGGCAAAATGGCAAGGGCCTTATGCAATTGCAGAGAAGGTGGGAGAGGTAAATTATTGGGTGCATCAACCAGGTAAACGCAAACACTACCAAATTTATCATGTTAATTTCATTAAATCATGGAAGGACCGTGAAGTGTTGGTGGCCACCAACAGTACGGATAAAGATTCAGGTCTCTGGGATACCAGAGGT
Organism: Rhinoderma darwinii; assembly: GCF_050947455.1. Lineage (NCBI taxonomy): Eukaryota > Metazoa > Chordata > Amphibia > Anura > Rhinodermatidae > Rhinoderma > Rhinoderma darwinii. The sequence continues at coordinate 255,564,239 of NC_134691.1, forward strand.
AAAAATTCCAAACATGTTGTCAGGTTCTCAAATCCAAGAGGCCAGGGAGTTTGTACAGAGCAACAGAGATGTATTTTCTGAGCTACCCGGTCGAACCAAAGGTCACAACCTTAGACCTTACCAAAGGCTACTGGCAAGTGCCATTGACTAATTAATCTAAAGAAAAAACAGCCTTTAGCACCTCTGAGAGACAATTTCACTATGTGGTCCTTCCCTTTGGTCTGCATGGGGCTCTGGCCACCTTCCAGCGATTGATGGACAGAATTCTTATACCACATCACAAATATGCCGCTGCCTATCTGGATGATGTGATCATACATAGCCCAGATTGGGAGAGTCATCTACCCAGAGTTCAAGCAGTCTTGAACTCTATTAGAGAAGCCGGTTTGACAGCAAACCCCAAATAGTGTGCCGTTGGACAGGAAGAGGCGAAATACCTGGGGTACACAATTGGGCGAGGTATTATCAAGCCTCAAATAAATAAGGTTGAGGTCATTCAGAACTGGCCCAGGCCGGTAAACAAAAGACAGGTGAGGGCCTTCTTGAGCTTAACCGGTTATTACCGGCAGTTTATTGAAAATTTTGCTACCATTGCTGCACCTTTAACTGACCTCACAAAGGGTAAATATTCTGTTATGGTCAAATGGACCACTGAAGCTGAGCAGGCTTTGCAGAGCTTAAAGCAAGCTCTATGTGCCCAGCCGGTGTTAATAACACCAAACTTCAGGAAAGAGTTTGTGGTGCAAACGGATGCCTCTGATGTAGGAGTAGGGGCTGTATTGTCACAACTGAGGGGAGGAGAAGAACATCCAGTGCTTTACCTGAGTAAAAAACTAAATAAGCATGAGAAAAACTACGCCATTGGAGAAAAGGAGTGCTTGGCGTTAAAATGGGCCTTAGAAGCTCTCAGGTACTATCTGATAGGGAGAACATTCAGACTGGTCACTGACCATGCCCCCTCAAAGGAATGTGCCAAAATCGTGAGAAAAATAGACGCGTGACCCGGTGGTTCATGTCGTTACAAAACTTTAGTTTTGTAGTCCAGCATAGACCAGGACGTCAACGGGGAAACGCAGATGCCCTGTCCAGGGTCTACTGCTTGGAGGCACAAATTGTTCCGCCCCCGAGGTCGAAACAGGGGGGGAGGATATGTGACAGGACCAGGGGAAAAGTAGTGGATGGAGTATACATCTCACCCAGGTTCCTGTCATATACATTTTAAAACAGCCAGGGAATTGAGCTAGAAGGAAAATGTGTTTTCCTTGCTCAAGGGTTTTCTGGAAAACCTGTGTAAAAGGGCCTGGTTGTTGGAATAGGGAGAGTTGGGAGGGTTCCTATTCCACTAGCCACTTCAGGTATTGCATTGTGGCTAATTACCTGCACAGCTGAGGTGTGCTTTAAAACAGAGGCAGAGTTCACAGTCTCTCTCTCTGCTCCTGGGAAAGCTGGATGTGAGTAAAGCAACTGTGGTGTTGTGTTTTAGAGATGGAGTTCTAGGCTCAGCTCTAAGTAGTTAGGAACTGCATGTTTAGTTAGTGGCCAGAAGGCCTAGGATTTACTTTATGTATTCATTTGTTTTCTGCTACGGCTTTTTTACCCAATAAAACTGGCTGATGCCAGTAGTACCGCACTGTGACCGGACTGAAGTCTGTTCTTACTGTGCCAAAAGTGCCTGTCTACCCCAGGAGACAGCGATCCGATGGGCTGCTCCCTTACAGTATATACACTACCGTTCAAAAGTTTGGGGACACCCAGACAATTTTGTGTTTTCCATGAAAACTCACACTTATATTTATCAAATGAGTTGCAAAATGACTAGAAAACATAGTCAAGACATTGACAAGGTTAGAAATAATGATTTTTATTTGAAATAATAATTTTCTCCTTCAAACTTTGCTTTCGTCAATTACAGCATTGCAGACCTTTGGCATTCTAGATGTTAATTTGCTGAGATAATCGGGAGAAATTTCACCCCATGCTTCCAGAAGCCCCTCCCACAAGTTGGATTGGCTTGATGGGCACTTCTTGCGTACCATACGGTCAAGCTGCTCCCACAACAGCTCTATGGGGTTGAGATCTGGTGACTGTGCTGGCCACTCCATTACAGATAGAATACCAGCTGCCTGCTTCTTCCCTTCTTGCATAATTTGGAGGTGTGCTTTGGGTCATTGTCCTGTTGTAGGATGAAATTGGCTCCAATTAAGCGCTGTCCACAGGGTATGGCATGGCGTTGCAAAATGGAGTGATAGCCTTCCTTATTCAAAATCCCTTTTACTTTGTACAAATCTCCCACTTTACCAGCACTAAAGCAACCCCAGACATTACCTCCACCATGCTTGACAGATGGCGTGAGGCACTCTTCCAGCATCTTTTCAGTTGTTCTGCGTCTCACAAATGTTCTTCTGTGTGATCCAAACACCTCAAACTTCGATTTGTCTGTCCATAACACTTTTTTTTCCAATCTTCCTCTGTCCAATGTCTGTGTGCTTTTGCCCATATTAATCTTTTCCTTTTATTAGCCAGTCTCAGATATGGCTTTTTCTTTGCCACTCTGCCCTGAAGGCCAGCATCCCGGAGTCGCCTCTTCACTGTAGACGTTGACACTGGCGTTTTGCTGGTACTATTTAATGAAGCTGCAAGTTGAGGACCTGTGAGACGTCTGTTTCTCAAACTAGAGACTCTAATGTACTTGTCTTGTTGCTCAGTTGTGCAGCGGGGCCTCCCACTTCTCTTTCCACTCTGGTTAGAGCTTGTGTGTGCTGTCCTCTGAAGGGAGTAGTACACACCGTTGTAAAAAATCTTCAGTTTATTGGCAATTTCTCGCATGGAATAGCCTTTATTTCTAAGAACAAGAATAGACTGTCGAGTTTCACATGAAAGCTCTCTTTTTCTAGCCATTTTGAGAGTTTAATCGAACCCACAAATGTAATGCTCCAGATTCTCAACTAGCTCAAAGGAAGGTCAGTTTTATAGCTCCTCTAAACAGCAAAACTGTTTACAGCGGTGCTAACATGATTGCACAAGGGTTTTCAAGTGTTTTCTAATCATCCATTAGCCTTCTAACACAGTTAGCAAACACAATGTACCATTAGAACACTGGAGTGATGGTTGCTGGAAATGGGCCTCTATACACCTATGTAGATATTGCATTAAAAACCAGACATTTGCAGCTAGAATAGTCATTTAGCACATTAACAATGTATAGAGTGTATTTCTGATTAATTTAATGTTATCTTCATTGAAAAAAACTGTACTTTTCTTTCAGAAACAAGGAAATTTCTAAGTGACCCTAAACTTTTGAACGGTAGTGTGTGTATGTATATATATATATATATATATATATATATATATACAAATCGAAAAAATGAGCAGCAACTCCAAAGATCAAGTGAAAAAAATGGGTACTTTATCGCCCGTGCGACGTTTCAGCTCCTTCCACTGGAGCCTTTCTCAAGCAAATGACTAGTGTGAGTTCACACATTATAACAGGTTTCAAACATAAGTGCTGTTTAACAGTAATCAAGAGAAAATGCAGACGTTTGTACATAATGGACTGTGCAAATTACAATACATACATGTGAATATGGATACAGAAGTTGAATACATATATAAAAGTTTGTAATTGTATATACAAACAAATAAAATATAAAGATCATCACAACAAGGTGATTAGTGCAAAGGTGCAGTGAGTTAAAATCTATCTATTCACCTCTGAGTATACCTTGGGTGTAGCCGAAAGCGGCGTCCGGGCAGCGCAAGTGCGCATGTCCGGAAATAAATCAAACTCAGGGTAACAGAACGTAGCGGCGCATGCGCCGTACGGGAATGAGGACATAGACGCCATTTTAGATTATGGAAAGCATGCCTAAGTTGCTCATACGCGCATGCGTGGGATAGTAGCGCTCGGTCATCCTGATATTAATATCTATAGAGATTTAAGTTATAGTATAGTATGGAATAACTGTTAGACAAAAGGGAACAACATGCAAGGATGTATCCATACATCTATGCACCAATAATACGAGTGTATCTCTACACTCGTAGTAGTCAGGTAGCCGTGTGACCTCATACCCTTGAAAGGATTTTAGGGAGAGGAGAAAGGATAAAGTGCCAGTCAAGTCTGGTCAAAATCCAAACTCCAAAATACGGAGCACCAGCGGCCAGAACGTGCGTTAGCTTGCTCTTCGGCTGGTAGAACATCCATATAACTCCCTATAGGTAGTGTGGTGGGGACCACACAAATGTGTATAGCGAGGGGACAAGGATGGCATATGACATTTCAAAGTTGTGACATATAATGGACATCAAATGCAGGTTCCTATCAGGAGACCAATTATAGGAGCGGTATACATAAGTAAATATATCCAATTACCCAAAAGTAGATATAAAGAAAAAACATATAAAACACCAGTAGGGTATCATAGAGGTGATGGATACGGAATGTGGATCATCTGCAAAAAAGTAAAAAGAATAGTGTTAGCATATAATAAGAAAAAGAATAGTCATAAAAATCATAAAACCAGAGGGCGACCTCAAGCAAGGAGCCAATGGGGACCCAAGGGGGAGCGGGGAGACTAGACCAACCCACCTAAGGCAAAGTCTACATTTAAGCCATGTGGTTTAAGGGAGTTGAGTCTGTTAATCCATTGGAGCTCACGTATTTTAAGCAGTTTAGACCTGTTACCCCCTCTTCTAAGAGGAGGGATGTGGTCAAGTATCCAAAACCTGAGTTGATTCTCATTGTGTCCCATGTCACAGAAATGTTTGGACACAGGTAAATCTAGCTTTTTCCTGATAGTATACCTGTGTTGGTTGAGTCTGGTCTTAAGATCAAGTGTAGTTTCACCGACATAGAGAAGGTTACAGGGACACTGGAGAACATAGATGACAAAGTCACTTTCACAGGTGAGAAAGTGTCGAATGTCATACCTCTTATTGGTGATGGGATGTACAAGAGCCGGGCCCTTATTGATAAGTCTGCAATTGACGCATTTCAGGCAGGGGAAACATCCTAGATTGAGCTGTTTGAGGAATGTTTGTCTACTCACTCTCTGTGGGCCCAGATCAGCCTTTACAAGTTTGTCCCTCAGATTTGTAGGCCTACAATATGAGAATAATGGGGGGTTAGTAAATTCAGGTATATTTCGAAGACAGTTACCTAGCATCGGCCAATGACGGCGGATGATATCAGCTATTTGTCCACTCTCATCAGAGTATGTTGAAATGAACGGTATACGTTCCTGTCTATTCTTAGATGTCTGTTGTGTGAGAAGTGTGTCTATCTCTACATGTTGAATCTTGTGGCGATGTTCCTTAAGTAAACGCCGTGGATAACCACGTACTTTGAATTTGTTGATCATGGTATCAATAGATTGTTGGGATGTTTCAGTGTCACTTACAATTCTTTTAACTCGGATGAGTTGACTAATGGGTAAACTCCTTACCATTTTTCTGGGGTGGTTGCTGTGAAATTCTAGCAAGTTGTTGCAATCAGTGGGCTTAGTGTAGAGTTCGGTTTTAAAATTCTGCCCTTCCAATGTAATTAGTACATCCAAAAATTGTATTTTGGTGTCAGAGTGCACCATGGTGAATTTGACTGTCTCATCTATCTCGTTAATGTATGTATAGAAATCTTGCAGTTCTGTCAGATCACCTGTCCAAAGTAAAAAGACATCATCAATATAGCGCCACCATGTAAGGACATGTGAAAAATGTGAGGATGTATAGATCAGTGTTTCCTCGATAAAACGCATGTACATATTGGTGTAAGTTGGTGCCATATTGGACCCCATCGCTGTCCCCTGTATTTGGTAGAAAAAATTGTCACAGAAAAGAAAATAGTTACGCCTTAAGATGACATTCAATAATTGTAGCACAAATCTTTGACATTCAGAGGTGTAGTCGGAAGTTTTAAGAAAATTCTCAACTACTAAGGCGCCCTTGGTGTGATCAATGACCGTGTATAAGCTGGTAACATCAAATGATACCAGTGTAATACAGGTGTCTGGTGGTAAAGTGACATTGCGTAACTTACTAAGGAAATCGGACGTATCCCTAATGAATGACTCTGCTTCAAGTGCGTATATTCTAAGTAATTTGTCTAAAAAGATGGCAATGTGACAAAAGATGGAATCTGAACCAGAGACAATTGGTCTGCCTGGTGGATCAGTAAGTGACTTGTGGATCTTGGGGAGTACATAAAGAACAGGGGTTCTTGGCTGGTCAATAACTAAATATTGAGCTAGATCATCATCAATGATACCTCCTGTGAGTGCATCCTCAATAATGTTTTTAATTTCTCGGGAGATCTCAAATTTGGGGTCGTAGTTGATCTGTTTATAGGTGGTGTTATCACTGAGTTGTCTATTGATTTCTTTAAGATACATGGAAGTATCCATGACTACCACAGCCCCACCCTTATCAGCGGGTTTAATGGTAATATTTTTGTCACGAGAAAGTTCATCTAAGGCCATCAATTCACTTTTTGTGAGATTAGGATGTGAGAATCCAAAATCACCTGGTGTAGATTTAAGTACTCCAAGGTCATGTTTGACAGCTGAAATAAAGGCGTCAATAACTGGCATATTGGTAGGGGCATAAATGAACTTTTAGAAAGACCATATTTCTTTAAAAACAATTCAGTTTTATATTGTGTCTTACTTGCAGGTTGTCCAGAAAACCACCACTTCAATTTGATAAACCTGAAAAAACGAAACATATCAGTCTCTACTTTAAACCAATCAACATGCGATGAGGGACAAAATGATAAACCTTTGTTCAAGAGAGAAAGATGACATTCAGATAATATCTTGGATGAAATGTTTACCACTATCGTCTCCTCAGGGACATCGCTCCTCTCACTGTTGAGGGTTTTGATCTGTTCATTCTGTGAACCACGATGGCGTCTTCCCCCTCTTCTGGTGCGCTTCTGGTTGGCTACACCCAAGGTATACTCAGAGGTGAATAGATAGATTTTAACTCACTGCACCTTTGCACTAATCACCTTGTTGTGATAATCTTTATATTTTATTTGTTTGTATATACAATTACAAACTTTTATATATGTATTCAACTTCTGTATCCATATTCACATGTATGTATTGTAATTTGCACAGTCCATTATGTACAAATGTCTGCATTTTCTCTTGATTACTGTTAAACAGCACTTATGTTTGAAACCTGTTATAATGTGTGAACTCACACTAGTCATTTGCTTGAGAAAGGCTCCAGTGGACGGAGCTGAAACGTCGCACGGGCAATAAAGTACCCATTTTTTTCACTTGATCTTTGGAGTTGCTGCTCATTTTTTCGATTTGTATGTACCTGGAACTTGGTCTGTTCCTCAGAGCTTGCACCCACACGCTGCCAGTGCTGCCTAACTCTGTATATGCCTATATATATATATATATATATATATATATATATATATATATAAAAATATTGTAGTAGTGCAGCTACTGGACAGTGCAGAAACTGTCCAGTTTCAAGCTACCAGAGAACTTTTACAGCAGAGAGGGTTTTCTCTGCTGTTGCTTGGGTGTAAAACCCGGAATAGGGCTGGTTTGCTGGAGTGTGAATAAGAAGGGCGGCTTCCACTCCATACAGACAGTCCATGTCTTGGACTGTCTGATGAGCCTAGGTAGGCTTCACCTGAGATGGCTCTTTAATTCAGGTGTGTGCAGTTCACACAGGGCTCTCAGCCTGGGGAAGACAGGCATGCTAGCCTGTGAGAGTCACCAACGTGTAAGGTAAAACTGCCTATGTTCTGAGGTACTGGGCACAAGGCTCAGGGTCTCTTAGTGAGGGACAATTAATGTTTAGTTAGAGGCTGGACAGCCTAGGGTTTATTTTGTATATTTTTTGTTGTAACACTGCTTGCTGTGGTGAAGACAATAAAGCTAGCTGCGGCTGGTATAAACTTTTATTCCATGTGTTGGAGTGAACTTTATAAGTGTGCCAACCATCTCACTCTGGAGATGGCGATCCTGTGAGCTAAGTGGTCCCCAAGATGTCACATATGGTGGAGAATTGCTTTGGGCAATAAAATGGCACAAGAAGTGTGCAGTGAAATTTAAAGGGCCAGAAGCCCAATTAAAGAGACTGTTTTTCCATTGCAATGGGTCTTATGGAGGAACTCCTCAAAAAGATAGTGCAAACGAATGCGGAGCTGCAGGAAGAAAATGCCAAGCACAGGGAGGATAACCAAAGGTTCCTGGCACAATTGGAAGCAAATCGAGAGGCTTTAAGGGCACAAGTGCTGTCCATGGATACGCAGCCTTCCAAGCAAAGTGGATGCTTTTCAATGTCAGCTGCATTGAAGCCGGGTACTCCGGAGGTGTTACAGACACGGAGCGTGCGTACCTGTGATACAAGCTGTGAGGACTGTTGCTAAGGGCAACCACCCGGACTCATGGTGGGAATGTTTGTAAGCGGACTATTGTGTGGATAGAAAAGGTGCTCCCAAGCAATGTTGGGCAGCTGTTAAAAAGCCAAGTGTTCTGAATCGCCCAGATGTGGTTGCTGGGAGCAACCAACCTTGACAGCATGTGGTGGCTGTTGTTCAGCAGAAGCAGAGCTGTTGGAGATGCCATCGAGCAGATGGATGTGCACCTGATTGTTCTCTGGTCAGGAGGCCAGAGCGCAAGAGAAAACAAGTGAAGTGTTGGTTGGTGGGATTCCGCTACTGGTCCGTCTGGATCTTCGCCAAGAGGTCTCGAGGGTGCATCCGGACATTTTGCTGTTCGTGAAGAAGGATCCTGAGCTGGGTGAGACTGTTCTGATTGACTTTAAAACTGATTTTGGGACTGTGCAGCACAGACTTATAAAATGTCAGGAACTTGATGAGGAGTTTGTGCTGGGAAGGGACTTCCCTCATTTTTGGCACTTGTGGGAGAAAGTCAATATCTCCTATAAGCATTGTAGCTATTACAGGTAAAAGTCCTCTGCAGGGTGTGCTGCTCCACTGCCAAAAAGGGAAAATGCCCGAGTTGTAATGATGTCAAGTGATAATGTGATTCAGGAAATGCCTGCTAAAAATTACGCACATGTATTATTTGATGCACAGCGTTTATGTGAGGACACTAGTGAAATGTCAAAAATTGTGCCTAACATGTCTTTAAGCCATGGGTATGTCACACAGCCTGAGCAGGTTAATGCATTGTGTGAACAGGCTGTTAAAGAAACAGCAGCCAAGACAGAAGAGGGGATTAGTTCAAGTGTGCCCCTTGAGGCCGTAGTTGAGAAAGTCGAGAGTGTCACATGTGATGTGCATACTGTTACTAATGGTAACTCAGAGAATGTGTCCGTGGTGGGGGAAACTAATGTGGTTGCTACTGGCCAGCATCTGCTATATGCACCTGCGAGTGATAATGATCAAATTAGTAAAACTGGAAGTTCTCTCATGGAGGTTGATACAGGAGATGCTGAGAAGACATTTCCACGTTTTGGAGCAGAGAGGGAACTATTCCATAGACCCAGGGTGGTGGATGTGTCCTGGAAAACAGATGTGCCAGGTGTATCTGAGATTTCGCTAGCGGTTGGGATTGTTGATGGGGGTAACCTGGAGTACATCAGTTGACATGTTTGTTAAGATGGTCACTGATGAATTTCGTAAATTGCCACAGCAACGAGGTCATGATAATCTGTCATGGGCCCAACGCAAAGCTCTACATGAACTTAAAGAGATGAAAGGTGTGGTCTTCAAACCGGCAGACAAGGGTGGAAATGTGGTGGTCTGGCCAGTGGAAATGTATGAGCTTGAGGCATATAGACAATTGCGCGATGTCAGATGCTATAGACGCCTAAGCTCTAATCCAACTGAAGCCTTTAAGAGACAATTGGATGGCATGCTTGCTGATGCATTAGATGATGATACTATTACAAAAACAATTCTTGAAGGGCTTACAGTCAAATTTCCGATCACTCCCACATTATATTTGTTACCGAAGGTACATAAAGATCAAAAGAGGCCTCCAAGGCGTCCAATTGTATCCGGCTGTGGGAGCTTATGTGAATCCGTATGCCGTTTTCTTGATTTTTACCTTCGCCCTTGTGTGGAGGGCCTCCAATCATATATCAAAGACTCCACGGATGTTTTGAAACGTCTTGATGGAGTTACAATGGAGCAGGACATGTTCTTAGTGTCCTGCGATGTATAATCTCTCTACACTTGCATCGACCATGATCTTGGGCTGTCTGCGGTTTCACATTTTCTGCGATCGGGGGATCATGATCAGGACCTGATCGATTTTCTCATACGTTTAATGCGCTTTGTCCTTGAACACAATTACTTTTTGTTTAGGGATAAATACTACTTGCAATTACGTGGGACGGCGATGGGTGCCACTTGTGCACCGTCCTATGCAAACTTATTTTTGGGTCTTTGGGAACAAGAGACTGTAAGAACAGCAATGGATATGGTTTCGGGTAATGTTGTCAGCTGGATGCGCTTTATTGATGATATTCTGTTCATCTGGCAGGGCACACGAGCGGAATTGGACAGGTTTTTAGTTATTCTAAATGCCAATGCATGTAATATCAAATTAACGAATGCGATTAGTCAGGAATTCATGGAATTCCTGGACATTAAGATCACAGTACTACCCATGGGGTTGAGTACTACAATTTTTCGCAAAAAACGGTGGTAAACGCACTTTTACATGCAACTTCGTTCCACCCTTCACACACTATTCGTGCCATCCCTACAGGCCAGTTTTTGCGAGCACGACGTGTATGCGACTCACAATTGAATTTTGAAAATGAATCCCAGTGTTTAAAGGCTCGTTTCTTCCAACGTGGATATCGTAAAGAGGATGTTGAGAGAGGATATCAAAGAGCATATCATACTGATCGCAATAATCTTCTTATCCAACAACAACGGAAAAAGAAAAATAATGAGGACACGGTAAGGCTTATCACCACATACAATACGCAATGGTCTGAAATGCAGAAAATTGTGACCCGCTTCTGGCCCATCTTACTGTCAGACCCTGATTTGAATAGGTATTTACCTCCAAGACCCCAATTAACAGCCAAAAGGAGCAAGACTTTGAGGGACCATTTAGTCCGGAGTCACTATACCGCTCCAAATTCCAACATGTATCTATTTGACTCTAAGGGACCAAAATAGGGATCCTTCCCTTGTGGCCATTGTTCCGTCTGTGATCTGATGTTTAAAACAGATGTATTTTCTGACTCTGAAAGGAAGAAATGTTACAAGATTGTACATTTTATTAATTGCAGTACGTCTGGGGTCATCTATATGGCAACATGCCCGTGTGGCCTTTCTTATATTGGCATGACTAAGAGGGAACTAAAAATACGAATCCAGGAACATGTAAGAGACATCAAAAGGGCAGGAAGAATTGAAGGAAATGACTTAGATATGATTAATAAACTTAAATCTATTCCCAGACATTTCCGTGACCATTATAACAACAGGTGGCAGGATCTAAGAGTACACGGGATCGATAAGATCATTACTGGATCACGAGGCGGTGACACCTTTCGTAAACTTGAGCGTATCGAATGTAAGTGGATAACGAAGCTTAACACTAGTTCACCCAATGGTCTAAATGAGATGTCTTTCGCATCCTTCCTGTAATATGTTTCCTGGGCCCTATAGCATCATTTTTTATTGTGTCTTTGTATATTGTATCTATATTTAATGATGGGATGGTAGATGGTAGAGTCATATGTCTATGACCATACTGCTGTATTTGGGACACTATTTTATGTTGGTGGACTATTGACATCTAGGCACACTGATATGTACATATCTGTGTAATTATTGATATTATATTTTTTTTATATTCTTTACAGATATCATGGCTACTTTTGTTTCATGCTGAAGTTCATCAGCGGAGGCTGCCTATATAGTCCATATGTTTGATTTATGTTTTGGTATATGAAAGGGACTTTTGACTATGTGAGGGTCTTCCATTTATCTATAGGGAGTTACGGTTTATGTGTATTGCATGTACTCAGATTGTATTCAAAGGTTGCATTCTAGGAATATTTTGTTCTCTGACGCGCCTTTCAGCTTTCTCAGGGGGTAGGTATTGGTATTTTTGATGCCATTTATATCTCTACCATTGCTATATACGAATATTGAACACAAACATATATTGATTTTTGTAGATTTATTACATACACTATTGGTATAGAGGAGATGTATGTACATTTATATTTATGCACTAGTGCACATTGACTACGCTTATAGAAGCAGCAAATGACTAGATATATAATTCCCTTATTTATAAGCGTCCACATATAGTACTCACTTTATAAGTATTTCTGTACACAGTCATATTGGTATATATTCACATTATATTTTTATATTATATATAGGTAATATAGTAATTTATTGACTTATTCTGATATATACATATATATTCACAACTATGCACTTTATTATATTTATACACATACACAACATCTTAATTCTATTAGTGTTCTATTCACTTACTTAACACTGTATGATATTCTATTACATTTATATATATTGATTCTAGTTTAAATATTTATTATATTTTGATATGTAATATTTTTATCTTTACACTTTTATAAACTATGTAGAAACATAGATATACATATATATATTTTTTTAGTAAACACTTAGTATACAATCATCTGCTCAATATATATGCAACGTATTTGTTGACTAATAGTGTTATATTTTTTCAGGTGCAGTTTTAATCTTTTTCCACATGATTATGTATTTCTTCCTAATAAACTATTTTTCTGTCTTCACTTTCACATGCACGTGTGTTCACTACTCTATTCACTTGTCTTATCTGCACCACTTCTTATTGTTTAGAATACCAATGCATTTTTATACTCCTATGAGGTTTTAAAGATTGTGTTGACAACTTGTATTTATTATCTCTGTATGATTAGGTGTGTATAAATATATTGATGTATGTCTACTTACTATATGTCGTTATTTTAACAATAATATGCACTTATTGGATATATGTAATTTTCTATTTATGTGTGTAAGCGTAGTTGTATATATATGTAATGATGAATATACATTTATAGGGGTATGTTACGCTTTATTTTTTGTTTGGGTTGGTATCTTTACGCACTGTGGAGATATGTGTATAAATGGCCAATAAACACAGCCTATGATCTAACGAGACTGATCTAATCGTAGTACGGTCTCTGTCTCTCAATGCTGAGACACGCCCACCATCCTCTTACTCTCAGACGTAACAATCTGGCATCGTGCCATTCTTTAAGATGGCGCAGATCTCCTCGTGTCCGCCGGACCTGGACAGTGTGACTTCCCCTCTGGTGTTCGGCCGTTGTTTTGATGCGCACGTGCAATACACACACTTTGAGAGACTGTCATCATACGCTATTACTTTGATGCCCGGATGAGCACCATTGCGCATGCGCGGTCCGGACTATCATGGCGTCTCCCAATGTGAATCCAGCCCTGTGCACAGCTGAAACCTTCCGTTTCTGAGATATAGTAGGCGTATATATAATGTTAATTACAAATGCTTACAATCTGTGTATTCTCCCTGTTCATTTGATACTGACACATAGTAGGCGTATGTATAATGTTAATTACAAATGCTTACAATCTGTGTATGCTCCCTGTTCATTTGATACTGACACATAGTAGGCGTATGTATAATGTTAATTACAAATGCTTACAATCTGTGTATGCTCCCTGTTCATTTGATACTGACACAGTCCACTCCCAGTGTATCCCTTACTTAAGATGACTGCTATTCCATCATTTAGTACCCCTTGAGAAAGCTGACGGCGAAACGTGCGTCGGGGGCGTCTAGTGTGGTGATATTTTCTGTGGGACATATCATGCAATCTACAGGTTGGTATAGCCTTTTGAGCCTGTGATTTTGGGCTCTCTTCTACATTTGTTAAGCAGTGTTAACATACTGTTCATTATTATATCTTTGAACTTATGCTATATACCTTGGTTAGATGTATATGACCATTACGTTGGTGTGTACTTTTCTTGCTATACCCTTTGGTTTGGACTGAGAAACCTGTACCATACCATATCACATGATGTTTGTAGTTTACTAGCATGCTATGTGTATGTGTCCCTGTTGTATCTCCACGCAATTCTTTTATTACTTGTATCATTGATTTTATCGTCTGATGGCCAATATATTGTTATGTGTATTTCAATAAAGTTTTTTATATTTTCATGGTACAAATTGTGTGCTGTATGTTATTTATCCAGGCATGGATATGTTATATATGTCTTCACATTTCGTGATAGGTATTTTAATTTTGTCGTTTTTGATCTGTGAGGACGCATGATAATTCTTTTGGCATATGTCCATGGTCTATACTTGAATAGGTATTTAATAACCTGGAGTACAGCCCTGCCATACCTAGTGATGGTGATGAAAATGTGCGTGGTGCAATAGATGTGACTGAAGCACCTTTAGAAATGTTGCCCCCTAGAGGTCATTCCTATGCTGTAGAAACTGAGACTGATGTAACGCTCACTCATTCCATGGGGATGGGGGAAACACAGGAGTTAGACTTCAAACCATGTTCAGTGGATGATACTATAGTGTATGCTTCTGTCACTGATATTACTTGCGATGTAAAACAGGTTACTAATGGCTCAAGTGTGCCCCTAGACGTTATGGTTCACAATAACAGGACTGTTGCATGTGATGTGTGCATTGTTCCTAATGGCAACCAGCTGTATTCTACTGCGATGGATGACAGTGGGCTTACTGCTGCTATGTGTGAGTGGAGTGTTGATAAACTCTACAGGTCTGAGAATGTGGTTGGGGTCACATCAGAGTCAGCGGAATCCAACAGCAGTGATCCACCTTTTTATTTGAGCGCCCACACCAGTGTGAATGTAGCCCTAAGTGACGCACATGAGTTCCTGGACAGTGGAGTCAGTGAGGTGTGTGCGCTGGTGGTTGTGGCCTCGGTCACTAATGAACCGCCCAGTAGTGAACCAGAGGTACGTGAAAACATTTCCCTAGAGGTTGGGGCTATCAATGGTACCAATGAGGACACTACTGCCATGTATAGTGTGAGAAGGGTTACTGCTTCACCCTTAGAAGTTCTACCCCCTGCAGGTCTTTCACATGTAGATGTTGAGACCCATGTAGCTCCCACACTTTCCCAGGAGGTAAGGGGAGCAATAGAGGTGGTCTTCCAGGCTTGTTCAATGGATACTGTTACTGGTACTTTAGCCATTGAAGCTGCATGTGACACAAGACAGGCTGCTAAGGGTAACAAATGGTGCTATACCACTAAGCAGGATGCGGGCCCTAACGCTGCTGCTGAGATGACCCCTATCAGGTCTGATAGAATTAACCCAGAGAGGTCTGGTCAGTGCAGTGAAAAATTGTCTCTGGACGGTCAGTCTGAGCATTTAAATGCTGAGACGAAAAACTCCAAGATGGAGGGGAGTATAGCATCTGAAAATGGTTTGGTAGATGGTACGGTGCATACCACAACTCACAAGATGAGTGTTACTGAACACTATGAGCCAGTGCCTAAACCAAAGGGTGACACACAAAGCCACTTCATGGATGCGGAAAGGTCCCTGAATGTAGGGCACAACACATGTAAACACGGCTGTGATCAGCAAAAGTTAGTAGTGCTTACAAGGGATGAGGATGCTAGGCATGCCAACATAGAACAGTTGCTGGAGCACCTGTCTAATACACCCATGAGTGATTATCAAATGGCTGTTACTGTAGGGATGACCCTAAGTGTGATTATGTCCCAACGTTGGAACTTTGACCCTATGGCCTTTATCAAGGGGGGGGGGGATATGTAGTAGTGCAGCTACTGGACAGTGCAGAAACTGTCCAGTTTCAAGCAACCAGGGAACATGTACAGCAGAGAGGGTTTTCTCTGCTGTTGCTTGGGTGTAAAACTCGGAATAGGGCCTGGTTTGCTGGAGTGTGAAGAATAAGGGCGGCTTCCACTTCATACAGACAGTCCATGTCTTGGGCTGTCTGATGAGCCTAGGTAGGCTTCACCTGAGATGGCTATTTAATTCAGGTGTGTGCAGTTCACACAGGGCTCTCAGTCTGGGGAAGACAGGCATGCTAGCCTGTGAGAGTCACCAACGTGTAAGGTAAAACTGCCTATGTTCTGAGGTACTGGGCACAAGGCTCAGGGTCTCTTAGTGAGCAGTGCCGCACCTGCCATGAGGCCAGGTGAGCCGACGGCCTCAGGCAGCACCACCTACCCAAACGGGGGGGGGGGGCGGCATTTTCAGCCCGGGACGGACTGGACCGGGGGAAGGGGCCATGCAGACGCACATAGATAGCAGACGTGCCGAACGTCTGAAACACTCCTCCTCCTCTCTGACGCTGTATGCAGCCAGAGAGGAGCAAGTCTGCAGGAGGAGCGACGAGCAGCACGAGCAGCACAAGGTAAGTTCCTGCCTTGCTGGGACCGGGACCCATTACGTGAGTATACTGCAATGGGGAGTCCGGACATTTTACCGACAGCAGAGGGCTCTATGGGGCTGGAATAATCCACCCCATAGAGCCCTCACATCACTATAATGGAAGGATTAGTGTCGGTGGGGGAGGGTCTGAGCGTCTGACTTACTTTAGAGAGCTCTGTAGGGGGGGATTCTGCCCCCCCCCTTTAGAGCAGTCAGATGCTCAGACCCCCCTAACCTTTCAGTATAGTAACTAGTCAGGGCTCTTTGGTGGGGGGATAATTCCCCCCTATAGAGCCCTCTGCTGTCAGTAAAACGCCCAGACCCCCCCCCCCCTTGCAATATACTCCTGGCTTTGTAGCTTTAGGCTTTGTAGCTTTCCTGTGCTTAATTAGCGTGGGAAAGCTACAAGCAGGGCTGTGACTGGTGAGTCTCACAGTCACTCCCAGTGCACACTGCATGCGGCAGCTGCGGTAGCCAGTCTGACTGTGAGTCTCTGACCAGTCACCACCCACACGCAGCAGAGAGACAGGAGAGACTAATAGTGCCTGTCGTTGAATAAACCCTCAACTACTACAGTTTCACAGGGATTGACTGTGAAGCTTTCTATAGTGTAGTGGTTAGCTTGTCTGCCTTATATATGGAGGTTTCTGGTTCAAAGCCCAGCTGTTTGTTTGTTTTTTTGTTTTTTTTTTATATCTTACTTGTATTGGGTTTTGTTCACACTAGCATTAATATACGTTCACCTCTCTTCCGTCAGAGGAAGAGAGGATCAATACGTAAAACGGAAAGCAATGGCTCCATTAGAATTACCATTGCTTTCAATGGTAATTCTTTTGTATCAGTTGCTTTCCATTTGTCTCCGTTCGCTAGGTTTGCGTTCTTTTGAACGGAAATAAAAGTTCTGCAGACTTCACTTTTGTTTCCTTTAAAAAAAACGGTGCACGCTCTCTCTCTCCAGCTCTTTCTGTAACGCTGACCGTAGCTGATTGGACAGTGTCACAGCGATATTACACGCCCCCTTGCCAATTACCTCCCCATTGACAGTTCATGGGGTTATTTAAATATCGGGCGTCAAATATTACAGCACTGATATCTAAATAACGAAGGAGGCTAAGAAAAAAATCTAAAGTGCCCCAGAGTTTGTGCAACCCTCCCCATTACATGCTGAACTGCACATGTATGGGGAGATGAAAGGTTCTCTTTAAAAGAAAGGTGTTCTAATTTTTTTATTTGATATGTTTTATTTTATGGGCCTAATTTTTCTAATTATTTTAATATGTTTCCGAAGGTAGCTATTTATTCATATGTTTGTACTTCTGTGGGGGCAGCCAACTTTATTTTTCATACTGCTAATTTTTTTTTGTAGGTTCCGCTGGACCATTTGGACTACGTCGTAGATTCGACGGACTAGTTCGCTGATTTAAGCTTTATTTCTTTTTTATATATATAGATAGACAAAAGTATAGGGATAAATACAAATTAAACCTACAGGGGCTTTTATGACATCCCATTCTAAATCCATAGGCATTAATATCAAGTTGGTCCCCCCTTTGCAGCTAAAACAGCTTCCACTCTTCTGGGAAGACTTTCTACAAGATCTTGGAGTCAGTGGCGTAACTACCGTTATAGCAGCCGTAGCGGCTGCTACGGGGCCTGCAGCATGAGGGGGCCCGTGCCACCCACCGGCACGGCCCCCCCATGGCCGGAGGCTCCGCTAGCAGCCGCTATGGCTGCTATAGCACGACGCCACTGAAGGGGTTGTTCCTACAAAAGACATGCATCCCCTATCCACAGGATAGGGGATGCATGTGTGATCGTGGGACGCCCAGCGATAAGGAGAATGGGGGACCGAAAGTCCCCCGAAGTTCTCCATGACAGACCTTGGACTTCCGGGTCTGTCTGCAGCTCCATAGAAATGAATTGTGCACTGGTCGCGCTTGTGCACATGCGTGACCAGCGCACCTTTCATTTTTATTGAACTGCTCAGACTCCGGAAGTCCGAGGTTAGTCATGGAGAACTTGGGGGACTTTCGGTCCCCCGTTCTCCTTATCGCTGCCAGGGATCACACATGTATCCCCTATCCTGTGGATAGGGGATACATCTCTTTTGTAGGACAAACTATAGACCGTTTTTTTTTGGGGGGGGCTATATGGCATTATCTACAGGGGGGGGGTTCTGTATGGTGTTATCTACATGGGGGTCTGTATGGCGTTATCTACAGGGGGGTCTGTATGGCGTTATCTACAGGGGGGTCTGTATGGTGTTATCTACAGGGGGGTTCTGTATGGTGTTATCTACATGGGGGTCTGTATGGCGTTATCTACAGGGGGGGTCTGTATGGCATTATCTACAGGGGGGTCTGTATGGCGTTATCTACAGGGGGGTCTGTATGGCGTTATCTACAGGGGGGTCTGTATGGCGTTATCTACAGGGGGGGTTCTGTATGGTGTTATCTACAGGGGGGGTTCTGTATGTTGTTATCTACAGGGGGGTCTGTATGGCGTTATCTACAGGGGGGTCTGTATGGCGTTATCTACAGGGGGGTCTGTATGGCGTTATCCAAAGGGGGGTCTGTATAGCGTTATCTACAGAGGGCTGTATGGCGTTATCTACAGGGGGGCTGTATGGCGTTATCTACAGGGGGGATTGGGGCTGTAAGACGTTATCTACAGGGGGCTGTGTATGGTGCTATCTATGGGGGGTGCTGTGTGGTGGAATCTATAGGGAGGCACTATCTACAACGGGGGGGGGGGGGTTGTGTGATACCCAGCGGAGGGGGGCCCCAGTCAAAAAGTTTGCTATGGGGCCCAGTCTTTCCTAGTTACGCCCCTGCTTGGAGTGTTTCTGTGGGAAATTTTGCCCATTCATCCAGAAGAGCATTTGTGAGGTCAGACACTGATGATAGACAGGAGGGTCTGGCTCGCAATCTCTGTTCTGGTTCATCCCAAAAGTGTTCAATTGGGTTGAGGTCAGGGCTCTGTGCATGTCAGTTAAGATCTTCTACACCAAACTCACCCAAACATGTGTTTATAGACCTTGCTTTGTGCAATGGAGCACAGTCATGCTGGAACTGGAAAGGACCTTACGCAAAATGTTCCCACAAAATTTGAAGCATACATTTGTCCACAATGTCTAGGTATGCTGAAGAATTAAAATTTCCCCTTCACTGGAACTAAGGAGCCTAGGCCAACCCCTGAAAAACAACCCCACTGCATTATCCCTCCTCCAGCAAACTTTACAGTTGGCACAATGTAGACAGGCAGGTAACGTTCTCTTGGCATTCGTCAAACCCAGACTCATCCATCAGACTGCCAGATAGAGAAGCGTGATTAGTCAATCCACAGAACATGTTTTCACCGCTCTAAAGTCTAGTGGCGGCAAGTTTTACCCCACTTCATCCGACACTTGTCATTGTTCTTGGCGATGTACAGCTTGCATGCAGATGCTAAGCCATAGAAAACCCATGCCATGAATCTCCCGGCGCACATTTTTTGTGTGGATGTTAATGCCAGAGAAGGTTTGGAACTCTGCAGTTATTGAGTTAGCAGAGCGTTGGCGACATTTATGCACCCACGTCCTGTAATTTTACGTGGTCTGCCACTTCGTAGCTAAGTTGCTGTGTTTCCTAAACACTTTGCAGTAATACCAAACACAGTGGATCGTGGAATATCCAGGAGGGAAGAAATTTCCCAAATTGAATTGCAACAGTGGCATCCCGTTACAGTACCACGCTTGAACTCAGTGAGCTCTTTAGAATGACCCATTCTTTCCCAAATGTTTGTAAAGGCAGACTGCATGCCTAGGTGCTTGATTTTATACAACTGTGGCAATGGGACTGAATGAAACACCTGAATTCAATGATCAAGAGGTGTGTCCCTATACTTTTATCATGTAGTGAATATGTATATCTACATATATGTAGCGTTATAGTTTCAGGCAAATAAAGCAGAAAGGCGTCACTGATTTTCACATATCTAATATTAGCATTTGCACTTATGTGGTTTCTCCTATTTAACTGTTCTGCTTTCTAAGTCTAACTCCTTTAACATGGAAATGCTGCATTCATACAAACAGAGATTATTCTCAGTGCAATACAATATCTTTGGAATTTCCTACTGAAATTACTGACTGCTTAAAGTCCATTTAAGAACCATCATCAGGAATATTATAGGCCAATTCCTTATTTATGTAATAGAAACCATTATCTGTAATGGGGAAGTAGATCAAAGGTTGCTACCTGTCTGTCTTTCACTAGAACAGACGTATTTTGAGATATTTGAACTAGTTTCCAGATCACAGTGTGGTGCCAGGATATATCAAATCTGAAAACATGTAAATGATTTTCCCTAAAAATGCATATACAGTACAAAGTTCCTTCTTTTTATAGTGGTATAATGTCTTCTGTAAGGACCAGCAGGCTGTGGATCCACTGTGCTACTCAACCGGTTTGACTTAGGGCCACCTCTAAGAGCTTAATCTAAGTGGCTTCCCTGGTCTTCACCCTTTAACCCCCATAAGGGGATTTGCAGAGAGACTGTCAGGTTGCTACCTCTTGAGGTTGTCCAGGTGTGATTACCACTGGCCCAGCGGACCAGGATACAGATGTGTAGTACACCGAGGGTAGAAGAACTGGTATAAGATACTTTGACAGGCGGTGTGGAACAGAAGTCACAGTTCGTAATCAATAGTAAGCCTAAGGCTCGTTTCAGGTAGTTGGATACAGACTGGCAGTAGATAGCGGGATGCAGACTGATGGCGGGTAACAGGATACGGACTGGTAGCAGGATACGGACTTATAGTGGGTAACTGGATACAGACTAGTAGCGGATAGCTGAATACAGACTGGTAGCGGATAGCTGTATACAGGTTGGTATCGGATAGTTGTATACCGCTTGGTAGAAGATAGTTGAATACATCTGATAGCAGGTAGCTAGGTATCAGGATGTAAACAGGAACCTTTGCAGGACACAACTAGATGCATTAAAGTTGCTCAGGCACTAGGTGATCTGAGGAGGTGTCTTTAATAGTCCTGGAGCAGGAGGGATTGGATTTGGAGGTTCTTGAAATGAGCGCACACTGGCCCTGTAAGAATCTGCCAGGGAGCACATACGCACCCTCTATTCATAATCCCTGCACTTCGGTACTTACAGCAGAGCAAGCGTAATCTTGTTGTAACCTGTCATCTACAGCGTAATCTTGCTGTAAGTACCACAGAAACAGTAACGAAGTGCAGAGATTGTGAATAGACATCCCGTGGAATGTCTATTCACTGTCAACACTTCAGTATTGTTAATGTGTTAGTATAAGACAGCACATTGTGATCTAAAAGGATCCCTATGCGCTGACTAAATGAATGGAGAGGAGTGCATGACGCTGATTGGTCAGCGTCATACACTCCTCTGTTCAACGCCCACTTGGTCTAAAGTAAAAACACGCCCACTTGGGCATTAAGCAACTCATTAGCATAAATCTAAAATCACTAATAAAGTGGTGAAAACAGATAGTTTTTTTAAAATAAAAAGCACTGCTGTCACCTACATTATAGCAACAATCTCCTTATGTAGGAGATAGGACACTTATAATGTGGTGACAGAGCCTCTTTAATTCTAAACTATAGACATATATTACTTATAATCTTTATGATTTATTATGATTTTTAAATTTGTCCGTAAAAATGTTTACTGTCCATTAATTTTGGATAAATTGACCCGAAAAAAAAAGATCAGGGTTTGAACGCTGGGAGCATTGTGACGTGCCCCCTAGAGGGGAGCCAGCTTTGTTTCCTATCCTGCCTATCTGTTGTCCTGACCCTGCATGCTATTCTATTCTTTTGGAACATAGGAAGTTTACCACAGAAAATATAATAAAAGACATTAAAGCAGGGCATAAGCTTTAAATATTTGTCAGCAGATCTCAACAATTTTGACAGGTCCAGTGACAATCTAATTTTTGTAGGGACAGCTTGACTTTCATACATGGATGGAAAGGTGGGATATGTGCCTGTTTGATCTTTTGTTTAACCAAAGATAAACAGCGCCAGGGGTATCTGGCAACTGTTTATCTGCCTCCAGCCATATAAAGAACATAACATTTGGCCATATGCAACAATAAATATCTGTATAGTAGGGCAAAACAAAATTATTGAGCCAGGCAGCCAATGCAGATAGAAATTTACTGCCAGTATTAAAAAAGTTTAGGTTGATTTTTATTCGTGTCAATGAAAGTTCTTTTTTACAAGACCATTGAAATAGTCAGAATAGCCCCTGACTTGGTGTCATACAAAATTTACCCATGACGAATGTGAGGATCCTACTTTTGGATATTTTTGTGAGATATAGTGGTGTTAGAAACTGTCTCCTAAAATAAACAGTATTGTCCGTCCCTGCCTTATTGTTAAAGGAAGGGTGTCGCGTAAAAAATTTTTTTTATATAAATTAGCTTTTAGTGTTTTATTAAAACATTTTTTATTTATTTGTTTGTGTTTTACTTTTTTTTATTTTCAAACTTTTTCTTGTCTATGGAGGCTGCCATTTTTTTTTCATCTCTGTATGTGTCGATTAACGACACATACAGACATGGAATACGGCACATACAGCCCCATAGTAAATGCGAACGGGAGCCGTTCCATTCACTATGCTGTACGCCGTCTGTGTGGGAATGGCGCTTTCTGTGATCCACATTAATGGTTGGGATATAAATATAAAGTATATTATTCATATGCAAAATATCTTTCTTTGTAACCTAAAAACTTGGCATATGTTCAATAGAATAGATGAGCAATTTAAACCATAAATGTTTTTTATGATCCTCATTGAACTTTGAGGTTCATATATAAACATTTTCTTCCTCAAAAACCTGAAATAATATGAGACTATACACCATCATAATACATAAACATTAAGAGGTGAACTGCTGAAAATATCTGATTAACAATGTAAAACACATGTAGAACACTAGTTTAATATCAATCCCATCCTATCCCTGCAACTAGAATACCAATGTATTAGGTGTAGTCTATTCAAATATCGGGATGGTTATTTATGACCACAGTTTTAGGTCCTATTAGAACCACTCCGGATTAGACAGAAACGCCCCCTTCCTTTCACGGGCCTGTGCGTCACTGCGGTGTAGACCGCATTTATGTTAACGAGCGTCATCGATGTTCATTGGTCGCTTACCTGCAGAGGGCTGTCGCACTGTAGCGGCGCAGTAGCGGGCCATTGTGCACCTGCGCTTGTCTGGTGGGGGGCCTGTCTGGGTGACGCATGAACCTGTCAGGAGGAGCTGGACATCAGCATCATATTGGCGGCATATCAGCTTCCTCCTGGGATACACACCTCCCGATACGTCACGGGGGGTGTGTACAGAATGGGAGGGATTACTTAGTTAAATAGAATGGTTGGTAGGTGATGGCGTCAGATGCCGACACAGGCGCCCATACCAGCACGGAGGAAACATGTGCTGTCAACTACTCTCTGCCACTGCAGAAATTTCTTGAATATGCACTGCTCCAGCATATTATGCCAAGCCTGACTTCTCGTTAGTCTATTCTAGCCATACCTCCCCAGTTGAACTCTGGCTGTAAGGAAACGTGTCGGGAGAAAGGAAATATAGATTTTTATTTATGCCTATACAATTTTTAAAACATGTTATAAAAGTAAAAGTTATTTTTTAAACTCCAGTCCTACTCCAGTGATTTATTTGCCAAATTAAAGTGGAGTAAATTACACAACAAGATACCTTTGGTGATAGGTGTTGAAATTCACCATTTATATTCAATTTGAATTTCTGGGATATGACAGGTTTTATCACAAGTACCTCAAATACCGAGGTGTGGAACATCATGCAAAGGAAGTCTTCACTTATACCGGCCACGAGGCTACAAAACCCAAAACTAATGTGCAAATGGAAAGCAGAGGCCTCCAGTAGCTCATTAAGGTTTATGCAAATCCTGTTGGACAAAGAGAAACACGTCCTAGAAATATCCGCTTAAAAACTTAAAGAACAAATTTAAGTTACCCTGAAGTTTAAAACTGACCCAGAATACATAGTTAAGAAATCACAAATACAGAACAGTTTCGAAAAGTTTCAATATAGTTTGAATGAAAGAAAGCATCATCAATTTGTTACAGATTTACAAGATTTCCGTAAAAATAAAGCATATTCTTTTGAGGGAAGAAGAGGAAGAAACAAGCCAGAGACGGATCAATCCTCCTCAGATACAGATCTCACAGAGCCAGAAGAAAATTATAATAACAAGACCAGATCTTATAGAGGAAGGAATCAAGGGGCGAGGGCCCATTTACATAATGTAGACCAAAGAGCCACAGAATACCACCACCAGGAGAGGTCTCTACAATAGATGTGTTCCAAAATCTGGTCATTAAAGATTTAATGGACATTGAGATTTAAAAAAAAAAAAAAAACGTCAACTTTAACAAGAAGAGAACATCTAGCGCTGATGTTGCTTGAGAAGGATGACTAAATTATCATAAAAGCGTCTGATAAAGAGGAAATACAGAGATGACTATGTGGACATTGAACGATAAAGATAGTTATGAAATTTTGAAAGAGGACCCTATGAAACAATATGAAGAGGAACTCATAAAAATCTTAAACCGTGCAAAAATAGAGAATCTTATAGACCTAAATGCATATAAATTCATGGCAATGGAGAATCCCCAAACCCCTTTCTTTTATGCCCTTCCTAAAATACATTAACAAGAAACCACTTTCTTTTTCAATGGTCGTATCTACCACCAGCTCAGGGGCACTGTCATGGGTTATTCCTGTGAGCCCACATACGCTAACTTGCTCCTGGGCTGATGGGAAGAGAACATGGTATTCTCAGACGAACGACAACATTTGAATCTCACAATTTTAATGTGGGTACGCTTTATAGATGACGTATTTGTTTTGTGGGGAGGACCGGAAAAAGATCTGGAACAATATGTGAACCTGTTGAATGACAACTGTATAGGCTTGAGATTTACGTTGGAATTTAATTTATAAACTCTACCCTTCCTAGACATCTTGATTAGAGATGAGCGAACCGGGACAACCGAAGCCGGTTTCAGTCCGAGCATCGTGAAAAGTTCGGTTCGCAGCGAATCCGAACTTCACTGGGTTCAGCCGAACACGTTTTGACCGAACCCGGCTACATTTTGGCGCCTGCCACATGTTAGATCTAAAATGGAGGATTTCAAAATATCACCTGACATCAGGCTACCCCATAATGCCTTGCAAACGGCTCTCCCAACCAATCGGGAGGCAGCATAGGGGCGGGCTCAAGCCTGCAATAATAGTCTATGCACGGAGCTCAGCAGCAATTTTAGAGACAGGAGCTGTAGGAATAGCATCTCTGTGCAGTAAGGGAAAGCTTTAGGAATCTAAAAGCCAGGAATCCAGCAATCGAAGGGGCTCATCCACTACAGCAGGAGTCTACTCTCAACATCCAAATTGCAATACAGGCTGGCAGCTGCTGTAGTACTACAACGGCCAGCATTCCCTGAGTGCACAGTGGCTGATAGAAATTCTCATTCATTGCCATTTGCCAAGCCAGTGTGTGAATAAGCTTTTATAAGGGGCTCATCCCCGTTGCATGGGTTAACATCCAACTTGCAATACAGGCAGCCTTTGAAGTACTACAACGCCCAGCATTCCCTGACTGACTGGCACCTTATGAGTCACTGATTTTCCGCCAGTCCAAATAACAATTTAAAAGGGCCTCATTTCTGTCGAATGGTTTAATTGAACGTGCTAATTAAATAGAGCCGGTGCCTTTGGTGCTATACAAGTGACAGCATACACTGACTGGCACCTTATGAGTCACTGATTTTCCGCCAGTCCGAATAACAATTTAAAAGGGCCTCATTTCTGTCTAAGGGTTTAATTCAATGTGCTAATTAAGTACAGCCGGTGCCTTTGGTGCTATTATACAAGTCACAGCATACACTGACTGCCACCTATTCACAGTCACTCATTTTCAGCCAGTCCCAATAATATTTTATAAGGGCCTCATTCCTCTAGTAGGGGAAGGGGTTTTGATTCAAATTGCTGCACTCCAGCAGAGAAATGTCTGGTAAAAAAAAGGTTGTGAAAGGACGGGGTAGAGGAAAAAACACCCATGCCATGTCCTCTTCCAGTCCAAATGTTGGATCTGTTGGTGCCAGTACCAGCATTTTTGGCACAAGACATGTGCCCAGTTCTACTAGTAGCAGCAGCCATGTGCCTGCTGGTAGTAGTAGCAGTATCAGCAAGCCAGAGTTGTCCATCTCCTCCAGTGGGCGGGTAATTTCAGACAATACGGCCATTGTGGACTGGTTGGCTGGCTCGCGATCATCTCAGCAGGAAGACTCTGACGATCTAGCTTAAAGTCAGGTTTCGTTGGATTCCAGATCCTCTACAGTTCCTTGGCACAATAGTAATATGAGTATTTCTAGCGTTTCTTTTCCATCATCTATGTCTTCACTCCCCCTTCCTAGCGGGAAGCCATCTCTCCTGAGAGTCCTAAGAGACATCTCCTCGGGTGCGAAGGAAGATACTGAACAACATAGTGATGATGATTTGTTTTCCACGAGTCAGCCAACGGAGTGTGTTGCGGCGGTGGTGGAAGCGGTGTCCGAGACGCATAGCTGTGGTAGTGAGGGTGTTGGTGGTAGCCGTGGTGGCAGACGCAGTAATGAGGGGGGGCATGGAGCCCATGATGTCACATCACAGCACAGTGACTGAAGTGGCGGGGATGATGAGGAGGGCTATGATGATGTTGTTTTAGACAGGATGTGGGAACCAGGTGACGAGGTTATGACGGCGTCAGAGGAGGAGTGTAGTAGTGGCGGCACTGGCAGTGATAAACAGCCAAGCCGAGGTAGGGGCAGAAGTAAATCTGCAAAACGTTGCAGCGGTAGGGTCAGCTCAGGAGCCGGTGACGGCGACACTGCTGCTACTGGTGTAGGCTCCCGAAAAAAGCCTGCCAGACAAGGGGCAAGCTCGGGTGGTGGTGGTTGTGGTGGTGGTGGTGGACGTGGTACTACCTCTTTACGGTACTCTGTCGTGTGGCAATTTTTCTGTACCTTCCCGGAGGACGAAAACATGGCACAGTGCCGTATTTGCAAGCAGAAAGTAAGGCGTGGGCAGGGCAGCAATGTAGGAACTACCGCTCTACGTAAACACATGGAGCGGCATCACAAGGCCATGTGGGACAATCGACATGCCCCACCATCATGTACATCTAATGAAGACCCCTCTGCCGCTGCTGCTGCTGCTGCTCCGAGTCCCTGTCATCTAAGTAGTAGCCAGGCCTTATCCACCATCTCGTTATCATCATCATCACTGTCATCTAGTGCTCCTCCTACGCCCCGTCAGTTATGCATTACGGAATCGTTGTCCAATAAGCAACAATATATACCCAGTCATCCACTTGTCATGCGGCTTAATTCACACCTGGCTAAGTTGTTGGTGGTGCAGTCGCTGCCGTACCACCTGGTCGACTCCGCCGGCTTCAAGCAATTGATGGCGTGCGCTCAGCCTAGGTGGTGAATACCTAGCCGCCATTACTTCTCCAAGACAGCTGTCCCTGCCTTGCACAAGCACGTGGAGGAAAAGGTGGGCCAGTCCTTGCAATTATCTGTGTGCAGCAGGGTACATGCCACCGTCGACACGTGGAGCAGCAACTATGGGCAGGGACAGTACATGTCTTTCACGGCCCACTGGGTCAATATTTTGCAGTCCGATGCACCACCGCAGCAATGCCAGGCATTACCACCTCCACGCTTGTATCTTTCTGGTTCAACTCCGGACACCAGGCACCTACCATCCTCCTCCACCCACTCCTCCTCCTTGCCCTCCTCAATGGAGGGCAAGCGTATCTTCCACTCCTCCTCCCTCCTCTTTTCATAGGTGCAAGGTGAAGTGCCACAACGCTGTCTTACACCTGCTGAGCCTGGGCGAGAAAAGCCACACAGGGCAGGGCAGGATGAGGAAACAGGACCTGAAGAGGAGCTGGATTTGGAGATGGAATCACAGGAAGTGATAGGGGACGAGGCAGCCGCACAACAAGACAGTGATGATGATGACGAGTCTGACGACGACCTTGATGATGGACAACCATGGCAGTATGGGGCGGAGATGGAACCAACCGGGCCCTCTGAAACGCTGGCCAGGATGGCGAGCTGTATGCTTCGTTACTTGCGCGCTGACTGTCGTATTGTTAGCATGAAGCAAAGAGATGAGTACCGGATAGCCACACTTTTAGACCCTCGGTATAAAGCCAGAATGGGGGAGTTTTTTGCGCCTTCCGAGAGGGAGGCACAATTGGCTTATTATCGAGAGAAGCTATGCAGCCAGCTTGTCACGGCTTTCAAACGGCAAACACCTGCCGCTAGCATGTCTGACCGGGGGGCCACTCTCCGCTCCCCACTGTCTCATCGTTCCACCGCCTCTGGCAGAGCTACGTCTGCAATAGGCGGCGGCAGCAGCAGCAGCAGCAGCCGATTCAGTTTGGAAAATATGATGACAACATTTTTACATCCAATATCCCGACCTGACACACATCGTAGTCACCAAAGGGATGTTCACCATCACCAGCAACTAAACAACCAGGTTCACTCGTACCTGGACTGTGCCCTTTCTCCGTCAGAAATCCTGATTCCAGACCCTATGGACTTCTGGGTCAGCAGATTGGATCATTGGCAAGAACTGGCTCAGTTTGCCATGAGTGTACTGTCTTGTCCACCCTCCAGTGTAGCATCAGAGAGGGTATTCAGCGCGGCAGGGGGCTTCGTCACCCCTAAGCGAACCAGATTGTCCGCCAAGAACTTGGAAAATCTCACGTTTCTGAAAATGAATCAAGCGTGGATCGGTGAGGATTTTAAAACCCCTGTGCCTGATGCCACTGATTAGATCTGACATTGCTGCTGCTGCTGCCGCCTGCTACTGCCGCCTGCTACTACGGGATTATGTCCTGTCCACTCTTTTTTTAATGTGCCGCTGTTGGTGCTGCTACTACTTCTACCACCAATCCTCCCCAAGTGCCGTCTGCTACAAGCAGGCCTGCCCCACCACAGGGCTTTGTCTGTGACTGTCCAGTCTGTTTTAATGTGCTGCTACTACTACTACTACCACCACCCGTGCTGTCTGTTGGCTACCTCTACTACCACCAATACACCTCCACTGCCATCTGCTACAAGCAGGCCTGAGGCCTGCCCCACCACAGGGCTTTGTCCTGTGACTGTCCAGTCTGTTTTAATGTGCTGCTACTACTACTACTACTACTACTACCACCACCCTTGCTGTCCGTTGGATACCTCTACTACCACCAATACACCTCCACTGCTGTCTGCTACAAGCAGGCCTGCCCCACCACAGTCTTTTTTTAATGTCCTCTTTTTATCTTGGGGATTGTAAAATTCTACCAAAGTTTATTTTCCACATGTTTTGTTCCAAAGGAAGCCTTGGCTTGATCTTCCATGTTGTCTGTGTCTGCCTAGTAACCGACGCCGGTCCTCATACACAGCACCTTCCGCAGTACCTCTGACAAGTCTCAGAAAAACAACCACAGGGCTTTGTCCTGTCCACTCTTTTTTAATGTGCTGCTGTGCTGTTGATGCAGCTACTACTACCACCACCACCCGTGCTGTAAGTAGTCCACCACCACCACTACTACCAGTCAACCACCACCAATCCACCTCCACTGCTGTCTGCTACAAGCTGGCCTACACAACCACCGGGATTCTGTCCTGTCCAGTCTGTTTTCATTTGCTGCTGTTGGATCTGCTACTACAACTTCTACCACCAATCCACCATCCCTGCTGCCGTCTGATACTGTCAGATGATCCTAAAAAAGGAATCATTTTTGTTCTTTTATAGCTTCTTCACTTTCCAGATACAAAACCTGTTGCTACTCCTAAAAAGGGTTAATTTTTTGAGGGCTTTGAAAAAGCAATGGCTAATTAATGACTTCTTCTTTTACCACCACATATGTATGAACCCCGGCAGGCATCTGCCACCGTAAAGGGTAAATTTTTGGAGGGCTTGTCAAAAGCCATTGCTTGTTGTTGCTTTTACATCCATGTATGGATGAACCCCGGCAGGCATCTGCCAATAAAAAGGGTAAATTTTTGGAGGGCTTGTGAAAAGCCATTGCTTGTTGCTTTTACATCCATGTATGGATGAACCCCGGCAGGCATCTGCCAATAAAAAGGGTACATTTTTGGAGGGCTTGTGAAAAGCCATTGCTTGTTGCTTTTACATCCATGTATGGATGAACCCCGGCAGGCATCTGCCAATAAAAAGGGTACATTTTTTGAGGGCTTGTGAAAAGCCATTGCTTGTTGCTTTTACATCCATGTATGGATGAACCCCGGCAGGCATCTGCCAATAAAAAGGGTACATTTTTTGAGGGCTTGTGAAAAGCCATTGCATGTTGCTTTTACATCCATGTATGGATGAACCCCCCGGCAGGCATCTGCCACCATAAAGGGTACATTTTTTGAGGGCTTGTCAAAAGACATTGCTTCTTCTTTTACCACCTTATATGTATGAACCCTGGCAGGCATCTGCCGCCAAAAATTGTTAATTTTTGTACCTTTTTTAACAATGCATTAAGCATACAACATGCACAAGTGCAGTGGTTTCTGTTAGTTATCACCGTGTCCCATCCGTTTTCCTATAGCCATACATGTTGGCGTAACTTTGACACTAACTTTACCTTAAAGACAGCTCAAAAGTACTTGGATACACTCATGGGTGACCTTAGAGTGTTATACAGTGCTTCTAGGGCTTTTAACCCCTTCCCGCCCTAGCCACTTTTGACCTTCCTGACAGAGCCTCATTTTTCAAATCTGACATGTTCACTTTATGTGGTAATAACTCTGGAATGCTTTCACCTATCCAAGCGATTCTGAGATTGTTTTCTCGTGACACATTGCACTTTAAGTTACTAGCAAAATTTGCTCGATATGTTCTATATTTAATTGTGAATAACACCGAAAATTAGCGAAAAATTGCAAAAATTTGCATTTTTCTCAATTTAAATGTATCTGCTTGTAAGACAGGCAGTTATACCACACAAAATGGTTGCTAATTAACATCACCCATATGTCTACTTTAGATTGGCATCGTTTTTTGAACATCCTTTTATTTTTCTATGACATCACAAGGCCTACAACTTTAGCAGCAATTTCTCACATTTTCAAGAAAATGTCAAAAGGCCATTTTTACAGGGGCCAGTTCAGTTGTGAAGTGGCTTTGAGGGCCTTATATATTAGAAACCCCCAAAAAGTCACCCCATTTTAAAAACTTCACCCCTCAAAGTATTCAAAACAGCATTTAGAAAATGTCTTAACCCTTTACACATTTCACAGGAATTAAAGCAAAGTAGAGGTGGAATTTACAAATTTCATATTTATTGGCAGAAATAAATTTTTAATACTATTTTTTTATTACACAGAAGGTTTTAGCAGAGAAATTCAACTCAATATTTGTTGCCCAGTCTCTGCAGTTTTAGGAAATATCCCACATGTGGTCGTAGCGTGCTACTGGAATGAAGCACAGGCCTCAGAAGCAAAGGAACACCTAGTGGAATTTGGGGCCTTATTTTGTTAGAAGGGCTCTTGCAGTGACAAAACAGTACAAATCCCCCAAAAGTGACCCCATCTGGGAAACTAGACACCTCAAGGAAATTATCTAGGGGTATGGTGAGCATTTTGACCGCACAGGTTTTTTTACAGAATTTATTGGAAGTAGGCCGTGAAAATTAAAATCAACATTTATTCAAAGAAAATTTAGGTTTAGCCATTTTTTTTCTCATTTCCACAAGGACTGAAGGAGAAAAAGCACCGTAAAATTTGTAAAGCAATGTCTCCCGAGTAAAACAATACCCCACATGTGGTAATAAACGGATATTTGAACACAGGGCATGGCTTAGAAGGGATGGAGTGCCATTTGGCTTTGGGAGATCACATTTAGCAGGAATGGTTTGAGAGGCCTTGTCACATTTACAAAGCCCCTGAGGGGACTAAACAGTGGAAACCCCCCACAAGTGACCCCATCTGGGAAACTAGACACCTCAAGGAAATTATCTAGGGGTATGGTAAGCATTTTGACCGCACAGGTTTTTTACAGAATTTATTGGAAGTAGGCCGTGAAAATTAAAATCAACATTTATTCAAAGAAAATTTAGGTTTAGCCATTTTTTTTCTCATTTCCACAAGGACTGAAGGAGAAAAAGCACCGTAAAATTTGTAAAGCAATGTCTCCCGAGTAAAACAATACCCCACATGTGGTAATAAACGGATATTTGAACACAGGGCATGGCTTAGAAGGGATGGAGTGCCATTTGGCTTTGGGAGATCACATTTAGCAGGAATGGTTTGAGAGGCCTTGTCACATTTACAAAGCCCCTGAGGGGACTAAACAGTGGAAACCCCCCACAAGTGACCCCATCTGGGAAACTAGACACCTCAAGGAAATTATCTAGGGGTATGGTAAGCATTTTGACCGCACAGGTTTTTTACAGAATTTATTGGAAGTAGGCCGTGAAAATTAAAATCAACATTTATTCAAAGAAAATTTAGGTTTAGCCATTTTTTTTCTCATTTCCACAAGGACTGAAGGAGAAAAAGCACCGTAAAATTTGTAAAGCAATGTCTCCCGAGTAAAACAATACCCCAC
Source organism: Rhinoderma darwinii (assembly GCF_050947455.1). NCBI lineage: Eukaryota > Metazoa > Chordata > Amphibia > Anura > Rhinodermatidae > Rhinoderma > Rhinoderma darwinii. The sequence goes on from NC_134691.1 coordinate 255,597,328, forward strand.
ATGTGGTAATAAACGGATATTTGAACACAGGGCATGGCTTAGAAGGGATGGAGTGCCATTTGGCTTTGGGAGATCACATTTAGCAGGAATGGTTTGAGAGGCCTTGTCACATTTACAAAGCCCCTGAGGGGACTAAACAGTGGAAACCCCCCACAAGTGACCCCATCTGGGAAACTAGACACCTCAAGGAAATTATCTAGGGGTATGGTAAGCATTTTGACCGCACAGGTTTTTTACAGAATTTATTGGAAGTAGGCCGTGAAAATTAAAATCAACATTTATTCAAAGAAAATTTAGGTTTAGCCATTTTTTTTCTCATTTCCACAAGGACTGAAGGAGAAAAAGCACCGTAAAATTTGTAAAGCAATGTCTCCCGAGTAAAACAATACCCCACATGTGGTAATAAACGGATATTTGAACACAGGGCATGGCTTAGAAGGGATGGAGTGCCATTTGGCTTTGGGAGATCACATTTAGCAGGAATGGTTTGAGAGGCCTTGTCACATTTACAAAGCCCCTGAGGGGACTAAACAGTGGAAACCCCCCACAAGTGACCCCATCTGGGAAACTAGACACCTCAAGGAAATTATCTAGGGGTATGGTAAGCATTTTGACCGCACAGGTTTTTTACAGAATTTATTGGAAGTAGGCCGTGAAAATAAAAATCAACATTTATTCAAAGAAAATTTAGGTTTAGCCATTTTTTTTCTCATTTCCACAAGGACTGAAGGAGAAAAAGCACCGTAAAATTTGTAAAGCAATGTCTCCCGAGTAAAACAATACCCCACATGTGGTAATAAACGGATATTTGAACACAGGGCATGGCTTAGAAGGGATGGAGTGCCATTTGGCTTTGGGAGATCACATTTAGCAGGAATGGTTTGAGAGGCCTTGTCACATTTACAAAGCCCCTGAGGGGACTAAACAGTGGAAACCCCCCACAAGTGACCCCATCTGGGAAACTAGACACCTCAAGGAAATTATCTAGGGGTATGGTAAGCATTTTGACCGCACAGGTTTTTTACAGAATTTATTGGAAGTAGGCCGTGAAAATTAAAATCAACATTTATTCAAAGAAAATTTAGGTTTAGCCATTTTTTTTCTCATTTCCACAAGGACTGAAGGAGAAAAAGCACCGTAAAATTTGTAAAGCAATGTCTCCCGAGTAAAACAATACCCCACATGTGGTAATAAACGGATATTTGAACACAGGGCATGGCTTAGAAGGGATGGAGTGCCATTTGGCTTTGGGAGATCACATTTAGCAGGAATGGTTTGAGAGGCCTTGTCACATTTACAAAGCCCCTGAGGGGACTAAACAGTGGAAACCCCCCACAAGTGACCCCATTTCGGAAACTACACCCATTGAGGAAATTATCTAGGGGTATAGTGAGAATTTTTAGTTTTGTTTTAGGTGGTTTTTTTTTACAATTTTTAAATGATCAAATTTTAAATGGGGCTGGTCAGTAGAAAAATTAATAATTGGTCATGGCCAGTATGGGAGACAGAAAAGGTGAATAATGAATAAATAAATTAAAAATCCAAGGAGGTATGATATATTTTGAAACATTGGTTCATGCACAGGCCGGGATTTGTGGGACATGTCTCACAATGGTATGTGGTGTCCTTACGAATGCCTCGCTTGGCACACACACGGCATTTTTTTTGGGGCTTCTTTTTTTTTTCAGTGGGGGGGATTTCTGTCGGGAAATGCTGGCCGGGAATTATCCTACTGACGGAAGAGCCAGATGAACTGCCCTCTCCTTCCTGGTTACCAAACATCAGGGACTTTATGACCTTTTCCTGAAATTGCAGGAACGTACCTCCACTGCTGGCATATCTATAGAGGACAAAGGCGTTGTATAAAGCCATCTGTGTAAGATGCACAGACAGCTTCTTATACCATACTCTGGTCTTGCGCATGGCGTTGTATGGTTTTATAACCTGGTCGGACAGGTCAACGCCACCCATATACTTGTTGTACTCCTGTACACAATATGGTTTTGGGACTTGGGAAGTGGATCCACGTACAGGGACTAGGCTGCATCTGCTGTCGTGTATGCTGGTCAGTATAAGGACGTCCCTTTTATCCTTATACTTTAGGAGGAGCAGATTGTCGCAGCAGAAAGCTTTGCTCTCTCCTAATTTTAGGATCTGACCCAGCAATGTTTTGGGGAGGCCCTTCTTATTTTTGCGGATTGTTCCGCATGCCAAGGTGGATCTGGACAAGAGAACTTTTACTAAGGGGACACTGTTATAAAAGTTGTCCAGATAAAGATGATAGCCTTTCCCAAGTAAAGGATGGATAAGATCCCATACGATCTTTCCACTAATTCCAAGGAAAGGGGGGCATTCTGGGGGATCTATATGGGAGTCTTTTCCCTCATAGACCCTAAAGGAGTAGGTGTAACCGGTGGCACTTTCGCACAGCTTGTAGAGCTTTATGCCGTACCGGGCTCTTTTATTGGGTAGATACTGCCTGAAGTGCAGTCTACCCTTGAAGCTGACTAGGGATTCATCTACCGAAATATTTTGCTGGGGGGTATAAACGTGGGAAAAAATTTGGGAGTAGTGGGCAATCAATGGTCGTATTTTATATAGCCTATCAAAATTTGGGTCCTGTGGGGGTGGGCACTGGCTATTATCATTGTAATGAAGGAATTTCAGGATGGCTTCGAAGCGCTTCCTTGGCATTACTGTGCGGTAAATGGGGGTGTTATATAAAATATCAAGGGACCAATAGTCTCTAATCCTAGGCTTTTTTATTAGGCCAAAACTTAAAAATATGCCCCAAAACTTCCGCAATTCCACTAGGTTTGTGGGGGTCCAATTTTGGCTTCTCCCATAATAAGAGTCAGGGTTCTGGGCGATAAATTGTTCCGCATAGATGTTGGTCTGCTGGACCATTAACGCTAAAAGGGAGTCTGAAAAAAAAAGGTTAAAATAATCAATGGGGCTGAAACCCGTCATTTCAATTTGAATGCCTGAGCGGGCTGTAAACTCAGGCACCTGGGGGGTATAATTCTCTGCAGCTTCCCAGGTCAGCTCAGGCAGATCAGGAACTACGGCTCTTCTACGCCGACTGGGGGGTGCAGATTCAGAGTCACTGGATGCAGAGGAAGATGGAAGCACGAACTGCTCCTCACCTTCACTTGCGCTGTCCGTGTCGGAACACAGCATTGCAGATGCTTCCTCGGCTAAAAAGACTCTTTTGGCCATACTGAAAAACTTGTGCTACCTAACTAACTAAAAACAGGTTAGTGGGCACAAAAGGGCAGAAAAGCGGCAGATCGCTGTTTTTTTTTAACTTACGCACTGTATTTATTCCTGTCTCCGTCTCTCACAAGCTCTCTGACAGGAAAGAGCTTGTCAGAGACGGAGATGCCGGCAAACCACGGCTCCTGCGCTGTGATTGGCCTGTCAGTACTGACCAATCACAGCTCGTTTCCGGCACAGGGACCACTCTGATTGGTCCTGTTTGAATCCTGCTTTGTGATCGGGACGCTGTCACCATGTCTGTTGACATGGTGACAGTTTGAAGCTTGGGCATGCACAGCTTCCCCATGGCTCCTCTATCCCCCCCACGGGTGCAATAGGCAGGCACCACTGCTACTGCGCTGTGATTGGCCTGTCAGTACTGACCAATCACAGCTCGTTTCCGGCACAGGGACCACTCTGATTGGTCCTGTTTGAATCCTGCTTTGCGATCGGGACACTGTCACCATGTCTGTTGACATGGTGACAGTTTGAAGCTTGGGCATGCACAGCTTCCCCATGGCTCCTCTATTCCCCCCACGGGTGCAATAGGCAGGCAACACTGCTCCTGCGCTATGATTGGCCTGTCAGTACTGACCAATCACAGCTCGTTTCCGGCACAGGGACCACTCTGATTGGTCCTGTTTGAATCCTGCTTTGCGATCGGGACGCTGTCACCATGTCTGTTGACATGGTGACAGTTTGAAGCTTGGGCATGCACAGCTTCCCCATGGCTCCTCTATTCCCCCACGGGTGCAAAAGGCAGGCACACACCGCTCATACTCGGAACTGGCTCCCGGCCGCTTTCGGAAGGAGACGCCGACGTGGCCTTGCTCGTGCAACTCCAGGTGGGCTTGAGGCTTCCGAAAATGCCATAAAAAAAAAAAGATTTTTTTATTATGAAGGTAGAAAAATCAGCGGGACCGACCCGCGAGCGAAGCCGACGGGGAGTTCCAGGAGGTCGGCATGAGTTGGCCGTGCATACCGCTAAAGCCCTCAAACTCCGACGCTGGCGCTGAGGAGCTGGTACACGGCTGCAACCGGGCTGGCACGGCTTCCCCATGGCTCCTCTATCCCCCCAAGGATGCCATAGGCAGGCACACGCCGCTCATACCCGGAGCGGGCACACCGCCGCTGACATGCATCCTTCGCGGACCGGAAGTGCTTGTCAGCCGGCTGGACACAACGGGACTCGCCGCGGGCGCTGTGGAGCTCCCACAAGGAAGCTGCCGGCATGTACAAGCTCCCAAGGGGCCCCTCTATCCCCCCACGGGTGCAAAAGGCAGGCACACACCGCTCATACTCGGAACTGGCTCCCGGCCGCTTTCGGAAGGAGACGCCGACGTGGCCTTGCTCGTGCAACTCCAGGTGGGCTTGAGGCTTCCGAAAATGCCATAAAAAAAAAAGATTTTTTTATTATGAAGGTAGAAAAATCAGCGGGACCGACCCGCGAGCGAAGCCGACGGGGAGTTCCAGGAGGTCGGCATGAGTTGGCCGTGCATACCGCTAAAGCCCTCAAACTCCGACGCTGGCGCTGAGGAGCTGGTACACGGCTGCAACCGGGCTGGCACGGCTTCCCCATGGCTCCTCTATCCCCCCAAGGATGCCATAGGCAGGCACACGCCGCTCATACCCGGAGCGGGCACACCGCCGCTGACATGCATCCTTCGCGGACCGGAAGTGCTTGTCAGCCGGCTGGACACAACGGGACTCGCCGCGGGCGCTGTGGAGCTCCCACAAGGAAGCTGCCGGCATGTACAAGCTCCCAAGGGGCCCCTCTATCCCCCCACGGGTGCAAAAGGCAGGCACACGCCGCTCATACTCGGAACTGGCTCCCGGCCGCTTTCGGAAGGAGACGCCGACGTGGCCTTGCTCGTGCAACTCCAGGTGGGCTTGAGGCTTCCGAAAATGCCATAAAAAAAAAAAGATTTTTTTATTATGAAGGTAGAAAAATCAGCGGGACCGACCCGCGAGCGAAGCCGACGGGGAGTTCCAGGAGGTCGGCATGAGTTGGCCGTGCATACCGCTAAAGCCCTCAAACTCCGACGCTGGCGCTGAGGAGCTGGTACACGGCTGCAACCGGGCTGGCACGGCTTCCCCATGGCTCCTCTATCCCCCCAAGGATGCCATAGGCAGGCACACGCCGCTCATACCCGGAGCGGGCACACCGCCGCTGACATGCATCCTTCGCGGACCGGAAGTGCTTGTCAGCCGGCTGGACACAACGGGACTCGCCGCGGGCGCTGTGGAGCTCCCACAAGGAAGCTGCCGGCATGTACAAGCTCCCAAGGGGCCCCTCTATCCCCCCACGGGTGCAAAAGGCAGGCACACACCGCTCATACTCGGAACTGGCTCCCGGCCGCTTTCGGAAGGAGACGCCGACGTGGCCTTGCTCGTGCAACTCCAGGTGGGCTTGAGGCTTCCGAAAATGCCATAAAAAAAAAAGATTTTTTTATTATGAAGGTAGAAAAATCAGCGGGACCGACCCGCGAGCGAAGCCGACGGGGAGTTCCAGGAGGTCGGCATGAGTTGGCCGTGCATACCGCTAAAGCCCTCAAACTCCGACGCTGGCGCTGAGGAGCTGGTACACGGCTGCAACCGGGCTGGCACGGCTTCCCCATGGCTCCTCTATCCCCCCAAGGATGCCATAGGCAGGCACACGCCGCTCATACCCGGAGCGGGCACACCGCCGCTGACATGCATCCTTCGCGGACCGGAAGTGCTTGTCAGCCGGCTGGACACAACGGGACTCGCCGCGGGCGCTGCGGAGCTCCCACAAGGAAGCTGCCGGTATGCACAAGCTCCCACGGGGCCCCTCTATCCCCCCACAGGTGCCATAGGCAGGCACACACCGCTCATACTCGGAACTGGCTCCCGGCCGCTTTCGGAAAGAGTCGCCGAGGTGGCCTTGCTCGTGCAACTCCAGGTGGGCTTGAGGCTTCCGAAAATGCCATAAAAAAAAAAAGATTTTTTTATTATGAAGGTAGAAAAATCAGCGGGACCGACCCGCGAGCGAGGCCGACGGGGAGTTCCAGGAGGTCGGCATGAGTTGGCCGCTCCTACCGCTCTTGCCCTGGAAGTCCACCGCGGGCGCTGCAGAGCTCCTACACGGCTGCCCCCGGTCTTGCACAGCTTCCCCATGGCTCCTGTATCCCCCCCACGGGTGCAGGCACACGCCGCTCATACACTCTGGGGCTGGCTGACAGCCCAGGTGACATGCCACCTCCTAGCCGACCGGAAGTACATGTCAGGCGGCTTGGGACATAGTGGGACCCCCCCCCCCCGCTGGCGCTGTGGAGCTCATACACTGTTGCCACCGGGCATGCACAGCTTGCATACGGCTCCTCTACCCCGGGCTGCAATGGGCAGCACACCCCGCTCATACACTCTGGAGCTGGCTGACAGCAACTGCTGCTGATAATGATGATGACGATAATGTGCAAAGGGTTATCTATCGGCGGACAGTATCACACTCTGGCCCTGGAACTGTGCCACGGTCTGCCTCTGCTGTTCACTACCGCCTCTGACATTTTTGAACATACCCCACTTTAACTTGATTTTAAATGTTTCACTTTCAAATGTTTCACTTTCAGTAGCAGAAATGCCATTCTTTGACATTTGGGCCTTTTTATTGTCACTGCTGCTTGGTCACCAAATGGATCTCCTTGGATTGAGGCCTAGTCCTCTCCCCACCGCCCTGGAACTCTGCCCCGGCCTACGCTGCCTGCCGTCACCCCCTGGCCCTGGAACTCTGCCCCGGCCTGCCTCTGCTGCTCACCACCGCCTCTGACATTTGTGAACATACCCCACTTTAACTTGATTTTAAATGTTTCACTTTCAAATGTTTCACTTTCAGTAGCAGAAATGGCATTCTTTGACATTTGGGCCTTTTTATTTTCACTGCTGCTTGGTCACCAAATGGATCTCCTTGGATTGAGGCCTAGTCCTCTCCCCACCGCCCTGGAACTCTGCCCCGGCCTACGCTGCCTGCCGTCACCCCCTGGCCCTGGAACTCTGCCCCGGCCTGCCTCTGCTGCTCACCACCGCCTCTGACATTTGTGAACATACCCCACTTTAACTTGATTTTAAATGTTTCACTTTCAAATGTTTCACTTTCAGTAGCAGAAATGGCATTCTTTGACATTTGGGCCTTTTTATTTTCACTGCTGCTTGGTCACCAAATGGATCTCCTTGGATTGAGGCCTAGTCCTCTCCCCACCGCCCTGGAACTCTGCCCCGGCCTACGCTGCCTGCCGTCACCCCCTGGCCCTGGAACTCTGCCCCGGCCTGCCTCTGCTGCTCACCACCGCCTCTGACATTTGTGAACATACCCCACTTTAACTTGATTTTAAATGTTTCACTTTCAAATGTTTCACTTTCAGTAGCAGAAATGGCATTCTTTGACATTTGGGCCTTTTTATTTTCACTGCTGCTTGGTCACCAAATGGATCTCCTTGGATTGAGGCCTAGTCCTCTCCCCACCGCCCTGGAACTCTGCCCCGGCCTACGCTGCCTGCCGTCACCCCCTGGCCCTGGAACTCTGCCCCGGCCTGCCTCTGCTGCTCACCACCGCCTCTGACATTTGTGAACATACCCCACTTTAACTTGATTTTAAATGTTTCACTTTCAAATGTTTCACTTTCAGTAGCAGAAATGGCATTCTTTGACATTTGGGCCTTTTTATTTTCACTGCTGCTTGGTCACCAAATGGATCTCCTTGGATTGAGGCCTAGTCCTCTCCCCACCGCCCTGGAACTCTGCCCCGGCCTACGCTGCCTGCCGTCACACCCCTGGCCCTGGAACTCTGCCCCGGCCTGCCTCTGCTGCTCACCACCGCCTCTGACATTTGTGAACATACCCCACTTTAACTTGATTTTAAATGTTTCACTTTCAAATGTTTCACTTTCAGTAGCAGAAATGGCATTCTTTGACATTTGGGCCTTTTTATTTTCACTGCTGCTTGGTCACCAAATGGATCTCCTTGGATTGAGGCCTAGTCCTCTCCCCACCGCCCTGGAACTCTGCCCCGGCCTACGCTGCCTGCCGTCACACCCCTGGCCCTGGAACTCTGCCCCGGCCTGCCTCTGCTGCTCACCACCGCCTCTGACATTTGTGAACATACCCCACTTTAACTTGATTTTAAATGTTTCACTTTCAAATGTTTCACTTTCAGTAGCAGAAATGGCATTCTTTGACATTTGGGCCTTTTTATTTTCACTGCTGCTTGGTCACCAAATGGATCTCCTTGGATTGAGGCCTAGTCCTCTCCCCACCGCCCTGGAACTCTGCCCCGGCCTACGCTGCCTGCCGTCACACCCCTGGCCCTGGAACTCTGCCCCAGCCTGCCTCTGCTGCTCACCACCGCCTCTGACATTTGTGAACATACCCCACTTTAACTTGATTTTAAATGTTTCACTTTCAAATGTTTCACTTTCAGTAGCAGAAATGGCATTCTTTGACATTTGGGCCTTTTTATTTTCACTGCTGCTTGGTCACCAAATGGATCTCCTTGGATTGAGGCCTAGTCCTCTCCCCACCGCCCTGGAACTCTGCCCCGGCCTACGCTGCCTGCCGTCACACCCCTGGCCCTGGAACTCTGCCCCGGCCTGCCTCTGCTGCTCACCACCGCCTCTGACATTTGTGAACATACCCCACTTTAACTTGATTTTAAATGTTTCACTTTCAAATGTTTCACTTTCAGTAGCAGAAATGGCATTCTTTGACATTTGGGCCTTTTTATTTTCACTGCTGCTTGGTCACCAAATGGATCTCCTTGGATTGAGGCCTAGTCCTCTCCCCACCGCCCTGGAACTCTGCCCCGGCCTACGCTGCCTGCCGTCACACCCCTGGCCCTGGAACTCTGCCCCGGCCTGCCTCTGCTGCTCACCACCGCCTCTGACATTTGTGAACATACCCCACTTTAACTTGATTTTAAATGTTTCACTTTCAAATGTTTCACTTTCAGTAGCAGAAATGGCATTCTTTGACATTTGGGCCTTTTTATTTTCACTGCTGCTTGGTCACCAAATGGATCTCCTTGGATTGAGGCCTAGTCCTCTCCCCACCGCCCTGGAACTCTGCCCCGGCCTACGCTGCCTGCCGTCACACCCCTGGCCCTGGAACTCTGCCCCGGCCTGCCTCTGCTGCTCACCACCGCCTCTGACATTTGTGAACATACCCCACTGTAACTTGATTTTAAATGTTTCACTTTCAGTAGCAGAAATGTCATTCTTTGGCATTTGGGCCTTTTTATTGTCACTGCTGTTTAGTCACCAAATGGATCTCCTTGGATTGAGGCCCAGTCCTCTCCCCACCGCCCTGGAACTCTGCCCCGGCCTACGCTGCCTGCCGTCACCCCCTGGCCCTGGAACTCTGCCCCGGCCTGCCTCTGCTGCTCACCACCGCCTCTGACATTTTTGAACATACCCCACTTTAACTTGATTTTAAATGTTTCACTTTCAAATGTTTCACTTTCAGTAGCAGAAGTGTCATTCTTTGACATTTGGGCCTTTTTATTTTCACTGCTGTTTGGTCACCAAATGGATCTCCTTACCTACCAGCAATCACCCTGGAACTCTGGCTGGGCATGGGGATGCAAGTTGCTCCCGCTGACTCCCACCGGGACCTACCTGCAATCACCCTGGAACTCTGGCTGGGCATGGGGATGCAGGTTGCTCCCGCTGCCCCCCTTCCACCCCACCGGGACCTACCAGCAATCACCCTGGAACTCTGGCTGGGCATGGAGATGCGGGTTGCTCCCCCTTCCACCCCACCGGGACCTACCAGCAATCGCCCTGGAACTCTGGCTGGGCATGGGGATGCAAGTTGCTCCCGCTGACTCCCACCGGGACCTACCTGCAATCACCCTGGAACTCTGGCTGGGCATGGGGATGCAAGTTGCTCCCGCTGCTCCCCTTCCACCCCACCGGGACCTACCACCAATCACCCTGGAACTCTGGCTGGGCATGGAGATGCAAGTTGCTCCCGCTGCCCCCCCACCGGGACCTACCTGCAATCACCCTGGAACTCTGGCTGGGCATGGGGATGCAGGTTGCTCCCGCTGCTCCCCTTCCACCCCACCGGGACCTACCACCAATCACCCTGGAACTCTAGCTGGGCATGGGGATGCAGGTTGCTCCCGCTGCCCCCCCACCGGGTCCTTCCAGCAATCACCCTGGAACTCTGGCTGGGCATGGGGATGCATGTTGCTCCCGCTGGCCCCCAACGGGACCTACCTGCAATCACCCTGGAACTCTGGCTGGGCATGAGGATGCAGGTTGCTCCCGCTGCCCCCCCACCGGGACCTACCACCAATCACCCTGGAACTCTGGCTGGGCATGGGGATGCAGGTTGCTCCCGCTGGCCCCCCACCGGGACCTACCTGCAATCACTCTGGAACTCTGGCTGGGCATAGGGACACAGGTTGGTCCCGCTGCCCCCCCCTTCCACCCCACCGGGACATACCTGCAATCATCCTGGAACTCTGGCTGGGCATGGGGATGCAAGTTGCTCCCGCTGCCCCCCCCCACCGGGTCCTTCCTGCAATCACCCTGGAACTCTGGCTGGGCATGGGGATGCATGTTGCTCCCGCTGGCCCCCAACGGGACCTACCTGCAATCACTCTGGAACTCTGGCTGGGCATAGGGACACAGGTTGGTCCCGCTGCCCCCCCCTTCCACCCCACCGGGACATACCTGCAATCACCCTGGAACTCTGGCTGGGCATGAGGATGCAGGTTGCTCCCGCTGCCCCCCACCGGGACCTACCACCAATCACCCTGGAACTCTGGCTGGGCATGGGGATGCAGGTTGCTCCCGCTGCCCCCCCACCGGGACCTACCACCAATCACCCTGGAACTCTGGCTGGGCATGGGGATGTAGGTTTCTCCCGCTGCCCCCCCACCGGTACCTACCACCATTCACCCTGGAACTCTGGCTGGGCATGGGGATGCAGGTTGCTCCCGCTGCCCCCCCACCGGGACCTACCACCAATCACCCTGGAACTCTGGCTGGGCATGGGGATGCATGTTGCTCCCGCTGGCCCCCAACGGGACCTACCTGCAATCACCCTGGAACTCTGGCTGGGCATGAGGATGCAGGTTGCTCCAGCTGCCCCCCCACCGGGTCCTTCCAGCAATCACCCTGGAACTCTGGCTGGGCATGAGGATGCAGGTTGCTCCCGCTGCCCCCCCACCGGGACCTACCACCAATCACCCTGGAACTCTAGCTGGGCATGGGGATGCAGGTTGCTCCCGCTGCCCCCCCACCGGGTCCTACCACCAATCACCCTGGAACTCTGGCTGGGCATGGGGATGCAGGTTGCTCCCGCTGCCCCCCCCACCGGGACCTACCACCAATCACCCTGGAACTCTAGCTGGGCATGGGGATGCAGGTTGCTCCCGCTGCCCCCCCACCGGGTCCTTCCAGCAATCACCCTGGAACTCTGGCTGGGCATGGGGATGTAGGTTTCTCCCGCTGCCCCCCACCGGGACCTACCACCAATCACCCTGGAACTCTGGCTGGGCATGGGGATGTAGGTTTCTCCCGCTGCCCCCCCCACCGGTACCTACCACCAATCACCCTGGAACTCTGGCTGGGCATGAGGATGCATGTTGCTCCCGCTGGCCCCCAACGGGACCTACCTGCAATCACCCTGGAACTCTGGCTGGGCATGGGGATGCAGGTTGCTCCCGCTGCCCCCCCCACCGGGACCTACCACCAATCACCCTGGAACTCTAGCTGGGCATGGGGATGC